>NC_053037.3:494718543-495343543 GCF_002575655.3 Aegilops tauschii subsp. strangulata | reverse complement strand
TTCTGTGTGGCCTTGAAGGATAATTGTTTTGATTGCCAGATGTGCTTTCAACCACTCACTAGTGGCCATTGCAGTTCCTTCTTCATGTTCAATCACATTGCTAGAATACAATATTTTGAGTTTTGGAACGGGACTGCAACACATTGCTAGAATAGAAAATTAATAAGCCATTGATTTTCCATCTTAAGAAAATGAGTATACACATCTATGGAAATAAGTAGTTCAGTTCGGCCTTCACCATAAGAAGTGGGCGGGATACGTTTGGTTGCAGTGATTAACCTGAAGTTTGTGGCTATAGGTCCTGACTGCCTTTATTGATAGTGTACTGTAAATTCTGGCAAGGTTGTAGTCATACCAATTTAAATCAGAAGACGGGTGTTTTAAGTGATATTAGCCTCTAGACTGAGTATTTGTACCATGGAAGGTCTGGGTACATTGTACCAGGGAAATACTAAATATCGGGAGTGGTACATTCTACCGTGGAAACACTAAATTTCAGAAAGAAAAACTGTGAGCCGATATTTTTCCCCAATACTAAATGTCATAAAAAAATGTGAGTACATTGTACATGGAAATACTAAAATGCCAGCTAAAAAAGTAGGTCTCGCAGGGATTCGAACCCAGGTCGCCAGATTCAAAGTCTGGAGTGCTAACCACTACACTACGAAACCAATTGATGGGTTTGATCCACCGATGATTATATTTCTGTCATTTAGCTTACAGACGAAATATTGTTTCTTTACTCGATGCTTCCTGTTAAATTTCCTTCTGCCTTGTTGGACTAGTTCTGATCGCTACTTGGCAGTTAAATGGAGCAAGGAATACCCGATGAATGACTTATTTTCTCTTCTCTTTTCAATTCATTTAGCTAAATACTTCATTGCATGGGTATGTCATTTTCTCTCGTTGATTGCTATAGGATTTACTAGGTGTTTGAGGTATGATAATTTGGAACAAGTTATAGTTGGTCCATTCAGTATGACCTTGAGGGATAATTGTTTTGATTGGCCAGCTGTGCTTTCAACCACTCGCTAGTGGCCATTGCAGTTCCTTCTTCATGCTCATTTTGACTGTACGGGTCTGCATCACATTGCTAGAATAGAATATTAGTGAGGCATTGATGTCCCATTTTAAGAACAAGGGTACGCACATCTAGGGAAATAAGTAGTTCAGTTCAGTCTCCAGCGCAAGTAGTTGGGAAGGGGTACGTTCGGTTGCAGCTACTAATCTGCAGTTAGTAACTACAGGTACTGAATTTGCCTTGATAAAAGGGCAGCTCGGTGCACATAGCTCCCGCTTGCGCAGGGTTCGGGGAATTTGCCTTTCTTGATAGTGAAATGTAAATTTTGGCGAGGTTATAGTCACACCAATGTAAATCAGAAGACAGAGGTATGTTTCAAGTGTTATTAGCCTCTAGGCTGTGAGTATTTGTACCATGGAAGCTCTGAGTACATTGTACCAGGGAAATACTAAATGTCAGCAAAAATAGGAGTACATTCTACACTGGAAACAATAAATGCCAGCAAAATTTGAGAGTCAATATTTTTCCCAAATACTAAATGTCATAAAAAAAAGTGAGTACATTGGACCATGGAAACATACAATGCCAGCTAAAAAAGTAGGTCTCGCCGGGATTCGAACCCAGGTCGCCAGATTCAAAGTCTGGAGTGCTAACCACTACACTACGAAACCATTTGTTGAGTGTGACTCACTGATGGTTATATTTCTGTCATTTGGTTTGCAGACAAAATATTGTTCCTTTACTCGATGCTTCCTCTTAAATTTCCTTCTGTTTTTTTGAATTTGCTTCCGGTTGCCACTTGTTAGCTAAATGGAGCAAGAAATATCCAGTGAATGGCTTATTTCTCTTCTCTTTTCAATTCATTTTAGCCAAAGGCTCCATTGCGTGGGTACGATCATTTTGTGTCAGTGAGTTGCTATTAGGATTTACTAGGTGTATGCGGTACAATAATTTGGAAAAAGTAGTATGGTTGATACATTCT
Organism: Aegilops tauschii subsp. strangulata; assembly: GCF_002575655.3. Lineage (NCBI taxonomy): Eukaryota > Viridiplantae > Streptophyta > Magnoliopsida > Poales > Poaceae > Aegilops > Aegilops tauschii. The sequence goes on along the minus strand of NC_053037.3, from coordinate 495,341,540 downwards.
ATATGGCCTTGAAGATAATTGTTTTGATTGCCAGATGTGCTTTCAACCACTCACTAGTGGCCATTGCAGTTCCTTCTTCATGTTCAATCACATTGCTAGAATACAATATTTTGAGTTCTTGTATGGGTCTGCAACACATTGCTAGAATAAAATACTAATAAGCCATTGATGTTCCGTCTTAAGAACATGGGTATGCGCATCTATCTATGGGAATAAGTAGTTCAGTTGGGTCTCCACCATAAGAGTGGGGAAGGAATACGTTCGGTTGCAGTGACCAATCTGAAGTTTGTGGCTATAGGTACTGAATGTGCCTTTATTGATAGTGTATTGTAAGGTTATGTTGACACCAATATAAATCAGAAGATAGGGATGTTTTAAGTGTTATTGGTCTCTAGACTGAGTATTTGTACCATGGAAGGTTTGGGTACATTCTACCGTGGAAACACTAAATGTCAGCAAAAAAAATTGTGAGCCGATATGTTTCCCCAATACTAAATGTCATAAACAAATGTGAGTACATTATACATGGAAATACTAAAATGCCAGGTAAAAAAGTAGGTCTCGCCGGGATTCAAACCCAGGTCGCTAGATTCAAAGTCTGGAGTGCTAACCACTATACTACGAAACCATTTGTTGAGTGTGATCCACTGATGGTTATATATCTGTCATTTGGGTTACAGACAAAATATTGTTTCCTTACTCAATGCTTCCTGTTAAATTTCCTTCTGCCTTTTTGGACTAGTTCCGGTTGCCACTTGGCAGCTAAATGGAGCAAGGAATATCCAATGAGTGACTTATTTTCTCTTTTCTTTTCAATTCATTTTAGCTAAATACTTAATTGCATGGGTACGTCATTTTGTCTCGTTGATTGCTATAGGATTTACTAGGTGTCCGAGGTATGATAATTTGGAACAAGTAATAGTCGGTCCATTCAGTATGACCTTGAAGGATAATTGTTTTGATTGGCCAGGTGTGCTTTCAACTACTCGTTAGTGGCCATTGCAGTTCCTTCTTCATGCTCACTCACATTGCTAGAATACAAGATTTTGAGTATGGGTCTGTGTCACACTGCTAGAATAGAATATTAATGAGGCATTGATGTCCCATTTTAAGAACAAGGGTACGCGCATCTAGGGAAATAAGTAGTTCAGTTCAGTCTCCAGCGTAAGTAGCGGGGAAGGGGTACATTCGGTTGCAACTACTAATCCGAAGTTAGTGACTATAGGTACTGAATTTGCCTTTCTTGATAAAAGGGCAGCTCGGTGCATGTAACTCCTGCTTGCGCAGGGTCCAGGGAATTTGCCTTTCTTGATAGTGAAATGTAAGTTTTGGCGAGGCTATAGTCACACCAATGTAAATCAGAAGACAGAGGTATGTTTCAAGTGTTATTAGCCCCTAAACTGTGAGTATCTGTACCATGGATGGTCTGGGTACATTGTACCAGGGAAATACTAAATGTCGGCAAAAATAGGAGTACATTCTACCCTGGAAACACTAAATGTCAGCTAAAATATTGTGAGCAATATTTTTCTGCAGTAGTAAATGCCATAAACATGTGAGTACATTCTACCATGGAAAAACTAAAATGCCAGCTAAAAAAGTAGGTCTCGCCGGGATTCGAACCCAGGTCGCCAGATTCAAAGTCTGGAGTGCTAACCACTACACTACGAAACCATTTGTTGAGTGTGACCCACTGGTGATTATATATCTGTCATTTGGCTTACAGACAAAATATTGTTTCTTTACATGCTTATTAAATGTCCTACTGTCTTTTTGGACTTGCTTCTGGTTGCCACTTGGCAGCTAATTGGCGCAAGGAATATCCGATGAATGACTTATTTTCTTTTTTCTTTTCATTTTATTTTAGCCAAAGGCTCCATTGCGTGGGTACGATCTTTTTGTCTCATTGGGTTGCTATTAGGATTTACTAGGTGTTTGAGGTACGTTAATTTGGAAAAAAGTAATGTGGTTGATCCATTCAGTATGACCTTGAAAGATTATTGTGTTGATGGGCCAGCTGTACTTTCGACCACTCGCTAGTCACGCTGTAAGTGGGACGACCTGCGGGCGTCCCATGTGACGCCGCATCTACCCACATAATTTATGTGGGATTAAGTAGGCTACCCACATAATTTATGCGGGACTACGCGGCAGCTGCCGCATACCCACTTACTCCACAGCGATGTGAACAGCAGTTGCAAGCTAGTCGCAGTACAGAAGAGTGTCCATAGGCTATAACTTGAGTAGTATAAAGATGCACCGCCGGTGAGCTCTCCTGCCTGCTATGACTTATACTCTGCTGGTCCTAACTTTCCTCTTGTCAGACTCCAACTATCACCAGGACTACTTATCCATGTACTAATGGTAGATGACTTATGCACTAGGATTTTAACTGAACAAATCTATTCTGCAGGATAACATGGGAAGCCCTAATTGAATAGTGAGGAATAACATGGGAATAATTACTGCTATACTGTCTGCCTTCAGTTCTAGGCCATGCCGTGGTTTCATACTGACAGACACAACTTAGTTTCGAGGATACAACTCACATCTGACATGATTGATCCTTTTCTTCTATTCACGCTCTCACATGCGGAGGTAGACGGTGGCCCAGTGGAGGCCATGGCGGAGGTAATGGCGGCGCAGGCCATGGCAGAGGTAGACGCCAGCGCTGCAGCAGCCATGGTGGCGTTAGATGGCAACACTGCGACGGCCAACCCGGAGGTAGAAGGCGGCGCTGCGGCAGCCATGGTGGAGCATTGGAGCTGGACCGAAGCGTTGCGGCCAGATCTACACGGCTGCATCATTGTCGCGGCTGTGAAAAGTGGGTTCCACGCGAGCGCCCGCCGAACAGCCCACATATCCCACATCTTTGGGCGCTCAACCCGTGGGTGTCCATGCACACACATTATGTGGGCTTGGACATGGGCACCACGGACAGCCGACATCCACATTCAGCCTGACTCGCTAGTGGCCATTGCAGTTGCTTCTTCATGTTCACTCACATTGCTAGAATAGAATATTAATGTGGCATTGATGTCTCTTTTTAAGAACTAGGGTATACGGCTATACGCATCTATGGAAATAGGTAGTTCAGTTCAATCTCCACCGTAAGCAGTGGCGAAGGGGTACATTTGGTTGGAGCTACTAATCTGAAGTTAGTAACTGTAGGTCCTGAATGTGCCTTTTTGAAAGTGTAGAATATTTTGAGTTCTTGCACAGTGGCTCCTTCAGTCTGAAGTTAATAACTGTAGTTTTCTTTCAGTGCACCGCTCCTAAATCCTAATGTCTGATATAGATACTTTGGTATTTCAGACCACGTACGAGAATCTCCGTCAGGTGGTAGGCCTAACTTCTATGATCAAGGATGTCTGAGTAACTTTCTAGAAGTCTTCTGCACCAAGGTACAGGCTTCCAAGCACAAGTTCCAGACATACATACAAGAGGAAGTGAGAGCTCCACTAGCCAACCGTGTCGGGGAGGTAGAAGATGAACCAGCTGGTGCTCGCCATGCAAAAGTGGAAGATGACCGGATACTGGTGTTGATCTTACGAAGATCTCATTCTCACGTCGATATGATTATGAAGACATTGATATTGAAACGGGGGGCAGTGGCAGCGATGAGATGGAAGGGACAGCCGATGGATGGGACAGCCTTCGTTTCTAGACATACAGCGAATACAGATGGACAGGTTCCGGTAGTTAAGAGAAGTGGTATGACACTAGAGTCGGGGCCGAAGACACTAGTATGACACTTGAGTCAGGGCCGAAGAACTGCGAAATTGCATATCTCATTGTTAGGCATAAGAAGTGTGTCAGCTTTAAAACACGCACTGCCATCTCGTAGAGAAGCTCTCAGTAGTCAGTGCATGATCAGATAGATGCCGGTGATATTTTTTTGTGGATAGCTAAGCTGATGAGCTGATTAATTCAGACCAAATCTGGAGAGGCATGAACAAAATGCCTTTCATGCTTCTTGAACTGAACTGCTTCCATCAGTGCTTTCCACCATTTTGTGTCCGCAGTTCTTTTTTAATGAATTGGTGCGGCACCCTACCTCGTCTGGATTTTTTGGGTGCTATTTTGTTTCGGATAGATGCTACCAATATGGATAGCTAAGCTGATGACAGGAACTGAATGCTGCTTCCATGGGTGTTTTCCACCAATTTGTTCATGGGTGTCTCATTTGGGTTTCTTTTTGCTAGTCTTATGATGATGTTTGTATGATTCATTTTGTGACTCGATGATGTGGAATACTTATGATGCGACCTGTAATTCCCCTGCCCCTGCTTTCAGGTTCTCCCGTGTTCATTTCAGTCACTGCTCAGCATGAATTATCACCCAATCTCCATTGCATCCTTCCGACTTCCCAAAGGCATTCAAATTTGACTCTGATGCAGATCTCACTCGTACAACATTGGTCCTGAATATTGTTACTGCTGAATTTACATTCTCACATCGTGTCACAAAAGTGGTCAGGCCATGAAGCATTTTCTACCTCAACTGACCACATACAGAGATCATACTATTTGTTGGGTTGTGCTGCCGACATGAACTTCATTCATGTCGCGATCGGCGCCAGATGCATATCCGTGGTTGACTGCTGATCGTGTCTCCGTCAGCGTTCCTGGCTGGGCTTCTGGATTCGGAACTCTGCGCTGGACGTTGCGTCCCAGACTCCCAGTACATTCCAGACTCTGAAGACCTCAAAATCGTCCGCTCTGAACTGAGTGGATTTGCATGGTCCAGCGAAAATCCGGTGTTGTATGGTCTCAGCATTTTCATGGTCGTCTGCAGTTTTGTGCAAGGGTTTTGGCCTTATCAGGCGAACGCGTGGCTGTAGTCTTAAAAAAGGGGCCTCCGATCGCTTGCAGTTGACGTTCAGCGCTGAAACCTAACTCACGAGTCGTCCCGGTGTATGAGGTGTATGGCCTTGAGGACCCATGATGTCTGTCGTTACATCCGGATATCATACTGGTGTTAGCTTATTCTGTCGACTCTAGCAATAGTTGTGCCTGACCGCTGATTGGGGCGCTGTTTTACCGGGCACCAGCCTTCCGCTTTCAGTGTTATGTCAACGTTCCTGGTTGGCCACAGATTCAGAATTCTGCTTTGGACCTTATGTTTCAGTCAGTAGACGCCAACGTTCCCGGAGACCTCAGAATTGTCTGCTCTGAACTTAGTAGACCTACATGGTCCGGAGAAAATGCGGCGTTGCATGGTCTCAGCATTTTCCTGGCTATCTGCAGCGCAATTTTCTCCCCGGCGTTTTGCCTCTGACCTTGGCGATATCTTCGTGACGCTACCGAACAAGCAGCAATGCGCGCCCGGAAACAAAACCATTTCCCGCCCCTAGGTTTCGAGCCCGACGACGGCGACTCACGATGCCTCCGACGACGACGACGACGACGGGAGAGCTCCCAGCGCGCGCCGTGGCCGTGCCAGGGTCTCAGAGCGGCAGGCAGCTTTGACCCCCGCCCGTGACCCGGGTGTGAACTGGCTAACCCGTCGTCCTCCATCACTCATCAGTCGCCTCTCAAGTTGCAGTGATCATCCACCGCCCTTTTACCCGTCGCTTGTCTCGCTGCGCCGTTTCACGCGCTTGGGTCAGCCGTGACCCCTGCTGGGCCGTTGACAACCGCACCACGCCGATGGACGACGGTGGTGGTGGCGGCCTGGGTAGCATGCCATTGGCCGGGAAGATGCCATTTGACGGCGGTGATGAGCGTGAGCGTGAGCGCGATCGCCGGTCTTCGCAGGTCGGTTTCCATGCATGCTCTCCGTCCCCGGTCCGCTTTCAGGCAATCTTCGCTTGATCGGACGTCTCCAACTTGCACCTAGCTTTCCATAGGGTTTAGGATTAGTGACTAGCTAGCTGATGGCTGCGGCTTCGTCATGCGTGCCGACTCGTGTCCTCGAGAGGGGGGTAAAATCGACTAGCAACAAACCATGTCCTTTCACCACGCCTAGATCAGCAATTTAACAGACAAAATTTGTATTTATTTATTTTACGTGAAAGCTTTCGATCATATGCCATATTTTAAATGGTACTATCTATTTTTGTGGTGTATTATATTGGCACATTTTAACATTTTTTTAGTATGTATACAACTTTATAGCAAAATGATATGTAAGACGTATTACTATTAGTTCGGTTTTTATGGACAACATATAGTATGTCATGTGCAAAAAATTTTGGCAAATGTTTATGTTATACTTCCTCCATTCTTTTATATAAGGTGTATTGTTTTTTGATAAAATTCCAGAATGTAAGGTGCATTTCTTCTAATTCCTCATAATTCCCTTGTTAGCCCTTCAGAAAAAGGGAAAGTATCTCTCTCCTGATTGTCTGTATCTCTCCTTGTAGCAAAAGAAGAAAACTATCTCTCTGTCGATTGCATGTATCTCATACTTTCCTCGACTAATTGATTTACTTGCCACTAACAAATAGATTTGCCAAGGGTAATTTCGTCCTAACAGGTCTATAATTATGTGCCTTGGTAACCGTACCGCAAATAATACACCTTACATAAAGGAACGGAGGGAGTAACATGTAATATTAAGCTAAATAAACTGTGGTTGGATAGTTACGAGGACAATGGTATACCTTGCCCATCAGAGTTCAAGTCACAGACTTAGACATTGGTGCTCGCATTTTTTTGGATTTATATCAGCCTTCCGGCGATGTGCATTCAGTGGGAGGAGATGTTCCCGTCGACTACGAAGTCGTTTGTGGCGACTTCTTCAATCTCAAAATAATGTGCCGGCTCAGTCTCTCGGAGGTGCTCATGAAGGTAGGGTTTGTGTACGTGCGTTCATAGGGGTGAGTCTGTGCCGCCATAGTCCTGCCCTGCTTCCACTTTTGTTTCCTAAATCATGTCAGTCATGCCTTAAAACTAGGGGCATATTAGCACCATGATTTTGTTTACTCCTGCCGCCATCTGTCTTAAAATATAATGCACAATGTATTTCCTTTATGATCAAACTCTGCAAAGTTTGATCAAATTTATAGAAAAGTGTGTTAACATTTTGGTATTTTAGATATTGACAACTAGATTCATGGATATGTTTGAAACATAGTATCAAGTACTAGTAACTGGATGTTCGAGGCCACTGCAAGCCAGCTCGCGGAAGCAGAAGCTCCAAGCCGGCGCGATGTTCAGCAACTCGCCGCTCTAACCCAGCTCGCCGAGGAGTGGCGAGTTGCTCCAGGCTGGCATGCCGGGGAGCACGACTGTCGTGGCTGCCATGGACGACGCCGTGTCGTACGCTCCTCCCGTGCCTGCGATCGTGCCATTCGTCGTCAACATTCGCGTAATCGAGCCTTGCTGGCGGAGAAAGAAGTTGGTTTTGCGGAGATCGACAAGGCGGCGGCCAGCAAGTCCGCGCCCGCTGCCATCATCAAGGAGAAATAGAACATGGGAGGGCACCACCACTTGGGTCCCATGAAGGCCACCGTCGAGGTGACGCCGGCATACACAACCAATGTCTTGCCCGGTCACAGGCCACTGTCGTCCCCCGCCCAAAAAACTAACCTTGATCCGCATTTCACGGAAGTAGAGGGCACCCTTCCCCTCCGGCTGAAGCATATCCCGGTGGTGCCACTCCAATGAGCGGCGCTGCCGAACAAGGGGAAGTGAGCCGCCCTTTGCGCTGAAACATATACTCTCACGGCAGTCCGACGAGCAGGCTACCGGACATGAGGAACACAATGAAGATCCGCCACGGCAGGCCGTAGACTAGTCAAGGGTATCCGTGTTGTGGGAATGGATATCCGCTGGCGCCGACAATAGACTGGTTTTAACTTTAGTTTGTTATAGTTTTTAGTTAAAAATATCCAAAATGTAATGAATTTCATCCAGTTTATATGAAATACGCCATGTTTGTATGAATTTCATCCATTTAGTTCAAACAACAGTCGAAATGTATGTGAACGACGTTGGATGGACGGCTCTCATATTCGTGTCGGCGGATTGATCCTTTTATTATCCGTGGACGGATGTCAAGTAAATTTACGGTTCAGCATTGAAGATGCCCTTATATGTGAGATCGTCAAAACATCCACTGAAATAATAATTTCTCCCAACGGAACACCGTAGAATCTCTAGTGTTAATGTTGAGTAGGTTCTCGCGCACCATCATTTATTGATAACACTCCCACCGGTTTGAGTTAATGCAAGAAACTGAACCTGTTCATATTGCGGATCACATACATCGAATGATTATTCCTACAGCCGTGCGTTGATCAAACTAGCTTGGCATATGCATTGACCACGGAGTAGGCGACGGCGCTAGCTGGGCGGCGCTGCAGGTCAGATCGGTTGACCATCATTTGAAGCCGTATGTTGTCGTAGAGCTTAACCACTGCCTAATTAGCTAACTAATTAAGTATCTAGACACATGAACATGGTCATGCTGGTTAAATACCTAAGGTCACATGGACATGATCAACAAAAAAACGATATCTATGCAGGTAGTGGATATGTTATTATTTATTGCCGTGCGAATAAAATTTTATCATTTGTTTGTTAACATGTTGTACCTCCTCCCGTCAAAAAAAAAAAACCTTGTTGTACTTCATACATGTTTATCCATAACAGAGTACAGAGTAAATTTTACTTCGTCAATGTCAAGATTCACAGGTTCAACATCTTGAAGGTGCTCATAGAGGTATGATGTGTGTGCGCATTTATAGGGGTATGTATCTATATAATTTCAATTTGTATATGTTTGTAGCTTACTGCGTATATGTGAACTTATATGTTTGTACGGTGTTTCTCAAAAAAAATATCTAAGAACTACTATAAGACAAACAATTTTCTCATAAAACCGTTAAATCATCTATGTTTTTTTGAGTTAATTTTATCAGTAAGCTCGTTGCTTCATTTTCACACCTTGACCTGGCCTTCCATGCCCGTGCTACGCATGGTCGGGTATAGAGGCAATTATTAGGATTTATGTTCAATTCTTTTACAAGAACTGAATTCAACTTGAAATTTGATGATTTTTTGTTCATGATTTTTTGTTGTTGTAAAACTGAGGCACTGTGTTTAAAAATATTTAGATGTTGCTATTTTTAAGGAACAACTACTTTTAGTCGGTTAATGAAAAATTGCCGCGTCAGAAAGCAAATTCAGACTAGAGATGTAAGATGTGTCCCATAAATACAAATCATGCTATACTCATGCAGAAATGAAAACATTTTAAAGAAAATAAATTGATATTTATATAGTATCAAGCTACACTTACATGACAGACTATAAAAACATCAAACCTTCAAAATGTCATTTTATTGTTGCTGTTTTTCCCATATATTTCAGTCTTTAAATGACCCGGGAGGCCCAGTAACAAAATAGAGTGGCCCAGGATAAAAATGGAAACACCCTAAAAAGATAAGTATGGCAATGAGTTGTCAATACAATTTTCAATTTGTAAAGATTAAGTTAATTCTCAAATACTTCCATGCCAAAATGCAAGTTTCTTAATAATCTTGCAAAAACGTCTACATTGTGGGACGGAGTAGTACTTCCTTCTTTTCTTAACTCTGCATGTAAGATTTGTCTAAAGTGAACGTTGTAAAGTTTGACGGACTTTATAAAAAAACTTATCAACATTCACAATACGAAATTGAAATTATATAGATGCATCATGAAAATCATTTATATATTATATAACTTTTCTAAAGCAGATGTTGATATTTTTAACATAAATTTGATCATATTTTATCAAGTTTGACTTCAAACAAATCTTATATGGGAAGTAAAAAGAAAGGGGTAGTAGTGCAAGTTCGTTTTCGTTTTCCAGATACTTGCTCTAGATGCTCTGAATGCATAACTGACCGTGTCAATGCGTGTTAACGAGGACAGCCCAAAATAATCCATTTCTTGCGGTGAAAGGAAAGGAGAAACTTGCAAGTGCATGAGGCAAGTTCTAGAATGGCAGACCATCGTCCATCATGTCCCCGGGCTTCCAGTTGGCTAGTTCTAATATGAACAGTACATCTTTCCAGCCGTTCATGCAGGCGCGCATGCACCAACATGGCGCTCTGCCATGCCAGCCTCGGGCATGCACTCGAGTAGTCCTCCTATTGAGTACTGACCTGGGGCTGGGGCGTGGTGTTTTTCGTGCTCACAAAGTCTTCGTTCCTGACAGGCGCACCCGGGTGGGTCCCAGCAAACATGTACATGTGTCAGTGACAAGGCACGCCTGCAGTACTATTTCAGAGGAAAGAATAGTACAAGATTCTTTTCTGTTGACGGAAAAACAGTACTCCAATGAAGAAGAAAAAACGTGTACGTACTAGATTCGAGGACAAGCATGCGACGCAACAGGAGTCTTGGCAAAATGTCAAAAAGGAGACGTGTGTGCCATGCATGCAAAAAGGAGGAGACGAAGAAAAAACGGAGCATCGCTGTAGCAGCAAGCATCTCTGGCATGCATGCAAGGGCTTTTATCATTTCCGTTTCTTGGGACTTCAAATCCACCCAGCATGGAACGTTGAAGTTTGAGGCATGGCCATGAACCCGAGCTTTCAACTCTCGAATCCCAACAGTAGTACTGGTGCTCACACGAATTAATAACTACTACTGACCAACAACACCCCTCTTTGTCTCCCCGTTCATGGTGTCGATCGACGGATGATTTTTGTAATGCGAGTGTGCGTGTTTGGCAGAAGGTTTGACGACCAAAAAGGTTAGGAGTTTGACGACCAACGATTGCTTCAAAGTGTCTCAACTCTCAATCTCCCAGGCAGTATTTTATAAGCTTAGTTCAGCACAAGCTGCAGTAATCAAACAGATTCATGTCTTTTCTTTTGGGTTCATACGTCGGCAATGTGTTTGGCCAAACCAAACCGCTGCCTCGTCTTTTGGAAACAACTCTTGAATTGTTCTCTCTCTTCGTGTTTTACTAATTGCCATGGCCTGCTCTGTACGCTTTGAGTAGCATATTTATGTACCAGCATGGCCAGAAAATGTCAAACAGTTTGACGAGTGTGGCTGCTTTGCAGGCCTCCCCTGCTGGTTCCTCGGCAAAGGAGATTTGACCTTACGAACTGAATTTCGCATCTGCCGAGGCGTTTGCTTGCCATGTCTCTCCTCTTACCACACAGGCTTATCTACACCGTAGCAAAGTTGAATTCTCCTTCCTCTCTTTTTCGAGAGTGCTAGACTAAATATATATTAGATATACGTGTTGTAACATAATCTATATATTAGATATACGTGTTGCCCTCGGCGTGGCTCCGTCATGGTGCCCAACCCTGCTCATCGTCGGTGGATTGCTCAGGATCAGGCTATTCTGGGTGCTATCCAGTCCTCGTTCACTCCTTCCGTGGCTGGCATGGTGGTCTTTGCCACGACGTCGAGGGATGCATGGGCTACCCTCGACTCCAGCTTCTCCTCGCAGCCGCTGGCCCGTTCTTCTGCCATTCGTAACCAGCTGGGTGAGGTCAAGAAACATGATCTCTCCGTCACGGCCTACTTTAACAAGGTCAAAAGTCTGGCTGATACACTGTCGTCTATTGGGAAGCCGCTCCGTGATGAGGAGTTTACTTCGTTCATTCTCAATGGGCTTGATGAGGACTATGATTCTCTCGTTGAAAACATCAATGGACGTGACACACCGATGCCGCCTCCCGACCTCTACGCGCGCCTCCTCAACACCGAACAGCGGCTTGCTGCCCGCCGCTCCATCGACGTCTATACGGAGGGTCCGTCTGCCATCGCTGCTCTCCGCGGGGGTGCCCGTGGTGCCAAGCAGAAAGCGCCGTCGTCCGCCGAGAACCAGCCTCGTCCACCCGCTCCCGCTCCGCCTCCTCCAACGACTGGCCGCAAGCGGCTACACTGCGAGGCCTGTGGTGGTGGGGTTGAGTGTCAGCTTTGCGGCATTGAGGGGCACTTGGCGTCTCGCTGTCATCGTCGTTTTAAACGTGATTTCCTTGGCATTGGGAACAATGGGAAAGGTAACGAGAAGCAAGCTGCTCTTGCTACACAGGAGCCTGGATTCACTCCTTCGTATTCGGTGGACCCTGCATGGTACATGGACATAGGTGCCACGGACCACTTGACGAGCCAGCTTGACAAGCTGGCCGCTCGACAGGCCTACACCGGTCATGATCAGGTCCGCACTGCCAATGGATCAGGTATGCCCATCTCACATGTTGGTCAGGCATCTCTTCTTTCGCGTACCACTAAAACCTTGCATCTTCTTGATGTCCTTCGTGTTCCTTCAGTCACACGTAGTTTACTCTCGGTTCCTAAATTAACTCGTGACAACAATGTGTTTGTTGAGTTTCACCCTTTCCATTTTTTTTGTTAAGGACCGGGACACGAGGGACGTTCTACTTAGTGGTCGAGCTCGCGATGGATTATATGCGCTTGATGTGCCCCGAGCCCATGCACGAGTTCCTCAAGTTTTCAGTGGTGTTCGGGTGTCATCGTCGCAGTGGCACTCTCGCCTTGGCCATCCTGCCACTCCCATTGTGCGCCATGTGCTTCGTCGTCATAGTCTTCCTGTTGAGTCGAGAAATAAGGAGTTTTTAGTGTGTGATGCCTGTCAACAAGGCAAAAGTCATCAGTTGCCTTTTTCTGTATCGAGTCGTGTTGTCAAGGCTCCTCTCGAACTTGTGTTTTCAGATGTGTGGGGCTATGCCCAAACTTCTGTCAGTGGTCACAACTATTATGTCAGTTTCAGCGATGCTTTCAGTCGCTCTACTTGGATTTATCTTATTAAACGCAAATTTGATGTGTTTCATGTCTTTATGCAATTCCAAGCACATGTAGAGCGTTTGCTTAAGCAAAAAATTATCCATGTGCAATCCGACTGGGGGGGGGGGGGTGAATATCGTAATCTCAACACCTTCCTTCAGAAGCTTGGCATCTCACACCATGTGTCTTGTCCTCATACACATCAGCAGAATGGTGCAGCTGAGCGCAAGCACCGTCACATACTTGAAACTGGTCTAACACTTCTTGCACATGCCTCTGTTCCTTTTCAGTTCTGGAGCGATGCTTTTGTCACTGCTTGTTTTCTGATAAACAGGACTCCCACACGACTTCTTCACATGAAGTCTCCTCTAGAGGTGTTGCTTCATGAAACTCCAGATTACTCTTTTCTCAAAGTGTTCGGTTGTGCATGTTGGCCACATCTTCGTCCATACAACAAGCATAAACTTGAGTATCGATCAAAAAAGTGTGTATTCCTTGGGTACAGTCCTCTCCACAAAGGTTACAAGTGTCTCCACATTCCGACGAATTGCGTTTACATTTCCCGTGACGTTGTGTTCGATGAGACTGTCTTCCCTTTTTCCACGCTTACATCATCCACTGATACCCCCGTCACTGAGTTGCACTCTTTTCCAGTTTTGCCTGATCAATTTGTGGATGCTGCATATTCTCCTCTGTTGTTGCCTAACCATGGTGCAGGGACTGGACGAGGTGCGCGACTTGAGCTTCTTGAGGATGATAATGAGGCCCCACCTAAGCCAGCGACCACTACGCCGGTTGCGCCTGCTGCTACGCAGGCTGCTCACGACGTCGACCACGAGTGCATGGGACATGCAGGTGGACTCGACGAGGCACCCATGTCGCCTGTGTCCGTGGCCCCGTTGTCACCTGGGCCGGCCGAGCCCGCGGCGTTGCCGCCTGGGTCGCCTGCGTCCGTGGCCTCGCTGCTGCCTGGGCCGGCTGACCCCGCAGTGTTGGCGCCTGGGCCGGCCGACCCCGCGGCGTTGCCCCATGGGCCGGCAGCACCAGCGACACTGTCGCCTGGGCAGGAGGCCTCGCCGACTGTTGCGTCGACTGGGTCGTCCTCTTCTGGCTCGTCTTCGCCGACCATTCCAGGCGCGTCTTCTTCACCGCTGCTGGATAGTGGCTCCTCTGTGGTGGCTGCTCCACCGTCACCTCCGCCTGTCGTCCTGCGTCCTCATACTCGCAACAAAAGTGGCATCTTCCAACCGAAGAAGCGGACTGATGGCATTGTTGCGTGGCTTGCCGCCTGTATGGCGCATACTGAGGCCGATCCTACAACTGAACCACGACATTTTCAGGCAGCACTTGGCATTCCACACTGGCGTGCTGCGATGGAGGAGGAGATTCATGCACTTCAACGAAACAACACTTGGCGTCTAGTTCCACCTCCGTCTGGTGTTAATATCATTGACTCTAAATGGGTATTCAAGGTGAAGAAACATGCTGATGGTTCCATTGAGAGATAGAAGGCACGTCTCGTTGCCAAGGGTTTCAAACAACGGTATGGCATTGATTATGCAGACACATTCAGTCCTATTATTAAACCAACCACTATTCGTGTTCTTCTCTCCTTGGCTGTTACTCGAGGATGGTCGCTTCGACAGCTTGGCGTTCAGAATGCTTTCCTCCATGGAGTTCTGGAGGAAGAGGTTTATATGCGTCAGCCACCCGGTTTTGTTGATCCTTCTCAGCCACATCATTTGTGTCGTCTTGTCAAAGCTCTGTATGGACTGAAACAGGCCCCTCGTGCGTGGCATGCACGTCTTGGCGCCGCTCTTCGTGCTCATGGGTTTGTGCCTTCTGCAGCGGACACGTCTTTGTTCATCTCTCAGCGACCGGAGGTGACTATGTACATTCTGGTCTATGTTGATGACATCATCCTTGTTAGTTCGTCTGCTGCTGCTACGGACCGGCTTGTGTCCTCTCTTGGTGCTGAGTTTGCTGTTAAGGATCTTGGGAGACTGCATTATTTTCTGGGTCTGGAGGTTCTTCCTTTTGATGGTGGCTTGACTCTTTCTCAGAAGAAGTACTCCCAGGATCTCCTACGTCGTGCAGGTATGTTGCAGTGCAAGCCCGCTACGACTCCCATGTCTGTCACAGACAAACTGACCGCTCTTGCTGGTGACTTGCTATCTTCTGAGGATGCCACTGAGTACCGCAACATTGTTGGTGGGTTGCAGTACTTGCTGATCACTCGACCAGACATATCGTTTGCAGTAAACCGTGTGTGCCAGTATCTTCATGCGCCGCGTGATTCTCACTGGTGAGCTGTTAAGCGCATCTTGCGCTATGTTCGTCACACTGGTTCATATGGGCTTCATCTTCAGTCGGCGCCTTCTGGACTGATCTCTGCATTTTCTGATGCCGACTGGGCTGGTAGTCCTGATGACAGGCGATCCACGGGGGGACATGATGTGTTCTTTGGACCTAACTTGATCGCCTGGCAAGCTCGCAAGCAAGCTACGGTGTCTCGGAGTAGTACTGAAGCTGAGTACAAGGCGGTTGCTAATGCCACAACTGAGATCATGTGGGTGCAGTCATTGCTTCGGGAGTTGAAGGTCTCTCCAACTCAGCCGCCCGTTCTTTGGTGTGATAACATCGGTGCTACATATCTTTCATCCAATCCAGTGTTTCATGCCCGAACGAAGCACATCGAAGTTGACTATCACTTTGTGAGGGAACGTGTTGCTCGGAAGTTTCTTCAGATCAAGTTTGTTCCTTCTAAGGATCAGCTTGCTGATATTTTCACTAAACCCTTTTCCTTTCCTTCTTTTGAAGGATGTCGACGCAATCTTAACCTTCTGAGTGTTTCAGGACATAATTAAGATTGAGGGAGGGTGTTAGACTAAGTATATATTAGATATACGTGTTGTAACATAACCTGTATTTGTACGGTTCCCTCTTATAAATATATGACAGCCGTGCCCACCAAGGACATCGAGCATTGTTCGAAGCCCTAGTTTTGTCTAACAGAGAGCATTTTCCTTCCTCTCTTTTCCGAGAGCAGCACAATTTTTCAATCGTCAAGGCCCTTGCTTGATTGTTTTCGGAGCCCTTAGTTGAAGAACAATAGGTTGGGATCCCTATGAGTGAAATGATTGCTATAACTTAGAAAAAGTATCATATTTAAAGGTCAGTATTTTTGGACGGCTTAAAAACAAGTTGCCTTTCCCATGCTTTAAAAGTAAGCCCACCCCCCCCCCCCCCTCCCGGTCCCCTCAAAATTGTTGAGACTTTTAAATTAGTTATCTCATAACTATAGTTTAGAAGACCAAATGAATAAAAAAGACGACATATTTTTTATGCTGCCAAAATAACTGAGCTTTAAAAGCTTTGGGATTGGGGCATGGGCAGATTTGATCATTTCATACCTTGTGTCAGACTGGCTCTCGGGTCGGGCTTCAGAAATCCTGACATGTAAACTCCATTCTCAACCTAGCCCAACCTAACTCCATTCCCTACAAGCTGCATTCCCAACCTAGCCTGTAAATTAGTTACACATTTTATTTAACTTAAATGTTTTATATATAGACGGTTTTGTACTAGTTGTGTTGTGTTGTTTGCGTCTCGCCATTTTTGGTGATGTTAGGGTTGCAGTGTAATGGTCATGTCGTTTTCAGCGTTGTGCTCTCCTTCTTGATGAATGACATGCAGTTCTCTTGCATGGTTTGAAAGAAAATCATTTTTAGATATAAAAAAAA
This sequence comes from Aegilops tauschii subsp. strangulata, assembly GCF_002575655.3. Classification (NCBI taxonomy): domain Eukaryota; kingdom Viridiplantae; phylum Streptophyta; class Magnoliopsida; order Poales; family Poaceae; genus Aegilops; species Aegilops tauschii. The sequence continues at coordinate 495,325,090 of NC_053037.3, read as the reverse complement.
TATGAGTACACATACTTTTCAAATGAAATTTGCGTATTTCAAACTTCACCAGAGCTTTTCAAAATAAAAACATGACAATTCCAAAACAATAACCTGTGAAGAAATCGGTACATGAATTTCAGTACAGTAAGTTACGCAACTTGTACTATAACATATTGTAATGTAAATTATTTGTGATTTTTGCATAGCCCGCAAATAATCATGTTTTTTAACCAAAATTTACAAGAATAAGTTCTACCTGATAACGACAAGCATGGGTTTTCCCCGTACGTTTCAAAACTTTGATCTATTTTGCCCCCTAAGTTTTATAGAATCAGTCGATATATGCCAACGTCCTAGAAATTCACTTGGGCACCCCAAAAAACTGAAAAACGAGACCTTCCCATACAAAGTATCTGCCCGTGTGAAAGTGACTGAGATGGTGACTGGTCTGTTCAGCTTTGCCACCAAACGAAACAAGAATTGTAGAACAAAAAAGAAATATTTCCTGGAAGAAATCCACGTGCATGCTTCTTCTTTTTGGTTGATGGAGTACTGAGAAATCCACATGTGATGATTAGCGGCGCTCCTACTTATTAAAGCGGAAGCGCTCCATGATTGTCCTACTCCCACCTGTCAAGCCGTCTCTGACATTCCACCAAGCTTGTTTTTTTTTCTCTCACGCCCATGTGCTTCTCTCGTGTGCAGGTGCGAGCAGGTCCCATCCAATGCACGCATCACTGCTGAGATAGGGCGGCGGCGGGCGGGCGAGGGGCGCGAACGTCGCCGCACGCGTGCCCTGTCAGACAGGCAGTAAGATATGCGCCTCGCCGGTCGCCGTTGCGTTGATCCGAGGAGGAGAGGACGGTGGGCGTCGTTTGACCGTACGTCGCCACCGCCCCATGCCCCGTCACCGGTAGCGACCACTTCCCCGTTGCAGTCCAAACAAGGAAGGAAACGGGTGGAGAATTTGTCACAGATACTACATGCATACTATACTCCTGCTCCAGCCAAGGCCATCTCCAACGCCGCGACCCTTAAATCGCCATACGTTTTCGGACTTATACATGCAAGGTTATCCGGATGCATTTTCTTTCATAAATCAGAGACAAACATAAGGCTTAATGGGTGTCCGGATAGCTTTCGCGCCCGCGTCTGACTGCCCTGTCTGGCTGGCCCACAAAAAAATTCGCCGCGCCGCATTTATGCCGTGATTTGACTAGACGGAAGGGCGGCGCAGACGGACACGACCTCTCACTGTCGGCATTGAAGCGGCGCGCCGACCGAGAGATCGCCGCCCCACTGAACATGCCTCCTCACCACATTCAAACGGCCACGGACTGCCCGCCTTCCACCACTAAACTCGCGTGTGCACCGAGAAACCTACGCCGGTCACATGTCCGTTCGCGAGCCGCCCGTCATTAAACACAACGCCTGTTGTCTTCGATTGTTCGCCCGCTATTTAAACGATGTGAGACGCCGGACAAAAATCGCACCACACTCCGCTCCCATCTCCTCCTTGCAACGGTTCTCCACGATCCCCATGTCATCCGGCGAGCAGGAAGAGGAGTTCTCCGGCATAAAAGCCAGCTGGGTGGCCCATCGAGCCCGCTGGATACGATCCAGGCAATGCTCTGCTCCACCACCCTCGACAATGTAGGCCGCTACATGCCAGCTCACGGATGCAGAAACTCCAAGACTACGTGTCGCTCAGCAACTCACTGCTCTAAGCCAACTTGCCGAGGAGTGGCGATTTGCTCTAGGCCGGCACGCGGGGGAGCACGGCGGCACGGGCATCGTGGCTGCCGTGGGCAACGCCGTGTTGTGCCGCTCCTCTCGTGCCCGGCACCGCGCCATCCGCCGTCAACGTACGTGTAACCACGCCCTGCCCGCCGAGAAGGATGTCGACTTCGCGAAGATGGACGAAACGGTGACCAACACGTCCGCGGCAGCCGCCATCATCGAGAAGAAGTAGAACACGGGAGGCCATCACCGCTTGGGTCCCATGAAGTCCACCCAGTGTATACAACCGGTGTTTTGCCTGGTCGCTAGCCATCGCCGTCCCCTTCCCCTCCGGTTGAAGCACATCACGGGGGTTCCACTCGGATGAGCGGCGCTGCCAAACATGGGGAAACGAGCCGCCCTTTGCGCTGAAGTATATACCTCCGGGGCTCACGGCATTCCGTCGAGCGGGCTGCCGGACATGAGGAAGACATTGGAGATCCGTCGCGGCTGGGCGTAGACTAGTCAAGGTTGTCTGTGTCGTGCACATGGATATCCGTCGGCGCTAGCCGCAGACTAGTTTTACCTTAGTTCGGTATATTTTTTAGTTAAAAATGTCCAAAATGTAATGAATATCATCCGGTTTATATGAAATCCATCATATTGGCGTGAATTTTGTCCGGTTGATACAAAAAGTTGTTGAAATATATGCAAACAGCGTTGGATGGCCGTCTCCCGCATCCGTGTTCGCGGACAGATGCGGAAAAAAAAAATTACGAGTCGCCGTCAGAGATGCCCTAGCTATTGTAGGGACCATTCGCAAACACCCGCGTGCCTCTTGGCCCTTGCTTGCATCACAATCCTCGGAAGAAAAAACGGCCAGGACGGGGCCCTACCGAAAGAGGATACCGCTACAGTTCGGTGGGTCGCTTAATCTGTGTGCAGTGATGCTGGACGATCGACGAGTCGATCTCGCACGAGGAGAATGTGTGCGCCGCAATCGCAAGTGCCCCTCAGCATACGCATCGATCACAATTCACAAAGGACTAGATCGACAGTGAGTAGTAGGTTGGTACCATCCGGAAGTGGCCAAAACTAAGATTGGCACGCAGATCCGTAGGCCCCTTGATCGTCCGTCTTCCATTTCATCGCCGCCTTTATCCCGCCCAGGGCATTCCTAGCGATCCACTCATCCTAAGCTCGTGGTGGAGATGCCTACTGATCTGATCTCATCCACGCCAATGTGTTGATGTGATACGCATCATCGGCTCCCTCCTCGGATAAGGAAATTAAAGCGTACGCTTCCACATATGATTCCGTGGTACTGCCGCGTGCAATCATTGAGATATCCAATTCCGATGATGATGATGATGTGCAAGTCACTTTGCTTGCTAGCTATCCTTTGATTCCCGCCTTTTTTTGCCAGGCCGATCGATGCAATCAGTTGTCACTGCAGGAGTGCCGAAGGGGAGCGGATCGGAGATCAAATCTTCCGTGGAATCATTGTCCTTTGTGTTCCGTTTTGTCCCGTTCTGCCAAATTCGTTGCACCGTATCGTATCCCACAGTTGCATATCCAGGCTTCGTGTATGGGAAATCAAAAATGGTGCGTGCCCTCTTGGGAGTGACCACGCCTGTAGCTGCAGTGCTGTGGTACTGTCTCGGAGTCGGAGGCGAAGAACTGATTTGCATCCAAAAAACACATGACCGTCGTGGAACACGTTCCGGGATAAAGGAATTGTATTAGCAGGTATACTAGATGTGGCATGGAACACACCGACACACGTACGCCCACAAGATATGGATGGCTACATACATACTCGTATGTCTCTACAGTTCTACACACTAGTCTACACCCCAGCGAAGATACCAACTCCCACATGCTCCCGTATTCCATTTCAAAAAAGACCAATTTAAATGTTTCAAAAAAAAGTGACCAAAAATGGGAACACTCACAGAACCCCTAAAAAATTCAGACCCAAATTCAAAATAAACATTGAGAAACAACAAAGACAAATCCATATGTGAATACTGTCATTTTTGCTTTTGTCCTTTCGTGACACTATTTTGTCTCGCCATGTGTATTTCAAATTAAAATCTGAAGTTTTTAGAGGTCGTAAACTCATAGTAGTATCTTGTGAACCCTAAAAAAATCATAAATTTTTGAAATGTACAAATTTACTTTTAAAAAGTTGGGGTCACCTAATACTTCCCTCTCTACCCACTGGCCTGATAGAAATAAGGTGATATTTTAGAATGTTTTATGAAAATGCTCGGAAGTATGCATATATGTCAAACTTTTGACAAAAACGGCCTCAGCTACTCACGAGTAAAAACTTAAGCGTTCGTTTCATGTTAATTTTTATATAATTTAAAAATAAAACACCAGTATCTGCAACTTTTGCAAGCAAAAAAAGGAGAAACATATTTAGCCGACACACCTCCCAGCACTAAGCCTACATGACAACCCAAGGGCATCTCCAACGCTGACCCACAAATTTGCTCCAGCATCCGTCCGCGGAAAGGAGGGGGCCAGTCCGCAGACACGGATGCGGGAGCCGGCCATCCAACGTTGTCCGTATACATTTTAACCACTGTTTGAACTCAACAGACCAAATTCATGCAAACACGACGGATTTCATTCAAGTTCGGTCATAATTTACATAAAAAGGTCGATATTTCGACCGTTTAACTAAAGAAACTAGAGAAAAAAACCTAACTCTATAACGGACGACCACCTCGTAGGCGTGGCCCCCTGGCATGCCGCACCGCCATCGCTGTCTGTGCCGTCGTCGTTATCCCTCCAACGGCAGTACATCGTCGGAGGGCCGCGACACCTTGCCGGCGACAGGCTGCCGCTTGAAGAGGAGTCGCTCCGCCTCATGCTACGCGGTGCGTAGGGCCGCCGCAGCGGGGACGGCGGCTCCTGTTGGGAAACGTAGTAGAAAACAAAAAAATTCACCCTACGATCAACTAGGAACAATATGAAGATGCATATTAGGTTTGGATCACGATCGTTACCGACTCCGGAGTGCAGCGGAAGTAGACGAGTTGGTGTAGATCATAATTGGAGTCCCTCGAACTGTAGATGGACGATCCCGCGTACCTCTCACGAACGATCCCTAATTTTAGTTGTGGGCAGATTTTAGCTATTAGCACAAGTCAAGCAATCAACCTACACATGCAATTCTAAGAGTATAGCGCGGAAAGTAAAACATTGCATATGAAGGTAAAGGGACGCGTTTGAAGAAGGCAAACGCAATGGAGACACGGAGATTTTTGGAGTGGTTCCGATTGGGGGTGCTATCGTACGTCCATGTTGATGGAGACTTCAACCCACGAAGGGTAACGACTGCGCGAGTCCACGGAGGGCTCCACCCACGAAGGGTCCACGAAGAAGCAACCTTGTCTATCCCACCATGGCCATCGCCCACGAAAGACTTGCCTCACTCAGGTAGATCTTCACGAAGCAGGCGACCTCCTTGCCCTTACAAACTTCTTAGTTCAACTCCACAACATGTCGGAGGCTCCCAAGCCACACCTAATCAATCTAGGAGACACCACTCTCCAAAAGGTAATAGACGGTGTGTCGATGATGAACTCCTCACTCTTATGCTTCAAATGATAGTCTCCCCAACACTCAACTATCTCTCTCAGATTTGGCTATGGTGGAAGAGTGATTTGAGTGGAAAGCAACTCGGGAAGGCTAGAAATCAAGGTTCAAATGGTAGGAATGGAATCTCTTGATCTCAACACATGACTAGGTGGTTCTCTCTTAGAAAATGAATGATGGAAGTGTAGGCACGTTCTGATGGCTCTCTCACAAATGGAGAAGGGGGGTGGAGGGGTATATATAGCCTCCACAAAAAATCCAACCGTTACACACATTTGACTCATCTCGGTGAGACCAAATGGTTAAACTCGGTGGCACCGATCAGTTCAAAAATGTGAACTTTAGGAATCTCGGTGGGACCGACTGGAACAACTCAGTGGGACCGATGTGCTAGGGCTTAGGGAAAACATCATCTCGATGGCACCGATTGCATCAACTCGGTGAGACCAAAGTGAAGCAATAAGCAACAGAGAGTCTGTCAAGCCAACTCGGTGAGACCAATTGCATAACTCGGTGAGACCGAAATGAATGCAACAAGTCACAGAGCGCTGGCAAGGCCATCTCGGTGAGACCGAGATCCTACCGATGAGACCGAACTGTTAGGGTTTCTGGAAGTGGCTATGTCATATGAACTTGGTGGCTCCGGATAAAAAGAATCGGTGGGGCTGAGTTGGAGTTTTGGGTTTGGACAAATTTGGATGGAGAAAGTGGTTTAGGGTTTTGGAGCAATATCACTAAACATTTAAGCAGTAGACCATTAAGCAACACCTCATCCCCTTTCAGTAGTAGTGGCTTTCCTATGGACTCAATGTGATCATGGATCACTAAAATAAAGATGAAGAGTCTTGAGCTTTTGCCAATCTTTGTCCTTAGCATTTTGAGGGGTCCACATCTCTAGTCCATGTTAGGGCAGTGAGTGAACATCCTGAAATATTTATCTTGAAAGGATATTAGTTCAATGAGCTATATGTTGTTATGAATTACCAAAACCACCCAGGGATTAGTTGCACTTTCAGTCTCCCCCTTTTTGGTAATTGATGTCAACATATAGATCAAAGCTTCGACAAATGATAAAATCAATGAAATACATTATCGCTTTGAGAAGTGTGTGATAAGCAAGAGCTCCCCCTAAATTTGTGCATTAGTTAAGATGTGTGTTTGAATGAAAATGCACAATCAATTAGGATCATGGGTCACTCTTCCATGTCACATACATCTTGGTGGAGCGCATAAAATGATAAGAGTGAAATAACATGCACGCATCACCAAATACATGAGTGAATGATCATACACAAAACTCATAGAGATAAGCATGAGTCACACATTAAGCATAGTATGATCCAACACACAACCACACAAAGTATTTCACGAGCATAAGACCATAAGTAGCACGAACCAAACAGACAAAGTAGCAACTGGCAATAAAAAACCAACGAGCAAACGAACGAGACACACTCTCTCTCTCTCTCTCTCTCTCTCTCCCAGCCCATGATCTATACATTTTCTCCCATTTGGCAACAAGTTGCCAAAAAGCTTGAAAAAGTATAGTGCAATACGACACTTTAGGCACGACCTCCGGGAGCTCCTGAAGGGGTCTTCTGGCTTGTTGCTCCGGTGTGCATAGATGGCTTGAGAGAACTCCTTCTGAAAATGCTTCGGCGGATGTCTGTTGAGCTGGTGGTGTCGATACTGGGGGTGGCACTGTAGCAGTGGCGGCAGGTGCTGAGTGAGTAGTCCTGGTGTCTGCAACTGGCACAACTGAGGACCTGGCTGCCCTAGGCACTGTCTGGAATCTGTCAGTAGTAGTGTCCTTATTGCCATTTTCAGCATCATCCACTACTGGAATCAGCTTCTTTGCCGTCCGCCATGGCGGACGGCAAAGGCATACACGGCGGACGGCAAAGGCCTTTGCCGTCCGTCAGCGGACGGCAACAGGTCCGGTTGAACGCATGCCAGCAAAGGCCTTCTTTGCCGTCCGCTTCCTAGAAACGGACGGCAAAGGGTTGTGCCGTCAGCCGTCCGAGGCCAGCAGACGGCAAAGATAACGGACGGCAGTGGGGTGGGGTGAGAGCTGTTAGGGGGTTAACGGGGCTCTTTGCCGTCCGCTGACAGACGACAAAGAGCTTAGCTAGGCCAGCACCGGGAAGCTGCCACGTGGCAAGCTATGCCGTCTGCCAGCGGACGGCATAGATTGCCCTCTTTGTCGTCTGCTAGCAGACGGCAAAATGACCAAATAGGCAGCCAGTGTTCCCAGGTTGCACAGGTAGCTGCCACGTGTCCTCTTTGCCGTCTGCAAGCAGACGGCAAAGCTCTTTGCCGTCTGCTAGCGGACGACAAAGAGGCTATATATCCCCTGTTTTTATTTAAATCCATTTAATTAGACATGGTTTCAAACACAGATATACATGCATACATATCCAACATATCCAACAGCATATAACAGCATGTCCAACAACATATTTCATCAAATCCAACATATATATCCAACAACATAGTTCAACAAAGTCCAACATATCCATATATACATAACCAGAAACAAATTTCCAACAACATATGACATACATATCCAAACAAGTTTTCATAAACAACAAGGAAGCACCAGAAGAATAGTACACTCCATGAATCCAAGCTTCCTCATGTAAAGCAAATCTGCAAATTGGGAAAGATGAAAGTTAGAAGAAGAAGAAGAAGAAGAAGAAGAAGATTTTTTTTCTTCTCTTTCTTTTTCTCCTCTCCTCTTCTTTATCTTCTTCTTCTAACTAAGGTAGGTAAAAATGCCATTTTATTGCTAAGCTAGGTAAAAATGCTAAGTGTAGGTCATTTTAGAGCTAAGCTAGGTAAATAGGTCATTTTGGAGCTTAGTAAGGTTATTATGTCATTTTCGAGTAAAATAAGCTAAGTCTATAGCATTTTGGAGCTAACAAAGATTATCATGTCATTTTTTACCTAAGTATGCTAAGTATGTCATAAATGAACTGAATAAGCTAAGTATAGCTCATTTTTTTTATCTAAATTAGGTAATTATGCCATTTAGGAGGAAAATAAGCTAAGTATCCATTTGTAAAGAATAACACTAGAGAAAACTTACCCTCATCACAACAAATGTGATGAAGATCGCAACTAAGGTAACAATTGATCCAACGGCATAATGATACCAAGCCTCATTATCAATGGCATATTTTCTAATCTTCTTAAGCTTCAGGCGCATTGCATCCATCTTCAAGCGCATTTTATTCATATTCATCTTGTGATCATCGATGACATCGGCAACATACAACTCCAATGTCATCTTCTCTTCTTCAATTCTTTTAATTTTTTCTTTCAAATACTCATTTTCTTTTTCAACTAAATTTAACTTCTCGACAAGAGGGTTGATACGTCTCCAACGTATCTATAATTTATGAAGTATTCATGCTATTATATTATCCATCTTAGATGTTTTATATGCTATTTTATATGATTTTTGGGACAAACCTATTAACCTAGAGCCCAGTGCCAATTTCTGTTTTTTCCTTGTTTTTGAGTTTTACAGAAAAGGAATACCAAACGGAGTCCAATTGACGTGCCAATTTTTGATGATTTTTTATGGACCAAAGGAAGCCCCTGGAGTAAAAGAGTTGGGCCAGAAGAGTCCCGGGTTGTCCACGGGGGTGGGCGGCGCGCCCACCCCCCTGGGCGTGGGCCCCTGCCTCGTGGACGACTTGGAGACCCCCCTGACGTGAAACCAACGCCAAAAATTCCTATAAATACAGAAACCCCTAGAAAATAACCTAGATCGGAAGTTCCGCCGCCGCAAGCCTTTGTAGCCACGAGAAATCAATCTAGGACCTCTCTGGCACCCTGCCAGAGGGGGCCATCATCACCGGAGGCCATGGGGGAGGATCTCGGAGGGGCCATCATCGCCATGAAGGCCAAGGACCAGAGGGAGAACCTCTCCCCATCTAGGAGGAGGCCATGGAGGAGGAAGCACAAGGGGGGAGAACCTCTCCTCCTCTCTCTCGGTGGTGCCGGAGTGCCATCAGGAGGGGAATCATCGCCGCGGTGATCGTTTTCATCAACATCACCATCATCATCACCATCCTCATCTATTTTACGCGGTCCACTCTCCCGCACCCCACAATAATCCCTACTTGAACATGATGATTTATGCCACATATTATTATCCAATGATGTGTTGCCATCCTATGATGTTTTTGAGTAGATATCCTTTGTTTTTGGGTTGATTGATGATCTAGATTGGTATGAGTTGTATGTTTTATTTTGGTGCTGTCCTATTGTGCCCTCCGTGTCGCGCAAGCATGAGGGATTCCCGCTGTAGGGTGTTGCAGTACGTTTATGATTCGCTTATAGTGGGTTGCTTGAGTGACAGAAGTATAAACCCGAGTAAGGGGGTTGTTGCATATGGGATAAAGGGGACTTGATGCTTTAATGCTATGGTTGGGTTGTACCTTAATGATCTTTAGTAGTTGCGGATGCTTGCTAGCGTTCCAATCATAAGTGCATATGATCCAAGAAGAGAAAGTATGTTAGCTTATGCCTCTCCCTCATATGAAATTGCAATGACGACTACCGGTCTTGTTAACAATTGCCTAGGACAATTCCGCACACCGATTCATCATTATTCCACACTCGCTATTTATAATATTTAGTAATATATTCTAACTTTATGATAACAACACCTACTTTTATGTTTTAGCTCTCCGATATCATGCAAAGTTATCCTCTTCATACCCACAACGTAGTTTTATTTCTCGTTTCTAGTTGGAAGCAAACATTCGGTGTACGTAGAGTCGTATCAGTGGCAGATGGGACTTAAGAGAATATTGATCTTACTTTTAGCTCCTTGTGGGTTCGACACTCCATACTTATCACTTCCACCTTTGGAAATTGCTACGATGATTCCCTGCACTTGGGGATTATCAAGCTCTTTTCTGGCGCCGTTGCCGGGGAGCAATAGCGTGGGGTTGATATTCTCGTGTGTGCTTGTTTGCTTTCTTCACTAAGTAGATTTTGTTTTTCCTTTTTGTTTCTGTTTAGTTGTGGGTGAAACATACAATTTTTTTAAAAGAATGAAAATACAAAAAATTATTACTTGCCTCTCATGCCTAAAAAGTTTTTCAAAAAGAGAAGTGATTGGAAAGTTATGCATTGAAGAAGTGAGGGTCGACCTTGAGCACTTGTGTTCATGCTCACGGAAACAATGTAGAATTTTCCATGGAAGTTTCTCTGTAAATAATTATCCCCTTGTATATATCCATTGTATTATAAAAATAATGTGCCAAGCTTTGGTTTTAGGATGATTAGATTGCTTGTTTACTATGTGCAGAACAAAAACAGAAACTTTGGCAGTAGCGCGTGATTTTACATTTTTTTACTGGAAGGTCAAATGGGTCTGAAATTTTTTGCACATTAATTCTGTACAAATTGTTAAAATTTTCAAATTTATTTCATAATTGTGGGAGTTACAGAAGTTTACTAAACTTCCAGATTACTACAGACTGTCCTGTTTTTGACAGATTCTGTTTTTCGCGTGTTGTTTGCTTATTTTGATGAATCTATGGCTAGTATCGGGGGGTATGAACCATAGAGAAGTTGGAATACAGTAGGTTTAACACCAATATAAATAAAGACTGAGTTCATTACAGTAACTTAAAGTGGTAGTTTGCTTTATTACACTAACGGATCTCACAAAGTTTTTGTTAAAGTTTTGTGTGGATGAAGTGTTTGAAGATCGAGGAGCTATCAATATGAGAAGAATAAAGAGAGGCAAGAGTTCAAGCTTGGGGATGCCCAAGGCACCCCAAGTAAATATTTCAAAGGATACTCAAGCATCTAAGCTTGGGGATGCCCCGGTTGGCATCCCATCTTTCTTCTTCAACAATTATCGGTATACCTCGGTTTTTGTTTTGTTCACATGATTTGTGTCCTTTGTGTTTTTGTTTTTCCTTTAAGAACCATGCTAGCATGAGATATCCCTTCATTGACTTATAGAATACTTCATGTGCTTCACTTATATCTTTTAAGTATGATCTTATAGAATTGGTCTTTGTGCTTCACTTAAATCTTTTGAGTATGGTTTTATAGAATGCTTTGTGTGCTTCACTTACATATTTTGAGCTTGGATATTGGTTAGTCTATATTAATTGTAGAATGCTCCATGAACTTCACTTATATATTTTGGAGTATGAATAATACTATCATCTAAAGTGGGGTTGGAAGAGTGTCCACTTTAGGAATTAATGATCCCACTATTCCGAATGAGAAGAATTTTGCTTATGTGGAGAGTAGAAAATTTATATGCCTAAAGATCATGAAAAGAATGCTCTATGTGATGGTTATATTGTTGAACTCATTCATGATGCTACTGAAAATATTTATGAGGGAGGAATACATGCTTGTAGGATTTGCAATAATATCAAGTTTCCTCTCTATGTGCTTAAAGTTTTGAAGCTATACTTGTTTTGCTTTCCTATGCTAGTTGATTCTTGTTCCTATAAATTGTGTGCTCACAAAATCCCTAGGCATGGGAAGTGGGTTAGATTTAAATGTGCTAGTCATATTCTTCATTATGCTATCTTTATGTTTCAATTCTTTTCTTTTATGCGAGCATCATTGAAATCATCATGCCTAGCTAAAAGGCATTAAAGAAAAGCGCTTGTTGGGAAACAACCCAATATTTACCCTTAATGTTTTTTTGTGTGTACATGATTAAGCTACTGTAGTAATCATGTTTTATAGCTTTTGTTTCAATAAAGTGCCAAGTAAGACCTTTGGGAAGACTTGGGTGAAAGTTAATGTGATCTTGCTGTAAAAAACAGAAACTTTGCGCTCACGATATTAGGTGTCATTTTTTTACAGAAGAGTGCTTTTGAGTTGATTCTTTATGCAGAAGATTAATAGACAAATTCCTCACGTCCATCAATTTATTTATTAATTTTTGGAGTAGCAGAAGTATGGTTGCTGTTCAGATCATTACAGACTGTTCTGTTTCTGACAGATTCTGTTTTCATTGCATAGTTTGCTTGTTTTCTAGTTTCTATGGCTTATATTTGTCAATATAAATTGTAGAAATGATATGGTACAGTAGGCTTTGTGTGAGAACAATTATGAACCTTGTATTTGACAGTACCAAAGTGAATGGTTTACTCTTTATCATACTAACCTATCTCACGAAGTTTCGTTAAGTTTTGTGTGATTGAAGTTTTGAATCCTTGGGTGAGATATCGATATGAGGAGAATAAGGAGCGAAAAGACCCTAAGCTTGGGGATGCCCAAGGCACCCCAAGGTAATATTCAAAGAAGATCAAGCGCCTAAGCTTGGGGATGCCCCGGAAGGCATCCCCTCTTTCGTCTTCAAAACTATCGGTATACCTTACTCGGAGCTATATTTTTATTCGTCACATGATATGTGTTTTGCTTGGAGCGTATTTTCAATTTTGCTTGCTGTTTGAATAAAATCATTGGATCTGAAATCTTGAATGAAAAAGAATCCTCCCATGCTAGTTAATTATTTGACTACTCAGTGTTCTTCACTTTTATCTTTTGGAGTAGTTTGTCATTTACTCACGTGCTTCACGTATATCCTGTGAGTAAATGGTTGAATGAATTGAATAATATAAATCTGAATTTATATATGTTTCATATGCTTATAACATGGGGAGTAATGACTTCACACATAATAAGTATAGGTAGTAAACTTATTGAAGGTTAGCAAACGCATAATTGGTCACTTGAACAATTCATGAAAGAATATTGAAGGAAGAGAGATTTCACATATAAATATACTATCTTGGACATCTTTTGTAATTGTGAGCACTCATTAAAATAGGACATGCTAAAAGGTTGATGTTGGACAAGGAAGACAACTTAATGGGTTATGTTTTCCTATATCCGAAATGTTATATTGTCTTGGATCATCCAACATGTTGAGCTTGCCTTTCCCTCTCATGCTAGCCAAATTCTTTGCACCAGGTAGAAATACTACTTGTGCTTCCAAACATCCCTTAAACCAGTTTTGCCATGAGAGTCCACCATACCTACCTATGGATTGAGTAAGATCCTTCAAGTAAGTTGTCATCGGTGCATGCAATAAAAATTGCTCTCTAAATATGTATGATCTATTAGTGCGAAGAAAATAAGCTTTATACGAACTTGTGATAGGGAAGAAATAAAAGCGATGGACTGCATAATAAAGGTCTTTATCACAAGAGGCAATATAAAGTGACGTTCTTTTGCATTAAGATTTTGTGCATCCAACAATAAAAGCGCATGACAACCTCTGCTTCCCTCTGCGAAGGGTCTATCTTTTACTTTTATCTTCTACCCTTATACAAGAGTCATGGTGATCATCACCTTTCCTTTTTACACTTTTTCCTTTGGCAAGCACTTTGTGTCGGAGTGATCCGGATATATATATCCACTTGGATGTAGGTTTTCATAAGTTATTATTGTTGACATTACCCTTGAGGTGAAAAGTTGGGAGGAACTATAAGCCCCTATCTTTCTCTGTGTCCGGTTAAAACTTTGAACCCATAAATATCACATGAGTGTTAGCAATTGTGAAAGATTAAATGATAGTTGAGTATGTGGAGTTTGCAGAATCAAAGCTCTTACATAGACCCTTCTCGAAAATAAGATGAATTGCAATTGTTTGATGACTAAGAGCATTGTTTGTTAGTTTTCAAGAAAGTTTATGATCTATACTTTAATATGTGAATAGCTTGTTACTTGATCATGAAAAGTTTTATGAGATGAGCAACTGTTATGACATATAATGATGCTAGAAAAGGTGATTGAAATTATCATTGATCAAACTTGTGCACCTGCTAGCATTCACACTTCATAAATTATTTCTTTTATCATTTACCTACTCGAGGACGAGCAGGAATTAAGCTTGGGGATGCTGATACGTCTCCAACGTATCTATAATTTATGAAGTATTCATGCTATTATATTATCCATCTTAGATGTTTTATATGCTATTTTATATGATTTTTGGGACAAACCTATTAACCTAGAGCCCAGTGCCAGTTTCTGTTTTTTCCTTGTTTTTGAGTTTTACAGAAAAGGAATACCAAACGGAGTCCAATTGACGTGCCAATTTTTGATGATTTTTTATGGACCAAAGGAAGCCCCTGGAGTAAAAGAGTTGGGCCAGAAGAGTCCCGGGTTGTCCACGAGGGTGGGGGGCGCGCCCACCCCCCTGGGCGTGGGCCCCTGCCACGTGGATGACTTGGAGACCCCCCTGACGTGAAACCAACGCCAAAAATTCCTATAAATACAGAAACCCCTAGAAAGTAACCTAGATTGGAAGTTCCGCCGCCGCAAGCCTCTGTAGCCACGAGAAATCAATCTAGGACCTCTCTGGCACCCTGCCGGAGGGGGCCATCATCACCGGAGGCCATGGGGGAGGATCTCGGAGGGGCCATCATCGCCATGAAGGCCAAGGACCAGAGGGAGAACCTCTCCCCATCTAGGAGGAGGCCATGGAGGAGGAAGCACAAGGGGGGAGAACCTCTCCTCCTCTCTCTCGGTGGTGCCGGAGTGCCATCGGGAGGGGAATCATCGCCGCGGTGATCGTTTTCATCAACATCACCATCATCATCACCATCCTCATCTATTTTACGCGGTCCACTCTCCCGCACCCCGCTGTAATCCCTACTTGAACATGATGATTTATGCCACATATTATGATCCAATGATGTGTTGCCATCCTATGATGTTTTTGAGTAGATATCCTTTGTCTTTGGGTTGATTGATGATCTAGATTGGTATGAGTTGTATGTTTTATTTTGGTGCTGTCCTATTGTGCCATCCGTGTCGCGCAAGCGTGAGGGATTCCCGCTGTAGGGTGTTGCAGTACGTTTATGATTCGCTTATAGTGGGTTGCTTGAGTGACAGAAGCATAAACCCGAGTAAGGGGGTTGTTGCATATGGGATAAAGGGGACTTGATGCTTTAATGCTATGGTTGGGTTTTACCTTAATGATCTTTAGTAGTTGCAGATGCTTGCTAGCGTTCCAATCATAAGTGCATATGATCCAAGAAGAGAAAGTATGTTAGCTTATGCCTCTCCCTCATATGAAATTGCAATGACGACTACCGGTCTTGTTAACAATTGCCTAGGACAATTCCGCACACCGATTCATCATTATTCCACACTCGCTATTTATAATATTTAGTAATATATTCTAACTTTATGATAACAACACCTACTTTTATGTTTTAGCTCTCCGATATCATGCAAAGTTATCCTCTTCATACCCACAACGTAGTTTTATTTCTCGTTTCTAGTTGGAAGCAAACATTCGGTGTACGTAGAGTCGTATCAGTGGCAGATGGGACTTGAGAGAATATTGATCTTACCTTTAGCTCCTTGTGGGTTCGACACTCCATACTTATCACTTCCACCTTTGTAAATTGCTACGATGATTCCCTGCACTTGGGGATTATCAAGGGTCCGTTTCAAATTCCGGTTCACATACCTCCTAGATTAAAACATCTCTATGTCAACTTGATGGCCATAATTGTCATAAATGCGAAATGCAACAAATAGTTATGAAAGAGAATTTACCACATCCGAATCATAAAGCGGGCGAGGGCCGACGGGGACGGACATCAAGACCATGGCACTATGTATAAGAAACAATCATACAAAGTAAGAAAATTATAAATACCAACTATATAAATAATACAATCATACAAATAACTATATAAATAAAGTACAACATATAAATTTGAATACCTAATAATCACTATCAGAAATGACGTGCTCATCATCATCATTAATAAAAGCATCATCATCATCACTATCGGTAATGACGTGCTCATCATCATCATTAATAAATGCATCATCATGTGGAAGGCCACCTTTACATAATCGTTCAAGCATCAACAGGTCATCTGCAGCAGTAACTTCTTCTTCTTCCGGCTCTTCTTGTTCCGGCTCAGGGGTGAAGTCGGATTCACTATCATTGTCTACTTCAATGTTCTAGGGTGGAGTAGAGCGGTTCTTGAAACGTTTTTTGGAAAGACGTGTTTCTTGGAAGAATCCTCCTTCGTCATATGTGTCTTGGTGAATGTGAGGTTCATAATCCTTTTCATTGGGGGGAGGTGGTCTAACACGTGGCGGCACTTCATAAACGACGTCCCAACCACTGAGATTTGGATCACTTTGACAGGCCCACGGTAGATAGAAAACTTGGGTTGCCTGTTGAGCCGTAATATAGACATCGGGAACATCCAAATGGGTGCTTTGTTTGATTTCGACTAGCCCTATATGTTCATGAGTACTTCTAGTCTTCCTCGGCTGGAACCAATAACATCTGAAGACTACGACGTTTGGTGGGCTTTCACCATAGAATTCAAGTTCATAAATTGCTTCAACTCTTCCATAATACTCGATACCTCCTTCGCCGATAGCAGAGACACAACAATTTGTAGACTTTCGGTCGGCCATAGATAGCTCTTTGCCATAGGTACGAAAGCGATACCCGTTGATGTCGTATTTGTCAAATGAACGGACCTTATAGTAAAAACCATTAGCTACTTGTCTCAATTCGGCATCCATAATCTCTGAATTAGCCTACAAGTTTAATACGAAAGGATTGTTGCATTAGTCGCAAATTAGCCAAAGAAATGAAAGGGTCTAATGGAAATTACCCTTTTTTGAACCAAGAGATGAAACCGGGATATTCGGCTCCTTGCTTTGCCAGAAGTTCATACTCTTCGACGGAATCCTTTTGGATCACCGCTCCATACGAGAATATGGCGACGTATCAACTGCATCAAATATCCAGGAATAAGAGAAGTTCATAGGAATTAGAAGTTGCGAAACAATGTACCGAGATCTTACTTGATGTACGGCCGCACTTCTGTTAGGTTGTTGAAGAGATAGAGCGAAATGGTGCGCCATTCTTCAACATCCAACCTTACTGGTTTCCAACCACTGGCTGGTGCGAGATTCCCTTTGAATAGGCTGAGGTTGGATTGACCCTTTTGAGGTTCGTCAGCATTGTACCGAGGCTTCGGATTATGCAAATGACGATTTTTGGCTTCGTAGTGTGCTGTCACGAAGTTTGCCGCCTCCTCAGTGATGAATGCCTCGGCCATCGATCCTTCTATTCTACGTTTATTTTTACATTTTGCTCGAAGCGTCTTCTGCATCCTCTCAGTTGAGTAGCACCAACGATTTTGCACACCCCCCCCAATCGTGCCTCGGTCGGGAGATGCAAAATCAAGTGTTGCATTGGATTAAAGAAGCTTGGCGGAAATATCATCTCTAACTTGCAGATCAACTCCGGCGCCAACTGTTCCATTTCTTCTAGGAGGCCAGGCGATAGTTCTTTCACACAAAGAACACGGAAGAAATAGCTTAGCTCTGCCAGTACTAGCCATTCATCCTTAGGGATGAAGCCACGCAACATCACCGGCATTATCCGCTAATTCCATATGTGCCAATCATGACTTTTTAGACCAGATATTTTCAATTTTTGAAGACTCACTCCCCTCTTTAGATTTGCTGCATACCCATCGGGGAACATCAACTGCATTTTCACCCACAAATTAATTTCCTTCATAGCTGGCCTTCCAAGATTGAACCATGCCTTTCGCTTCGTCCAGTTCCCCTTTCCTTTCGGTTCTTCCATGTTTTGTAACGGTCTATCACATAGCTCCTCTTGATCGACTCTAGCCTTAGTATTATCCTTTGATTTCCCCTCTATGCCGAACAATGTACCAAAAATTGCTTCGGCGATATTCTTTTCAGTGTGCATCACGTCGATGTTGTGTGGGCAAAGGAGGTCTTTGAAGTAAGGCAGATCCCAGAAGCATGTCTTGTGAGTCCAGGCATGTTCCTTATTATACCCCTTGAAATACCCTGGACGCTCTAGATCTGGCTCAAGAGCGTTTAACTGATCTAGGGTTTGTTGGCCTTTCAACGCAGGTGGTGCAGAGTGTTTGAGAACTCTACCTTTGATGAAGTTCTTCTTGTCTTTCCTGAACTTATGGCGAGGATGTAGAAACGGTCAATGCAACTCGAAGCAACTATACTTGTGCCCTGCCGTCAGCCAACGAAACTCAAGAGCTCCCTTGCATGTGGGGCACGGGAACCTTCCATGCACACACCAGCCAACGAATAGCGCATACGCCGGCAAGTCATGCGTCGAGTACATGTACCGGGCAAGCATTATGAAGTTCTGTTTGCTAAAGGCGTCGTATGTCTTGAACCCATTATCCCAAGCTTCTTGCAATTCGTCCTTAAGCGGCTGCATGTACACATTCATATTCTTCCCCGGATAGTTGGGCCCTGGAATTATCAACATCAGGAAAATGTTCTTTCTTTGCATAATCTGCCCGGGGGGGGGGGAGATTGAGTGGAATGACAAACATGGGCCAACAGCTGTATGGGGTTGCCATCTGACCAAACACACTGAACCCATCTATGCTGATGGCGACTCGAGGATGCCTTGGATCTGCCTTTTTTCCTTATGTAATGCATCGAAGCGCTTCCACGCTTCACCATCCGATGTGTGCACCATCATCACATTCCCATCTGCATCTAGTTCGGTTCTTTTGCCCGATTTGTGCCATGTCATCTGTCTGGCTGTCTCTTCGACCATGAAAAGACGCTGAAGTATTGGTACGATTGGCATATACCGAAGAACATTAACGGGTATTTTGGTCTGCGTATTCTCATCCATACCGTTGTCTACCACAACATACCTGGAAGAATTGCAAATGGGACAATAGTTCAAGTCCTCATACTGAAGCCTAAATAAGACACATCCTTTCTCATAGGCATGTATCTTCTCATAGGGCATCTTAAGAGCACGGAGGATTTTGTCTGACTGGTACAGGTTTGGAGGTAGCACATGGCCTTTGGGTAGAAATCGTCTGAATACTGTCATCATCGCGTCGTAGCATACTCTGCCCAAGTTGAATTGAGCCTTCAAAGGCATTATTTGTGAGATGGCATCCTGCTGAAAAGCTCAGTGTGCTTGTGGAGAGGACGTTTTGAGGACTCCAACATTTCAGTGAAGGCCTTTGCAGATTCCTCCATCTCCTCGTCCAAGTCCCGAGCATCGTCAAAGTCTTGCACCATGTCTGCGGTCCCGGTACCATGCTCGTCGGTGCGACGACGAACCACCTCGGCTCTGGCACGTTGGGCAGACTCACCATGTAATGTCCAGACCGTGTAACCAGGCGTAAAACCAAATTTCTGCAGGTCTTTACTCATTTGAAGCTCGTCCCTCTTTTTATAGTTGTCGCAACGGGCACAGGGGCACCAGCTTAATTCCTGGCCATTTGCAAATGCGGCTCTAACAAACCCCTTGGTTTTTGTTAACCATTCCTCGGTCCAAACTTTCTGACTAGTGTAACCGGTGTACATCCACGCACGATCACTCATATTGACTTCCTACTGGACACACAAGAAATATATACATAATTAAGAAAACCATATCCATTAGTTAATGGAGTTTGTCAGTTTTATTACGTCCATGCAACCTACACGCTAAAAGGTAAAGATAGGTCCTAATCCCACCCGAGTATGTGTAGATTGGGTTCGTTTTCCCATGCTCTGCTCCGAATCCGACGCAAAATTTCGGCAGCACCTCCCCGCTATTCTCCTGATACACGTCTCGGCAATAAGCAGAGAGGATGTGTACCCGGAGAACAACAGGGAGGCACTGACAAAATTCTGCATCGGATCCGGAGCAGAGCATATGGGAAAACGAATCCAATCTACACATACTCGGGCTGTCCATGGATAACGTTGGACAATTCAAAAGAATCACGATTATAAATATGAAAATGCATGCATATTTATAGATGTAACCCTTTCGAACGGGAGACGCATAGTGGTTATGCATACTGATGATTGACACCTATAGCTAGCAAGTTTCATCGGCACGAAGACCGAAACAGAGCAAATGAAGGGGGAAGGAGGAGATGTCATTTGTGCTCACCAACGAACGCAGGGGCGGAGCTCGTCGAACACTAGACCCTCGCAGCGATGAAATAACTGCACATTTAAATCGAAAGATGAGTAACATAGCAATTTTGTTTCTTCCGTCGACCTAACTAAATATTTACAACAGGATGAGCGGGTTAGGGGGTCCTTGGCGTCGATGGAACCCTAAATAGCAAGTATCATCGGTGCGAGATACATGTGGCGCTCGGCGTTGAACACTAGATCCACATCCCACAAGTGAAGCCGGCGCCCAGCGTCCCGCAACAATAGTTCTGGTGGCCGATGACGGTCGAACACCTTGGCGAATTTGTTTGGCAGCCTCTGCGATGAGGATTAAAGCCAAGTTTTGAAATTTCAAACAACCAAACCGACTTGAGTCAGTTTGGGTGTTTCAAGTTTCAACACTTGCCTTTTAATCATCATCGCAGAGGCTGCCAGACAAATTCGCAATGGTGTTCGACCGCCAGAGACGCCGAGAACAGTTGCTTTGGGACGCCGGACGTCGGCGTCACTTGTGGGACGTGGATGTAGTGTTCGACACCGACGGCCACATGTATCTCGCACCGACGATACTTGCTCTTTAGGGTTCCATCGACACCGAGGAACCCCCTAACCCGCTCGTCCCCGGGCGCTCTCAGGTATGGTGACGCACGGTCGACGGGTCAGCACTCGGACCGGCGGGTTCTCGGCATGGGCGTCGGGACCAGCGGGACCCACTGGCTCCACCTGTTGGGGAACGTAGTAATTTCAAAAAAATTCCTACACACACGCAAGATCATGGTGATGCATAGCAACGAGAGGGGAGAGTGTTGTCTACGTACCCTCGTAGACCGTAAGCGGAAGCGTTTATCAACGCGGTTGATGTAGTCGTACACCTTCACGATCCGTCCCGATCAAGTACCGAACGTACGGCACCTCCGCGTTCAGCACACGTTCAGCTCGATGACTGATACGTCTCCAACGTATCTATAATTTATGAAGTATTCATGCTATTATATTATCCATCTTGGATGTTTATGGGCTTTATTAAACACTTTTATATTACTTTTGGGACTAACCTATTGACCCAGAGCCCAGTGCCAATTCCTGTTTTTTTCCCCTGTTTCAGTGTTTCGAAGAAAAGGAATATCAAACGGAGTCGAAACGGAATGAAACCTTCTGGAGAAGTTATTTTTAGAAAGAAAGCAACCCGATAGACTTGGAGTGCACGTCAAGAAAGAAACGAGGGAGGCACGAGGCAGGGGCGCGCCCTCCACCCTCGTGGGCCCCTCGTGGCTCCCCTGACGTACTTCTTTCACCTATATATACCAATATACCCTAAAACCTTCGGGGAACAGAATAGATCTGGAGTTCCGCCGCCGCAAGCCTCTGTAGCCACCAAAAACCAATCAGGACCCTGTTCCGGCACCCTGCCGGAGGGGGGAACCCTCACCGGTGGCCATCTTCATCATCCCGGCGCTCTCCATGACGAGGAGGGAGTAGTTCACCCTCGGGGCTGAGGGTATGTACCAGTAGCTATGTGTTTGATCTCTCTCTCTCTCTCGTGTTCTTGATTTGGCACGATCTTGATGTATCGCGAGCTTTGCTATTATAGTTGGATCTTATGTTGCTTCTCCCCCTCTACTCTCTTGTAATGGATTGAGTTTTCCCTTTGAAGTTATCTTATCGGATTGAGTCTTTAATGATTTGAGAACACTTGATGTATGTCTTGTCGTGCGTATCTGTGGTGACAATGGGATATCACGTGATTCACTTGATGTATGTTTTGGTGATCAACTTGCGGGTTCCGCCCATGAACCTATGCATAGGGGTTGGCACACGTTTTTGTCTTGATTCTCCGGTAGAAACTTTGGGGCACTCTTTGAGGTTCTATGTGTTGGTTGAATAGATGAATCTGAGATTGTGTGATGCATATCGTATAATCATACCCACGGATACTTGAGGTGACATTGGAGTATCTAGGTGACATTAGGGTTTTGGTTGATTTGTGTCTTAAGGTGTTATTCTAGTACGAACTCTAGGGCTGTTTGTGACACTTATAGGAATAGCCCAACGGATTGATTGGAAAGAATAACTTTGAGGTCGTTTCGTACCCTACCATAATCTCTTCGTTTGTTCTCCGCTATTAGTGACTTTGGAGTGACTCTTTGTTGCATGTTGAGGGATAGTTATATGATCCAATTATGTTATTACTGTTGAGAGAACTTGCACTAGTGAAAGTATGAACCCTAGGCCTTGTTCCTACACATTGCAATACCGTTTACGCTCACTTTTATCATTAGTTACCTTGCTGTTTTTATATTTTCAGTTTACAAAAACCTATATCTACCATCCATATTGCACTTGTATCACCATCTCTTCGCCGAACTAGTGCACCTATACAATTTACCATTGTATTGGGTGTGTTGGGGACACAAGCGACTCCTTGTTATTTGGTTGCAGGGTTGTTTGAGAGAGACCATCTTCATCCTATGCCTCCCACGGATTGATAAACCTTAGGTCATCACTTGAGGGAAATTTGCTACTGTCCTACAAACCTCTGCACTTGGAGGCCCAACAACGTCTACAAGAAGAAGGTTGTGTAGTAGACATCAAGCTCTTTTCTGGCGTCGTTGCCGGGGAGGTTAGTGCTTGAAGGTATATATTTAGATATTGCAATCGAATCTTTTAGTTTCTTCTTTTATCACTAGTTTAGTTTATAAAAGAAAACTACAAAAAATGGAATTGAGTTTGTCTCATATGCTTCATCTTTTTAATATCTTTCGTGAGTATGATGGAAAGGAGAATTGTGCTCAAGTGCTAGGGGAAGAAATCTATAAAATGTTTGGCACTAAACATTTGAATGATGAGCATGATTGCAATGTTGTTAGTATGAATTCTTTGAATACCCATGATGCTAATGATATGCAAAGCCATAAGCTTGGGGAAGCTATGTTTGATGAAGATGATATTTTTTGTCCCCCAAGCTTTGATGAGCAAAATTACTATGATGAAAGAATGCCTTCTATCTATGATGATTATTGTGATGACACGTATGCTATAAAGAATAATGATAACCATGAAACTTGTCATCTTGATCTTAATTTTCAATCACATGATAGTTATTTTGTTGAGTTTGCTCCCACTACTATTCATGAGAATAATTTTGCTTATGTGGAGAGTAATAAAAATTCTATGCTTGTAGATAATGAAAAGAATGCTTTAGGTGATGGTTATATTGTTGAATTCATTCATGATGCTACTGAAAATTATTATGAGGGAGGAACATTTGCTTGTAGGAATTGCAATAATATCAAGTTTCCTCTTTATGTGCTCAAAGTTTTGAAGTTATGCTTGTTTTGCCTTCCTATGATAGTTGATTATTGTTCCCATAAGTTGTTTGGTCACAAAATCCCTATGCATAGGAAGTGGGTTAGGCTTAAATGTTCTAGTCATATTCTTCATGATGCTCTCTTTATGTTTCAATTCTTATCTTTTATGTGAGCATCATTGAAATCATCATGCCTAGCTAGGGGCATTAAACGATAGCGCTTGTTGGGAGGCAACCCAACTTTATTTTTGTTCCTTGCTTTTTGGTTCTGTTTAGTAATAAATTTTTCATTTAGCTTCTGGTTAGATGTGGTTTTATGTTTTAATTAGTGTTTGTGCCAAGTTAAACCTATAGGATCTTCTTGGATGATAGTTGTTTGATCTTGCTGAAAATTCCAGAAACTTTCTGTTCACGAAAACAATTGTTAAAAATCACCAGAACGTGATAAAATACTGATTCCAATTGCAGAAGATCAATAAACAAATTGTCTAAGTCGTCCTATTTTGGTAAAATTTTTGGAGTTCCATAAGTTTGCGTTAGTTACAGATTACTACAGACTGTTCTGTTTTCGACAGATTCTGTTTTCCGTGTGTTGTTTGCTTATTTTGATGAATCTATGGCTAGCATCGGAGGTTATGAACCATAGAGAAGTTGGAATACAGTAGGTTTAACACCAATACAAATAAATAATGAGTTCATTACAGTACCTTGAAGTGGTGTTTTCTTTTCTTTCACTAACGGAGCTCACGAGACCTTCTGTTTAGTTTTGTGTTGTGAAGTTTTAAAGTTTTGGGTAAAGATTCGATGGACTATGGAATAAGGAGTGGCAAGAGCCTAAGCTTGGGGATGCCCAAGGCACCCCAAGGTAATATTCAAGGACAACCAAGAGCCTAAGCTTGGGGATGCCCCGGAAGGCATCCCCTCTTTCGTCTTCATTCATCGGTAACTTTACTTGGAGCTATATTTTTATTCACCACATGATATGTGTCTTGCTTAGAGCGTCATTTTATTTTCTTTAGCTTTGCTTGCTGTTTGAATAAAATACCAAGATATGAAATTATTAAATTAGAGAGAGTGTTCACATAGCTACATAATTATTTAACTACTCATTGATCTTCACTTATATCTTTTTGGAGTAGTTTGTCATTTACTCGTGTGCTTCACTTATATCCTATGAGTAAATAGTTGAATGGTTTGAATGTCATAAATCTGAAATTATATATGTTTCATATGCTTATCCCATGGGGAGTAATGACTTCACATATAAGAAGTAGAGGTGGTAAATTTATTGAAGGTTAGCAAACATTGTATTGGTCACTTGAACAATTCATGAAAGAATATTGAAGGAAGAGAGATTTCACATATAAATATACTATCTTGGACATCTTCTATGATTGTGAGCCCCATTAATTATTTTCAAACCTGAACAAATTAGTTGAAGTTGGACAAGGAAGACAACATAATTAGTTATGCTTGGGTATATTTGTATAGAAGTTATATTGTTATGGATCCTCTAACATGTGGTGCTTGCTATTTATAATCCTTTGCTAGCCAAAATATCTGTACTAAGCGGGAATACTGCTTGTGCATCCAAACTCCTTGAACCAAGTTTCTTCCATGAGTGTCCACCATACCTACCTATATGCGGTATTTACCTGCCGTTCCAAGTAAATTTGCATGTGCCAAACTCTAAACCTTCAAATAATAATCTGTTTTGTATGCCCGAATCGCTCATGTAGCGACTAGGGGCTAACAGTATCTTCCATGCTAGGTGGGTTATTCTCACGATGAGTGGACTCCACTCATCATTCACGAGAAAATGGCCGGTAACTGGGATGCCCAGTCCCACGATCAAAAGATCAAAATCAAATCAAAAATAATTGCAAACAAAACTCCCCCAGGTTTGATGTTAGTTGGAGGCACCCGTTGTTTCGGGCAAGCCATGGATTGATGATTGTTGGTGGAGGGGGAGTAAAAATATTTACCTTTCTGTTTGGGAACCGCCTATAATGTATGTAGTATGGAAGATATTGGGAACTCTTGGTCGTTATGTTGACAATGAAAGCATACCTCTCAAAATTATTTTCATCTCTGTTTTTTGCTTCGAGCTCTGGCACCTCTGCAAATCCCTGCTTCCCTCTGCGAAGGGCCTATCTTTTACTTTTATGCAAGAGTCAGTAGTATTCCTTCTCATTCCAACCTACTCTTTAGTTGGCAAGCATCATGTGATGGAAAGATCTAGGCATATATGGCCATTCAAATATATTTGAGCATGAATTATTACTGTTGACATTACCCCTGAGGTAAAAGGTTGGGAGGCGAAACATTAAGCCCCTATCTTTCTCTGTGTTCGATGAATACTATTTGTTCTAAAAATATGCTTTGAGTGGTAGCAATCATGGAAGACTAAATGATAGTTGAGTATGTGAAGTTTGCTGAATCAAAGCTCTGACATAGACTCTTCCTGAAAATAAGATGAATTGTAATTGTTTGATGACTAATAACACGGTTTGTTAGTTTTCAAGAAAGTTTATGTTCTATACTTTAACATGTGAATAGTTTGTTACTTGATCATGCAAAGTTTTATGATATGAGCTACTGTTATGACATATAATGATGCTAGAAAAGGTGATTGAAATTATCATTGATCAAACTTGTGCACTTGCTAGCATTCACACTTCATAAATTCTTTCTTTTATCATTTACCTACTCGAGGAAGAGCAGGAATTAAGCTTGGGGATGCTGATACGTCTCCAACGTATCTATAATTTATGAAGTATTCATGCTATTATATTATCCATCTTGGATGTTTATGGGCTTTATTAAACACTTTTATATTACTTTTGGGACTAACCTATTGACCCAGAGCCCAGTGCCAGTTCCTGTTTTTTTCCCTTGTTTCAGTGTTTCGAAGAAAAGGAATATCAAACGGAGTCGAAACGGAATGAAACCTTCTGGAGAAGTTATTTTTGGAAAGAAAGCAACCCGATAGACTTGGAGTGCACGTCGGGAAAGAAACGAGGGAGGCACGAGGCAGGGGGGCGCGCCCACCCCCCTGGGCGCGCCCTCCACCCTCGTGAGCCCCTCGTGGCTCCCCTGACGTACTTCTTTCACCTATATATACCAATATACCCTAAAACCTTCGGGGAACAGAATAGATCTGGAGTTCCGCCGCCGCAAGCCTCTGTAGCCACCAAAAACCAATCGGGACCCTGTTCCGGCACCCTGCCGGAGGGGGGAACCCTCACCGGTGGCCATCTTCATCATCCCGGCGCTCTCCATGATGAGGAGGGAGTAGTTCACCCTCGGGGCTGAGGGTATGTACCAGTAGCTATGTGTTTGATCTCTCTCTCTCTCGTGTTCTTGATTTGGCATGATCTTGATATATCGCGAGCTTTGCTATTATAGTTGGATCTTATGTTGCTTCTCCCCCTCTACTCTCTTGTAATGGATTGAGTTTTCCCTTTGAAGTTATCTTATCGGATTGAGTCTTTAATGATTTGAGAACACTTGATGTATGTCTTGCCGTGCGTATCTGTGGTGACAATGGGATATCACGTGATTCACTTGATGTATGTTTTGGTGATCAACTTGCGGGTTCCGCCCATGAACCTATGCATAGGGGTTGGCACACGTTTTCGTCTTGATTCTCTGGTAGAAACTTTGGGGCACTCTTTGAGGTTCTATGTGTTGGTTGAATAGATGAATCTGAGATTGTGTGATGCATATCGTATAATCATACCCACGGATACTTGAGGTGACATTGGAGTATCTAGGTGACATTAGGGTTTTGGTTGATTTGTGTCTTAAGGTGTTATTCTAGTACGAACTCTAGGGCTGTTTGTGACACTTATAGGAATAGCCCAACGGATTGATTGGAAAGAATAACTTTGAGGTGGTTTCGTACCCTACCATAATCTCTTCGTTTGTTCTCCGCTATTAGTGACTTTGGAGTGACTCTTTGTTGCATGTTGAGGGATAGTTATATGATCCTATTATGTTATTATTGTTGAGAGAACTTGCACTAGTGAAAGTATGAACCCTAGGCCTTGTTTCTACACATTGCAATACCGTTTACGCTCACTTTTATCATTAGTTACCTTGCTGTTTTTATATTTTCAGTTTACAAAAACCTATATCTACCATCCATATTGCACTTGTATCACCATCTCTTCGCCGAACTAGTGCACCTATACAATTTAACATTGTATTGGGTGTGTTGGGGACACAAGAGACTCCTTGTTATTTGGTTGCAGGGTTGTTTGAGAGAGACCATCTTCATCCTACGCCTCCCACGGATTGATAAACCTTAGGTCATCCACTTGAGGGAAATTTGCTACTTTCCTACAAACCTCTGCACTTGGAGGCCCAACAACGTCTACAAGAAGAAGGTTGTGTAGTAGACATCAATGACGTCCTCGCCTTCCTGATCCAGCAAGAGGGGCGAAGTAGTAGATGAGTTCCAGCAGCACGACGGCGTGGTGACGGTGTTGGTGAAGAACAATCTCCGCAGGGCTTCGCCTAAGCACTACGAAAACTATGACGGAGGATAAACTAGAGGGGACGGGGTTGCCGGTAGACGGCTTGGTGTTTCTTGATGTGTCTTGGGTGCTAGCCCTACCCCTCTATTTATATGTTGAGCCCTGGGGTCGAAACTTGGAGTAAAAGCCTCCTCAAAGTCGGTTTTGCCCGAAAGGCAAGATTCCTTCTCGGACTCCAGGGCTAGACGCCAGGGTTCCCGGCGTCTACCCCCTAGACACCAGGGTTCCTGGCGTCTAGCCTCTGGTCTCCGCAAAACTTCCTTTTGCACTTTCCAAAAGCCTCGTGGGCTTTCCCCTTTGGCCCAAATAAAGTGTTCTCGTACCCAAACATTTCGGGAAACATCCGGAACCCCTTCTGATGAATTCCGGAACCCTTCCGGAGACCAAACACTATTATCCCATATATCAATCTTTATCTCCGGACCATTCCGGAGTTCCTCGTCATGTCCGTGATCTTATCCGGAACTCCGAACAACATTCGGTTACCAACATACACAACTCATAAATACTATATCGTCAACGAACGTTAAGCGTGCGGACCCTACGGGTTCGAGAACTATGTAGACATGACCGAGACATCTCTCTGGTCAATAACCAATAGCGGAACCTAGATGCCCATATTGGCTCCTACATATTCTACGAAGATCTTTATCGGTCGAACCACATACCAACATATGTTGTTCCCTTTGTCATCGGTATGTTACTTGCCCGAGGTTCGATCGTCGGTATCTCAATACCTAGTTAAATCTCGTTACCGGCAAGTCTCTTTGCTCGTTCCGTAATACATCATCCCGCAACTAACTCATTAGTTACAATGCTTGCAAGGCTTATAGTGATGTGTATTCCCGAGTGGGCTCAGAGATACCTCTCCGACAATCGGAGTGACAAATCCTAATCTCAAAATACGCCAACTCAACAAGTACCTTTGGAGACACTTGTAGAGCACCTTTATAATCACCCAGTTACGTTGTGACGTTTGGTAGCACACAAAGTGTTCCTCCGGTAAACGGGAGTTGCATAATCTCATAGTCATAGGAACATGTATAAGTCATGAAGAAAGCAATAGCAACGTACTAAATGAGCAAGTGCTAAGCTAACGGAATGGGTCAAGTCAATCACATCATTCTCCTAATGATGTGATCCCGTTAATCAAATGACAACACATGTCTATGGCTAGGAAACATAACCATCTTTGATCAACGAGCTAGTCAAGTAGAGGCATACTAGTGACACTCTGTTTGTCTATGTATTCACACATGTATCAAGTTTCCGGTTAATACAATTCTAGCATGAATAATAAACATTTATCATGATATAAGGACATAAATAATAACTTTATTATTGCCTCTAGGGCATATTTCGTTCAGTCTCCCACTTGCACTAGAGTCAATAATCTAGATTACACAGTAATGATTCTAACACCCATGGAGCCTTGGTGCTGATCTTGTTTTGCTCGTGGAAGAGGCTTAGTCAACGGGTCTGCAACATTCAGGTCCGTATGTATCTTGCAAATCTCTATGTCTCCCACCTGGACTTGATCCCGGATGGAGTTGAAGCGTGTCTTGATGTGCTTGGTTCTGTTGTGAAATCTGGATTCCTTTGCCAAGGCAATTGCACCAGTATTGTCACAAAAGATTTTCATTGGACCCGATGCACTAGGTATGACACCTAGGTCGGATATGAACTCCTTCATCCAGACTCCTTCATTCGCTCCTTCCGAAGCAGCAATGTACTCCGCTTCACACGTAGATCCCGCCACGACGCTTTTTTTAGAACTACTCCAACTGACAACTCCACCGTTCAATATAAATACGTATCCGGTTTGCGATTTAGAATCGTTCGGATCAGTGTCAAAGCTTGCATCAACGTAACCATTTACGATGAGCTCTTTGTCACCTCCATAAATGAGAAACATATCCTTAGTCCTTTTCAGGTATTTCAGGATGTTCTTGACCGTTGTCCAGTGATCCACTCCTGGATTACTTTGGTACCTCCCTGCTAAACTAATAGCAAGGCACACATCAGGTCTGGTACACAGCATTGCATACATGATAGAGCCTATGGCTGGAGCATAGGGAACATCTTTCATTTTCACTCTATCTTCTGCAGTGGTCGGGCATTGAGTCTTACTCAACTTCACACCTTGTAACACAGGCAAGAACCCTTTCTTTGCCTGATCCATTTTGAACTTCTTCAAAACTTTGTCAAGGTATGTGCTTTGTGAAAGTACAATTAAGCGTCTTGATCTATCTCTATAGATCTTGATGCCCAATATGTAAGTAGCTTCACCGAGGTCTTTCATTGAAAAACTCTTATTCAAGTATCCTTTTATGCTATCCAGAAATTCTACATCATTTCCAATCAATAATATGTCATCCACATATAATATTAGAAATGCTATAGATCTCCCACTCACTTTCTTGTAAATACAGGCTTCTCCAAAAGTCTGTACAAAACCATATGCTTTGATCACACTATCAAAACGTTTATTCCAACTCCGAGAGGCCGGCACCAGTCCATAAATGGATCGCTGGAGCTTGCACACTTTGTTAGCTCCCTTTGGATCGATAAAACCTTCAGGTTGCATCATATACAACTCTTCTTCCAAAAATCCATTCAGGAATGCAGTCTTTACATCAATTTGCCTAATTTCGTAATCATAAAATGCGGCAATTGCTAACATGATTCGGACGGACTTAAGCATCGCTACGGGTGAGAAGGTCTCATCGTAGTCAACTCCTTGAACTTGTCAAAAACCTTTCGCAACAAGTCGAGCTTTGTAGACAGTAGCATTACCATCAGCGTCTGTCTTCTTCTTGAAGATCCATTTATTTTAGATGGCTTGCCAATCATCCGACAAGTCAACCAAAGTCCATACTTTGTTCTCATACATGGATCCCATCTCAGATTTCATGGCCTCAAGCCATTTTGCGGAATCTGGGCTCATCATCGCTTCCTCATAGTTCGTAGGTTCGTCATGGTCTAGTAACATGACCTCCAGAACAGGATTACCGTACCACTCTGGTGCGGATCTTACTCTGGTTGACATACGAGGCTTGGCAGTAACTTGATCTGAAGTTTCATGATCATCATCATTAATTAGTGTAGGTGTCAAAGGAACCGGTTTCTGTGATGAACTACTTTCCAATAAGGGAGCAGGTACAGTTACCTCATCAAGTTCTACTTTCCTCCCACTCACTTCTTTCGAGAGAAACCCCTTCTCTAGAAAGGATCCAAATTTAGCAACAAAAGTCTTGCCTTCGGATCTGTGATAGAGGGTGTACCCAACAGTCTCCTTTGG
The DNA here is from genome assembly GCF_002575655.3 of Aegilops tauschii subsp. strangulata. NCBI lineage: Eukaryota > Viridiplantae > Streptophyta > Magnoliopsida > Poales > Poaceae > Aegilops > Aegilops tauschii. The sequence goes on along the minus strand of NC_053037.3, from coordinate 495,293,655 downwards.
GTATCCTATGAAGACACATTTCTCCGATTTGGGTTCGAGCTTATCAGGTTGAAGCTTTTTCACATAAGCATCGCAGCCCCAAACTTTAAGAAACGACAACTTTGGTTTCTTGCCAAACCATAGTTCATAAGGCGTCGTCTCAACGGATTTAGATGGTGCCCTATTTAACGTGAATGCAGCCGTCTCTAAAGCATAACCCCAAAATGATAGCGGTAAATCAGTACGAGACATCATAGATCGCACTATATCTAGTAAAGTACGATTACGACGTTCGGACACACCATTACACTGTGGTGTTCCGGGTGGCGTGAGTTGCGAAACTATTCTGCATTGTTTCAAATAAAGACCAAACTCGTAACTCAAATATTCTCCTCCACGATCAGATCGTAGAAACTTTATTTTCTTGTTACGATGATTTTCTACTTCACTCTGAAATTCTTTGAACTTTTCAAATGTTTCAGACTTATGTTTCATTAAGTAGATATATCCATATCTGCTCAAATCATCTGTGAAGGTGAGAAAATAACGATACCCGCCGCGCGCCTCAATATTCATTGGACCACATACATCAGTATGTACGATTTCCAACAAATCTGTCGCTCGCTCCATAGTTCCGGAGAACGGCGTTTTAGTCATCTTGCCCATGAGGCATGGTTCGCAAGTACCAAGTGATTCATAATCAAGTGATTCCAAAAGTCCATCGGAATGGAGTTTCTTCATGCGCTTTACACCAATATGACCTAAACGGTAGTGCCACAAATAAGTTGCACTATCATTATCAACTCTGCATCTTTTCGCTTCAATATTATGAATATGTGTATCACTACTATCGAGATTTAATATAAATAGACCACTCCTCAAGGGTGCATGACCATAAAGATATTACTCATATAAATAGAACAACCATTATTCTCTGATTTAAATGAATAACTGTCTCGCATCAAACAAGATCCAGATATAATGTTCATGCTCAACGCTGGCACCAAATAACAATTATTTAGGTCTAAAACTTATTCCGAAGGTAGATGTACAGGTAGCGTGCCGACCGCGATCACATCGACTTTGGAACCATTTCCCACGCGCATCGTCATCTCGTCCTTAGCCAATCTTCGCTTAATCCGTAACCCGTGTTTCGAGTTGCAAATATTAGCAACAGAACCAGTATCAAATACCCAGGTGCTACTGCGAGCATTAGTAAGGTACACATCAATAACATGTATATCACATATACCTTTGTTCACCTAGCCATCCTTCTTATCCTCCAAATACTTGGGGCAGTTCCGCTTCCAGTGACCAGTTTGCTTGCAGTAGAAGCACTCAGTCTCAGGCTTAGGTCCAGACTTGGGTTTCTTCTCCTGAACAACAACTTGTTTGCCGCTCTTCTTGAAGTTCCCCTTCTTCTTCCCTTTGCCCTTTTTCTTGAAACTGGTGGTCTTGTTGACCATCAACACTTGATGCTCCTTCTTGATTTCTACCTCCGCAGCCTTTAGCATTGCGAAGAGCTCGGGAATTGTCTTATCCATCCCTTGCATATTATAGTTCATCACAAAGCTCTTGTAGCTTGGTGGCAGTGATTGAAGAATTCTGTCAATAACACTATCATCCGGAAGATTAACTCCCAGTTGAATGAAGTGATTATTATACCCAGACATTTTGAGTATATGTTCACTGACAGAACTATTCTCCTCCATCTTGAAGCTGTAGAACTTATTGGAGACTTCATATCTCTCAATCCGGGCATTTGCTTGAAATATTAACTTCAACTCCTGGAACATCTCATATGCTCCATGACGTTCAAAACGTCGTTGAAGTCCCGGTTCTAAGCCGTAAAGCATGGCACACTGAACTATCGAGTAGTCATCAGCTTTGCTCTGCCAGACGTTCATAACATCTGGTGTTGCTCCTGCAGCAGGTTTGGCACCTAGCGGTGCTTCCAGGACGTAATTCTTCTGTGCAGCAATGAGGATAATCCTCAAGTTACGGACCCAGTCCGTGTAATTTTTACCATCATCTTTCAACTTTGCTTTCTCAAGGAATGCATTAAAATTTAACGGAACAACAGCACGGGCCATCTATCTACAACAACATAGACATGCAAAATACTATCAGGTACTAAGTTCATGATAAATTAAAGTTCAGTTAATCAAATTATTAAAGAACTCCCACTTAAATAGACATCCCTCTAATCATCTAAGTGATCATGTGATCCATATCAACTAAACCATGTCCGATCATCACGTGAGATGGAGTAGTTTTCAATGGTGAACATCACTATGTTGATCATATCTTCTATATGATTCACGCTCGACCTTTCGGTCTCAGTGTTCCAAGGCCATATCTGCATATGCTAGGCTCATCAAGTTTAACCTGAGTATTCCACGTGTGCAAAACTGTCTTGCACCCGTTGTATTTGAACGTAGAGCTTATCACACCCGATCATCGCGTGGTGTCTCCGCACGAAGAACTTTCGCAACGGTGCATACTCAGGGAGAACACTTATACCTTGAAATTTAGTGAGAGATCATCTTATAATGCTACCGTCGATCCAAGCAAAATAAGATGAATAAAAGATAAACATCACATGCAACCAATATAAGTGATATGATATGGCCATCATCATCTTGTGCTTGTGATCTCCATCTCCGAAGCACCGTCATGATCACCATCGTCACCGGCACGACACCTTGATCTCCATCGTAGCATCGTTGTCGTCTCGCCAACTATTGCTTCTACGACTATCGCTACCGCTTAGTGATAAAGTAAAGCAATTACAGGGCGATTGTGTTGCATACAATAAAGCGACAATCATATGGCTCCTGCCAGTTGCCGATAACTCGGTTACAAAACATGATCATCTCATACAATAAAATATAGCATCATGTCTTGACCATATCACATCACAACATGCCCTACAAAAACAAGTTAGACGTCCTCTACTTTGTTGTTGCAAGTTTTACGTGGCTGCTACGGGCTGAGCAAGAACTGTTCTTACCTACGCATCAAAACCAGAATGATAGTTCATCAAGTTAGTGCTGTTTTAACCTTCTCAAGGACCGAGCGTAGCCACACTCGGTTCAACTAAAGTTGGAGAAACTTACACCCGCCTGCCACCTGTGTGCAAAGCACGTCGGTAGAACCAGTCCCGCGTAAGCGTATGCGTAATGTCGGTCCGGGCTGCTTCATCCAACAATACCGCCGAACCAAAGTATGACATGCTGGTAAGCAGTATGACTTGTATCGCCCACAACTCACTTGTGTTCTACTCGTACATATAACATCTACGCAGAAAACCTGGCTCGGGTGCCACTGTTGGGGAACGTTGTAATTTCAAAAAAATTCCTACGCACATGCAAGATCATGGTGATGCATAGCAACGAGGGGAGAGTGTTGTCTACGTACACTCGTAGACCGTAAGCGGAAGCGTTTATCAACGCGGTTGATGTAGTCGTACACCTTCATGATCCGTCCCGATCAAGTACCGAACGTACGGCACCTCCGCGTTCAGCACACGTTCAGCTCGATGACGTCCTTGCCTTCTTGATCCAGCAAGAGGGGCGAAGTAGTAGATGAGTTCCGGCAGCACGACGGCGTGGTGACGGTGTTGGTGAAGAACAATCTCCGCAGGGCTTCGCCTAAGCACTACGAAAACTATGACGGAGGATAAACTAGAGGGGACGGGGTTGCCGGCACACGACTTGGTGTTTCTTGAGGTGTCTTGGGTGCTAGCCCTACCCCTCTATTTATATGTTGAGCCCTGGGGTCGAAACTTGGAGTAAAAGCCTCCTCAAAGCCGGTTTTGCCCGAAAGGCAAGAGTCCTTCTCGGACTCCAGGGCTAGACGTCAGGGTACCGGTGTCTACCCCCTAGACGCCAGGGTTCCTGGCGTCTAGCCTTTGGTCTCCGCAAAACTTCCTTTTGCACTTTCCAAAAGCCTCGTGGGCTTTCCCCTTTGGCCCAAATAAAGTGTTCTCGTACCCAAACAATTCGGGAAACATCCGGAACCCCTTCCGATGAATTCCGGAACCCTTCCGGAGACCAAACACTATTATCCCATATATCAATCTTTATCTCTGGACCATTCCGGAGTTCCTCGTCATGTCCGTGATCTTATCCGGAACTCCGAACAACATTTGGTTACCAACATACATAACTCATAAATACTATATCGTCAACGAACGTTAAGCGTGCGGACCCTACGGGTTCGAGAACTATGTAGACATGACCGAGACATCTCTCTGGTCAATAACCAATAGCGGAACCTAGATGCCCATATTGGCTCCTACATATTCTACGAAGATCTTTATCGGTCGAACCGCATAACAACATACGTTGTTCCCTTTGTCATCGGTATGTTACTTGCCCGAGGTTCGATCGTCGGTATCTCAATACCTAGTTCAATCTCGTTACCGGCAAGTCTCTTTACTCGTTCCGTAATACATCAACCCGCAACTAACTCATTAGTTACAATGCTTGCAAGGCTTATAGTGATGTGTATTACCGAGTGGGCCCAGAGATACCTCTCCGACAATCGGAGTGACAAATCCTAATCTCGAAATACGCCAACTCAACAAGTACCTTTGGAGACACCTGTAGAGCACCTTTATAATCACCCAGTTACGTTGTGACGTTTGGTAGCACACAAAGTGTTCCTCCGGTAAACGGGAGTTGCATAATCTCATAGTCATAGGAACATGTATAAGTCATGAAGAAAGCAATAGCAACATACTAAACGATCAAGTGCTAAGCTAACGGAATAGGTTAAGTCAATCACATCATTCTCATAATGATGTGATCCCGTTAATAAAATGACAACTCATGTCTATGGCTAGGAAACATAACCATCATTGATCAACGAGCTAGTCAAGTAGATGCATACTAGTGACACTCTGTTTGTCTATGTATTCACACATGTATCATGTTTTCGGTTAATACAATTCTAGCATGAATAATAAACATTTATCATGATATAAGGAAATAAATAATAACTTTATTATTCCCTCTAGGGCATATTTCCTTCACCACCATCTATGCCCTCGGCAACCCTCTTCCTTTTTCCCTTTTTCCTCTTGTTCTACTTATTCTTCTTTTTTTCAATTTTCTTCTTCTTCTAATTATCTAAACCTAAATCTGGCAGTAACCTAATCCTACCACTATAACCTAAATCTAAACACAAAAAACAGTAAAAAAAATTACCTTGGCTCCGGCAGTCGTGGAGGAGGCGGCTGGCGCCGGGGCGGGGCGGTGAGCCAGGGGTGGTGTGGGGCGGGGCGGCGAGCCGGGGTGGGCCGGGTGCCGCGGCAAGCCGGGGCGGGGCGGCGGGGGTGGGGCGGCGAGCCGGGGCGGGCGATGGGGCGGGGCGGTGTGGCGATGGGCCGGCGGGGTGGTGGGGCGATGGGGCGATGGGACGGGGCGGCGTGGTGGCGGGGCGAGGTGGCGGGGCGGACTGGCGGTCGAGGGCAGCGGCACGGGTGGTGAAGGAGGAGATCGAGAGAGAGAGAGAGAGAGAGGGGTGGGGGCGCGTGTGCGGCCCCTTTTCTACTAGTGGGTCACAGCTCTTTGTCGTCTGCTAGCAGACGGCAAAGAGCGTACCTAGTGGGGTGGGGCCAGGGGTAAACAACCAGTTTCTTTGCCGTTCGCTGGCGGACGGCAAAGAAGTTTTGCCGTCCGCCAGCAGACGGCAAAGAAAACGGCCGTTAGGTCGTCCTCGTAAACCTGCCACCCACCCTCTTTGCTGTCCGCTAGCGGACGGCAAAGAAATGCTGATGGCAAAGCCTTCCATTGCCGTGCGCTGCCTCTTTGCCGTCCGTTTTCGGGTGGCTGATGGCAAAGCCTTTCTTTGCCGTCAGCTAGCGGACGGCAAAGAGACGACAGACGGCAAATAAGCTAATTCTAGTAGTGATCTCTCATCTTCTCCGCAATAGACTGTATCTCAGTGACCTTGATATCAAGATCGTACATCTTGTCCTCCACTATCCGCTCTAAGCTCTCCTGGTTCCTGGCTAAGTTGGCCAGACTTCGCTCAATCGTCAGTGTTGCTTCCAGCAGATATGTCAACTGGTCTTGCTTGGATTTGAGATTTGCTATTGAGGCATTGTGTGCATTGGCTTCCTTATCTACTCTAGCTGCTGATGCTGCCTCAGCCTTCTCTTGAGCCTCGACTGAGGTAGGGCGGGAAGCATCCATCACCACTACATTATCCTCGAATTCTGGCTGAAGAGGAAGGTGCTCTCTGTCAAGTAGATATGTATCTGTACCAACCTTAGAGTTGATAAGCATCTGGATGTGTGGTGCATATCCACATGACCTCTTCTGGTCAGCAGCTGTCCTTTTGATTGTCTCAACAATCAGGCTCATGACTTTGAACTTCTGTGGAATATCAAACAAGTGGAGTAGGTTGATGGAGTAGCCACGAATCATTCTCACATCTCCAGATTTGGGCAACGGAGTGCACCTCAAAATGTAGTTTGTGGTGGCCAAACTGGCTAGCAAATAATATATTGATCCGAACTTATGAGTTCCCAAATCCTTGTCAGGAATGGTCTTATACATATGCTCCATAGTGTTGTGATCCATCCTAGGTTTCCCATAGACATCAACATCATTTTCATCTTCCTCTGTGCATTGATGAGAGCAACCCACTCAGAGATAGTTGATTGGTATCTAGTACCCTCCGTCATCCACACAATTCTCCCATCTAGATAAAAATGTGTTGTGGAGTAGAATTGCATTACCATCTCATCATTCCATTTTGTAACCTTTTGTCCAACAAAAGCATCAACTCCGGTAAGCCCGAAGCTCTCATGAACATGGGGGAAGTAGTCTTCATTTGCATCAATATACTTCGAGTCCACTCACTTCATGTTGCTTATGATGGGCTTCTTGTCAAGTAGCACTATCTCATAAAAATCTTGCTGTTCACGGGTATGGAAACGATAATCACAATCTATTCTTCTCCTCACTGAATATGGATCCACTTTCCTCCATTCTCTCAGACCTCTGTCCTTCCTGAGCTTCATGTTTTCTGCAACTGGATGTCCATCATCATGATCTGCAATCTTGGGCTTCAATTTTCTGAGCACTAGTGGCTCCTCATCCTCTTGAGTTTCTGGCACTGGGGCCTTGTTCTTTTCAGCGGCTGGGATGTTCCTAGTTGATCTCTTAGGTGCGGGAACTGGAGCTTTGGTCTTAGACTTGGAGGGGTTGGCAGACTTCATAGGATCTAACATCAATTTCTGAGTCTTGGCAGGAGGTGCAACTGGTTCTTCTTCCTCTTCTTCTTCATCTTCATCTCTTCTCATGGAAGGCTTCCCAAGAACTGTGGCAGTGGTCTTTCTAGCTCTCTTCTTCTTCTTACCAACATCAGCCTCATCATCATCATCTGATTGTTCAAGAGTGAATATCATAGTTTCTTGAGTAGATTTTGTGGCTTTTGACATAGGAACTCTCTTGGCAAGGGCTTTCTTCTTGAGACCTGGCTTGGTAGCAGTTGAAGAGCCATACTCTTTTCTGAGAACTACTTTCTTCTTGGAGGTTACTTCCTCATCTGCAACAAAATCATCATTCTCACTGTCTAAGGTTTTCTTCTTCCTTGTTTTAGTGGCAGTCTTTGGTAGATTACTTGGTGTGCTCTTGGTGCCCTCATCATAACTACCACTAGGGCTTGTGCCCTCACTCAGACTTGCTTCTTGTTTTGACCTGTTCTGGCTGTCACTTGCCTCTGACATCTTGCAAATCTGACCCTGTGAATAGATGGGTGTGGATAGTGAAGGAAACATGCCCTAGAGGCAATAATAAAGTTGTTATTTATATTTCCTTATATCATGATAAATGTTTATTATTCATGCTAGAATTGTATTAACCGGAAACCTAGTACATGTGTGAATACATAGACAAACAGAGTGTCACTAGTATGCCTCTACTTGACTAGCTCGTTAATCAAAGATGGTTAAGTTTCCTAGCCATGGACAAGAGTTGTCATTTGATGAACGGGATCACATAATTAGAGAATGATGTGATTGACTTGACCCATCCGTTAGCTTAGCACGATGATCGTTTAGTTTGTTGATATTGCTTTCTTCATAACTTATACATGTTCCTATGACTATGAGATTGTGCAACTCCCGAATACCGGAGGAACACTTAGTGTGCTATCAAACGTCACAACGTAACTGGGTGATTATAAAGATGCTCTACAGGTGTCTCCAATGGTGTTTGTTGAGTTGGCATAGATCGAGATTAGGATTTGTCACTCCGATTGTCGGAGAGGTATCTTTGGGCCCTCTCGGTAACGCACATCACTATAAGCCTTGCAAGCAATGTGACTAATGAGTTAGTTGCGGGATGATGCATTACGGAACGAGTAAAGAGACTTGCCAGTAACGAGATTGAACTAGGTATTGAGATACCGACGACCGAATCTCGGGCAAGTAACATACCGATGACAAAGGGAACAATGTATGTTGTTATGCGGTTTGACCGATAAAGATCTTCGTAGAATATGTAGGAACCAATATGAGCATCCAGGTTCCGCTATTGGTTATTGACCGGAGATGAGTCTCGGTCATGTCTACATAGTTCTCGAACCCGTAGGGTCCGCACGCTTAACGTTCGGTGATGATCGGTATTATGAGTTTATGTGTTTTGATGTACCGAAGGTAGTTCGGAGTCCCGGATATGATCACTGACATGACGAGGAGTCTCGAAATGGTCGAGACATAAAGATCGATATATTGGAAGGCTATGTTTGGACATCAGAATAGTTCCGGGTGAGTTCGGGCATTTACCGGAGTACCGGGGGGTTACCGGAACCCCCCGGGGAGTGTATGGGCCTTATTGGGCCTTAGTGGAAAAGAGGAGGAGGCGGCCAAGGTGGGGGCGCCCCCCCCCCAAGCCCAATCCGAATTGGGGTGGGGGGTCGGCCCCCCTTTCCTTCTCCCTCTCTCCTCCTTCCTTCCTCTCCTAATCCAACTAGGGAAGGGGGAATCCTACTCAGACTCCCCCCTTGGGCGCGCCATGAGAGGGTCGGCCCTCCCCCTCCTCCACTCCTTTATATACGGGGGAGGGGGCACCCCTTAGACACACAAGTTGATTGTTTAGCCGTGTGCGGTGCCCCCCTCCACAGATTTCCACCTCGGTCATATCGTTGCAGTGCTTAGGCGAAGCCCTGCGCCGATAGCTTCATCATCACCGTCATCACGCCGTCGTGTTGACGAAACTCTCCCTCGACCTCAGCTGGTCTAGAGTTCGTGGGACATCACCGAGCTGAACGTGTGCAGATCGCGGAGGTGACGTAACTTCGGTACTAGGATCGGCGGATCGTGAAGACGTACGACTATATCAACCGCATTGTCATAACGCGTCCGCTTTCGGTCTACGAGGGTACGTAGACAACACTCTCCCCTCTCGTTGCTATGCATCACCTAGATGGATCTTGTGTGTGCGTAGGATTTTTTTTGAAATTACTGCGTTCCGCAACAGATAGAGTAGATGAGTATCACAAAAAGCAGATCTTTTTTCAAAAATTTGAATCCAAACTTTAGTTTTAGTTTTCTGCAGAAAGCATTTCGGAGCTACCGATATGATCATCTTGGTGACACCAAAGCACAAACAGAGCCTAAACACACAAGATCGGTCAGACCGAGTTGCGGTTCGGTGGCTTAGGGTTTCACTGAGATTTTACTATTGGTCTCACCGATTAGTACGTTTCGGTGGCACCGAGTTGTACTAAGTGCAATGGCCAGAGCCAATTGGTGGGACCGAAAGTTTCATTTTGGTCGGTCCGAGATGGGTTCGGCAGAAACCTAACCCTAAATTTTTTCTTTGAATCTATTCTAAAGGAACATTTCTGTGGATAGAAGGATTTCAAATGTGGCAAGATACATGGCATTATCCATGTGCATTGAATCAGAAGTAGATAGCACGAGGAGATCGAATCATACCCTAACTTGGTGACGATTCTCTACGGTGGCAATGGCGGTGTTGATTCCCATTGACGGCGATGGAGACCTGCGGCGGAGATGCACAAGCGAAGACGGCGACGATCCGGAGACCAAGGGGCGGCAGCAATGGGGCACGGGCGTGAAGGGTTTGAAGAAATTTTCAACCGAACAGGTCCGCTGAGTATATATACCCATGTGCTGTCGGTGGCACCGAATCGGTAGCACCGAGATGAAAACCTAGATCAGTCTAGTGCTTTCGGTGTGACCGAGTTTGAGTGAGTTGGTCTGACTAAAATGCAATAGAAGGTTTTGGAAACCAGCCCTTGATGGATCGATGGCTCCAAGTGCTCCTCACCCGGAGGGTCTGAAAAAAGACTTATTCAATTTTTTGTGATATAGCATGAATAGAGTTTGAGACAAGAAAATCATAGATATCCAGAGAAGGTTCTTAGGCATTCGTGTCCATCCATTTGTCAAAGAAAAACCAAGAAAATCAAAACAACAAATGGATTTCCTCGAATGGATAAATTATGCAACCAACATGCCCGCACAATAAGATAGCAAATGAAACATGTATCAAAGCATGCACAAACAGTTCTAGCATCTATCAATTGGCGATGACTAGGTCATCTATATATGAGTATATTGACTTAGGAGTCAAATGAGAACATTTGATCATAGGTCATACTCATCGTTTAAGCACAAGTGGGGTTACCACTTTTACATAAAGCATTAATATGTTCACACCATTAGAGTTGCTTTAGCTCAATTTTTAGAGCAAAGCTCCCCCTAGATGTGATATCCCCCCTAAGAGGGATGAACAAACCTTGGGTTTTGTCGATGATGACTTCATGTAGATAGTGAAGATGTGGATGCTCAATGTTGATGTAGATCATTTGGAGCAATCCATTGGAGTGTTGCACTCTCAATACCTACATGGGTTAGTCCCACAATGAACATACAAGGATATCCATAGACATAGAGTGAATTGCACATATGATGATTTCCATGAAAGCATTAGATTACCTTGTCCCTTGTCTTACCAACAAGAGGGTTTGTGACTCCATGAACTAGTGCAAGATATGAAAGTTGATTGCACAAGTCCTCGCCAAAATGAATATGAGTGAAGTATGTTGGCGGAGTCACCCTCAAGAACACTCTAGTTCTTCTTCTTTGGGATCCACATCAACTTAATGGGAATCCTTGGATTTGTAGTTGAACTTGATGAAGTAGAGCTTGACGTAGTCTTGGGAACCCAGTTGACCATGTCCTTGGGAGCTTCTTCAAATGAGTAAATCTCTTCTTGAAGCTTGTCCTTGCCTTTTGTCTTGTGGTCTTGTGGTGGAAAATCATCTTGAGCTTGTGTTCCTTTGAAATAAGTGGGGTCATACTTCTGTTGTTGAGGAACAAACTTCGTCTCGGGGTATTGATCTTCATCCCAATCAACTCCATTGGCATTGAACTTTCGTTCAAAACCAACACCTTGATTCTTCCGATGCCTTCCTTGATTGCGTACAGTTTCCTCAAATTGCTTACTCCCGGCAACGCTCTTGTAAACACCTTTCTCTATAATTCCCTTCAATAAGCTATTTTCTTACTCAAGTGTAACTTGGATAAGAGAATCATTAGTGGAATCAAGAGAACTACTAGAAGCAACAACATTTGATTTAGCATGGTTATTGTTACTACTAGAGGAAGAATCTTTCTTGCTCTTGTTGCTATATTTTACTTGTGGCATATAAGTAGACAATAGGAGACATTTGGCAATGTAAGAAGAACACTTCTTTCGAAGATCATCATTGATAGCTTTTAGGAACTCATGCTCTTGCTCTGAATTTAGCTTCTCTAAGCGTAGCTTCTCATGAGTCCTTAGGAGCTCTCTATGATCCTCTTGAGTTGTTTCATGAGCTAAATTAAGAGTGTTTAGTTCTTTAGTTAGACGCTCAATCTCCTTCTTATCATTGTCATTCGTTTCATCTTGATTAGCATGATTACTAGCAAGTTCATCATAGTTTTCATCACTAGTTTTGTCAACAAGTAAATAATCATCACCTAGCAAGTCATCTTCATCACTATTAAAACCAACATACTCGTGGTGTGATACCTTGGGGCCTTTAGCCATGAAGCATCTTCCAATTCCTTCATTTGGTGAGTCAAATATGTCGTAGGAGTTGGATGACACAAGTGCGAGACCGACAACACCTTCATCTTGAGTATAGTCGGAGTCGGAGTGATAGCTTCTCTCGGAGTAGTTGTCGGAGTCGGAACCGGATACCCATTCACCAACATGAGCTTGATGTCTTCGTCTTGTGTAGCTCTTTGATGACTCTTTCCGAATCCTTGCTTCTTCGATAGAGTCTTCGTTCATAACGATCATATCTACTCCTTCTCTCTCTTGGAGGTGATTCATCCCTTCTACTTCTCCTTTTTGGTGAGTCTTCTCTTTTCTTGTAGGGAGCCGTACACTCATTAGAGTAGTGTACGGGTCTTCCACAATTGTAGCAATTACGATTACGACTAGAAGATCTTTTGTCATTGTAGGACCTTGATTTTGAGCTTCTATCTTTGCTTCTATTCTTGTAGAATTTGTTGAAGTTCTTCACTATGAAGCTCAATTCTTCATTGGAGACTAGCTTGTCACTTGATGTTGTAGGAGCATCAGTTGAAGCTTTGTAAGCACCACTTGACTTGTTGTGGAGATCATCCTTATCCTTGAGCGACATCTCATGAGCAACAATTCTACCAATGACTTCTGTTGGCTTGAGATCTTTGTAATTGGGCATCTTTTGGATCAATGTGCACACGGTATCATATTTTCCATCCAAGGCTCTAAGGATCTTCTTGATGATGAATTTGTTGGTCATCTCTTGACTTCCTAAGCCGGCAATCTCATTTGTGATGAGAGCAAGCGTAGAGTACATTTCGGTGACTCCTTCACCATCCTTCATCTTGAACTTGTCAAGTTGAGTTTGAAGCACATCCAACTTGGATTCCCTGACGGACTCGGTACCTTCATGCATATCAACCAAAGTATCCCAAATTTCCTTTGCATTCTCAAGGCGGCTGGTTTTCTTGAATTCTCCGGGGCACAATCCATTGAAGAGAATATCACAAGCTTGAGCATTGTATTGCAACATCTTCAATTCGTCCGCAGTGGCTTCACGATCCGGTTCTTTTCCATCTTCAAAGTATTCACCTTGCAAGCCAATACGAACAACACCCCAAACAGCGGGGTTATGACCAAGAATATGCATTTTCATCTTATGCTTCCAACTAGCAAAATTTGTGCCATCAAAGTAAGGACCTCTATGGTGGTAATTTTCCTCGCTAGACCAAAGCTCTGATACCACTTGTAGGATCGAAAGTATGTCTAGAGGGGGTGATTAGATTACTTGACCAAATAAAAATCTATCATTTTCCCAATTTTAGTTGTGGGCAGATTTTAGCTATTAGCACAAGTCAAGCAATCAACCTACACATGCAATTCTAAGAGTATAGCAGCGGAAAGTAAAACATTGCATATGAAGGTAAATGGAAGGGTTTGGAAAAGGCAAACGCAATGGAGACATTGAGATTTTTGGCGTGGTTCCGATAGGTGGTGCTATCGTACGTCCACGTTGATGGAGATTTCAACCCGCGAAGGGTAACGGATGCGCGAGTCCATGGAAGGATCCACCCACGAGGGGTCCACGAAGAAGCAACCTTGTCTATCCCACCATGGCCATCGCCCACGAAGGACTTGCCTCACTCGGGCAGATCTTCACGAAGTAGGCGATCTCCTTGCCCTTACAAAATCTTGGTTCAACTCCACAACATGTGGGAGGCTCCCAAGCGACACCTAACCAATCTAGGAGACACCACTCTCGAAAAGGTAATAGACGGTGTGTTGATGATGAACTCCTTGCTCTTGTGCTTCAAATGATAGTCTCCCCAACACTCAACTCTCTCTTTCAGATTTGGCAATGGTGGAAGAGTGATTTGAGTGGAAAGCAACTTTGGAAGGCTAGAAATCAAGGTTCAAATGGTAGGAATGGAATCTCTTGATCTCAACACATGAGTAGGTGGTTCTCTCTCAGAAAAAATGAATGATGGAAATGTAGGCACGTTCTGATGGCTCTCCCACAAATGGAGAAGGGGTGGAGGGGTATATATAGCCTCCACACAAAATCCAACCGTTACACACATTTGACTCATCTCGATGAGACCAAATGGTTAAACTCGGTGGCACCGATCAGTTCAAAAATGTGAACGTTAGGAATCTCGGAGGGACCGACTGGAACAACTCGGTGGGACCGATGTGCTAGGGCTTAGGGAAAACAACATCTCGGTGGCTGAGGGAGTCCTGGATAAGGGGGTCCTCGGACTGCCGGACTATATGCTTTGGCCGGACTGTTGGACTATGAAGATACAAGATTGAAGACTTTGTCCCATGTCCGGATGGGACTCTCCTTTGCGTGGAAGGCAAGCTTGGCAATTCGGATATGTAGATCTCCTCCCTTGTAACCGACTCTGTGTAACCCTAGCCCCTTTCGGTGTCTATATAAACCAGAGGGTTTAGTCCGTAGGACAACAACAATCATAATCATAGGCTAGCTTCTAGGGTTTAGCCTCTACGATCTCGTGGTAGATCAACTCTTGTAATACTCATATCATCAAGATCAATCAAGCAGGAAGTAGGGTATTACTTCCATCGAGAGGGCCCGAACCTGGGTAAACATTGTGTCCCCCGCCTCCTATTACCATCCGCCTTAGACGTACAGTTCGGGACCCCCTACCCGAGATCCGCCGGTTTTGACACCGACATTGGTGCTTTCATTGAGAGTTCCACTGTGCCGTCACCATAAGGCTTGATGGCTCCTTCGATCATCGGCAACGATGCGATCCAGGGTGAGGTTTTTCTCCCCGGACAGATCTTCATATTCGGCGGCTTCGCACTGCGGACCAACTCGCTTGGCCATCTGGAGCAGATCGAGAGCTACGCCCTTGGCCGTCAGATCAGGTTTGGAAGCTCAAACTATACTGCCGACATCCGCGGAGACTTGGTCTTCGACGGATTCGGGCCCATGTCAGGTGCGCCGCACAGTCACGACTAGCATGACTTGGCTCTGCTGTCGGACGGTGTTCGGGAGATCACACCTGTGCCTACTCTGGCACTCGATCCGGAGCAGATCGTGCCGTCCGAGGATGGGTGGATGGACCCTGCCATGGAGGTCGCACACTCAGCGGCCTTAGAGCCGAATACTGACTTCACCTCTTATGAGACCTGTGTTGTCGAACCCTCGGATTCGTCCACGGTCACGGGCTCCGAACCGCTTGCGTCCATGCCTATCAAATCTGATTGGGCACCGATCATGGAGTTTACCTCCGCGGATATTTTCCAGCACTCGCCCTTGGACGACGCGCTAGATTCATTAAGGTCTCTCTCCTTGTCAGGAGACCCTCGGCCGAACTATATCCGGCTCGAGTGGGAGGCGGACGACGAAGAAATTCGGTCCCCACCCACCACCCACTTAATAGCCACTGTCGACGATTTAACCGACATGCTTGATTTCGACTCCGAAGACATCGACGGTATGGACGACGATGCAGGAGAGGAACAGGAACCACCGCCCACAGGGCGCTAGACAGCCACTTCATCACACGATATATACATGGTGGATACACCCAAAGAAAACGATGACGAGGAACGGAAGGATGCAGCGAAGGATAATCCCCTCGATAAGCAACCAAAGCGACGACGTAGGCGCCGCTCCAAATCCCGCCTCGGCAAAAACAGCGATAACAGCGCAAGAAAGAATAATACCCCGGTCGACTCCAAAGGAAACGACGACCACATGGACCCAGCAACAGAGCAGGATGAACCAGCGGACGGCGAACATAGTACAGAGCCGTTGTCCGATCACGGCGACGCCGAAGGTAAAGCTAATCAACCTGTCTCCGGAGAGGAGAACAGTCCGGACGACGATGCACACATCATCCCGGAAAGGCACTTGGAGCAAGAGAACCTCCACAAAAGGCTTATTGCCACCGCGAGGAGTCTGAAGAAGCAGAAGCAAAGGCTTAAGGCCGCGCAAAAGACACTCAATAGTAGATGGAACAAAGTGCTCGACACTGAAGAAAGGTACGGTGGCAGCCGCCACACAAAGAGCTATCCAAAGCACAAGCTGCTGCCTGAATTCGATGACGAGGCTTTAGAGCCTATACAGCCGAAAAATAAAACGGCCGATCAGCCGGATCGACCACCCCGTGGCCGCGACAGGGCGGCTAACAATGTCGCACATAAGTCAGCACACGATTTACGTGAGGACTTGCACCAAAAAGCCGGTATGAACAGGTCCATCTACGGATCTAGGAAGCGCGCTCCGGCACAGAATCAAAACCGAACACTACAACCGTCAGAATGCCATGACACATCCAAATACAGGGGTGCCGTGCATCCCCTATGCTTCACCGATGAGGTGCTGGATCACGAATTTCCAGAGGGATTCAAACCCGTGAACATAGAGGCATACGACGGAACGACTGACCCTGGGGTCTGGATTGAGGACTTTATCCTTCATATCCACATGGGTCGCAGAGATGATCTCCACGCCATCAAATACTTGCCCCTCAAGTTGAAAGGGCCAGCTCGGCACTGGCTGAAGAGCCTCCCCGAAAACTCAATTGGAAGTTGGGAAGAGCTTGAGGATGCTTTTAGGGCTAATTTTCAAGGGACCTATGTCCGACCTCCGGATGCAGACGATTTAAGTCATATAATCCAATAGCCCGGAGAGTCAGCCTGAAAGCTTTGGAACATATTCCTCCCTAAGAAGAATCAAATTGTCGACTGCCTGGACGCCGAAGCCTTAGCGGTTTTCAAACACAATGTCCGGGACGAATGGCTCGCCAGACACCTCGGCCAGGAAAAACCGAGGACAATGGCAGCCCTAACAAGCCTTATGACCTGCTTTTGCGCGAGCGAAGATAGTTGGCTGGCCCGTAGCGGCACCAGCGACCCAGGCACGTCCGAAGTCAGGGATGGCAATGGAACACCACGACGTAATAAAAGCAAGCGTTGAAACAATGAAGACAGCCCAGACAACACGGCGGTAAACGCCGGATTCAGGGGCTCTCGACCCGGTCAACGGAAAAAGCCATTCAAAGGCAGCAGAGATGGACCGTCCAGCCTAAACAAGATTCTAGACAGATTATGTCAGATTCATGGCACCTCCGACAAACCTGCAAATCACACCAACAGAGAATGCTGGGTCTTCAAGCAGGCCGGCAAGCTAAACGCCGAACACAAGGGGAGGGAGACACCAAGTGAAGACGAGGATGAGCCTCGCCAGCAAAACACTAGGGGACAGAAAAAATTCCCACCAGAGGTCAAAACAGTGAACATGATTCACGTAACGAAGAGGAGGAGCAAACGCGCACTCCGAGACGTATGCGCCGTGGAGCCCGTCACCCCCAAGTTCAACCCTTGGTCGGCCTGCCCGATCACTCTCGATCGCAGGGATCACCCGACTAGTATCCGGCACAGAGGATCGGCTGCCTTGGTGCTAGACCCAATAATTGACGGATACCATCTCACCCGAGTCCTTATGGACGGCGGCAGTAGTCTTAATCTGGTATATCAGGACACTGTCCGCAAAATGGGGATAGACCCGACAAGAATCAGCCAAAGAAATACTACCTTTAAAGGAGTAATACCAGGCCCGGAGGCCCGCTGCACGGGCTCTCTAGTACTAGAGGTTGTATTCGGTTCTCCCGACAACTTCCGAAGCGAAGAATTAACCTTCGACATCGCTTCATTCCGAAGCGGCTATCACACACTACTCGAAAGAACAGTCTTCGCTCGTTTTAATGCAGTACCGCATTACGCTTATCTTAAGCTTAAGATGCCCGGTCCACGTGGCATTTGAAGTTAATATGCCCTAGAGGCAATAATAAAGTATTATATATTTCCTTATATCATGATAATTGCTTATTATTCATGCTAGAATTGTATTAAGCGGAAACATAATACATGTGTGAATACATAGACAAACAGAGTGTCACTAGTATGCCTCTACTTGACTAGCTCGTTAATCAAAGATGGTTATGTTTCCTAGCCATAGAAATGAGTTGTCATTTGATTAACGGGATCACCTCATTAGGAGAATGACGTGATTGACTTGACCCATTCCGTTAGCTTAGCACCCGATCGTTTAATATGTTGCTATTGCTTTCTTCATGACTTATACATGTTCCTATGACTATGAGATTATGCAACTCCCGTTTACCGGAGGAACACTTTGTGTGCTACCAAACGTCACAACGTAAATGGGTGATTATAAAGGTGCTCTACAGGTGTCTCCAAAGGTACTTATTGGGTTGGCGTATTTCGAGATTAGGATTTGTCACTCCAATTGTCGGAGAGGTATCTCTGGGCCCACTCGGTAATGCACATCACTATAAGCCTTGCAAGCATTGTGACTAATGAGTTAGTTGCCGGATGATGTGTTATGGAACGAGTAAAGAGACTTGCCGGTACGAGATTGAACTAGGTATCGAGATACCGACGATCAAATCTCGGGCAAGTAACATACCGGTGACAAAGGGAACAACGTATGTTGTTATGCGGTCTGACCGATAAAGATCTTCGTAGAATATGTGGGAGCCAATATGGGCATCCAGGTCCCGCTATTGGTTATTGACCGGAGACGTGTCTCGGTCATGTCTACATAGTTCTCGAACCCGTAGGGTCCGCACGCTTAACGTTACGATGACAGTTTTATTGAGTTTTGATGTACCGAAGGAGTTCGGAGTCCCGGATGAGATCGGGGATATGACGAGGAGTCTCGAAATGGTCGAGACGTAAAAATCGATATATTGGACGACTATATTCGGACTTCGGAAAGGTTCCGAGTGATTCGGGTATTTTTCGGAGTACCGGAGAGTTACGGGAATTCGTATTGGGCCTTAATGGGCCATACGGGAAAGGAGAGAAAGGCCTCAAAAGGTGGCCGCACCCCTCCCCATGGTCTGGTCCGAATTGGACTAGGGAAGGGGGGCGCACCCTTCCTTCTTTTTCCTTCCCCCTTCCCTTCTCCTACTCCCACAAGGAAAGGAGGAGTCCTACTCCCGGTGGGAGTAGGACTCCCCCCTATGGCGCGCCTCTCCCCTTGGCCGGCTGCCTCCCCCTTGCTCCTTTATATACGGGGGCAGGGGGCACCCCAGAGACACAACAATTGATCCTTGAGATCTCTTAGCCGTGTGCGGTGCCCCCCTCCACCATATTACACCTCGATAATACCGTTGCGGAGCTTAGGCGAAGCCCTGCATCGGTGGAACATCATCATCGTCACCACGCCATCGTGCTGACGAAACTCTCCCTCAACACTCGGCTGGATCGGAGTTCGAGGGACGTCATCGAGCTGAACGTGTGTAGAACTCGGAGGTGCCGTGCGTTCGGTACTTGATCGGTCGGATCGTGAAGACGTACGACTACATCAACCGCGTTGTGATAACGCTTCCGCTTTCGGTCTACGAGGGTACGTGGACAACACTCTCCCCTCTCGTTGCTATGCATCACCATGATCTTGCGTGTGCGTAGGAATTTTTTTGAAATTACTACGTTCCCCAACAGCATCATCATAGTTAGCGGAAACGCAGAGCATTTCTTACGTGAGGAAGAATGTGTGGCGGCTCTAGCAGCCAAACATTGAACGGCCTCTCTAACCAGAATAAATGATCGGTCGACAAGACCGCGGACACGACTAGATGAGTCCGGCGCACCACTAACTGTAACAGCTCAGATAAACCTGAGATTGGGTCGATGGATATACCCCCATAGGTGGTGCTAGGGGCTTCCCGCATATAAAAAGGACTGCAGTTCGGCTTGACCTTATTTAGATTGAATTTTAATGGTTTATTAAGAATAACCAATTTTTCGCACAAAGACTTTCGCCTGGGTTTTTCTCTTTTACAGATGATAATCGTGCTACACCCTTCCAGGATACGGCACAATGGACACACAGGCGCAGACGTGCAGCAGGGTCCCGCTCAAAGGTTTCTTTTTAGATTAAGACCCTGTGTAAACCTTTCTTATTGTCTTTTATTGCTTCACACCCTCCGGATACTCAACACAACTGAGAGGGATGCTGGTGTTATTTGCATTTCACCACGTCAGACTAATGCATGTACCTGGAAATTCAGGGTTCATTATCAAGGGCGTTACTCAGCCCGGTATATGTTGTAAAGTCCGAATACCTTAGGGAGTGTTCGGCGTCGCGAGTTTGGCCTTATATGCATCAGCTCCGAATCATGTCTTTGGTCAATAGTTGGGTTTGCCCGGCTCCCGTGTTTTGCTACCTTATGTTCCGCTCTATCGGCTAAGGTGGCACCGGGAGAACTGCTGCAATTGTGCCCTGGTTCATCTGGATGAGCACCTCAGTAGAGAAAGCCAAAAACCGACTGTCATGATAAAGCGCGAGACTGGTCAACCACTCGAGGACTCAGCGGAATCTTCACGATTCCTCCGCATTAACGAAGGACCGGCTTTCCGGTCGTGTATGTACGCGCACCGTATTCGGATAAGCGCGGAAGTACCAGAGGCTATATAGTAGCCCCACCATCAAACTCCTATGGCTAAGTGAAAGTGTTAAAGCAATATAGTTCGATTGCCTTGTTCGCCGCGCTATCACCTCCTTAATGGACCAAGACGTTGGATCAAGTGTGAATACGCGCTTTTCCGAACACCCCCGCATTATATGCGTGGGGGCTGAAGCCGACGACTGCAAACTTTCAGGTTATATACATACATAAACGGCCGCACAGGAGGCATCATAATACTTTCAGGCAAAAGTATAAACACAACCTTTATAATCCAAATAGCATCGTTTTTACAATTGGGATACATGTCACTCGAACATCATACTCTTCGAGCACTGAGCCTCTATTAAACGAGCGCCTTCTAGGACTTCTTCAAAATAGTGCTCGGCCGAGACCTGGCCTACGGCCGGACCCCGGGTTGCAATAGCACTGGCCTCCATCTCTGCCCAGTATGTCTTAACACGGGCAAGAGCCATCCGCGCACCCTCTATGCACGCCGACCTCTTTACAGCGTCGATATGCGGCACAGCACCAAGGAATCGTTGCACTAAACCATAATAACTATTCGGCCTTGGTCCTTCCGGCCAAAAATGATCCACAACAGACCTCATGGCAAGCCCGGACAACCTATGGAGCTCAGCCCACTTGGCCATTTGCTCATTTAACAGCAACGGACGCGTTGGAGCACTGAACTGCGACCAGAACAATTTTTCCACTTCGTGATCTTTTTGATCTTTGAAAAACTCAGTCGCATCAGCAACACTCGTTACCAAGTCCAAGTATGCGTCTGCAGCACTCCATAATTGATCCAGAGGGGCATACTTTGGATCTCCGAACTTCGTCCGAAACAAAAACGGCTTCCCAGCCGTGATATCTCCGGCTTGACGAAGCTCCTCCTTCGCCGCTATGATTTTAGAGCGGGTTTCCTTGGCTGCTACCATGGCTTTCTTTAGGTCCGCCGCCTTCGCTTGGCTTTCCTTTTCAAGAAGCTCATACCGGTCCCCCGCCTTCGCTTGGCTTTCCTTTCCATCTTGGCTATTTTATCTTCGCTCTGGCGATGAGCAGCCTGTTCGGCTCTTAACTCTTCGACCGCCTTTAGGGCGGCCGCATCACTTCTCCTGGCTTGTTCCTTGGCTCGGGCAAGCTCCGCCCGAAGGGTCTCCACGGCGGCAGCTCCATCTGCAGTCACAGCATATTATAGATACTAGCATCATGCTCCTCTTAATATTTGTTGACCACCGGAGAATACATAACCTGTGCCTCGTCAAGTCGCTTGTTTACAAGCACGATGTCGGTATCTGCCGCATCAAGTTGCCGCCTCAGTTCGGCAAACTCACCAGTCCGGCCAGCCACCGGACCCTCAGCCGCCTGCACATGAAAGCAGCATGATCATTACCTGGGACTATGATCCTTTGTGTGCCGCCTTTGGACAGCAACCAGAGTCTCAGGGGCTACTATCTGTATAGGGCACACCTAGCGTGTGCGGTACCGTCAAAAAATATATATATTACTTTGCGTACCTCAAAGCCTTTTAGCAGGCTCATAAAAGCTTCATGCAACCCATTTTTGGCGGATGAAATCCTCTCAACCACCGCACCCATCAAAGTACGATGCGCCTTCGAGATAGCCGCTTGCTCCAGAAGACCCATCAGTGCGTCCGGTTGTGCACCGGACGGTCCCGGATCCTTTCTGTTGTTCTCCTTAGGAGCCGAATACTCCGGACTTCGGGTGGCCGAAGGGTTACCTTCTGGCCTTGGCGGATCAGGAGAAATCCTCCGTGACGACACCTCATGGTCGTCCGCATCATGAGGCGGGGAGACAGGGGGGCGTTTCGCTCTCCATCATCTCCGGAAGAAGATCCCCGACGACGAACTCTGTCGAGAAGGGCTACGATCCGAACTGCAAGACATACGTCTCGGTTATTGTCCTCGGAGATGAAGCAGGATATATTTACCAAAAGTACTCTTGTTCACTTACAGCTCGGTGGAGGGTTGATCCCCTTGCGGGCACTGTACGGTAAGGGTGCCCTCCGGGGCAGGGCCCCCTGGCGAAGGTTTCTTCCCCCGTTTGGAAACCCTTGTTTCCAAGTCTTCAGAGGCGGTCCTTTTTCTTCCTTGGGGAGAGGGAATTTTAGATTCTTCTCCCCGATTATCCTCCTTCATGGGGACACTAATTCCCCCGGTTTGGATGAGTAATGCGTGAGGCCCGCTTTCGGCTTCTTTATTCCTCCCTTTATCTTCCTCTGATGGCACCTGATACGGTGCGTGCTCAAGCATCCTGGCTAGTACGGGATCCGGTGAGCCTTCGGGAAGGGGGGCCAAACACCTGATCATCTTCGCCTTTTTTATCCAGTCCTGTTCAAAGAGCGATTTTTTCAGAATGATGTTGTGACAAATAAAAAGACGGCATGTTCGGCCGCAGAATTACTTACGTGGGTATCTGGATGATTGCAGTTCAGACCCGCATCCTCGGTGGTGTCCGGACACTTTATTCATGATCCGAAGAACAATCCATACATCTCTTCGAGCGTCACGCCGAAGAATTGCTGAATAGTTCGCGGTCCTTCCGGGTTGAACTCCCACATACGGAGGGGTCGACGTTGGCATGGCAGGACCCGACGAACTAGCATGACTTGCATTACCTTGACAAGGCTGACATCTCTCTTGAGGAGATCTCGGATGCGACTCTGCAATGTCGGCACGTCATTAACTGGCCCCCAGTCCAGCCCCTTGTTGACCCATGACGCCAGTTGTGGCGGGGAGCCCGAACGGAAGGCGGGGGCAGCTACCCACTTAGTACTTCGGGGAGCTATGCTGTAAAACCACTCCCACTACCATAAGTTGCACATCTCCGGGAAGGAACCCTTTGGCCATGGAGCATCGACGCCTTTGCTAATTATGGCACCTCCGCATTCTGCATGTTGCCCATCGATCATCTTCGGCTTCACATTGAAGGTCTTGAGCCATAAGCCGAAGTGTGGGGTGATGCGGAGGAAGGCCTCACACACGACGATGAACGACGAGATGTGAAGGATGGAATCCGGAGCCAGATCATGAAAATCGAGCCCGTAATAGAACATAAGCCCTCTAACAAAGGGATCAAGACTAAAACCTAGCCCTCGGAGGAAGTGGGAAACAAATACGACACTCTCATTGGGTTCGGGAGTGGGGATGACCTGCCCTTGAGCAGGCAGCCTGTGCGAGATTTCGGCGGTCAGATACCTGGCTTCTCTTAGCTTCTTGATGTCCTCCTTTGTGACAGAGGAGGCCATCCACCGGCCTTGAAGGTTGGATCCGGACATGATTGAAGGTCCGAAGCGCTTAGCCTGAGCCTTGGGTGTTGGAATTCGAGGTGAGGGAAGGGAAGGATCGAGCGCGAGAAGAAAAGGACAGGCCTTATAAAGAGGGTGAATATTAAGCGTCCTCCGCGTGGCCGTTCGGGACTTGCTTAAAATCGAGGAGTCATACCAGCAGGCGCGATTGGGTTACCCACACCCGTATTGATGAGAATCCTGTGATAAGGGGACACGATCTCTGCTTCGACAAGACGTGTCAAGAAAACCGCCTCGCAACACGTGCAGTGGCAGGCTGGGAAAAACTGTTCGTAAGGACCGGACCATGGCAGGATGCCCCGTTATGAAAAGTTGTCGGCAGATTAGATTTGTGGAATATTGTACTCTCTACGGTGGTATGTGGAATTTGTTTTGCAGAGCCGGACACGATCCTTGTGTTCAAAATCTTCTATGGGGTATTCGGAAGAGGAACCCGCCTTGCAATGCCGAAGACGATCTGCGCGCCGGACTCATCATCATTGAAGCCTGGTTCAGGGGCTACCGAGGGAGTCCTGGATAAGGGGGTCCTCGGACTGTCGGACTATATACTTTGGTCGGACTGTTGGACTATGAAGATACAAGATTGAAGACTTCGTCCCGTGTCCGGATGGGACTCTCCTTTGCGTGGAAGGCAAGCTTGGCAATTCGGATATGTAGATCTCCTCCCTTGTAACCGACTTTGTGTAACCCTAGCCCCTTCCGGTGTCTATATAAGCCGGAGGGTTTAGTCCGTAGGACAACAACAATCATAATCATAGGCTAGCTTCTAGGGTTTAGCCTCTACGATCTCGTGGTAGATCAACTCTTGTAATACTCATATCATCAAGATCAATCAAGTAGGAAGTAGGGTATTACCTCCATCGAGAGGGCCCGAACCTGGGTAAACATTGTGTCCCCCGCCTCCTGTTACCATCCGCCTTAGACGCACAGTTTGGGACCCCCTACCCGAGATCCACCGGTTTTGACACCGACAGTGGCGCCGATTGCATCAACTCGGTGAGACTGAAGTGAAGCAATAAGCAACAGAGAGTCCGTCAAGCCAACTCGGTGAGACCGAAATGAATGCAACAAGTCACAGAGCGCTGGCAAGGCCATCTCGGTGAGACCGAGATCCGTATCGGTGAGACCGAACTGTTCAGGTTTCTGGCAGTGGCTATGTCATATGAACTCGGTGGCTGCGGGTAGAAAGAATCGATGGGGCCGAGTTGGAGTTTTGGGTTTGGACAAATTTGGATGGAGAAAGTGGTTGAGGGTTTTGGAGCAATATCACTAAGCATTTAAGCAAGTAGACCATTAAGCAACACATTATCCTCTTTTAATAGTATTGGCTTTCCTATGGACTCAATGTGATCTTGGATCACGAAAATAAAGATGAAGAGTCTTGAGCTTTTTCCAATCGTTGTCCTCAGCATTTTGAGGGGTCCACATCTCTAGTCTATGCCATGCCAATCATTGAACATCCTGAAATATTTATCTTGAAAGGATAATAGTTCAATGAACTATATATTGTTATGAATTACAAAAACCACCCGGGGATTAGTTGCACTTTCACTCGGTCGTCGGTGGTGAGGGGGATCGCCGGATCCACGCGTGCAGATCGTGTAGCTTTTGGTTTTAGGCCCTATTAGCTTAGGTTTTTGGGCCGTTCATCGTCCTGGCTTCGGCGGTGGTGACGACAACGCTGAATAAAGAAGCTTCAGATCCTTCTCCGATGAGATGATCGGCCCTATGGTTGAGGATGGATTTGGAAACTAGTATGTTCAAGCAAGGATCACGTGCCAGCGGCTGTATCCTCGTGGTGGACTTGTGTCCTCGAGCTCTGCCGTTGTAACTACGTTTGCTCCAGCGCCGGTGTGGAGTTTGGAAGGTAATCCGGGAGCGGATGCAGATTGTGGTCTGCATCCGCGGCATCTGAAAGATGGTGGAACGTGTCATGAGTTCGTGATTCGTGGCTGGCAGGTATGGTTTTTCATCCTATGACGTCTTAGTCGTGTGGGGGTGCCATATTTGGAGTTCGATAGTGTGTCCGGCGTGTTGCCCTCGTCATATTTGTTCAACGGCAATGGCTTCGCCTTCGGTGAGCCACCTTGAAGATCCGCAAAGCTTCATATCAGCAACGATGGAGCCGCTTCGAGCTCGGGTGAGGAGGCCGTCATTTTCTCCTTTGATGGCCGTTATGGTGGTGCCGGAAACAAATGATGGGAGTTGGTCAACCTCAGGAGATTTGTTGGTCTTGATTTCTTTTTGGTTGGTGTTACTTTGTGCAAAGGCTAGCGTCGTTTGTATCTTTAGTTCTAGTGTTGTCGCACACACTATCCCCTTTATAGATTAAGATGGTAAAGCCAGACACGAGCAACGCGTAATATGACTCCACTTCTCAAGTGGCCATCAACCATCACAGAATAAAGCACCCCTCTGCCAAAGTTGGCCAAACAGCGACGGACACGAGCCATCGGTTAAATCAGCAATCACCCGTCACCGTCGCATGCCAATCACACGATTCGGTTCTTCTTCCCGGAATATGAATTTCTGACGGCCCATTTCACTCGTTGTTCAGTGTCCATTCAAGTTTCAACTCTGCCGTCAACTTAGTCCAGTTGGCTAGATACCCGGTTGCCTAGTTGGCTAGTTACCCAGTTGCATGCAGTTCATGCATGCGCGGCGGGTCCTGCTTTAGATCAGCCACCCACTGGCCCTGTTTGGATCCATAGGTTAGAGTTAGTTTGGATTAGTTTGGACTCAACTAACCCAAATATATCTAAACAGAAGGGTTAGTTTGGGTTAGATGTATCTAACCCATCCAAAAAATCTAACCCACCCAAGAGGTGCTTATTTGGGTTAGTTCTCCTCGGGACCACTAAAAAAACATCTTTTTTTCTCGCTCTCCCCGCAGCAGATCCCTCCGCACTTCCTCGAAGTTTCTCGTCCTCTCCCTCCCTCACTCTCGCACCGCCCGTGAAGGCACCTCGCCGTATCTGCGCTCCCGTCCGCCGCCGGTAAGCAGCCCCGCCCTATCCTCCCGTTCCAACCCCCTCGTCTCCCCGCGGCCGTCCGCCCACCGGTAAGCAGTCACGACTCCTTGCGCAACCCGTCCCCGCCGGCCTCGGCCAGCGCGGCTCCTTACGCAGGGACGACGGATTCGGCCGGCGGGCTGCACGAGAGGCCAGCGCGGCTCCTTGTCAGGCGCGTCTCCGTCTGCCTCGGCCAGCGCAGCTCTCGGCCAGGGCTCGCTCCGCCAAATCCGGCAGGAAATAGGGTCCAAAGTAGCCAAATGATTGAGAAAGAGCATTTATTGTCAATCTAACCCTGCCATCCAAACATCTCTTTGGTTAGAGTTAGTTTAAGGTTGGTTCAGGGTTAGAATCTAACTCTAATTTCTAACTGAGTTAGAGTATCCAAACAGGGCCATTATACTGTACCACTTGGTTGTCGTAACTCGGAAGGCTAGGATTTTGCTTCTAGAATCTTTCAAGGAGTCCAGGTACTCTGTTGCCTTCGCTCGCAGTGAAGGAATCCTACGGAATGTTTCAGAAACTAACGAACCCGGGCATCCGAAACACGAGCGCCGCCCGTGCCACGGCGACAGCTCGTGATTCTCGGCGGCAGTGGATAGAGCACGAAGGGCGTAGCCGGCGAAAAGGCGGGTAAGCGACTTCCGTGCAGGGCCCCAGGCGGGTTAACGGCGGGATCTGACCTAACGTACCGACGGCCGCGGGGGCCTCCACGTACGCCGCCCCAGCACAGCCGAACGCACCGGTGGTGGTGGTGGCATCGTCGTCGATCGTGATCGCGCCACGCGCGGCGCGCGATGAGCGGGAGTGCGGTCGCTGTCCGTCCGTAGCAGCTCCGGTTCTCTGAATCGGAAAGGCCATGGGGACTGCCGTACATCGACGGAAAATGGCATGTGTCTTATGAGTGAACCGTGGTCCATGCGGCGCCCGCCGTTTAGAGCTTATCGGCTGCGTGGTGGTGCCTCGTCAATTAGTTAGTTGTACTACGAGCATCAGATGTCGTCTAATTGTGCCGATGTGGAATGCTCCGTGGGAATTATGCAGAGTTCTTTTTTCATAATAAAGGGGGCAGAGATTCCTCAGCTGAATTATATTATAGTATTAAGCAAATGTCAACCATTTACAGTCGAGGAAACTGCATAAACACGCTGACACACGGGATCTGCCTTTTAGGTGAGATCGTAGGATCAACCCCAAAATTTCATATTTAGACAATTCGAAAATTCAGATTTTATTTTTTACAACACCAGCGGGGTATGCCTACAACTTAAAAAAAAGTCAAATTAAGCTATGAGTAGTGTCAACTTTAGGTGAATAGTATTTGACACTATTCACATCTGATTTTGTCTTTTTCTTTATTCTCTAAGTTAGTTCAAATTAGAAACTGAAACCTTTTGAGGTTGTACATCAAACATGGATGTGTGTCTGTAAATATTTTCATAATTTTTTAACATGTTTTGTACCTTTAAAAAGTTTGATCTCACATAATTGTGTCAATGGTTCATAGTTCGCCTCAAAACTTAAAGGAAATATTATGTGGGGTGGTGGGGATGTGAGTGGACGGCGAAATTGGCAAGAAATTTGACAATGACGAGTTTGTAAATTGGGTTGGAAGCGTTGAACCCTTTGGTCTCGGGCCGCATGTTTATATATTGGCAATGCTTTGGAGTACAAGTAGAGATCAGGGAAGGATCGATCTCAGGGAGAGTTCGGTACAAGAGGTAACGAGAGAGATGAAGAAAAGGAGATAGAGATAGATTACAGTTTGAATGAAATATCTCTATCCTATGTATTCTAACACTCCCCTCAATCTAAACCTCATGAACTTCGGTCAAGGTTGAGATTGTACTTAAACTCATCTAACCTCCTCACAGTGAGAGGCTTTGTGAAGCCATCAGCAAGTTGATCTCCAGTAGGAATAAACTAAATCTCGAGAAGCTTTCTAGCTACTCTTTCTCTGACAAAGTGGAAATCAACTTCAATATGCTTCGTGCGTGCATGGAAGACATGATTAGCTGACAGATAGGTTGCACCAATATTATCACACCATAGTCTGGCAGCTTTTGGAGTCTTAATTCCAAGCTCATAAAGTAGTGTTTGTATCCACATTACTTCAGCTGTGGCATTTGCCAAAGCTTTGTATTCAGCCTCAGTACTAGATCTAGAGACTGTAGCCTGCTTTCTTGCACTCCATGACACAAGATTGGATCCTAGAAATACAGCAAATCCACCAGTAGACCTTCTATCATCAATACATCCTGCCCAGTCTGCATCAGAGTAGGCAGTAACAAGCATAGAAGAAGACTTGGTAATCTGAAGTCCAAGTCCCTCTGAAAACTTAAGATACCTCAAAATTCTCTTAACTGCAGTCCAATGAGTAGTGCTAGGAGCATGTAAATACTGACATACCTTGTTGACAGCATAAGAAATATCAGGTCGTGTAAGTGTTAAATATTGCAAGGCACCCACAACACTCTTGTAATTTGTTGCATCCTCTGATCCAAGTGCCTCTCCACTTTCAACAGAAAGTTTTTCAGAAGTTGAGATAGGTGTACTCACAGGTTTACATTTTCCAAACCTACTCTCCTGAGTATATCAGCTGTGTATTTTTCCTGTGTCAGAAGTATACCATCTCTTATCTGTTTGACCTCTATGCCAAGAAAATAATGAAGATCTCCCAAATCCTTGAGAGCAAACTCCAACTTAAGATCCTTAAACAAACAAGTGGTGGCACTTGAACTTGAACTAGCAACTATAATATCATCAACATAAACTAGCACAAAAATAGTGACATTTCCTTTATTATAAAAGAACAAGGATGTGTCTGCCTTGGATGGTACGAATCCAAGTTGTTGTAGTTGCATGCTCAATCGTGAATACCAAGCTCTTGGGGCCTGTTTTAAACCATATAATGCTTTATCCAACTTACAAACATAATGTGGTGTACTCTGGTTTTCATAACCTGGTGGCTGCCGCATGAATACCTCTTCCTCAAGAACACCATGAAGGAACGCGTTCTGAACATCTAGCTGTCTAAGCTCCAACCTCTGGAAACAACAATAGACAAGACAAGTCGAATAGTAGCTGATTTAACAACTGGGATAAAGGTGTCCTCATAGTCAATGCCAAACCTTTGCTTAAAACCCTTAGCAACTAATCTAGCCATGTACCTGTCTATACTTCCATCAGACTTTTTTTTATCTTGTACACCCATTTACAGTCAATGATATTCATTCCACTTTTTGATGGTACTAGGTGCCACGTTTTGTTTTTCATAAGTGCGTCATACTCACTATCCATGGCTTCTTTCCAATCTTTATGAGCAAGAGCATCAACTAGATTAACTGGTTCACCAGCAGTAGTGAGGAAAGCACGTTTTTTATCATACCTGATGGTACCATCTTTGTATTATTTTTCCTTAGTAATACCTGATTGAGACCTTGTGTGACGCCTGATCATGCCCAGCCGCCGCGGGATCGCGCGCCAGATCTCCTGCGGGCGAAATCGGCCTCGGGATCGATCCGCCAGTCGAGGCGCTCCGCGTGTCGCCCGCTGAGCCCGTGCGGGTGGACGTGCGCGTCGGAGCCCGTGGGCTGGCCCCAGCCGCGGTCGGGCGGCTGGTCGGCGACCCCCTCGGGCCGTGGACTCGTGGCGAGCGGAGAGTCGCCCCCGCCCCCGCCTGGGTTGGTGGGCTCCACGTTGTCGTTGTCGGCCACCGGGTCACGAGCCGCCTCCGCCCGCAGCTGGAAGGAATCCTCCTCGGATCGTGCGCCAATGATTGCGCTGGCACCAGGATTTTCCTGGGATCGCACGCCAGATCGCCTGCTGCTGCTGGAGGGATCCTCCTCGGGGCTAGCGACGGCTGCGTTGGCTGTTTCTGGACACATAAAATCATGAGCTGCACCTGTACAAACATCATTAGAGGTGCAATTTTCTGTGGATTTGTTCACATGGTCAGCTTTAGATAATTCACCCCCGTGAGCAGATATTGTGTCAAAGTCCGGAAGAAGTGCTATTTCAGCACGAAGGAGCGCGCCTTCATTGGGATGAAGTTTGGCAAAAGGAAAGAGGGTTTCATCAAAAACTACATCTCGAGAAATATATATACGTCCAGTTGCAATTTCTAGGCACTTGTATCCCTTGTGTAGGTTACTATAGCCTAGAAAAACACATTGAGTGGAACGGAATTCAAGTTTATGATGATTATATGGACGTAAATTGGGGTAGCAAGCACACCCAAATATTTTGAGAGAGTTGTAGTCAGGTTTTTGATGATAGAGACGTTCCAATGGAGTAGAGTTGCCAATGACTTTACTGGAAAGACGATTAATGAGATATGTTGCTATAAGAAACGCTTCATCCCAATATTTTAGTGGCCGCATGAGCAAGTAGGGAGAGACAACTTCAACAACGTGACGGTGTTTGCACTCGGCAGAACCGTTCTGTTGATGAGCATGTGGGCAAGAAACATGGTGTTGAATGCCTATGCTACGGAAGAAAGAGTTGAGTTTTTCGTACTCCCCTCCCCAGTCACTTTGAACTGTAGGAATTTTCCTGTTAAAGTGCCTTTCAACAAGTTTCTGAAATTCTTGGAAGATAGAGAAGACTTCAGATTTATATTTGCGTAAATAAATCCAAGTGAACTTGCTATAGTCGTCAATAAAACTAACATAGTATTTATTTCATCCAAAGGAATCTCTTGCATGACCCCATACATCACTGAAAATAAGCTCTAAAGGAGCATGAGACACACTATTTGACTTGGGATAAGGAAGTTGGTGGCTCTTGGCACACTGACAAGCTTCACAAACTGACTCACTATTTTGACTGTGTGACAAAGAAAGTTTGTCTTTATTGACTACTTGCTTAACTATGATCGATGATGGGTGTCCTAATCTTTGATGCCACCTTGCCAAGGAGGGTTTGATGGCAGAATAAACTTGACGACGCTTGCGACTAAGTGCTCCGGATGTGAT
Organism: Aegilops tauschii subsp. strangulata; assembly: GCF_002575655.3. Classification (NCBI taxonomy): domain Eukaryota; kingdom Viridiplantae; phylum Streptophyta; class Magnoliopsida; order Poales; family Poaceae; genus Aegilops; species Aegilops tauschii. The sequence goes on along the minus strand of NC_053037.3, from coordinate 495,261,825 downwards.
GGGGTAGAGCCCTCCAATGCATCTACCGTGATGAAGAAGTTCCCTCGTTGCCCGGTCCTTAATAAAAAAGTAACGAGGGTGAGTTTCAAGGAAGACATTATTATTCAGTGGCTAGACGAGACATAGATGCAAGGTTTTTGTCAGCTTGTGGAACATGAATGACGTCTTTAAGGACTAGATCACGTTTGAGATTAGGGGAATTAATGAAAGCTTGTCCAATGTGACAAATATCCATACCTCCACCACTTGCCACGGTGTGAATCTGGTCGCCGCTGTGGTATCTCTCTCGGAGCGCAAGTTGCTCTAACTCGCTGGTGACACGATCTGTTGCACCCGAATCCACGTACCAAATGCCATCTCCTCCTCCTTCTTCACGGATGGCAGCAGCAGCATGACGAGCGTCGGGGACGAAGTCTTCGTCATATCTGTGCCAATAGTCCATGACCTCATGGCCCGACTTCTTGCACAGTTGGCAGCGAGGACGGTGATTTGAGGAAGCACGGCGGCTATTGTTGCCGCCTCCTGAGTTGCTGCCACCACAAGAACGAGCGCCCTCACCCTGGTAGTTGCCGCGGCCACGACCGCCGCCATTGGCGTTGTGACTCTGTCCCTGGTGACCGTGCCCACGGCCGCACCCACGAGCCGGCGAGTTGATAGAGGACTGTCTAATGTTGGTGCCGTGAAGGAGAGTGAGGCGAGCATCAAAGCTCAAGAGCTGGTTGTACAACTCCTGAACCAAGACTGGCTCGACCCTAGCAGACAGGGCGGACACGACTGGATTGTAATCCAGAACGAGACCAGCCATGATCTTGGAGATGATCTCGGGATCGGGAAGAGGGACTCCGGTGCAGCATGCGACTTCATCTGTAAGAGTTTTGATTTTGCCAAGATATTCTGCCATGGACATGTTACCTTTCTTCAGGTTCGTGAGCTCGATGCGGGTGTTGATGACTTGACTTTGGCTCTGGGCGGCGAACATGGCGTTGATGGCGCTCCATACTTCGGCCGGCGTCTGGAGTGTGGAAACTTGAGCAAGGATCTCACGGGACAAAGATCCCATCAGATACCCCTGGAGTTGTTGCTGCTGTGCATACCAGAGAGTTCGGGTGAAGTTGACGACCTGTTCTTCTTTGCCATCTTTGGTGATGGTGAGGGTGGCCGGTGGTTTCGGACTCTTCCCGTCAAGGTGGTGCTCCATCTGTGCGCCTCTGATTTGCGGGAGCACGACGGCCTTCCATAGAAGGAAGTTTCCCCTTGTTAGCTTCTCCTGTGATGGCGGTACAAGAGGAACAGAGCTGCTGCTGGATGATGATGCGAAGGTGGAGGAGATGGAGGTGGAAAGCGCGCTCGTGGTGGAAGATAGGGCTACGGAGGAAGACATGATCTCGGCCGCGGGAAGGTAGCTAGATGCGATCTTCGATCTAGGAGGAAGATGCTCTGATTACCATGTAAATTGGGTTGGAAGCATTGAACCCTTTGGTCTCGGACCGCATGTTTATATATTGGCAATGCCTTGGAGTACAAGTAGAGATCAGGGAAGGATCGATCTTAGGGAGAGTTCGGTACAAGAGGTAACGAGAGAGAGGAAGAAAAGGAGATAGAGATAGATTACAGTTTGAATGAAATATCTCTATCCTATACATATTCTAACAGAGCTATCCTAGAAGGGCTATAAAATAGTTAGTTCACGTAAAAGAACATAACAGTTCATAATTTACGCAAGCATACCCTAGGCTAGGTCAAGTTTTGGTCAGGATTTGCATAGCTCAAGCTAAGAACGCCAAGCCTGGCTCAACCTGGCCTGTGGCCTAGGAAAGCGATAATTTGTAGTTTTAACATAATAATGAATCATTTGGAAGCAGGTATATAAGGGCATCTTCAACACCGATCCGCAAACCGGAGACCGCATTCGTCTACGGACACGGGGACCAGTCCGCGGACACTGATGCGGGAGCCGGTCATCCAAAGCTAGACACTATCCATCATCGAAACCACCCCCTCCCCCTCCCACCACCATTGCAACTACCATTCAGATCATTACTCCATAAGAGCCAGCCTCCCCACTCACAAGCACTTGGCTCATGTATGTCGTCGCTACATTCTTGCACCACATGGTCCATACGTCCACAAAAAAACAGAAATCTGGTAGTTTCTCATAGTGCACTAGATACTTTATCCTCTCTTTGAGAGTAATCGACACAAACCTCACCAAGGGCTGATTGACATCGACGAAAACCTTTACACGGAGTGAGCTTGATGGGTTTATCTTCCCTTCATTTACTACCACTGTAAAGGGTGGTTTTCCCACCTTCTTTGGCACCTTCGCTGCGAGTTCTTTCTTTCTTGTTAACCCATACGGCAGAGAGATGGAGGAGGTAGAGGAGAAAGGGGAGGGAGAGAAGTTAGAGGGAGAGGTAGGGGTAGAGGTGAAGGTGAGAAAGAGATGTTCGATAACATGGATTATACACCAGAGATGGTTAATGAGTTGGGTAGGGGAGTTAGGAAGAGGCTGGTTAGAGATGATGGCACTATAAATGTGAATGGGCAACCGGTGCCAAACTTACTAGGGAAGGTTGTTGGTACTATTTTTATGCTTGAGAATGGAGCAGGGGAGGAACCTGGGGTGTCGCTACCACCTGCGGGTACTCCAGGGAAAGTGCCTATTGTCAAAAGGAGAAGGCAAGCTAATGGTGGTGACCAAGGAGATTCAGATGTGTCCAAAACGGCGGCCTCCCTAGAGGAGGACCACCAAACCCAATGAATATCATCAATTGGAACTGTCGGGGAGGGGGGAATACCCGAACAATTCGAGAGCTAGCGACGTTTGTGACAAATCGTTTTTTTATGTGTGTGAAACTTGACAAAAGGTGGAAAGAATGAGAGGTAAAAGTGATCGGCTTGGCCTCCGTGGTTTTGAGGGTCTTGACAGTACAGGTTTAAGCGGTGGGTTAGCGCTTCACTGGCATGAACCTTGCTTGGTTAATATTATAGATAAAGATGACCACTATATTGATATTGTGGTACACATTATGGAATCAAGTGAACAGTGGAGATTGACTTGTGTGTATGACGAACCTCGAGTTGAAAAATCGCCATCTAATGTGGGTGAAGCTTCACTTCAATGAAGCCTTGTGGGACTTTGAACACTTCTCGGCAACATCGAGACCGAAAGCACAGATGATTACCTTCCGAGATGTTCTAGAGATTTGTGGACTTGTTGATCTTGGCTTCACGGGTGTGCCACATACATATGATAATAAGAGAGCTGGCAATGCAAATGTCAAAGTGGGGCTAGACAGGGTCGTGGCCACCAATGGATGGCGTAACATGTATGCTTCACATTTGGTTCATCATCTGACTACTCCATGTTCTGACCATGTTCCTTTGATGTTAAAGGGTGAGCCAGAAACTTCATTTGCCCGATCAAGATGTAGGTAGTATGAACTTTTGTGGGAACGTGATGCGGCTCTATCGGAGATCATTAAAAATGCTTGGAACTCGTTTGGTACTGTACAGAATCAGGCTCAATTGCATGATGCCCTGGGTTGTACTATGACTACTTTGAGGTCATGGGGTCGAGCAAAGTTAGGAAATATCAGAAAGGAACTAGAGAAGTCTCGTGCCCAGCTTGAACAATTGATGAACGTGAATGCAGACCGTCAGGAAATATGGAAGATAACTCATAGAATCAATGAATTATTGTATAGAGAGGAAATGATGTGGTCACAACGGTCTAGAATTTCTTGGTTGAAAGAGGGGGATCGCAACACAAAATATTTCCAAAGTAGAGTTGTTTGGAGGGAAAGGAAAAATAATATCAGAGAATTAAAAGATGGCAATGGAGTCTCACATTTGGCTGTGCAGACTTTGAGTAAGATGATCACAAAATATTTCTAAACAGTGTACTTGGTGGACCCTCGCCTGAATGCTTCGGCTTACTGGACTTAATTATGCCAAGAGTTACTGAGATGAATAATGGAAGGTTAACTAACCCTTTTACCGATGAAGAGATAGCCAATGCATTGTTTCAAATAGGGCCTTTAAAGGAACCGGGACCAGAGGATTTTCCTGCCCGGTTTCTTCAGCGCAATAGGGACACACTTAAGGTGAGTGTTATTGCTTCTATGAAGGGGTTCTTTGATTCACGTGTGATGCCTAATGGGGTGAACTCCACATCCATTGTGCTTATCCCAAAAATTTCAAATCCAACCAAGCTATCGGAGTGTAGACCAATTATTTTATGTAATTATTTACAAAGTCGTTTCCAAGTGTTTGGTAAACATGATGAGGACTATTTTGGATGGGCTTGTCTCTAAGGAACAGAGTGCTTTCGTTCCTGGTAGGATGATCACAGACAATGTGTTGGTTGCTTTTGAATGCATTCACCACATAAAACAGGAGAAAGATCCCACAAGGAGTTTTTGTGCTTACAAGTTGGACTTATCAAAAGCATATGACAGTAGGTGATGCAAAAGTTAGGGTTCTCGCACCGATGGGTCGACTGGATTATGGTGTGTGTCACATCGGTGAAATACTCAGTAAAATTTAACGGGACCCTCTTGAATTCATTTGCACCGTCGCCTGGGCTTCGGCAAGGTGATCTACTATCCCCGTTCTTGGTCTTGTTTGTCGCTAATGGACTGTCTGCTATATTACAGAATGGAGTCCAGTCAAATAATATTTCCCCTGTTAAGGTGTGATAATGTGCGCCTGGTATTTCTCATCTGTTGTTCGCGGATGACACACTGTTATTCTTCAAAGCCTCTCATATTGAAGCTACTAGAATAGAGGAGGGGCTTGATCTCTATGAACATTCTACTGGCCAGCTTTAAAATTATGACAAGTGCTCTATTTTTATTTAATTCGGCTTGTCCAGTGGAGGATCAGGGGCAGGTTAGAGAGGTGTTAAAAATTTCTAGCTCATGTTTTGGGAAAAATACCTTGGGCTCCCTACTCCTGAAGGCCGCATGTCCAAGGGATGGCTCCAAAACTTGCAAGCCAACCTGGTTTAAGAAGGAGTCTACATGCTTTTCTTGCACCACCAGGAAGGGAAGTGTTAGTCAAATCGGTTGCCGAATCATTACCAACTTATATTATGGGTGTATTTAAGCTCCCATTTTTAGTTTGTTATGATCTCACTAGAATGGTGATAAACTTTTATTGGGGATTAAGAGATGGGAAGAGGAAAGTCCATTGGAAAGCTTGGAAATTTTTTATACAACTAAAGAGTAAATGTGGTCTCGGATTTAGAGACTTTCGTATGTTTAATCAAGCACTACTCGCAAGACAAGCATGAAGACTCCTTGTTAAACCAGGTAGCTTGTGTGCTCGGGTTTTAAAGGCTCGTTATTATCCAAATGGTAACCTCGAAGACACGGTCTTCTCTGCTAATGCATCCTCATCACGGACAACAATCAGTCATGGCTTGCAATTATTGAAGAAGGGTTTGTTATGGAGGATAGGGAATGGTAGAAGTGTCCGGGTATGGAGAGATAATTGGATTCCTAGGCCATTTCCTTACAAACCAATCTCCCCACGGAGTAGGTTTAGGATCCGATTTATTTCAGATCTTATAAATGAAGCTGGAGCTTGGAAGGTGGATCTTCAAGAATATTTTATGCCCTGTGATGTGTAGGAGATACTTAAGATTAGAATCTCTCCACGCCTGGAGGATGATACTTTGTCGTGGGGTCCAGGGAAGATGGGCATTTTCTCAGTGCAAAGCGCATATAACTTGGCACTCGAAGAAGCTTCTTTGGAGGATACGTTGGGCTCAAGTACCGTACCTGATGGAAGCCTTGCCTATTGGAAATTGTTGTTGTCGTGCAATGTGATACGTCTCCGTCGTATCTATAATTTTTTATTGTTCCATGCCAATATTCTACAACTTTCATATACTTTTGGCAACTTTTTATACTATTTTTGGGGACTAACATATTGATCCAGTGCCCAGTGCCAGTTCCTGTTTGTTGCATGTTTTTGTTTCGCAGAATATCCATATCAAACGGAGTCCAAACGGGATAAAAACGGACGGAGATTATTTTTGGAATATTCGGAGAATATGGGAAGGAAAATCCACGCGAGACGGTGCCCGAGGGAGGCACGAGGCAGGGGGCGCGCCCCTGACCCTCGTGGGCTCCTCGTAAGGCGGTTGATGCCCTTCTTCGGCCGCAAGAAAGCTAATTTTTAGGAAAAAATCACGGCGAAGATTTCAGTCCAATCGGAGTTACGGATCTCCATATATATACGAAACGGTGAAAGGGCAGCACGAGAGAACGCAAAAACAGAGAGAGACAGAGAGACAGATCCAATCTCGGAGGGGCTCTCGCCCCTCCCACGCCATGGAGGCCAAGGACCAGAGGGGAAACCCTTCTCCCATGTAGGGAGGAGGTCAAGGAAGAAGAAGATGAAGGGGCCCCCTCTCCCCTTCTCTTCCGGTGGCGCCGGAACGCTGCCGTGGCCATCATCATCACCGCAATCTTCACCAACAACTTCACCGCCATCATCACCAACTCTCCCCCCTCTATGCAGCGGTGTAACCTCTCTCTCTTACCCGCTGTAATCTCTACTTAAACATGATGCTCAACGCTATATATTATTTCCCAATGATGTATGGCTATCCTATGATGTTTGAGTAGATCCGTTTTGTCCTATGGGCTATTTGATGATCAAGATTGGTTTGAGTTGCATGTTTTATTATTGGTGCTGTCCTATGGTGCTCTCCGTGTCGCGCAAGCGTGAGGGATTCCCGCTGTAGGGTTTGCAATATGTTCATGATTTGCTTATGGTGGGTGGCGTGAGTGACAGAAGCACAGACCCGAGTAAGTAGGTTGTTTGCGTATGGGATAAAGAGGACTTGATGCTTTAATGCTATGGTTGGGTTTTACCTTAATGATCTTTAGTAGTTGCAGATGCTTGCTAGAGTTCCAATCATAAGTGCATATAATCCAAGTAGAGAAAGTATGTTAGCTTATGCCTCTCCCTCAAATAAAATTGCAATAATGATTACTGGTCTAGTTATCGATTGCCTAGGGACAAATAACTTTCTCGTGACAAAAAGCTCTTTACTAAAACTAACTTAGTTGTGTCTTCATCTAAACAGCCCCTACTTTTTATTTACGCGCTCTTTCCTTTCTTGCAAACCTATCCAAACACCTACAAAGTACTTCTAGTTTCATACTTGTTCTAGGTAAAGCGAACGTCAAGCGTGCGTAGAGTTGTATCGGTGGTCGATAGAACTTGAGGGAATATTTGTTCTACCTTTAGCTCCTCGTTGGGTTCGACACTCTTACTTATCGAAAGAGGCTACAATTGATCCCCTATACTTGTGGGTTATCACAATGTTCTCCCACGGCCATCAAATTCGCTTGGAGATTAGCCACAGACTCCTTGCCGATACGGAAGAACAAATGTAAAAGGAATCTGGAAGTGGCTGCAATATGCCCAGTTTGCGAAACTAAAGAAGAGGACAACTATCACCCATTTTGTCGATGCCCTTTGACACATGAACTTTGGCGTTGCATGTCATCAATGTGGTCTCTACCAAGGTTACAAGAAGCTCATAATACAGGAAAGGAATGTATGTTGTCTCTGCTTGATCAAGCTTCTGAATTAGTAAGGAGCATGATACTGATGACATTGTGGAGAAGTTGGTATGTTCGGAATGAAATTCTCCATGACAAAAACCGTCGCCAATAGAGATTTCCAAGAGATTTTTATGCAGCTATTTTGGACTCCTTGCTAGCTATAAGGAATGAACCTTTTGCAGACCCTTGCAAGGGAAAGACGCCGGTAATTGATGTTGTCGCAAGCTGTTGTTCCCTGTATTAACCGAGCGGGAGTTGATCCTACTTGGATCCCTCCTCCTGTCGGGAAGGTCAAGTTGAAATCAGATGGGTCCTTTCCGTCGAATGGAATGGCGTATGCTGGTATGGTGTTGCGAGATGAGTCGGGAGCCATCATTTTTTCAGCATGCAGATCCTTGTTCTCCTGTAGAGATGCCTTGGAAGCAGAATTATGTGTGTGTATGGAGGGATTATCATCTTCTTTGATGAGAACCGAGTTACTTGTTGAAGTGGAGGTGGATTCCCTAGAGTTGATCAAGCTTGTGCAGTCCGGTGACAATGATAGATCAATGCTTATCTAGTTATAGAGGTTAAGCATATGATGAGCATCCGTGAGACTAGTATTACTCATATTCGTAGACCCGAGAATAAATTTAGTAATTGTTTAGCTATTTTCGCTATAGAGGAAGGTAGAACTATGACATGGTTAGGCTCTGGTCAGCCTAGAGCTTTAGAACTTGCTTCTTATGATTGTAATCTTGGTGGGGTTTGAGTAATGTAAGTTTCAATTCGCAAAATAAGATCTAGCCACTATATGTCTGACAATAAAAGGGCAATTTCAAATTCAAATACGTTTGATCCATAGTGCGGCGGATCACACCAGCACCGGATCACCTCATCGGAATCACAACCAAAAAGAGGCAAATATGCTTAGTTTGTACAGGCCCGATGACAAAAGGATATTGGTCCGGCTGTCCATGCAAATAATAGGATTTTTGCCCTGCGAGACCGCCAGTCTGAGCCTCCACGCTCAATCTGTCGTCGCTGTCGTGTACGTCGCCTTGGCCTCCGCCTCCTTCTCCGCTGTTGCCATCTCCTCCTGCTCCACCCTCTCCAACCCATCCTTTTGTCGCTGCAATCTCTTGTAATGAATGGCTTGCATAATGACTTATGGATTTGGCATGCTTTCTTTGGAATGACAGGTTCTCACAACGACATCAGTGTGCTTCAATGATCTCCCATCTCCAGAAAACTTTGTAATGGGGAATCGTCATCGTGCAACTACACTGTCAATGGTCGCGACCACAACTTGAGATATTATCTTGCCGATGGCATCTATCCTCAATGGGCGGCGTTTGTGAAGACCATAGTTGGACCACAAGGCAACAAACAAAGTCACTTTGCAACAATGCAGGGACCAGCTAGGGAGGATGTGGAGAGGGCACCCGGAGTGCTTCAAGCTTGATGGGGAATTGTTTATGGAGTTGCAATGATGTGGGAATCAGAAACTTTGTGGCAATTGATGACATGTGTTATTTTGCACAATATGATTGTCGAGAATAAGGTTGATGGGGTAGCCCAAACCAATGATTTTGAAGCGCCTAGAGAACAAGTTTAAATCTCGGAAGATCAAAATGCAAACCAGCATATGAACTTTCTGCGGATGCATCAGAATCTTTGAGATCATCAGATGATCTTATGGAGCATATATGGATCCATAGTGAAAACCAAAGAGCTAATGTTTGAGTTGTGCACTTAACATCAATTTTATGCAAGAACTATGTATTTTTGCTACCAACATTTGTTATTTACGCGTTACATTGACGTGTATGATGGACGTGCATCGATTTACATGTATTTGAGAGTTTGGATTTAAGATATATGGCTGTCAGGCATGACATATGAGCGGCGGGACACGTCCGACGGACATATTGCGGGCCGGATTTGCCAAGTCCGGCTGTTGTAGCATGTATTCCCTCCGTAAACTATTATAGTTATCTAAATGCTCTTATATTATTAGTTTACAGAAGGAGTAATAGATGCTGCAACTCCTCAAGAAACGGTAGACCCCATCAAACCAGTGAAAAGACCATGTTCCAACCACGCCTAATATTTTGCGAATGAGTCAAGGAGCGAGAGCAGCATGAGCAACATGATCCCGCTAAACATTGACCGGCCCGTTATCCATCCAACCTCCTCCGAGCATATCCCGTTATCCCTATGCTGAAGCAGTCCGGTCACTCGTCAGTGGCAACTCAACGAAACAATCCACCACCGTCGCGCGCGGTTACCTGAAGAAAGTTATACCACTACTACTACTAGACAGTTCGTTGGAAGGAAAACTACCCAAGGAAATGATCAAAATCGCGACGGGAAAAAGAAGAAAAGAAAGGTAGCGAAATGAGATAAGCACGCTCCACATAACGAACTGCTCCTCCTCGTCGCTGACCGCGTCAACCGGCCGTCCAGGGTGCGTGAACCACGTACGCGCTCCTCCCTCCCTCATGTCGGCGAAAGCGATCGGTACCGGAGCAAGTAGTGGAGCAGTAAGTAAATCTGACCCAAGCCTCGGCCCTCAGATAATACAACACGAGGCTGCGTATTCGAGCGACATCGAATGGATGGATCGGATCCAACGCTGCCGACCTATGAAACTGTGTGTTCGATCATGCGCATTGGCGACCGTACGGACCCCCGTTCACACCGGGGACTGCCTGGAATGTACTAGTAGTAGGCTAGTAGCAGCGTAAGTGGAAGGTACGTGAATTACCAAGAGACCTTCGTTAACTAAATTTATAATCCGAGGGGTAAAACTCGCACATTGCTTGACCGCCTCGGATCGTCAGAGGCAGGAGGAAGCTGAAGCTTTTTCTTCAGAAAAATAAACGAGAGCAGAGGAGGGACGAGGCTACAGCTGAACTGGCCTCTCTGCCTCCCCGTTTGAAACGAACATCTCATGACGGCTATTTCGCCACGTTTTTTCTTTCTTTCTCTTTCTCCCTTTCTTGCTTGCTGATTATTATTAGTGGCACGTACGTGCTCCGCCGCTAGCCTAGCTATATATGCGAAGGTCGCCCCCCGGAAATGTTCGAAGCGTTGAACGAAATTAAACGAGAGAGAGAGAGTGAGAGAGATCGTAGTAGCTCCCAGCCTCACGACGACTCCGCTCTGCTCTGCCATTTGAAAAGAAAGGTTCGGAGGGAGGCGCTGTTTTTTCTGCGCTGGGCGGGCGGCGGGCGACTTTGATGTGCTACGAGCTGGCGGACCAACGTGGACCGCACGGCAGCGGCGGCGGCCGGACGGTGAAGGGCGACGACGGCAGCGCCGGGGCGGCGTCGGGAATGACAATGGCGAGCCCGGCGGACCTCATGTCGGGCTACTACCAGGCGCAGGAGATGTCGACGATGGTGTCGGCGCTGTCGCGGGTCGTGGCGGAGGACGACCCGTGGGCGCCGTCCGGCTCCGGCGCCGGGCCGGAGGGGTGGGGCTGGGAGGAGCAGCAGGCAATGCACGCCGGCGCTGGCGGCGGCGGCGGCGGCGGCTACGTGCACGAGCTGGGGAGCTTCCCGTCTTCAGAGTTCGCAGGTAACAAACAGTCAACACACGCATGCTATTGAAGCTAGCTTGGCCAGGAAGAGTTTCTGAGTCTGCATGCTCTGCTTTTGCCTTGGATTTGATATTGCTCCACCGAGCTTCTCCGCACGATCTGCTTTTGCCCGATCGCATTCTTGCATGCTACTCCAGCTCGAAACGTGTCAGGCATGGGCAAAATCTCCTTTTTTAGAGTGTCTTTTATGCGATGCATTCAGAGGTTCATTACTAGTATCCTAATAAGCTTGTAACATAAAGGAAATGTCTATATCCATCGGTGCAAAACAGCAAGTTATAGTAATATTCTACAAGAATATTTTAGAGGTAAAAAACTAATATTGGCACCCCGGGCGTACACCATTCTTCTTATAACTTAACTTAACCAAGAAGACATTCGATGAAGTTCGAACCTTTACGTTTCTAGCTCTGATCAGGTCATAAAGAACCGGTGAACACGTGTACTACCAGTTTTGGTCAGTGCAGAGCCCTAGGCACAAAATGTGTTACGAAAAGAGTTATTTCTTGGAAATAATAGAGGAAAATGCGTGCGGAACATGCAAGCGCGCGCGAGTGTAACAAACTGGTCGTACGGACGAACGGCGTGCAGCTCAAAGTCGAAACGCTGGACGGAACCGAGGCGCCTGGATTCCTCGTAGCTGTCTAGCTGACATAAGGAAAATGAAACAAACCCTATCTCTTGTAATCCACTGCTGCACAGTTGTACGCCATTGAACCTAGTCTTGTAATCCACTGCACCTCTGCAACGGAACAAAGATACAGCTAAGTCTTCAGGTAGCATTTCATCGTACATACGTATAAAATACAGTGCATCTTCGTGTCAAGTAGGACATGTCAATATGTCATGGATGAGCTTGCGTGACGCGCATACAACACCGAGAATACGGTCGAGAGACTTCATTTCTTTCCTGAAAAGGCAGTTTTTTCCTTCATTTTCTTCTTCTTTTGCGACGAAAAGCGCTTCGAATTCTTGAGCTGGTGCTTATCGCTTTGCTGGAGCATGAATATCTTTTCTCTACTGCCTTCCAGTTCACATTCCTAAATTTAGCCCCTCGGTGATCGGGACGGACGCGCTTTATTAACACCTTGCAAATCGCGTTCCGGTGCATGCACATACACACACTGCATGCGCGAGTGCACAACTTGGAACACGCTTGCGCTGGCTCGCTTTGCATCCTATCTGCTTTCGCTTTGGCGCCCCGCCCCCGTGACACCATATAAATATGCTTCCGCGTGCGTGCGCAGGGTCGGATCAGAGCTCGGACACCCAGAGCGCGACCATGGAGGAACACCGCTCCCGCTCCCCGGCGTCGTCCAACGTGGTGGAGGCGCCGCGGCGGCGGTACCGCGGGGTGCGGCAGCGGCCGTGGGGCAAGTGGGCGGCGGAGATCCGGGACCCGCACAAGGCGGCGCGCGTCTGGCTCGGCACCTTCGAGACGGCCGAGGCCGCGGCGCGCGCCTACGACGACGCCGCGCTGCGCTTCCGCGGCAGCCGCGCCAAGCTCAACTTCCCCGAGGACGCGCGCCTGCACCCGGCCACCGTCGCCCCCGCCGCCGCGCCGGCCCGGGCGCCGATCGCCGCGGCATCGGCCTCGACGCCCGCCGTGTACGCCGCCGCCGGGCCGGCCTCCGACTACCTGCGCTACCAGATGCTCCTGCAGGGCAGGGGCGCCGCCGCCAACCAGGGCAACCTTCTCTCGTTCTACGGCGGGGGCGGGGGCGGCGCCATGTCCAGCTCGTACGGCGGCGGCGGCGGAGTCATGAGCAGCTCTTATGGCGGCGGTGCCAGCGGCGGCACCATGAGCGGTTTCCTGGGCTCCTACTACTCGTTCCCGTCCTCCTCCGTGTCGGTGGCCACCGTGCCGTCCTCCTCCTCGGCCTCCTCTGCGCCGGGCCACTACTACTCGTCGCCGCACGACTCGCAGCAGCAGCAGGGCGACGCGGCGGCGGAGTGGAGCTGGGAGAGCGCGCTGGCGCCCTACCCGGGGACGACGGCGGCGGCCTCCTGGTCCGACTCGAGCCAGCAGCCGTACCACCCGCCGCACACCCAATAGCGCAGCAATCGCAAAACCAAAGCCAAGGCCAAGATTCTGCGCCGTCTCTGGAAGAAAGAATAAGTTGTGTACGGATGGCGACGGAGACGGGCGCAGCAGCAGCAAGCAGAAGATCGAGAAAAAAACAAGCAGAAGAAGATCGAGAATGATGGCGTCACTCGCTGAGGGGCATGTGTTGATTGACAGCTATGGACGGTGCTCATTTTGTTCGTTCGTTGATTATTAGTTTGGGTGGTGGGGCGGGGTCGACCCGTTGTTAGTACTTTCTGTTTTGGTTATTACTGCAAATTAAGCGAAGAAATGGAGGTTTGGATACTTCAGGGGAGGTTAAATCAGTGTCTTTTGGGAAGCTTTAATCGTGTCGTTTGGGAAAAATAATGTTGCTGCGTAGATTTGTAGTGTGGTCTCTACTGCAAAGCATGGCATGGATTAGCAGCTCCGATCGATTTTTATTAGGAATGTACGATGATGCTATCTTAGAAGTGTCATGTAGGATACATGATGAGATGGAGGAGGAAGAACTCATACTAAGACAGACTTGTCTTCTTTTATATTTAAAAGAAAACAAGAGATGATCTTTTAGCATAATGTCTCATCATGTTTTTAGAAATAACTACAGTAATTACTAAGAAATGATTCATTGTAGACATTTTTTTGTTCATCTCTAAATTATATGCAAGACTTAAAATAAAATTATCTTATAATCATTGTATATGCCTTTAAAGAAACCACTGAATTCTAGTACAATGTTTGAACAAGAAGAGATCGTACTACGATACAAACGCGATCCATTCCACGGCCGGCCGATGGAAAAAAGATGGTGTCATGCTCGGCCTTCATGCCATTTTTTTTTTTTTTGCATTTGTGTGTGATGCCATTATTTTCCTTCCACTGACCTCTTTGTACAATGTTTAATTTTTTTTACGGGAAATTAGGGCGGCCTGTGCCAGCCTGAACTTATATTTGCTGGGGAGAGATGACGACATTCATGTAGTTACACAGGGTGAGGAAAAAGAAAGATTAAAGGGGAGGAGGGGGTACTGTTCAATTTGATGGGGGTTTTCATGTTTGAAGATAAAAACATGTATATATGTACACCTCTATATGTGAAAACCACGTCAATACAATCTTTTGGCACAACTCTAGAGCTCGAAGACAACTATTACACTTATATTAAAAGCGCACAGATGCAAGTGCATAGTCAATTCGGATCAAGTTTGCAAACCAAAGGAATGTCGAAGTCTTAGCATTTTGAATCTTGTGAAGTATGCCACTGCTCTTCGTCTGTGATGGCTTTGGCTTGACTGGGATGATCCACCGGGGCGTGGTGTGGTTTGGGGACGGCATGCACTAATGAGGATCGTGGCCTCTTCGCGGCAGCCACTAAGGTGATGGAACTAAGGAAAATTTTCGGGAGTCCTCTTGGCTTGAGGGTCTCAAACCCAAAGACATTGCACTTAAGTTTTTTGCGATATCCCGCAAGAAAAGATGATCTGCTGCTATGGCTTTGAGGGATGGACATTGGATAGCTCAAATTGACACCCAAATAAGCCTCTTTTTTGGCACATCCAACAATTCACGGCTCTAGGAGAAGCTTGCTAATGTCATCGTCCAACTGAGCATCAAGGATATCATCATGTGGAAGTTCACCAAGGATGGAAACTACTTCACTACGACCGCCTACATGACCCCGTTTACTAGGCTCACCGGGTCTAGCTTACAAGCCACGATTTGGAAGGCTCCCCCTCCCCCTCGGGCAAATTCTTCGCTTGGCTACTCACTCAAAAAAAGATGTGGGCGGCGGATAGACTCCAACGACGAGGATGGCCAAGTTATGCCCACTTTGCAACCAAGTGCAAGAATCTGTGGCTCACCTTCTCTTCAAGTGTCGGTACTCTATATTTGTTTGGAATGATGTGTTCTTCTGGCATGATCTCCATATATCTCAATAGTTCAATGGCACCGGTTTGACATGGTCAAATCTTAGTGGGTTGGGAACCCCTCGTCGAAGGGCCTCTCAATTTTTTTACAATAAATCTACCGACCTTTTTTGCCGCCATCAAATGCACCCCTCGTTGTAGGGCCTCTCAGTTTTTTATTTGTCTGGAATTGATGCATCAAATGTGCCGACAAATTATTTTTATCGTAAAGAAGAAACGAAAAATACTAATGAAACATTACTAGATAGAATTTTATGGGCCAGAATTGGGCTCAATTATTTCGCACATAAGAAAGAAACTGGGAGGTTCTCCTAGTGTCGGCCCATGAGATCCGATGAACCGATCCAGTATCAAGTCTCTGCATATCGTTGGGCTATATCTTCCATTCCTTTTTTTAAAGGGTTCCTTTCATTTTTCTTGATTTTCATTGAGCAACTCTCCAATAAACATCTTCCTAACTCATGGTCGAACCACAATTATAGACTATCATTTTACCCGAAATCACTAATTAAAGAGTACTTGTTGCAAAGAACACTCCATCTTCCCAGGTCACGACAAGTGGCGCACATGCAGCGCGCCACTTGTCGCAACCTGGCAGTTTTTCTTTTTTTCGTATATTCGTTTATTCAAAATGTTTTATCTCTTAAACCGTGCATCCAAATCTCAAACCGTTTTCACCTTTGGATTTCTTGCGTCGAGATCTTCAAAACTAGATCCCATGTTGATAGATTTTGACGAACTTTTTTTTCACGAAAAAACCGGACGAAAAAACCAAACCGGGAGCACGGTTTTTTCCCTTTCCGAAAGAGGCACGCCCGTGCCTCTCGCGAAATCACAACCGTGCCTCTCGTGGAAGCAAACCCGTGACTCTCGTGGAAAGAAAAAAAACAGAAAACGTGTTTTTTCCTTTCCGAAAGAGGCACGCCCGTGACTCTCGCGAAAGAAAAGAAAAACGAAAACGCGTATTTTTTTTAGAAAAGATCTGCAATTAACAGGCCGGGGAGAAGTAGCTGACCTGCCTCAGCCCACCCCATAACGATGTGGTGGCCGCAGTGGGCGCATGGAGAGCGACCGTCGAACAGACTCGGACGGGTCTCCGGCCAGCCTCCGTCCGGTCGGACCCGATGGAGCCGACGTCCGCCCCTTCCTCCTCCGTCGCGTCACACTCTCCCGGGCCAGCTCAACGCCAGCGCGTCCAACACGGCACCAGCTTACCCAAACGGAACCCAAACCCCACAAGGCCACCCGCGACGACGCGCTCGGCCGCTCGGGCGCTGCCTCGCTGACGCCGTCACGGCTTGTCGTTACCGCCCTGCATCGCACAGCAGGGATAGCCGATGTGCCGCAGACCGCCGCGTGGCGGAGCAGGGGGCAGCCGAGGCGAGCTGGCTCGCGCCGTGACAGGTGGGCCCAGCCTGTCATAGGAGGTCTTCGCTTGGACTTTGGACTTGGTGGCTCCGCCACGGCACCGCTTGACGCCTCCCCTCGCTCGGTTGCGGACTCCGCACCAACCGCTTGCTGCTACTTTCCGCCAGCCGGGGAAAAGGCAGCCGCAGCCAGCGACGCCTCACCTCACCTGACCTCCCTCCTCACCCCCGCCCCCAGCCGCAGCGCCCGCCGGAAGGTTCTAGAGATGGCGGAGGAGAAGGAGTCGACGTCGGTCCCGCTCAGCCAGGCGGCGGAGGCCGTCGACCCCGAGGACCCGGCCAAGTCGCCGCCGCGCCCCAGCTCGCCCACCACCTCCACCCGCAAGGTCCGGATCCATCCAACCCCGCTACCTCGCCAGCCCAATCGCACGCGCGTACCTGTGCCGCTGCCGTAGGGCCCCGCCGCTGCGTTTGCTAGTTCCGGAGTTTTCGGTGTGGTTGTGGCCTTCCAGATGGTCGGATCTGCGCGTAGGCGAGCACGTTTTAGGTGCCGGCTCTTGTGTGGGGCGGTTGGTAAATTCAGTATGTTGTGCTTCCAGAGTAGTAGGAGTTTTGCTAGGTTTGATCGAATTTACTAGTTCGGGAGATTATTGGGGATATGGATGCTGTTCAGGAGACTGGAGCTGACTTGAAGCTTTCTTCATAGTTTGAGTAATCAAGCGGTTCGGCCCCTGGTTTTGTTGTCCATTTGTGCCTTGTGGTGGCTTACCTTGAGACATATGCTTAGAACACATTCTCTTATTTGGATACGATTAATTTGTCTTAGTTCCTTAGTGTCCAAGTTACTATTAATGAATTTGGACGTGCTGGTGTTCCATTTCTGAAAGAGCTGTGAACTGGTGGTACAATGTTCGTGCTGGGAAGCCAGAGTTGAGAAATGTTGGTCGCCTATTTGTGCAGAAATGCACCCGGTAGCGATTTGAGGACTGTGGTGTTGTATTTAGTGTATGGAAAACATGGTGGGTGTCTGGGATCATACCCTTATTTAGGTGCCAAGGTAGAACCCAATATAGGTTTGCATTGCATACTTTCGCTGGAAAGAGGTTTATGAATGAAAAATTTCAAGTTCAGTTACTTGGTAAGCTGAACATTTTTGTGCTTGATGAATTTCTGTTTATGCCCTTAATTCGAGTAAGTAGTACGGAGTAATTTGCAATTCATGCATTTGTAGCGCTTATTAGGATTGTATAGAACTCTGACACAGCTCTCTAATGTTGTGATCTTTTCAATGTTTTACTCAAAAGAAGCTGCATCCACTAGGCAGGCCATTTTTTCATTTCACTAATTTGCTGATGGTTGGTAAATTTTGTGTAGGCATGCTGCGCTGTTCTTCAGAGTTGGGTGTCGAGAAAATTTATGACTGGATGGTACATCCTTCACCAGAAATAAGTTAAACTTGTTACCAATACTATGCTTACCGATCTTTTTTTTTTGTCATATTTTTCCAGTGTGGTTCTTTTTCCTGTGGCTTTCACGTTCTTCATCACATGGTGGTTCGTTCAGTTTGTTGATGGGTTTTTCAGCCCACTATACGCAAAACTCGGAGTCAACATATTTGGTAATTCTTGTACTTGTACTTTGATGATCATGCTGTTTATGGCAGTTCTGAACTTACTAACTTAGAATTACAAATACTACTCCCTCCATTCCATAATTATTGGCGTGGCTAGAGCATCTCTAGCAGATCCCGCAAAGCGGCCTCTCGCAAAAACCGTTTGCGGTATACCACAACATACTTCTATGGTACTGCAAATTTAAATTAAAACTTCGCACTAGAACATGTTCGTCACCATAGTGCATACATACTAATACATACTTCGCGCTAGAAATTTAACCCTAGTTTGGCGACATCCTCACTCGTCGATGCCGAGGTAGAACTTGGCGGCCGACTTGTGGAGCGCGTGGGTGAGGTCGTGCTCCTCTTGGCGGTCGGCGGTGCCTTCTTCTCCGCCCGCCACCGCTTTCTCTGCGGCGACGAGCTCCTCATCGGTGGCGTGACACCTCTTGATGTGCGGCAAGACATGCTCGTCGAGCACATCAAAGCCGGCCCAAGCGTTCCGCCCGCTGCTCCGGGAGAGCCGGCCGCGGTCCCGCGCCTGCCTCGACTGCCATGGCTCCACGGCGCGGCCGGAGCTGCCGGCCTCCGTGTTGTGCTATGCGTGCTTGCTCGGAGGCAACCCGACGTGGCCGCCACGGCTTCCACCAGCGCCGCCGGCCATCGTGGAGGGGAAAAAACAGAGAAGAGGCGGAGGGAATTTCTCGCTAGAGTTGGCTAGGGCTTGCAGCGGAGAGGACGAATTGCGGCAGAGGGGATCCGGGAGGCTAACCCTAAAAGCCCCTCGGTGCCGTGTATATAGCGGCGGAGGGGCCGAATTTCCAGGTCACCCTATATTTTTTTTACGGGCCAGGCCGATATGCGGGATCTGTTCAAAGCACAAAATGCCCAAACCTGCATGTCGGCTGGAATTTTCTGGGCCGGCGGCCTTTTACGGGGTCTGCTAGAGATGCTCTTATGGAGATTGGAACTTCTAGTTGTATATTGTGTGATTGTAAAGGAATATCTGGTTGGCATCATGCAACCATACACCTAAGTATTGTAGGGCCTTTGGCAAGCAATCATAATATCCAACTTTATGTTTTAGTAGGATATTACATAAGCTAATATTGATGGTATTGGTGTCCGCATTCTTGAACAATAGCCAATTTTAACTTAGATCCTCTACTGCAGTAATGATTTTGTAGCACTTAAACGTGCACTTATATGGAATGCAAGTAATTCTCTTTATCATTAAATCAATGTTTATGTTTGTAGCAAGTACTCCCTCCGTCCAAAAATACTTGTCTTAGAAATGGATAAAACGGATGTATCTATAACTAAAATAAGTCTAGATACATCCATTTCTAGGACAAGTATTTTCGGACGGAGGGAGTACTTATTTTGTCACCCACACTTTGCAGGTCTTGGTTTTCTGACTTCTCTGGCATTCATATTTCTGGCTGGAATATTTGTTTCTTCGTGGTTGGGTTCAACTGTCTTCTGGGTTGGAGAATGGTTTATAAAGAAAATGCCATTTGTGAAGCACATATATTCGGCATCAAAGCAAGTCAGCACTGCCATTTCACCAGGTTATTCTTCGTATCATATGTGATGCTTGATCATCTATCTCTCATGTCTTACAGACTGCCTTTAATGTAATTTATTGCCATTAAGTAGTTGACATATCTTGTCATCTGCACTGGACCGATTGTTTGTTCTATGCTTACAAATGCTCTTCAGACATTTTTCTAGTGGTTAATACTCCCCTCAGATGGCTTGAATTACATATAAGTTTGCACACTTAGTAAATAGCACAACACAGCTTTGCCTTTTAGGCTTTTACTGCAAAAACCATGTGAGCTATCTGAGTGGTTTGTCCTTTTTCTAAGTTGTACCCCCATTTTAACTATGTCATAGATCAGTTCTTTGTAGTCCTTTTGGTGCATCTGTTTCACAGCAGGGTTACATTGTGTTTACTTTGTTCTGTTTGTTAAAAGTGTATCACAGGACCTACTGCGCATGATGACTTATTACATTTTTTTTGACAGATCAAAATACGACAGCATTTAAAGAAGTTGCAATAATTCGGCATCCACGTGTTGGTGAATACGCATTCGGATTTATAACATCAACTGTTGTCCTTCAGGTATTTATTTTTCACAAGGATATTGCTATAGTTTGGTTATAAGCAATGTGTTATTGAGACACCCCACTCTATATGGGTAATATATGTTCCATATGGTGCAATTACAGCTGTTTTATGGTCTCCTGTTTTGTGTTGTGCTACAGACAGACAAAGGTGATGAGGAATTGTGTAGTGTTTATGTGCCAACAAATCATCTATATATTGGTGATATATTTCTGCTGAACTCTGAAGAGATCATCAGACCAAACTTATCCATTCGAGAAGGAATTGGTATGATGTCTATCCTATTTCGCTTTACAGGCTTCTCCCCGTGTTTGTTTCTTGCTGGCTAGAGCTGTGAGCTGATAATGAAACTAACCTGAAATCATTTGATCCTACAGAAATTATCGTTTCTGGAGGAATGACCATGCCACAAGTAATTGCATCGCTAGATCCCATCCCAAGAAAGAGCCAGAGCATCCGCCTAAATAGAATAATGACATGAGGATGTGTGAGTCATCAAAGCAAGGGTGAGTAGTAAGTGCCATGAGCTCAGTTGCTCTAACCATTCTGCTTCATGCTTGCTGATATTGGCTTGCCCATCAAGCAGGTCGCAAATGGGTGGATGGGACTCCAGTGCTGGTCTGTTTGTGCTGTTCGTTTCTTACGTGTAAAATGTCAAGGTTGGATACGGGAACGTGATGACCAAGCTGGACGGAAGCATCGTACCGATGGCCTGGAATGCTGTTATGTGACGCATGTTGTTTTTCTCTGTTTGCTGACTGGTCCAAAGTGTTAACTTCGATGCACCGGTGGTGTACAACTAGTGTGCCTGATTACATTCATTTGTAAGAGTGTGTCGTGTAATACCATGTCGACTTCGTTACTATAGTATACATACCATGCTGACTGGTTTCTTTGTGAACATCTCTTTGTTTCATGGTCTGCTGTGATATACTCCCTCCTGTCCATAATAAGTGTCGTGGTGAACTAAAGCCAGGACACTGTCTCTTTGTTTCATGGTCTGCTGTGACACACTCCCTCGTCCATAATAAGTGTCGTGGTGAACTAAAACCACGACACTTATTATGGATCGGAGGGAGCAGTAAAAGAGCATCAACGCTGCTTCATCCTTTTGGCACGTTCTGCTGATCCAGTTTTGGTTTGTTGTTCTTTACCGGTGATACAATTATTTAACCTGCTAGTATTTTGGAGTGTGGAGTTCTTAATCAGTGATACCAAGTTTTATTAAACAAAATTGAATCAGTGAGATATAGTAAAATGAATCTACAACATTGCATTTTGCAACGAGAGAACCTTTTAGGTTCAGCAATATTTTGTTCCCAGAGTACTGCGTGTTTATTTTTTTTCAAAATATTACTGTTATTATAAAAATCTCATCAGTGACAGGTCCATTTAGGTCGATTGAAATCGTTGTCTCGTCTTCATCTTCTTCCTTCGACCAAGTTCGGCAAGCAGTCATCGTAAATGGAAACGACATGGAACAGAATAGGGGCAAATTGCAGCCACAGGCACAGGCAACCTGTCATCCTCGCTGGGAATGACTACCCCTTATCGTCCTCGGATGGATTTTTCAAAGTTATACTCCCTGGATTTCAAGGTTATACTACCTACATAAGGTGCACAACGCTTTTCAAAATCAAACTTTGATCATAAATTAAATCAATAATAATGAAAACATATTTTCACATATAATTCACATTTGGCTGGTCTAATTTATGGTCTGAAGGGAATATGGTTTAAATATTTATGGTCTCAGTAATACATTAGTACTCCCTCCATAAACTAATATAAAAGCGTTTAGATCACTAGTACATATTATTATTAAAAAGAAGTCATTACTAGGAAGAGAAGCAACAACTCATAAAATTGCAAAAGAATCCACGATTGCAAATGAACAGGTAACTCGGAAGCAAACCATAGCAGGCTAAAATGATACAGATGAGCTGGCAGCAGTTTACAACCATCACACAAGATACAGGCAACAATCGTTGGTCATGGCGCAAACAAAGACAGGTCCACATAACAAACTTGAAAAGTTTAGAAAGAAAGAGGAGTCATCACACTTTTTCCAGGAAGAATAGCTATATATTCTGCATCTGGGAGAAAGAAATCCTAATTGTGGATCCCTCGAGCTTGCTCGCATGCTTACAGACCAGCGCTTCGGTCGCCTCTTCCTCGCTCTCAAACTGCACGAGAGCCTGCGTCTTGCCACTCGCCTCAAACAGCTTGGACTTGACGATGGTGCCATGCTCACCTAGGTGTTCAAGGATCGCATCCTCAGATATCTCTGGTGAAAGCGCTGAGATGTGGATGATCTTGGTCGGAGCACAGCAATGGCGGTAGTTCTTCGCCACATTACTGTTGAACCGGTTAAGATTGGAGGTTGAGTAGTCATGTGCATCAGGAGCGGGGGTAATACTCGGGTACTTAGAGAAGTTCACTTCCAGTTTCTGTCCAAGTAACATTGCTCCCTGTAGTAGGAAATAAATTCCAATGGTATCAAGGGTGATATATACCACAAACACGTAATGAGGTAGGACGAATGAATGAACTAAGGTAGGAGTCAAGTGACCACAAAGCACCTTTAAATAGTGTATAGCAAGCTCGGCCTGAAGCCCATCAGCCATCTGGACAAGGGCATGGTCTGGTTTGTTGCGGAGTACCTTGATTCTCACTATATTTCCATAAATAGAAAATAGATTGAAGAGCTTATCCGCATCGATTTTCTGCAGATAAAGGTAAGATAAACAAGATAATTATGAGTTGAACAACGTGGAGAGTGCATGGCAAGTTATGTCTTACTTACATCACTGTTCAAGTTGCTAACTATAAGTGTGCAGCGATCATTGGTACCAGTCACTCCAGGAGGCAATGTTCCACCAAATGCAGCAGCAATCACTGCAGCCTGCCCCATCAGATATAGAAACATTGCAGCAGCAAAAGCAAATGCTTTATGTGAGATAATGATATCGTTTAGCGAAGCACAGAATGAAGCAGTAAAAACTAACAGACATTATAGAATTGGGACGACTTGAAAGAATACAAACCTGTCCATATGCAGCTGTAGCCCGGAAAGAAGATTGAAGGAAAGAAGTTAATATACTTTTAATAAGATGACAAGAGTGAATGATGAAAAATGTGAAGGAAAATTGCAATGTCTTACCTCCAGGCTGTTGGAAACCAAAAAGGCTAGGATCATTATAACCAAGCTGTTCAAAGTAATAGACAAAACAGAGGCTTAATACTTAGCTTACCCACTCAAATGATCCAAACAAAAATGCAACAAACATTAGATAGTAGAAACAATAATAGAAGATAACACAAAGGAGTAAATAACTACCTGAGAGGATCTTGGACGTTGCTCTGTGGGCAAAGATGGATTTGTGAAATCTCTGAGGAAGAAAAACAGAAATAAGCGGCTTTCAGAATCTATATATAACAAGGAATAAAATAGATGTATAATCACATACAACATTCACTTGAGAAACCATAATGTAGTGAAATCTATTATGGATGGAAGCAACTTCTACTAGCTGCTCAACCAAACTAATAAAAAATAAACCAAACCAAACTTATAAAAAATAAGTCATCTTACCTAGATCTATCATTGTTGTAGTGAACTTGCAACTCGCTGAGACTGGGAATTCAAGAAAATAAGATCAGGCTCAGGAGTTAAATGTTACAAAAGAAAAACAGGGGAACTGCTTGAAGACATACTTTGAGTACTGAATATCTAACTGGCAGCAACCATCATAAATGTTCCGTCCCTGAAATTATTTATTTTGGTGGATGTCAAGAGATTCATAGCAAAAGCATCTGGACATTAAGTTCTGAAAGTTGTATATGCAACAGGAGACTTACATGCAAAGCACCAGCTGCTTGTATTGCACTCTGGCGTGACTGAAACTGTATAAGGGCTTGAAAACCTACATCACCAAAAATGAGTATTGTAATAGCAAACACGAGTCCTTCTATTCAACATGTGGTAACTTATTGATAATTCTAGTGGAAAAGGATATGTTCTACTGTGCTAGGAAATGGCTAGATTTTAAAAAAATATATGCAGTTGAAAGCAACATGAAAAACACATCGTCAATTGCATGATACTAAGAAGAAAATAAGCATGCATGAAATACAAGAAGAGTGAGAATTAGAGACGGGAAGAATCTGACCAGCAGTCTTTTGAAATGTGACAATCTTCTCCACAAATCCATAAGGAGAAAACACTTGATGAAGCACCTCGACGGTCATAGGATAGAGCATATGATGAACGGTAACTAAGAGAATTCGGTTGGGTTCATCCTGAGGCCCAGCAGCAGACGAGTACCGAGAAAGAATAGAGGAGAGAGAGAGAAGAATGAATAGAGAAGAATAGGTATCTAGTTGGAATAGAAGAGAGTAGAGAGAGCATGTAAACTAAATCAGTAAGCTACAGCAAATGATGAAAAAGTAGGTGAAAATAACAACAGTATGAAAAGTTATTACATTTTATATGGAATGACTTATTTTACTTTTCTTTTAATTTCTTAATTAATCAGTAACAGTAATATTACATGGTTGCTGGCACGACAAAAGAATATTTTTTAGCAGCACACTTTGAAAGGCCCGAACAATAAAAATAGATTTGAGCAAGCACCTATTTCATGGGAAAACATACACATTATGTCCAAGAATGTATATCACGACGAACAATTCAAGGCCCAAAAGATTCAAAAACTGATAAATGGATGCAACTAAACCATCATATGCAGTTGGGTAAGAGCTTATAGGCTTCAAAGTTCTGAACGAGGGCCAACTAACTTTCTAATGTGTGATGATCTCTTCTAAGAAATGATGATTTTTTTTCTTGCATCAGTACCTCATTACAACGTGCATATAATATTTTTGAAAAGCCAGCTGTTCATTTTTAAACTCTTGGTCATTTAGGTTGGTATATACTGTGAAGCAAGAACCCATAATGTTATATTAGAGAAGAGCAACCCACACTCTAAGTAGAAGGAATGAAAACAGGCCAATATGTTTACATGCAGAGATCATAGATTACAGAAATGCACAAAACAGCTGATTACCTATAGAAAAGCAATCATGCTAATAGAGTATAGAACCCAAAGTGCAACTGGATAATTATGTACCTGATCAGGATTCCGTCCATGAGAGCTCTGATCAGTAGTCAGTTCCTGGTGAGATGAGTACTGCAAGTATACGTTTCTTCCCCTGATATGGCATGAAAACTGACATCACTATCTGATTTTGTAAATTATAATGGAAGCATAGCAACGTTAAGTAAAAAATTAATGGAAGCATAACAACATTAAGTATGACAATGACATAACTCTCTGCTATTGTGGATAATAATAGCAACACACAGAAACATAACTCAAAAAGTAACTCTACAGACAGAAAACGGCTGACACTGAAGCACCAAGAGGAAAATTCTTTAGGATGCGCCCACATAAGGTCCAAGAAGAAGATTACCTCACGCTAGGTTGAATCGTAGTGTAGTATTGGATGGCGCTAATTGAAGCAGACAGGTCCTCCATCTGGACAAGGGCCTGCAGTAGCAGCGGCACAAACGCCACATTACAATCACACAAAACTGCAAGAAGCGCGCATCCATCCACCTAATGAAACTACGGCTGAGGCCGAGAGGGCACCTGGTTCTTGGTCCGCAGCATGACGAGCTTGGCGACCGCGCCAAACGGCTGCACCACCTGGAGCAGGTCAGTCTGCACGCAACGAGAAGACCGAAAAGATCAAACTTTGAACCGGACAACAGAGCAATCCGGGCGAGGAATTCCGCCGAGCAGCTCGGGAAAGGGGGCCAGGATTCACTCACCTCGGAGATCTCATGCCCGACGTTCCGGATGTGGATCACCCTGGAGGGCTCGGCCATCCTTGCCCCGGACACACGAACTGCAATCGCAGGCAGCAAAACAAGAGCAATCCAACGAAGAACAGATTAGTCCACTAGGGTTCGAGAAACAAGTTGGCTCGATCCGTACAGCCGAGGAGGCGAGCGCGAGAGGGGGCGGGGAGGAGCCGTACCTTCGCCTGCTAGGGTTTTAGCGGTTGGGCGGAGGATCTAGGGTTTAGCTCGCTGGGGGGATCGCTCGGTAAAACAAGACGGGGGAGAGGAGAGGAGGGGGGAGGGATGGACGGATGGAGAACCGGGGGATTTGAGAGGAGCCGGATTTGTTTGGATTTGGGATTAGGTGGGCGAGCGCACGCCTGTTTCTGTTTGACGGGGGCAGGGGGCGAGCGAGCCCGAGAGACCGACAAGCTTTGACGGCTGTACGCACGCACTCGTGGAAGCAAGGGTCCTGTCACCTGTGCCTTTGCGGACTTGCTTGGTTCCATTGGGAAAATTTTGGTGAGCATTTTGGTAGCAAAAAATATTGTGCCCGCGCACCGTGACTCTCGTCGACGGGGAGCTCTGACTTCGCCGGGACGCTCTCCGCCTCGTGCTCCAGGACACCAGGGGCGTGACGGCACGTTCCCTTCGGGTCGGGGAGTCAGTTGACAACGGGGATATTGTCAACTTCCCTTGCCATTTTGCTAGGGTTCGGGATCGGTTGCAGGTCTCGACCTCGTCGTTTAAAGCGTCGTCGCAGGTGCACCATGGGCGGGGTGGTGGTACGCAGAGAGATTGACTGTGGTACATGCCGGTAGGGTGCATGCAGCCGAGTCAGGGATCTTGGGAGCGGGCCCAAGCTCGGGTATGGCTCCAACCATGGCGGATGCGCAATACGTGGGGTGTGATCCAACCCATCATGGGACTGCGGGGAGCTCGACTGGTGGTATATATTTCAACCCTTTCCAAATAGCAAAGTCACTACCCGAGGGTTCAATTGTACCTCCAAGATAATCTGTCATAGGCGTATAAACTGAACCAAGCCCTCAAAGAGCAGCTCCCCTCCATGTCAGTAGCCCAACGACAACAACAGTCCATCCCTGACCGCCCAATAATACGAAATAACAGTTGTCATCGTTGGGGAGATTTTTGTGACGCGACGCTTGAAGCCAACGATCTTTCGAAAACAACACTTTGTCCCCTGCACCCGCATGACAGCGCACCAAAAAGTGAAACGGGTCCTTCACCTATGAGTCTACCGCCATCGGAAGCCCTACCATGGCCTCGACGGACCTGTCGTGGAATTGTCACGACAGATGTCCTCGAGCTAGGACTTAGTCGTGGAGCCATCGCAACTAGGAAGCTTGAAGGGTTAATGCGGGACAAGGAACACGAGGGTTTATACTGGTTCGGCCCCTTACGGTGAAGGTAAAAGCCTACGTCCAGTTTGAGGTGGTATTGATTAGGGTTACGATCACCAGGGAGCTAAACAGCTATGTCCGGCTCTCGATGAGATTGTTGTCGCCCCTCAACCGCTGCTGGGTCGTCCCTTTATATAAGGAGGCTGACGCCCTGCAGCTCTCAGAGTCCCGGGCGGCTCATAAGAGTGTCCGGCTCGGACTCTCAACTATTCTTGCCTTACACTACAAGTTCTATCATAACAATGATTGTAATTACGGGCCTTAAGCCATATCCGGGTCTTAGCCCATCTCTGGCCTATCGTCTTCAAGCTTGGCTCCGGGCTTCTGGTAATGACCATACGAGTAACCCGGCCCCTCCTGGCGGGTGACTCTAAGGTCTATATCCTCAACATTAGGCCCCAGATTGATTTGAGCCGGCTCAAATCAATCTTCAACTCTTCTGACAGAAAAAATCTCCGGCTTACCATTCATGTGAAGGCCATAACCCGGCGTGACGTCATCCTCTGGACTCCGGATAATCCGCCGTGACGTCATCCTCCATTAAGTCCGTTTTTTACTCCGTCAGATCCGCAACGGATCTTTCTCTTTACTGTCATCCCGAAAATCGAGGCGTTCCGTCGGGAGATAACCACGCCGTGGTCTCCTTGAATCTCGCGCCCACTTATGACCTTGCCTTATGAATAGGCCGGCCCGACGGGCTCTTCTCACGCTCCCTTCTCTGTCATCTTCCTCCTCTCACTGTCCCGTGCCGCTCGAGCTCCGCCGCCGTCGCCGCCGCGGGTCTCCTCATCGTCACCAGCTCAGGCCGCTGCATCACCCTGAACGGACCAGAGAAACGTGACAACCTCCGCGGCTCTCCAGCTCTGGTAAGTCTTGCTTGTCCTGTAGGATAGATCTACCATAGGGTTCGTCCGTGTTCTTCGCCATTGCCACAAGCTTCGGTAGTTCTCCTAGTCACTGCCCTTGTTTGATCTTTAGCCTTGTATAGAACTAGTGCGGCAGTTGTTTAGGACTCATTTCAAATGCCCGTAGATCTCTTTCTACTGCATGAATGCTTCGTTCGAGCTCAAGAACATCCCCTGTGCCCGTATTTTAGGTCTAGAAAATTTTCTTTGGACCGACCATTTTGATCCAAAAAAGTTACTGCAGTATGTGAAACCTGTTTTACCACACTTAGTAAAAACTGCAACCATTGAATCTTGGCGGCTTATAATTCCGGTTTAAAGAAACCACGCGCTGTAGAATCCTCCGGTTTAAAGAAAACCATGCTTCGTAGATTCCTCCGGCTTAACTGTGATAAGGCCGTAGATAATCAACTTATTCTGAATGCCCCTGCGGCTTAAGTAACCCACTGTACCTGAGTATATATCATTAGTCCCCTTCATAAGCTGCCACCTTAGTTTGGAACTGTAGATCTCCGGCTTATAATTAACCCGGACATTTTCCTTTTTGTCATAGACTGCCAACTTTCACCATGCCTCCCAAGGCTCCCATCACTTGCAACTGGATGAGGTCCAACGTGACCAACGAGACCCTAGCTGATTTTGTTAAGTCAGGATATCTGCCCAAGAAAGACATCATGTCCTACCGTGCCCCTGACCCGTCAGAAGAAAGGCCACAACCAAAGGATGGGGAGGTAGTGATTTTTGCAGATCACATGAGCCGGGGCTTTGCACCGCCCGGCTCAAAGTTTTTTAGGGACGTGCTCAATTTCTTCGACTTGCGGCCCCAAGACATAGGACCCAACTCAGTGTCCAACATCTGCAATTTCCAAGTCTTCTGCGAGGTTTACCTTGGAGAAGAGCCGAGTCTGCTGCTCTTCAGAGAGCTGTTTTACTTAAACCGTCAGAATGAGTGTGCCAATGGGCCAAGTCTGGAGTTAGGTGGCATCTCCATCCAGCGGCGTAGGGACTGTCTTTTCCCTTACGCAGAGCCGCCGAGCCACCCAAAGGATTGGAACATGACTTGGTTCTACTGCCAAGATACATCCCCGGCTGACGAAAGCCCGCTGCCCGGCTTTCGCCCAACACGTCTGGAGCCGACTCACCCACTGTCGGACAAGCTGACTCAAGCGGAGCGCCAACCTCTGCTCCCCACGATCAACAAAATCAAAGCTCTCCTGGGTAATGGTCTGAACAGAATCGACCTGGTCCGGGTCTGGACCTCATGGCGGGTGATCCCATTGAGCCGCCGCCCCGGCTTAATGTGTGAGTACACCGGACGAAAGGATGACCCTCAGAGGCACAGCCGCAATGATCTTTCAGAAGACGTTGCAGAGGAGATGACCAAGGCTCTTTTAAACGAGAGCCTGACAGACTGCGGAAGGACCGGGTTAGCCCCCTTCTGCAAGACCAACCCAGCCCCAGCGGTAAGCCGCTGACTTTAATGTTTTATCTCCTTCTGCATATAACCTGCATCTGAACCGTTTTGAGAATTCATCATTGTATTTTTCAGGCTGATGATAAGTTCTGGCGGGTCAAATATGACCATGAGGCGGCCAAGAAGGCCAGGAAGGCGAAGAAAGCCGCCCCTCGCAAAAAAGGAAGCAGGCCTACTGCTTCGGAGCTGATGCAATTAAGCGACAGCTCCGAGTCAGAGGTAACCCCCAAGCCTTTAAATTCTTGCTGTACTTGTTATTTGTTGCTGTTTTCCTTATCAACACTTGCTCATTGACAGGATGACACTGGCGCCAGTAACCCGGTGGTTGAACAGGTAATGTCACTTTCCTCCGACTCGGAGCCCTTGCCACAGCTGAAAGTCCGAAGGGTAACCCGGAAAGTAAGCTTTTCACATCCTTTAGCTTACCAAGACCCTCAATTTATTTTGAAGCGACAGGTTCATGAAAGCCGGCGTCACACCCGGACCAACAAGGACACCGATCTCTCCGCCGGGTTACCCGACGCAACAAGGAAGCGTCGAACTGAGGTTTTTTTCTCACTTGTACCCTTTTCATCCGTTGGCGGGTGTTATCCGTCAGCCACTCAATTCTTCTGACTCCAATTATCAGGAGACCTCCCCTTCTTTGGGCAACTCTATGCAGTCGAGTCTTCCGACTTTCAAGACCGCGCCCGGGTAATGACAACCATCTTACATTATCTTTGTCTGTACTTACTCTTTGTGTGCTTAACACTTCTGTCTTTTCAGTGCCCGGGCAAAACTCACCAAAAGAGCAAAGAAGACCAGATCAGCCGGAGTGCCGGATTTGCCTGAGCTGGATGTGACGGTTCAAGAACCACCAGCTGCCTCCGCCCCCGAAGCTACCACTCCAATGGACACAGCACCTGAAGCCACTGCCCCAACTACCAAGGCAACGACCGAAGCTTCGGTTAACCCGGAGGCCTCCGACTCAGTTCCACCAGCAGACGACCCGGACGTGGTAATCACCCGGACGGAGTTTGTTGAGCCGGGGAGACCGACCGTGTTGGCCAAGTGCTCCGCTAAGGGGGAGTTGCTGCAGCCCCACCGGGCGAATCTGGACCTCTCCAACTACACCAACCTGAGCATTGGAGAGCTCGTCTCTGGCTACATCAGCCAAGTACACAAGAGCCGGGACGCCGAGGTCACCATGGTAAACAAGATCCAGCAAAAATCTGAGGTATCCTTCTGCTATCTTCTTACTTACTGCATAGTTACCTTTGCCATGCTAGCCCCCAAGTCGACGACTTATGATTTGAATATGTTGTACTTAGGTTCTGGCTTACTCAATCGAGCCGGCAGTATGTAGATAGATACGTTCAATATGCATTAGCCCCCAAGTGCCAAGTGTCTTTGCTTGGAAAGTGCTTGGGACTTATATATTAACTGCTCATGTCATAACCCAGAAATTTATACAGGCTGTGGGCAAGAAGCTAGAGGCGGACCTTGCGGATCTCAAGAGCCGGCTGAAGATGCAGGAGATGGAGACCTGGAAGGCAAACGCCAAGTTTGTATCCAGCATTGCCATGCAAGAAAAGTTGAAGACCGAGTTTGATGCTGAGAGAAAAGCCTGGGCCGAAGAGAAGGCCGCACTGGTGACTCGGGCGGAACAGGCGGAGAAGGCTCTCTCTGAGAAGACGCCGAGCTCTCCGGCCTAAAGCGCCAGGTTTCCCAAATGGTGGCCGCCATCTTCGGTAAGTCGCCTCACCGGCTTTCATCCATGTTAGAATGTTTACATCTCATGATTCATCCTTGTCGCCGGCTTATCTGATTCTGTTAAATAGGTCCCAGAAGTGCCAACCTCAACCAGAGCGTGGTCACCAAGCTAAAGGCCGTGTACACCCTGGTGGAGCAGCTCTACACCGGGTCACAGCGCGCCTTAGCTGTGGTGGCCCTATCCAACGAGGTGCCGACTCACCTGGCAGAAGTCCTGCGCCGGCTCGCCGTTCTGCCTCAGCGGATCCAAGAGCTGCGACGGGCCTCTGCGAGAGCCGGAGCGATCGCCGCGCTGAGCCGGGCCAAGGCATTCCTGCCGGAGTTAGACCTGGCGGACATCGCCCTTGGCTATCCAAGTCTGAAGGAGGACGGCTCCACTTTTGACCAGAAGGACTTCGCAGCGTGCGTGAAGGCTGTACGCCCGGTGGCCACCCTTATCGGGAACGACACGGATCTGACCAAGTACCAGCCGGGTTATGATGCGGAGAATCAGAGGATTCCAACCCCTTGCTATGAAGCCCTCAACCTGATCCCTCCGGCTCGTCAGCACACCTTCGCCCCGGAGATTGACCCGGCCGGGTTAATTGACGAGGAAGCCCAATTCGAAGCTCTCAGCGGCATCGACTGGAAGTCATCAACCTTCCAGGTGTTGGGATCAGCCGGAGGAGAAGACAGGAACGAGCCGGAGACTTCAACTCAGCGGGCATCGTGACTCGGCTGGCGGTTTACCAAACAATGTTCCACCCGTCTTAGACTCGATGAGTTTTTGTAATAGAATAGGTGCAACAGTTCATTTCTGCCGTGCTATCGTGCACGTATTGAATGCGAAAGTCCTTTGAAGTTGTCTCTTTGATATTTCTCCGGGTTATAACCATCCCTTTGTTTTTCTCAACCTCAAAGAGGTGCCTTTAAATAACCTGCATAGAAAGGCAAATCACAAGTCTCAAGGCAGCTTACTGCCCTGAGAATCAGGTGTTTTGGATAGATAACCCGGAATATGAATCAAAAAAGACTGGTCCTCAATTATATCCTTAACACAGCCGTAATAATACACTTAGCGGCCTGTAAGCATACTTCCGGTTTAGATAACCCGGGTAACAAGGTTGGTATCTTAACTCCGATTTACCTGTCGTAATGACACCCATGGCGTTCAACGAACACTGTAAACCAAAGTTAAGCCGGTAAAGTGAGACCCGGCCGTACACACCTTGACATAATCAGAGTAAACTTGTGATAAAGCAGAGGAACTTTAGGGGCTTCCGGTTCGAATACGACCAGAGACCCGGCCCAAGGGGGTTAAGCCAAGATTCGGATATGATCATATAGCCCCCAGTGGGTGTGGCGATGCCAATCAAGAGGGTACCGACAGCTATGTTCTCTTTGGTTCGAATACGACCCATGTTTGAACAGGAAGCCCCCAAGTGACTTTTAGAATTGTTTAACGACGCTGATTCGAATACGATCCACGTCGGTTCTCAGAGGGGGTAAACCAGGATTCAAATATGACCAAAGGTAACCTCCCAATGAGCTCGGCACTTTGCCAATCAAGTGGGTATCGAGAGCTATGTTCTCTTTGGTTCGAATACGACCCATGTTTGAACAGGAAGCCCCCAAGTGACTTTACCGCTTACGGCTAGATTCGAATACGATCATAAGCCGGATCCTCCTTTAAGTCATCATGTAAACAACACGTGCATATTTGGGGGAGAAAAAAGGACAGAGGTCTTGCTTTATTGCTTATCATAACATATATATGGCTGAGAGAAATATGTACACCACGAGAGCCGGTGGCTCAAGTGTAGTAAGGCCGAAGCTGAGCTATGTTCCACGGCCGACGGGTCTCTTCCTCCGACTTACGTGAATCTTTGTGCTCCCGAATGTCAATGAGGTAATATGACCCGTTGTGCAAGTTCTTGCTGACCACAAAGGGCCCTTCCCAAGGTGGGGATAACTTGTGTGCATCTGTTTGATCCTGGATGAGCCGGAGCACAAGGTCGCCTTCCTGGAAGACCCGGGATTTGACCCGGCGGCTATGATAACGGCGCAGGTCTTGTTGGTAAATCGCTGAACGGGCTGCTGCCACATCACGCTGTTCGTCCAACAAGTCAAGAGCATCTTGACGCGCCTGTTCATTATCCGTCTCAACGTAAGCCGCCACGCGAGGTGAGTCGTGACGGATGTCACTAGGAAGGACTGCTTCTGCTCCATAAACCATGAAGAAAGGCGTGAAGCCTGTAGACCTGTTAGGAGTAGTGTTGATACTCCATAAGACAGAGGGCAACTCCTCCACCCAACAACCCGGCGTCCGCTGCAAAGGGACCAAAAGCCGGGGCTTGATGCCCTTCAGAATCTCCTGATTAGCTCTCTCAGCTTGACCATTGGATTGAGGATGAGCCACTGAGGAAACATCAAGTCGGATATGCTCTCGTTGACAAAACTCTTCCATGGCGCCTTTGGAAAGATTGGTGCCATTGTCAGTTATAATGCTGTGCGGAAAGCCAAAGCGGAAAATCATCTTTTTCATAAATTGAACCGCCGGGGCTGCATCGCACTTGCTAACTGGCTCAGCTTCCACCCACTTTGTGAATTTATCAACTGCCACCAAGAGGTGGGTCTTCTTATCCTTGGACCTTTTAAAAGGCCCAACCATATCAAGCCCCCAGACCGCAAAGGGCCAAGTGATTGGGATCATCCTCAACTCCTGAGCCGGCACGTGAGCCCGTCGTGAGAACCTTTGGCAACCATCACATTTACTGACCAAGTCCTCTGCATCAGCATGAGCCGTCAACCAATAAAAACCATGACGGAAAGC
Source organism: Aegilops tauschii subsp. strangulata (assembly GCF_002575655.3). NCBI lineage: Eukaryota > Viridiplantae > Streptophyta > Magnoliopsida > Poales > Poaceae > Aegilops > Aegilops tauschii. The sequence goes on along the minus strand of NC_053037.3, from coordinate 495,227,329 downwards.
CTTGGCCACAAGGGATTTTGAGCCGGCATGATGGCCACAATCCCCTTCATGGATCTCACGCAAGATCTCTTGACCTTCCTCACGGGAGACACAACGCTGAAATGCCCCTGTAACACTGCGATGATGCAACTCGCCATCGATAACGATCATTGACTTAGCCCGCCGGGTTATTTGCCTGGCCAAAGTTTCATCCTCAGGCAACTCTCCCCGGGTTATATAAGCCAGATATGGCATTGTCCAATCTGGTATGACATGAAGAGCCGCCACCAGTCATGCCTCCGGGTCAGGGATAGCCAAGTCTTCCTCTGTAGGCAACTTAACTGAAGGGTTATACAGGACGTCCAAGAAAGTGTTAGGCGGCACCGGCTTTCGCTGAGAGCCCAGCCGGCTTAGAGCATCAGCCGCCTCGTTCTTCCTGCGATCAATGTGCTCCACTTGGTAGCCCTGAAAGTGCCCAGCAATGGCATCAACCTCGCGGCGATAAGCCGCCATGAGAGGATCCTTAGAATCCCACTTGCCTGATACTTGTTGAACCACCAAGTCTGAGTCACCAAAGCACCTTACCCGGCTCAAGCTCATCTCCTTAGCCATCCGAAGACCGTGGAGCAAGGCCTCGTACTCAGCCGCATTGTTAGTGCAAGGGAACATCAACTGTAGCACATAATGGAACTTGTCACCCTTAGGGGAAGCCAATACAACGCCAGCCCCCGAGCCCTCCAACTGCCTGGACCCACAAAGTGAATGGTCCAATATGTGTTGTCCGGCTTTTGCTCGGGTACTTGTGACTCTGTCCAATCATTGATGAAATCCACCAAGGCCTGAGATTTAACACCAGTGCGTGGCACATATTTGAGACCATGAGGTCCAAGTTCTATAGCCCACTTAGCAATTCTCCCTGTGGCCTCTCTATTTTGAATGATATCGCCAAGGGGGGCAGAGCTGACCACAGTGATGGGATGACCCTGAAAATAATGCTTAAGTTTCCGGCTTGCCATGAACACACCATATACCAGCTTCTGCCAATGCGGGTACCGCTGCTTGGACTCAATGAGCACTTCGCTGACATAATAAACCGGCCGCTGAACCGGATGCTCCTTACCCTCCTCCTTGCGCTCCACCACAATAGCCACACTGACGGCTCGTGCGTTTGCCGCCACATACAGTAGTAAGGGCTCCTTATCAATCGGAGCAGCAAGGACTGGGGGCTCTGCCAGCTGCTTCTTCAAATCCTCAAAGGCGATATTAGCTGCATCATTCCAGACAAAGTTATCGGTTTTCTTCATCAACTGATATAAGGGCATGGCCTTCTCACCCAAACAGCTTATTTATACATGCCAGCTTAGCCAGGAAGGTGATGGCCTTGATCTTCTCCGGGTTAGCCTCAATGCCTCTGTCAGAAACCAAGAAGCCCAAGAGTTTTCCTGCAGGAACACCAAAGACACACTTGGCCGGGTTAAGCATCATCTTATAGACCCGGAGATTATCAAAGGTTTCCCTTAAATCATCTATCAGGGTTTCCTCTTTGATGGATTTAACCACAATATCATCCACATAAGCATGAACATTGCGTCCGATCTGTTTATGAAGACAGTTCTGCACACAACGCTGGTAAGTCGCCTGTGCACACTTGAGTCCAAAGGGCATAGACACATAGCAGAAGGCTCCAAAGGGAGTGATGAACGCCGTCTTCTCCTGGTCCTTAACTGCCATCTTGATCTGATGATAACCAGAATAAGCATCCAAGAAACTTAAACGTGCACAACCTGCCGTAGCATCAATGATTTGATCAATACGGGGGAGGGCAAAAGGATCAGCCGGACACGCCTTGTTCAAGTCCGTGTAGTCCACACACATCTGCCAGGTGCCGTTCTTCTTGAGTACGAGCACCGGGTTAGCCAACCACTCTGGGTGAAAAACTTCAACGATAAACCCGGCCGCCAAGAGCCGGGCTACTTCTTCACCAATAGCTTTCCGCCTTTCCTCATTAAACCGCCAAAGGAACTGTCTGACCGGCTTAAATTTCGGATCAACATTGAGAGTATGCTCAGCGAGTTCTCTAGATACACCTGGCATGTCAGAAGGTTTCCACGCGAAGATGTCCCTATTCTCACGGATGAACTCGATGAGCGCGCTTTCCTATTTTGGATCCAGATTTGCACTGATGCTAAACTGCTGAGATGAGTCACCTGGAACAAAATCAACAAGTTTAGTCTCATCAGCTGACTTAAATTTCATTGCCGGCTCTTGTTCTGTGGTTGGCTTTTTCAGAGAGGTCATATCTATTGGGTCAACATTGTCTTTGTAAAACTTCAACTCCTCTGTAGCACACACAGATTCTGCATAAGCCGCGTCGCCTTCCTCACACTCCAGAGCCACTTTCCGGCTGCCGTGGACCGTAATGGTCCCATTGTGACCCGGCATTTTGAGCTGTAAGTACACATAACACGGCCGTGCCATGAACTTGGCGTAAGCCGGCCGTCCAAATATAGCATGGTATGGACTTCTTATCTTGACCACCTCAAAGGTCAATTTCTCCACCCTGTAGTTGTTCTCATCACCAAAGGCCACTTCCAATTCGATCTTGCCAACTGGATAAGCCGACTTACCAGGTACTACACCATGGAAGATGGTGTTTGACTGGCTGAGGTTCTTATCAACCAACCCCATACGGCGAAAGGTCTCATAATAGAGGATGTTGATGCTGCTGCCTCCATCCATGAGCACCTTTGTGAACTTATATCCTCCCACTTGAGGAGCCACCACTAAGGCCAAGTGGCCCGGGTTATCCACCCGGGGAGGGTGATCCTCCCTACTCCACACTATAGGCTGCTCAGACCACCGCAAGTAGCGTGGGACCGCCGGCTCAACCGCATTCACAGCCCTCTTGTGAAGCTTCTGATCTCGCTTGCACAAACTAGTGGTAAACACATGATACTGTCCACCACTAAGCTGCTTTGGATTGGACTGATAACCCCCCTGCTGCTGTTGATGACCCTGGCCAGACTGTTTATTAAAGCCCCCTTGACCACTCTGAGGACCAGAATTTGAGCCGCCCCCCGGGCCATGAAAGCCGCCGGCGCCTGAGCCGCCGCTCGGGCCATTGTAGTTTTTAAAGGCTTTCATGATTGCACAATCCTTCCATAGATGAGTCGCTGGCTTCTCTCTAGAGCCATGCCTTGGACAAGGTTCATTCAACAGCTGCTCCAGCGTCGGACATGACCCGCCGCCGCGGGGAGGGGGTCTCCCCTTGCGTCGCTGGTTATTACCTTGTGAGCTGGCGTTGGCTACAAACTCTAGGCTGCCATCGGCCTTGCGCTTGCCTCCTCCTTGGTTCCCCGGGTTATGCTGGGGACCCTTGTCATTGCCATTCTTCTTTCCCTTCCCTGCCCTTTCATCATCTGAAGGGGGATCCTTGGTACCATCAGAATCGGCGTACTTGACAAGAGCCGCCATTAGCGTGCCCATGTCACTGCAGTCGCGCTTAAGCCGCCCAAGTTTCATCTTCAGGGGCACGAAGCGACAATTCTGTTCCAACATTAAGACTACAGAGCCGGCATCCATCTTATCTGATGAATGTATGATCTCCTTGACCCGGCGAACCCAATGAGTCGTGGATTCACCCTCCTGCTGCTTACAGTTAGTCAAATCCACAATTGACATAGACTGCCTACAGGTATCCTTGAAGTTTTGGATGAACCGGGCTTTCAGCTCAGCCCAAGATCCGATGGAGTTCGGTGGTAGCCCTTTCAACCAAGTGCGGGCAGTCCCATCCAACATCATGGTGAAGTACTTAGCCATGGCTGCCTCATTGACCTCCAGTAGCTCCATGGCCATCTCATAACTCTCGATCCAGGCTGCAGGCTGTAAGTCAGCTGTGTAGTTAGGCACCTTCCTAGGGCCCTTGAAGTCCTTAGGTACACGTTCATTACGGATAGCTGGCACCAAACAAGGGACACCCCCGGTCCTGGTAGGGATACCCACATCAACGGAAGTCGTCGGATAAGCCGGGGGGGTCTGGTAAGCCGTCAATTGAGGCACTTGCTCCGCCTCTTGCCGCGCTTTGTCCTGCTCTGCTGCATAAAAGGCTCCATTATGACCCGGACCATGGCCAGGGGGCGGGTCATGGCGTCGGATGTTACTTGAGCCGGTTGCTGAGACCATGTGCCGGCTGTAACTCGGGCTCTGCCCCGGACGAGGGGTCGAGTGGATCCTATCCCGGCTGTAGGAGTACGCCTCCTGCTGTGCCAGTGCCGTCTGCAGGAGTTCCCTGACCCGGCGGGTTTCAATAGCCGTCGGAGAGTCGCCGTCAACTGGGAGAGCCGCCAGCCGTGCTGCCGCAGCGACCATGTTCTCCAGCGGGTTATTATAATGACCCGGGGGTATGGGCACATACTGAGGCGGGGCAGGGGGCACCTGGGGAGGCCCCATCACTCGTGGCTGAATAAGGGGTCCAGACCCGGGCGCTATGACCCCTGGCGGGTTACTAGACCCTGCACCTGGCGTGTTGAAGAGGTTGCGTGGATCGTAAACCGGTGGGAGTCGAGACTGAGCCTTTTGATGCCTCCTTCTCATGACCTCATTGGCCGCGTTCTGATCCATCATGAGTTGGAAGGACTGCGCCTGAATCAGCTGAGTCTGGGCATCGAGAGCCGCCCGCTCCGCAGCCAGCCTGATCCCTTCCGCTGCAAGATCCTCTTTAGCTTTTATCAGATCCAATTTTAACTGTGCCACCTCCGCATCATGCTGAGCTTGATCCGCCGGGTCAACCGTGGCTGTTAACAGGGCCGTCATCTTGTCCGTGAGATCCATTAGCACCTGAGCCGGAGAAGGCACCGGGTTTCCCGCTCCAGCAGCGGGGTTCTGAACAGGCTGCGCACCAGCCATAAAAACTCCAACCTGACTTGGTGGCTCAAAAAGGTCCGGAATACTGTCACCATCGGAACAACCCATGAGCCTGCCATCTTGAAGTTGGTACAACGAGTTTGACTCATCGGTGGCCGACACGCCGTCAGAGCCGGCGGCCGTCTCATCACCAGGTCCAGATTGATCGGAGAATCCTCCATGGATGCACCCCACAAAAGCATGCCTTAAGGCAGGCCGGGCCTGGGCGGGTCGCGCAAGCTGAGCCGTCTCGATGAGATCAGCGCAGAGACCCAGCTCAGGGCCCGGCTCACCAATCTTGCCAATGAAAACATGAATTCCGCCGAAGGGGACCCGGTACCCGTACTCAATTGAGCCGGCGTCGGGGCCCCAGTTTGCATCGTCGATGTAGAGCTTGCCGCGACGACTCTTGGTCATCCGGCCCACAGCGTATCCCTTGAGCCCTTCGAAGCTGCCCTTCAAGAACTCGAATCCACCGTGCGCTGGCCCCACGGTGGGCGCCAACTGTCGTGGAATTGTCACGGCAGATGTCCTCGAGCTAGGACTTAGTCGTGGAGCCATCGCAACTAGGAAGCTTGAAGAGGTTAATGCGGGACAAGGAACACGAGGGTTTATACTGGTTCGGCCCCTTACGGTGAAGGTAAAAGCCTACGTCCAGTTTGAGGTGGTATTGATTAGGGTTACGATCACTAGGGAGTTAAACAGCTATCCCGGCTCTCGATGAGATTGTTGTCGCCCCTAAACCGCTGCTGGGTCGTCCCTTTATATAAGGAGGCTGACGCCCTGCAGCTCTCAGAGTCCCGGCCGGCTCATAAGAGTGTCCTGCTCGGACTCTCAACTATTCTTGCCTTACACTACAAGTTCTATCATAACAATGATTGTAATTACGGGCCTTAAGCCATATCCGGGTCTTAGCCCATCTCTGGCCCATCGTCTTCAAGCTTGGCTCCGGGCTTCTGGCAATGACCATACGAGTAACCCGGCCCCTCCTGGCGGGTGACTCTAAGGTCTATATCCTCAACAGATATGATGGCACCCATGTAAACATAGCAAGTTTCGTTAACAGGTTTCAGACTTAGCAGAAAACAGAGCATGACATTAACAGAATTATGAAGGCATCTTTGTGAGCTCTATTCACTCATCACAAAGCAATGCATGACAAAACAAGCATACCTACAGAAAGATGGCATGTTCATGAAGCTAACCATGGCAAGAGCAAGTTCATAGCATGTATGGATCAACTACAACAACCTTGGCAAAATTGAATATCATGTTAACATTCTGCCAGGAACATTTTATAGCAAAAGTAGAGCAAGATTGAGACATGCTAGGGCACTCCATAATTGCAAACAGGGGCATGGATGGATAGAGCACAACTATATGTCCAAAACATCCTTACTGAATATACTCAAAAGAAGCATGGATCTCACTGTAGCCACATGGATACATGGCAACAAAATAACAGCAGGTAAATGACTTAGCAAAATCCTAAGTCCCTGAAAACAGAAACATCATGAAGCCTAGTTTGCATGCTTGTGCTAGTCACCACATAGATCACAAAAATACATGGCATACACCTCTGTAAAGATGGCATGGCATAGATCAAAACACCTGTAGAGCTCATGCCCATAAGATGCACACATCAAATGCAGCAAAAATGATAAGACATCAAATTCTGATAAGTGACAGTAGTAAACAACATATAGCACTCTTGCATCAGAGATTTGGGCATCAAGATGGACTCAAACGAGCATACCACAATGGAACAAAATGAAGAGCATCTCGTGATGAACATTTCGATATATCATACATGCAAAACGGAGCAGTATGCAATGAGATATGCCATGATGAACAGAGCAACATAAAGTGATATATTCGGGACTTAGCAGAAAAACGAGGGGGGGGGGGAAGTCAACCTCGATCTAGGGTTTCGTGGGCACGTGAATCGAGGTTCACCGGAACTTCGCTGGAGATGGGGAAGGAGGAGGGCGGCGAGCTCGGATCCGGCAAGGGAGGGTCCGGCGAGGCGGGCTCGGGCCGGCGGGGTCGGAGGAGAGCTCGGGGAGGCTCGGCCGCGCGGCAGCGCACCGGGGCGAGGCGGTGGCGAACAGGCGGCGGGGCGGCACCGGCGACGAGGCGGCGAAGGGCGGCGAGGTGCGGGATCTGCACGGGCGGCGGCGGCTCGGGCCCTGCGGGCCCGATTTGGGCCCCGCGGGCCCTGGCGGCGGAGGAGAGAGAGGGGGGCCGGCGGCGGTGATGTGGCGATGTGGGATTGGCCGGGGCGATGGCGCGGACGTGTCCGGCGGCGGGGTGGACGCGTCCGGCGGCGGGAGGAGGAAGAGGCTAGGGTTTGACCGTGAATTTGGAAGGGGAAGACATATTTATAGGTAGAGGAGCTAGGAGTGTCCAAATGGGGTGCGGTTTTCGCCCACACGATCGTGATCGAATGACCGAGAGTATGGAGATGGCTTAGATGGGTTATTGGGCTGTTTGGAGGGGTGTTTGGCTGCAACACACTAAAGGCTTTTGCGGTTACCCGGTTAACCGTTGGAGCATCAAACGACCTCCAAATGGAACGAAACTTGACACGTGGTCTACCGGTGATGTACCAAGGCCACTTGGCAAACCTCGGTCCATTCCGAGAATGTTTAACACCCACTCACGAAAAAAGACAAGAGGGGTGCGCTGGTGCATGTGGGAGTGTCGGATTGCAAAACGGACAACGGGGAAAATGCTCGGACGCATGAGACGAACACGTATGCAAATGAGATGCGCATGATGACATGATGTGAGATGCATGACATGAAAAAAATGCAAAACGAAAGACAAAAAACCCAACCACGGAGGGAATATCATAACACATAGCCGAAAATGGCAAGAGTTGGAGTTACAAATATGGAAAGTTACATCCGGGGCGTTACAGCCCCCCTCCACAGATTTCCACCTCGGTCATATTGTCGTAGTGCTTAGGCGAAACCCTGCGTCGGTAACTTCATCATCACCGTCACCACGCCGTCGTGCTGACGAAACTCTCCCTCGGCCTTAGCTGGATCTAGAGTTCGAGGGACGTCACCGAGCTAAACGTGTGCAGATCGCGGAGGTGTCGTGCGTTCGGTACTTGATCAGTTGGATCGCGAAGACGTTCGACTACATCAACCACGTTACTTAACGCTTCCGCTTTCGTTCTACGAGGGTACGTGGACACACTCTCCCCGCTCGTTGCTATGCATCTCCTAGATAGATCTTGTGTGATCGTAGGAATTTTTTTGAAATACTACGTTCCCCAACAGTGGCATCCTAGCCAGGTCTATGCGTAGATGTTATATGCACGAGTAGAACACAAAGAGTTGTGGGCAATAATAGTCATACTGCTTACCAGCATGTCATACTTTGATTCGGCGGTATTGTTGGATGAAGCGGCCCAGACCGACATTACATGACCGCGTTCACGAGACTGGTTCTACCGCCGTGCTTTGCACACAGGTGACTAGTGGGTTGTCTGTTTCTCCAACTTTAGTTGAATTGAGTGTGACTACGCCCGGTCCTTGTTGAAGGTTAAAACAACACAGTTGACTAAAAATCATTGTGGTTTTGATGCGTAGGTAAGAACGGTTCTTGCTAAGCGCAGCCACTTAAAACTTGCAACAACAAAGTAGAGGACGTCTAACTTGTTTTTGCAGGGTTTGCTGTGATGTGATATGGTCAAGACGTGATGATATATAATTTGCTGTATGAGATGATCATGTTTTGTAATAGTTATCAGCAACTGGCAGGAGCCATATGGTTGTCGCTTTATTGTATGAAATGCAATCGCCATGTAATTGCTTTACTTTATCACTAAGCGGTAGCGATAGTCGTAGAAGCAATAGTTGGCGATACGACAACGATGCTTTGATGGAGATCAAGGTGTCAAGCCGGTAACGATGGTGATCATGACGGTGCTTTGGAGATGGATATCAAAGGCACAAGATGATGATGGCCATATCATATCACTTATTTGATTGCATGTGATGTTTATCTTTTTTATGCATCTTATTTTGCTTAGTACGGCGGTAGCATTATAAGATGACCCCTCACTAAATTTCAAGGTATAAGTGTTCTCCTTGAGTATGCACCGTTGCTATAGTTCTTCGTGCCGAGACACCACGTGATGATCGGGTGTGATAAGCTCTACGTTCACATACAACAGGTGCAAGCCAGTTTTGCACATGCAGAATACTCGGGTTAAACTTGACGAGCCTAGCATGTGCAGACACGACCTCGAAACACTGAGACCGAAAGGTCGAGCGTGAATCATATAGTAGATATGATCAACATAGTGATGTTCACCATTGAAAGCTACTCCATCTCACGTGATGATCGGGCATGGTTTAGTTGATATGGATCACGTGATCATTTACCTGACTCGACGGATGTCTATCTAAGTGGGAGTTCTTAAGTAATATGATTAATTGAACTTTAATTTATCATGAACTTAGTCCTGATAGTATTTGCATATCTATGTTGTAGATCAATAGCTTGCAATGTAGCTTCCAGTTTATTTTTGATATGTTCCTAGAGAAAATTAAGTTGAAAGATGATAGTAGAAATGATGTGGACTTGGTCTGTGATCTGAGGATTATCCTCATTGCTGCACAGAAGAATTATGTCCTTGATGCACCGCTAGGTGACATACCTATTGCAGGAGCAGATGCACACGTTATGAACGTTTGACAAAGCTCAATATGATGACTACTTAATAGTTTACTGCACCATGGTTTACGGCTTAGAACCGGGACTTCAAAAACGTTTTGAACGCCACGGAGCATATAAGATGTTCTAAGAATTGAAATTGGTATTTCATACTCATGCCCGTGTCGAGAGGTATGAGACCTCTGACAGTAGTTTGCCTAGAAGATGGAGGAGAATAGCTCAACCAGTGAGCATGTTCTCAGATTGTTTGGGTACTACAATTGCTTGAATCAAGTGGGAGTTAATCTTCCAGATAAGATATTAATTGACAAAGTTCTCTAGTCACTATCACCAAGTTACTAGAACTTAGTGATGAACTATAATATGCAAGGGATGACGAAAGTAATTCCCAAGCTCTTCACGATGCTGAAATCGGCGAAGGTAGAAATCAAGAAATAGCATCAAGCGTTGATGGTTAACAAGACCACTAGTTTCAAGAAAAGGGCAAAGGGAAAGAAAGAGGAACTTCAAAGAAGAATAACAAGCAAGTTGCTACTCCCATGAAGAAGCCCAAAGCTAGACCCAAGCCTGGAACTGAGTGCTTCTACTGCAAAGGAAATGGTCACTGGAAGTGGAACTGCCCTAGATACTTGGCGGATAAGAAGGATGGCAAAGTGAACAAAAGTATATTTGATGTACATGTTATTGATGTGTACTTTACTAGTGTTTATAGCAACCCCTTAGTATTTGATACTAGTTTAGTTGCTAAGAGTAGTAACTAAAAATAGGAGTTGCAGAATGAACACAGACTAGTTATGGGTGAAGTGACGATGTGTGTTGGAAATGATTCCAAGGTTGATAAGATCACCATCGCACACTCCCTCTACCTTCGCGATTAGTGTTGAACCAAAATAAATGTTATTTGGTGTTTGCGTTGAGCATGAATATGATTGGGCCATGTTTATTGCAATACGGTTATTCATTTAACTCAAAGAATAATTGTTGTTCTGTTTACATGAATAAAACCTTCTATGGTCATACACTTAATATAAATGGTTTATCGAATCTTATTGTAATGATACACATATTCATAATATTGATGCCAAAAGATGCAAAGTTGATAATGATAGTGCAACATATTTGTGGCACTGCCGTTTAGGTCATATTGGTGTAAAGCGCATGAAGAAACTCCATGCTGATGGGCTTTTGGAATCACTTGATTACGAATCACTTGATGCTTGCGAACCATGCCTCACGGGCAAGATGACTAAGACTTCGTTCTCCGAAACAATGGAGCGAGCAACTGACTTATTGGAAATAATACATACTGATGTATGCGGTCCGATGAGTGTTGATGCTCACAGCGGGTATCGTTATTTTCTGACCTTCACAGATGATTTGAGCATATATGGGTATATCTACTTGATGAAACATAAGTCTGAAACATTTGAAAAGTTCAAAGAATTTTAGAGTGAAGTGGGAAATCATCGTAACAAGAAAATAAAGTTTCTACGATCTGATCGTGGAGGTGAATATTTGAGTTACGAGTTTGGTCTTCATTTGAAACAATGCGGAATAGTTTTGCAACTGACGCCACCTGGAACACCACAGCGTAATGGTGTGTCCGAACATCATAACCGTACTTTATTAGATATGGTGCGATCTATGATGTCTCTTATTGATTTATCACTGTCGTTTTGGGGTTATGCATTAGAGACAACTACATTCACGTTAAATAGGGCACCAGTTAAATACGTTGAGACGACACCATATGAACAGTGGTTTGGCAAGAAACCCAAATTGTCGTTTCTTCAAATTTGGGGCTGCGATTGTTATGTGAAAAAACTTCAACCTGATAAGCTCGAACCCAAATCGGAGAAATGTGTCTTCATAGGATACCCAAAGGAGACTGTTGGGTACACCTTCTATCACATATCCGAAGGCAAGATATTCGTTGCTTAGAATGGATCCTTTCTAGAGAAGGAGTTTCTCTCGAAAGAAGTGAGTGGGAGGAAAGTAGAACTTGATGAGGTAATTGTACCTTCTCTCGAGTTGGAAAGTAGTTCATCACAAAAATCAGTTCCGGTGATGCCTACACCAATTAGTGAGGAAGCTGATGATGATGATCATGAAACTTTAGATCAAGTTACTACCGAATCTCGTAGGTCAACCAGAGTAAGATCCGCACCAGAGTGGTACGGTAATCCTGTTCTGGAAGTCATGTTACTTGACCATGACGAACCTATGAACTATGAGGAAGCGATGATGAGCCCAGATTCCGCGAAATGGCTTGAGGCCATGAAATCCGGGATGGGATCCATGTATGAGAACAAAGTGTGTACTTTGGTTGACTTGCCCAATGATCGGAAAGCCATAGAGAATAAAATGGATCTTCAAGAGGAAGACAGACACTTATAGTAGTGTTACTATCTACAAAGCTCGACTTGTCGAAAAGGGTTTTCGACAAGTTCAAGATGTTGACTACGATGAGATTTTCTTACTCGTATCGATGCTTAAAGTCTGTCCGAATCATGTTAGCAATTGCCACATTTCATGAAATCTGGCAAATGGATGTCAAAAACTACATTCCTTAATGGATTTCTTAAAGAAGAGTTGTATATGATGCAACAAGAAGGTTTTGTCAATCCTAAAGGTGCTAACAAAGTGTGCAAGCTCCAGTGATCCATCTATGGACTGGTGCAAGCATCTCGGAGTTGGAATATACGCTTTGATAAGGTGATCAAAGCATATGGTTTTATACATACTTGCGGTGAAGCCTGTATTTACAAGAAAGTGAGTGGGAGTACTATATCATTTCTGATAAGTATATGTGAATGACATAGTGTTGATCGGAAATAATGTAGAATTTTTCTGGAAAGCATAAAGGAGTGTTTGAAAGGAGTTTTTAAAGAAAGACCACGGTGAAGCTGCTTACATATTGAGCATCAAGATCTACGGAGATAGAACAAGACGTTTGATAAGTTTTTCTTTTCAATGAGTACATACCTTGACAAGATTTTGAAGTAGTTCAAAATGGAATATTCAAAGGAGGAGTTCTTGCCTGTGTTGCAAGGTGTGAAGTTGAGTAAAGACTCAAAACCCGACCACACACTACAAAAAAGGACACATCCGTGACATTTTGGGCCGAACGATTTTTTTTCTGTCATACTTATGACACTTCTATGACGATAATTGTGACAAAACCCGGTATCATCATGGATGTGGTGGGGTCCTACTTCTATGACAAAAAATCATGACAGAAAATGGGCTTTTCGTCCTGGGCGGGCTGGAGACGCAGCTGCATGACATTCTTTGGGCTGTCCATGACGGAAAAAAACCGTGGTAGAAGCGAGAACTCGGAAAATATCGGGGAGTTCCCGGTTACGGTGGGTGGTCGGGGGCCGAGCGATGCGCATTTCTCTCGTACGTACGCGTGTGTGTGCGAGGCGTTGGGCTCTAACTGAACCCGAGCGATTGCACTAGCTATGTTACCGAACCCGGGCGATCGATCCCTTGCTGTTAACTGAAACCGAGTGATTCCTTCGCTACTGCTGCTAACTGAAGCCGATCAATGCTGCCTCTGGATGAACAGTGAGCGTTGTTGGGGGGTTTGGATGAACAGTTCTGGGTGGGGGGTTGGATGAACATGAACCCGTGGTAGTAAAGGCCGTTGCCGCTGGATGAACAGTACCCCGATCGATCGAGCCGGTGGATGAACAGGACCCCATGGAGGGCTGGATGAACAGGACCCCATGGAGGGCTGGATGAACAATAGCCGGTGGAGGGCTGGTTGAACGGCCGGTGGAGGGCTGGATGAACAGTAGCCCGTGGAGGGGTGGTTGAACACGACCCCGTGGAGAGGGCTGGTTGAACAGTAGCCGATGGAGGAGCGCGCGGTGGAGGCTGGATGAACAGGAGCCCGTGGATGAACAGTCGCAGGTGGAGGCTGGAGGAGGTCGACGGTGGATGAACAGTAGCCCATGGAGGCTGGAGGAGGTCGACGGTGGAGATGAACAGTATCCCGTGGAGTCCTGTTTTGCGGTACGCCACACCCCTCCCGATGAACAGGACCCCCGTTTCGACCGTAGCGCTCCAACACAAGTCCGTTTCCTCCGTTTTGCGGTACGCCACACCCCTCCCGATCAATAGGACCCCGTTTCGATCGTAGGAGGTCCGTTTCCTCCGTTTTGCGGTATGCCAGACCCCTCCCGATGAACGGGATCCCATTTTGACCTTGGTCGGTCGAACACAAGGTCGTTTCCTCTATTCCGCGGTACGCCAGGCCTCATTTCCATCGGCTGTTCCGTCCAAGCCGGTTGGCTCCCGATGAACAGCACGCGTTCCGTTGCCTCGCGATGAACACGACGCATTCCGTTGCATCCCCATGAACATGACGACGACGCAGTTTCTCCGTTCCGACCCAGCCATGTACACGAGCCCTGGCCGTACGTATGCGCGAGTAGGCGTTCGAGACCCCGCCCGTATGTACGTACGTGGCCGTATTTACTATCTTGCACCCTGGCCACTGTACGTACGTGTACATGCTACGTGCGCACCTCTACTACGACACGTGCGCGCCTCTACTATGACACATGCCCTTCCTTACACGGCCACGGTTCATCGCTGCAGCCTGTAGATAGACCGACCGTATGTACGTACACGTTCGCGACCAGAATGACAACGCTACGTACACTTCGACCAGGTGGGTCCCGACTGTCAGGCATTTCCTTGCGTGCGAAGATGTAGCTGGTGGGTCCCAGCAGTCAGGGGGGCGAATCATTTTTTTTGCTCGTAATATGGACGCACTTCCTTGCATGCAAAGATGTAGCTGGTGGGTCCCAGCAGTCAGGGGAAAACATTTTTTTTGTGAAATACGGTAGCCCGTCTGGTGGGTCCCTGCTGTCAGGTGGAGGAATACTTATTTTCCGCGTAATAAGGAGGCACTTCCTTGTTGCGGCCGTGGACCCAGCTGTCAGCATCTCTGTCGGTGTCAAAACCGGCGGATCTCGGGTAGGGGGTCCCGAACTGTGCGTCTTAGGTCGATGGTTGCAGGAGCCGGGGGACACAATGTTTACCCAGGTTCGGGCCCTCTCTATGGAGGTAATACCCTACTTCCTGCTTGATTGATCTTGATGAATATGAGTATTACAAGAGTTGATCTGCCATGAGATCGTAATGGCTAAACCCTAGAAGTCTAGCCTGTATGACTATGGTAATGAGTATCCTTTTCCGGACTACACCCTCCGGTTTATATAGACACCGGAGGGATCTAGAGTTACATAGAGTCGGTTACATAGGAAGGAATCTTCATAGTAGATCGCCACGCTTGCCTTCCACGCCAAGGAGAGTCCAATCCGGACACGGGTACAGTCTTCGGCCTTCATGTCTTCACAGCCCACCAGTCCGGCCCATGGATAACAGGCCAGACGCCCGAGGACCCCTTAGTCCAGGACTCCCTCAGTAGCCCCTGAACCTGGCTTCAATGATGAGGAGTCCGGCGCGCAGATTGTCTTCGGCATTGCAAGGTGGGTTCCCTTCTTTCTGAACTCTAAGACAATCTTCAGATGTAATGATTGTATCCGGACTTGTATACACAACCGAAGAGGATATAATATTTTACGAGTTCAATCCGCTGACAACTTTTTGGTAATATGACAGCACGCCTGCCCGACCATTATTTTTGGACCGTTTTAGCTGGCACGTCGTCCCATGTCTCAATACGTGGTTTTATTGGCATGTCTTATCCAGGCGGAGATCGTGTCTCCCCTTTTTTAAGGGATTCCTGTCAACCCGGACGTGGGTAACCCAACCGTCGCTTGGGTACAACTCCTTGAAAACAGGCAAGTTTTTGAGGCCTAGTAGGAGACGTTTGATATTCGCAGCCTTTATATAGGGGTACTGACCCGTCTTTTCCTTTCACACTTGCTTCTTCCTCAACCCCTGCTACCCCGAGTTCTAGCACCCGGGTTTCAGTTGCCATAAGCCCCAATCATGTCCGGATCCAGCCGTCAAGGCCAGTGGGTAGCTTCTTCTGTCACGGAGGGAGATATTGCAAAGCTTCGGGCGGCGAGGTACCTGACCGCAGAAATCCATCACCGGCTTCCCGCCGAGGGGCAGGTTATTCCCACCCCCAGATCCGACGAGAGGGTCGCGTTCGTGTCCCACTTCCTCCGCGGGTTAGGGTTTGCACTTAACCCCTTCGTCCGAGGGCTCATGTTCTATTACGGGCTAGATTTCCACGATCTGGTCCCGGACTCTATTCTTCTTATCTCGGCGTTTATCGTCATGTGCGAAGCCTTCCTCCGAACTCCTCCGTGCTTCGGCTTGTGGCTCAAGACCTTCGATGTGAAGCCGCAAGTGATAGAGGGGGAGCAAGCTGAGTGCGGTGGTGCTACAGTGAGCAAGCTTGCTAGCGCTGTTTGGCTGAAAGGATCCTTCGCCAAATCTTCCGATTTATGGCAGCAGGAGTGGTTCTATATCACCAAGCCTCGTGGCTCCAAGTGGGCGGCTGCGCCTGCATTGCGATCCAGCCCCCCAATTCAGCTTGCATCATGGATTAATAAGGGGTTGTGTCGGTGTCAAAACCGGCGGATCTCGGGTAGGGGGTCCCGAACTGTGCGTCTAAGGCGGATGGTAACAGGAGGCGGGGGACACGATGTTTACCCAGGTTCGGGCCCTCTTGATGGAGGTAATACCCTACTTCCTGCTTGATTGATCTTGATGATATGAGTATTACAAGAGTTGATCTACCACGAGATCGTAGAGGCTAAACCCTAGAAGCTAGCCTATGGTATGATTGTTGTTGTCCTACGGACTAACCCCTCCGGTTTATATAGACACCGAAGGGGGCTAGGGTTACACAGAGTCGGTTACAAGGGAGGAGATCTACATATCTGTATTGCCACGCTTGCCTTCCACGCCAAGGAGAGTCCCATCCGGACACGGGACAGAGTCTTCAATCTTGTATCTTCATAGTCCAACAGTCCGGCCAAGGAGCGCACCGAGCGCGAGAAACAAGAGGCCCGAGTTGGCGAGGTGCAGCAAGAGCTCCAGGACTTTGCCGAGAAGTACAAGTCCTTGGAGCGTGACTCTAAGACACGGGTGTCCGAGCTTGCAAAGGCACTCGAGAGCGCACAAAATGCCAAGGCTGAAGCCCAAAAGGCCCTCCAGGAAATTGAGGCGGTTAAGAAGATAGCAGCGAGTAAGGCATTCATTATGCAAAGCAAGCATGTGAAGGAAACTTTCCTTTTACTTACCCGAGTTCGGAGCTCTCCAGGAGCGTTCGCAGATCTTCCCCGCAGTGTGTCGGATGCCGTGGAGTTCTACCGGGCTGAGGAGGGGAGCTCGACGGAGAAGTTGTTCTGGTCTCAGTATACTGGGACCGAACACCCAATTCCCTTGAGCGACCAGTTGAAGCAACTGGTCGAGCTCCACAAGGCGGCCGAACAGGCCATGAAGGATCTTATAGTCCAGATGTGGCCTGGCGAGCCCCTTCCTGATAGCTACTTCTGTCTGGTGAGGCGGCTTGTGAATGCCTGCCCACGGCTTAAAGTCATAAAGCGGTCCGTCTGCATCGAGGGTGCGCGCAGGGCTTTTACCCGGGCGAAGGTGCACTGGCGAAGCTGGACGCCGCAAAGCTGGTGAAGGAGGGGCCGCCGGAAGGCAAAGAGCATCGCCACCCCGAAATGTATTATGACAGTGTCCTGAAGGGTGGTCGGCTTGTGGCGGAGGAATGTGCTAAGGATGTAATATTCGAATGAATGTACTCATGCGATCCTGTAATATGAAACGAGTTCATTTGCGCTATGCAACGCTTGTTAATTTAAAATATTACCTTCTGTGCGGCCGTTTATGAAATCTGAGAGTTGGCCAGTCGTCGGCTTCTGCCCCCATGTAACTAGTACTGAGGTGTTCGGGATAAACCTAAGCACTCTTTATCCCAATTTTGGGTCCTTCGAAGGAGGTGTTCAGCAGAGCGAACCAGGCAATCGGACTATAAAGCTTTATCACTCTCACTTAGCCATAGAAGTCTACAATTTTAAATTTTGGCGAAGCCCCTAGTATTCGGAAGGACGAATTTGGGGCGCTATATACGCCTAAGTCAGGCAAGGCCGACTCCTCGCCCGAAGCGGAAAAAGTCTTTAAGGACTTGAGACCTCTCGAACAGCGACCAGCTCTCGCCTCATCATGACAGTCAGTTTTCGGCTTTCTCTACTGAGGTGCTTGTCCGGAAGAACCGGGACACAATCGCAGTAGTTCTCCCAGCGCTACCTTAGCCGATATTGCAGAACGTAAGGTACCAAAACATGGGAGGCGGGCAAACCCAACTATTGACCCAAGACTTGATTCGGAGCTGATGCATATAATGCTATAAGTTCGGGGTGCCGTACTGTCGAAAGTGTTCGGACTTCTCACGCCGTGTTATGGGGTATACTGAAGCCCCTGGCGCATTGGTCGTACCAGAATGTACGGGTGCAATTTGTCGTAAATAGGCGGCCAAGAAAAAGAAAAGGAAAGGGGAATGCAATAATAGGCTAACGCTATGCATTGTTATTAAATAATATGTCAAGGCGTACGGATACAAGTAGTGCAATAAGCAAAAAATAGGGCCATTTGACATCTCCTATCCAAGGGCAAGTTGCGTGCGGGTATGTAAAACAGGTATTTTGATTGTTACCAGAGAACACCTGGGGATTCCCTTGTACGTCAGACTATCTTGCTTCCTTGGTATTTACTTACCGCGATGAGTCGAACAATTAGACTGCCGGAAAGGGCTTCCAGAGAGTAAGGTCTTGAAAGAGAGAAAATGATAAACGTATACAACCCTTGGGGTGGTTGAGCCGCATTGTGGGACGTGCCGTAGTGGTGCCTCCGCCTATGCCCACGGTATCTTGAGTGCGTAGTTATGTACGCGCGGCGCAAATTTCGCCACTTGACTGGGACTAGGACGGAGGCCGAATTGCTAGTCGAGCTCAAAACGTGCCTGCCGATCCGCCTGCGGGGTACTCCAGACTCGCTTGAAGGTGTCCGGGGTCTTTTTCGCCGAATTGGCAGTTTGCCTAATAAGGCTGCTTTGCGCTTCTGCTGCGAGGGCCGCAGTGTGCTCCTCCGTGCGGAGCGAGCGCTTTGTGTTTCCATTAACTGTTATAACCCCGCGCGGTCCTAGCATTTTGAGCTGTGGTATGCGTAATGCGGTACTACATTGAATCTGGCAAATGCGGTTCGTCCGAGCAGTGCGTGATAGCCGCTGCGAAAGGGGACGATATCGAAGATTAACTCCTCGCTTTGAAAGTTGTCCGGAGACCCGAAAACCACTTCCAGTGTGATTAAGCCCGTGCAACAGGCCTCTACACCTGGGATTACACCTTTAAAGGTGGTTTTGGTGGGTTTGATCCTCGAGGGGTCTATGCCCATTTTGCGCACTGTATCCTGATAGAGCAGGTTCAGGCTGCTGCCACCGTCCATAAGGACTCGAGTGAGGTGAAACCCGTCAATGATGGGGTCAAGAACCAATGCGGCAGATCCGCCATGACAGATACTAGTGGGGTGGTCCCTGCGATCGAAGGTGATCGGACAAGAGGACCATGGGTTGAACTTTGGGGCGACTGGCTCCATCGCATAGACGTCCCTTAGTGCACGCTTCCGTTCCCTCTTGGGAATGTGGGTTGTGTATATCATGTTCACCGTTTTCACTTGTGGAGGGAACCTCTTCTGTCCTCCTGTGTTCGGCGGCCGGGGCTCCTCCTCGTCGTTGCTATGCAGCCCCTTGTCCTTGTTTTCGGCATTCAACTTGCCGGCCTGCTTGAACACCCAGCATTCTCTGTTGGTGTGATTGGCTGGCTTATCAGGGGTGCCGTGAATTTGACACGAGCGATCAAGTATGCGGTCCAAACTGGACGGGCTTAGATTGCTTCTTTTGAACGGCTTTTCCGCTGACCGGTTTTAGAGCCACTGAATCCGGCATTGACTGCCGTGTCTTCGGCGTTATCGCCGTTGTTGCGGCACTTGTGTCTGTTACGACATGGTCTGCCATTAGTATCTTTGGCATATGAAGTGCCAGGATTCCTTGATGTGTTGTTGCTGCGAGCCAGCCAGCTATCCTTGCCCGCGCAAAAGCGGGTCATGAGTGTCGTGAGGGCTGCCATGGACTTCGGCTTCTCTTGGCCGAGGTGTCGGGCGAGCCACTCGTCCCGGATGTTATGTTTAAATGCCGCTAAGGCCTCAGCATCCGGACAGTCGACGATTTGGTTCTTTTTAGTTAGGAACCGGGTCCAGAATTTCCTGGCCGATTCCCCAGGCTGTTGGGTTATGTGGCTCAAGTCATCAACATCTGGTGGTCGCACATTAGTGCCCTGGAAGTTGTCAAGGAATGCATCTTCCAAATTTTCACAACTGCCAATGGAGTTTGCTGGCAGGCTATTCAGCCAGTGCTGAGCTGGTCCTTTGAGTTTTAGTGGGAGGTACTTGATGGCATGTAGATCGTCACCGCGGGCCATGTGGATGTGGAGGACGAAATCCTCGATCCATACCGCGGGGTCTGTTGTGCCATCGTATGACTCAATGTTCACGGGTTTGAATCCTTCTGGGAATTCATGATCCATTACTTCATCGATGAAGCATAGGGGGTGTGCGGCGCCTCTGTGCCGGGCTATGTCACGACGCAGTTCATATGAGTCTTGTCTGCTGTATTCGGCCCGGCCGGATTTGCTTTTAGTGTATCCGGCGTGAAGATCATCGTCACGTGTTGGGGCGCGTCCCCATGATCCGTAGATCAATCTTGTATGCCCTGCTTTGTTTTCCAATACGTCTCGCAGGTCCCGTGTGTTGCCCCGGGCCTTGGTGTTTTTGTTGGTCTGGCGACGGGGTGCGGGCTGGACTTCGGGCTGATATGTCCCTCTGTCTCGGCCACGAGTTGGCCGATCAGCCGCATCATACGCTGGTGATGTAGGTTTTAATGCTCCCTCCTCGAGTTGGGGTAGCAACCTGCGCTTTGGGTAACTCTTGGTTGGGCGTTCGAGTTCGTATTCCTCGGCCGCAAGGACTTCGGGCCATCTATCCGCTAGCAGATCTTGATCAGCTCGAAGCTGTTGTTGCTTTTTCTTCAGGCTATTTGTTGTGGCTATAAGCCGGCGCTTGAAGCGCTCCTGCACGACGGGATCCTCAGGCACGATAAATTCTTCGTCGCCGAGGCTCGCCTCGTCTTCGGAGAGAGGCATGTAATTGTCATCCTCTGATTCTCCGTCTGCTGCCTGTTCCGGAGGGCTAGCTTGTTCATCCTCCCGCTCGAGGTCTGGCTGGAGGGGATTGTCATCGTCCTCGGCACTATCCGGAGTGTTATTGTCTCTTGTGCCGGTATCGCTGCTTTTGCTATGGCGGGACTTAGAGCGGCGCCGCTGACGTCGGTGCTTGGATTGCTTCTTGGAGGGATTATCCTCCGCTGTCTTATCGCCATCGCCTTCTTTGGGAGTGTCCACCATGTATATGTCATACGATGAGGTGGCAGTCTAGCGCCCTGTGGGCGGTGGTTCTTGTTCGTCTCCTGTATCGTTGTCCATACCGTCGATGTCTTCGGAGCCGAAGTCGAGCATGTCGGTTAAATCGTCGATAGTGGCTACTAAGTGGGTGGTGGGTGGGGAGCGAATTTCTTCGTCGTCCGCATCCCATTCTAGCCGGACATAGTTCAGCCAAGGGTCTCCTGACAGGGAGAGAGACCTCAACGAGTTTAGCACGTCACCAAAGGGCGAGTGCTGAAAGATATCCGCGGAGATAAACTCCATGATTGGTGCCTAATCGGATTCGATAGGCACGGACGCAAGCGGCTCAGAGCCCGTGGCCGGGGACGAATCCAACGGTTCAGCAACACGGTTCTCGTAGGAGGTGAAGTCAGTATTCGGCTCTATCGCCACTGAGTGTGCGGCCTTCATGGCAGGGTCCATCCACCCGTCCTCAGATGGCGCAATTTGTTTCGGATCGAGGGCCGGAGTAGTTGCAGATGTGATCTCCCGAACACTGTCCGACGGTAGAGCTAAGTCATGCTCGTCGTGATTGTGCGGCGCACCTGACATGGGCTCGAATCCATCGAAGATCAAGTCTCCGCGGATGTCGGCAGTATAGTTCAAGTTTCCAAACCTGACCTGATGGCCAGGGGCGTAGCTCTCGATCTGCTCCAGATGGCCAAGCGAGTTGGCCCGCAGTATGAAGCTGTCGAATACGAAGATCTGTCCGGGGAGGAAAACCTCACCCTGGATCGTATCGTTGCCGATGATCGAAGGAGCCATCAAGCCTTGTGGTGATGTCACAGTGGAACTCTCAATGAAAGCACCAATGTCGGTATCAAAACCGGCGGATCTCGGGTAGGGGGTCCCGAACTGTGCATCTAAGGCGGATGGTAACAGGAGGCGGGGGACACGATGTTTACCAAGGTTCGGGCCCTCTCAATGGAGGTAATACCCTACTTCCTGCTTGATTGATCTTGATGATATGAGTATTACAAGAGTTGATCTAACACGAGATTGTAGAGGCTAAACCCTAGAAGCTAGCCTATGGTATGATTGTTGTTGTCCTACGGACTAACCCCTCCGGTTTATATAGACACCGGAGGGGGCTAGGGTTACACAGAGTCGGTTACAAGGGAGGAGATCTACATATCCGTATTGCCAAGCTTGCCTTCCACGCCAAGGAGAGTCCCATCCGGACACGGGACAGAGTCTTCAATCTTCTATATTCATAGTCCAACAGTCCGGCTGTCCGAGGACCCCCTAATCCAGGACTCCCTCAGGTTGGACTGGGGATCATCGAACGAGGTGCAAATTCTGCAAAGTCGCATCCGGAGCCTCATTGAGAGGGACATCAATATCGTTAATGTCGTTCAAGTAATGCTAGTTCATCGGACCCTGCCGTGCCAGCGACGACCTTTCCGCTTGTGGGAGTTCAATCCAGAAGGGCCACGGACTCTTCAGCACTTCTTCGGCACTACGCACGAAGGAATGTGGAGATTATTCTTCGGTAAACGAAGGCAATGGCCGGACACCACCAAAGATGTCGGCCTAGACTATAACCATCTGGATACCCCGGTAAGTACCCGTTTGTCGGATACCTCATAATCAGATACCCAGTGGCAAGATACTGACAGCATCATCCTTTTTCAGGGCTGGATAAAGAAGGTGGAACGGATTAGGTGTCCGGCTCCCCTTCCCGAAGACTCAGCTACTCCTGTGTTAACAAGGATGCTGGCCTCGGCACCATACCAGGTGCCGGTAAGGGAGGTAAAGAGGAGAGTGAGAAGACCCAAAATGACCTTGGTTTCGGGGGTAAGTCGAACACTGAGTCCGGAGAAATTGACCTTTCCTCGCCTGAAGATAGAGGCGGAAGAGGACCCAGTATCCCTTCTCCAAGCAGGAGGAAAAGGGCCGCCTCCAAAGATTGGGAGGGGCGGTCTTCCAAGAAGGGCAAGATGCCACCGTCGAGCGGCTTGGGTTTGGAAAGCGACGCCGTTGAACAGCTCCAACAAGGCGACAAGCCCTCGGCCAAACCGTAAGTGAACCCGGAGTACTTTGATAGCATCCCGCTCCGTTGCTGTTACCGAAGATATACATAACATGTTCATGAATTTTTGCAGGTCGGCACAGAGTTTTTCTGGGCGATCCTCTTCTTCGAGAAGTCTCCTCCCAGAGATGATGGAGAGCGAGACGCCTCCTCCAACCTCCTCGCCCAATAAGGCGGATGACTCTGAAGTGTCATCGCGGAGGGTCCCTCTTAATCAACAAGTTACGCAAGGGACAAAAGAGGCAGTACCCGAAGGTGGATCTCCGACCATCCGGGATTCTGGGGCTGATGATAACAAAGGCCCTGGACTGTGTGGCTCGCAGCCGATAGTGATTCTGGAGATGGGTGAACAAATTCCTTCAAAGGATGCTTGTGCTCCTAGAGCGGCTTCCAGAGACCCGGAGACTCCGGATATATTGCAGGACATGTTGCGGAAATCATCTGTCTCGGGGGAACAACGTACCTTGATGGGTACAGTAATTGATAAGATTTTGTCCGCGAAGAGCGGATTAAATGAAGCCTTCATGAGCTTACTGAAAGGATTCGAGGTTTGTGACATAATGTTTTCAGCTATGTTTCATTTGCAAAGATGCGCCTGTGTATAGGTAGTAGCCCCTGAGACTCGGGTTGTCTTCCACTAGGAAGCAAACGGAGGATCGAAAAGGATCGTTTGAGGACTAACCTGATGAACTTGAACACAGGCTGCTTCCCCCTTGGCCACTTCCTGGACTATGGAAATTGCCGAGCTGCAGCAGAAGCTTGATGTGGCAAGGGATGATCTTGCATTAATCAATATGCGTCTTGATGAGTCGCAAGGTATGTATTCGGGGCAATCCCCATACATTTTTGTGGTATAAGCATGATGCTAAAATCTGTATGCTGGAATATGCGTGGCTGCAGATGGTGCTGCCGCCGTTGAAGTTCTTCGAGCGGAGCTGGCCCGGGCCAAGGAGCAGGCCTGGCGTAGCAATGCTGCTGCCGAAAAGGCATCGGCTGAGCTAAAAGCCGAACAAGCTGCACGGCGCCAAGACAAGGAGAAGATATCCACGGTGGTGCTCGAACTGGAAAATGCCACTAGCTGCTGCGAATTTCTGGAGAAGGAGAATAAAGCCTTAACGGCTGAACTAGACAAGGCCTTTCAAGAGGCGAGGGAAGCGCGATCGGAATCCAGAGCAGTCCGTGAGGAGGTTCGGCAGGCTAGGGAGATTGCGGCTGGAAAGCCCTTTCTGCTGCAAACTAAGTTTGGTGACCCGAACTATGCTCAGCTGAACCAAGTGTGGAGTTCTCCGGACGAGTTCTTGGACTTGCTGAAGAGTTCTTCCGATGCGGCACAGTATTACCAAGCGCGAGATGGGTATGCAACGGAGAAGCTTTTTTGGTCGCAGTTTGGCGCATCAAAGCGCCCTCTGTTGCTCAACGAACAGATGTCCCAATGGTCCGAACTTCATAAGATATCCGGCGCTGCCATGAAGGATGTCATAATCCGGTTGTGGCCAACCGAGCCTGTTCCGAATAGCTATTTCGGTTTGGTGCAGAGGCTTGTTGACGCGGTGCCGTGTATCGACGCTGTGAAGCGGTCAACGTGCATTGAGGGTGCACAGATGGCTTTTGCCCGAGTCAAGACATTCTGGGGAAAGATGAAGGCCATCGATGTCGCGGCTAAGGGTCCACCCAAGGGCAAGGACCGTCCTGAACCGGAGCGTTATTTTGAAGACGTCCTAGAGGCCGCCCGCTTAATAGAGGGTCAATGCTCGAAAGACATAATGTTCGAGTAGGGTGTATGATAATTGTAAAAGACAATTTTATAGTTAATCTATTTTTATGTCTTGCTTGAAAGCTTGAATTCCTCCTGTGCGGCCATTTTAATATAATCTGAAAGTTTTCCAGTCGTCGGCTTCAGCCCCCTCGTAGGAAGTACGGGGGTGTTCGGAAAAGCATTTAATCACTCTTTATCCAACGTCTTGGTCCATAAAGGAGGTGATAATGCGGTGAACCAGGCAATTAGCCTATAGGGCTTTAACACTTTCACTTAGCCATAGGAGTTTTATGGTGGGACTATGACATAGCCCCTGGTATGTATGCGGCGTATGGTGCCTTACATATTTGATCTGAAAAAGATCCTTCGTGTGACACGGAGAATCGCTAAAGATTCCAATAAGTCGTCAAGTGGTTGACCAGCTCTCGCCGCATCATGACAGTCAGTTTTCGGCTTTCTCTACTGAGGTACTTGACCAGATGAACCGGAAGCACAATCATAGTAGTTCTCCCTTTACTACCCTAGCTGATAGAGCGGAACGTAGGGTAGCAAGCACAGGAGCAGGGCAACCCAACTATTGACCCAAGACAATGATTCGGAGCTGATGCATATAAGGCCCAACTTGCGATGCCGAAGTACGCTGTAGAGCTGTTCGGGCTTTTGCTGGCAACTCATTTGTTCCCATATCGAGCCCCTGGCAGGTTATGCCAAGGTATGTTTGTGAAACAACCGTGGGGGCCGTATTTAGTGGTGAAACAACACAAATGATTAATTCGGATACTGTTTACTGGGAGATGGGCGATATGGCAATGATTATTTATTATATATATAAAAGCGATCCTCCCGGCTATTTGACATGCTCGGGGTCGGGAGCGGAGGAACATGCATAGTACAGGCTCAAAATAGAGAGTGCGGTCTACAAAAGTTATTTTGGACCTCCTGTCGCACGTCTGCGCCGCCAGTCCTCGGCGGGGTGAATCCTTGATGGAAATAGCCCCTCGGGTGAGCGTACGGATCCGAACTCCGATAGAGCCAGTTTCAGATGTTTGTCCTGTTTGTCACCTGTTTTTAAGGGATAGTGAAGGAAGAAATAGAAAGAAAATGGATAAAAAATGTTACGGGGATGCTTGCAGGCTTGTCCGTAGTGTGCTTCCGCCAATGCCCATGGTATCTTGAGTGCGTAGTGATGTATGCGCGGCACAGATTTTGTAGGTGTACGCAGTGGGCGACGGAAGCCGGAGTGCTATTTTCGCTCCGGGAGTAGTTGATCCTCGGGTGGAAATTGCTTCAGGCCCCCGGTATTTCGTTGGTGAACCTCTCCGTTGTCCCTGTCACCTGGCGGCCTCTTTCCCTTGTGTTCGGCGTTGAGCTTGCCGGCCTGTTTAAAGACCCATCAGTTTCTGTTAGTATGATTAGCTGGTTTGTCGGGGTGGCCGTGAATCTGGCAGGGTCGGTCCAATATCCTGTCCAGGTTGGATGGTTCGTCTCGTTTCGCCTTGAATGGCTTCTTCCGTTGACCGGGCTTGGGATTGCTGAATCCGGCGTTGACCGCTGCATCGCGTGATCTTTCATTATCATTGCGACTGTTGTATTTGCTTCGTCGTGGCTTGCCGTTGCAGTCTTGGATTTCGGAAGTGCCCGGGTCGCTGGCGCTGTTGCTTCTACGAGTGAGCCAACTGTCTTCTCCCGCGCAAAAGCGGGCCATCAGAGCAGTGAGAGCTGTCATGGATTTAGGTCCTTCTTGACCGAGGTGGCGTGCAAGCCATTCGTCCCGGACACTGTGTCTGAAAGCCGCAAGGGCTTCCGCGTCCGGACAGTCGATGGTTTGGTTCTTTTTGACTAAGAACCGAGTCCAGAGCTTCATGGCTGACTCTCCGGGCTGCTGGACAATGTGACTTAGGTCATCGGCATCCGGTGGCCGAACATATGTTCCTCGGAAGTTGTCGAGGAAGGCCTCCTCCAAGTCCCCTCAGTTGCCTATGGAATTTTCAGGTAGGCTGTTTAACCAGTGCCGAGCTGGCCCTTTTAGCTTTAGTGGGAGGTATTTAATGGCGTGGAGGTCGTCCCCACGAGCCATATGGATGTGGAGGATAAAATCTTCTATCCATACCGCGGGATCGGTTGTTCCGTCATATGATTCAATGTTGACGGGTTTGAATCCTTCGGGGAATTCATGATCCATTACTTCATCGGTGAAGCAAAGCGGGTGTGCGGCGCCTCTATGTTGGGCCACACTGTGACGTAACTCCGAAGGAGTCCATTTGCGGTTTTCGGGTCGAGCGTGGCTAGGTTTGTCACGTCTGAATAGGTAGCTGTCGTCGCGCGTCGGGGCATGCCTTCGTGATCCGTAGATCGGTCTTGCGTGTCCTGCTCTACTATCCAAGTCCCGCTGCATGTCGCCTCGACAATCGTGAGCTGCGTTATTCTTGCCTTTACGGCGAGGTGGGGTGGTATGGTGTTCGGCTTGAGTTGCTTCTTCATCTGGACAGAGTTGTCGGCGACCAGCTGCATTGCGTGATGATGGTACGGACTCCAACGCCTCGTCATTGAACTGATGTAGCAATCTGTGCTTCGGGTAGCTTTTGGCTAAGCCACTAAGGCCATATTCTTCGGCGACCAGGACTTGGGTCCTTCTATCGTTGAGTAGGTCTTGGTCAGCTTGAAGCTGCTGCTGCTTCCTTTTCAGGCTTCTCGCAGTGGCTATGAGCCTGCGCTTGAAGCGCTCCTGCTCGAGGGGCTCTTCGGGTATGATGAAGTCTTCATCGCCGAGGCTTACCTCATCTTCGGAGAGCGGAAGGTGGTTGTCGTCCTCCGAACTGTCGCTGGGCAGGGCCTGTTCATCGGGGCTGGCTTGCCCATTTTCATGTTCCTCCTATTCGGATCTTACTCCAACGGGGTCTTCATTGTTTTCGGCGTCGTCCGGGGTACTATTTTCTCCAGTGCCATCGTTGTTGCGATGTGACTTGGAGCGGCGTTTAGGGCGCCGGTACTTAGACTGTGTCTCAGGAGGTTTATTCTCAACTGGATCTCCTTTGTCATCGTCGCGCGCTTTTTTAGGTGTGTCAACTATGTACACGTTGTACGAAGGGGTGGCCGTCCCACGTCTGGTGACTGGCGGGTCTTGGCCTTGCTCCTTGTCGGCATCGTTGTCTATACTATCAATGTCTTCGGAGCCATAATCAGGCATGTCGGTTAAGTCCTCGACAGTGGCTATGAAGTGGGTGGCGGGTGGGAAAAGAAATTCCCCATTATCAGCCTTTACCTCGAACCGAACATAGTTCGGCTGTGAGTTCCCTGCCAGGGACAGGCTTTTAAATAAATTTAGCACATCGCCGAAGGGCAGTTGTTGGAAGATATCTGCGGCGCTGAACTCAAAGATCGATGACCGATCCACCTCTGAGCCCGCGGGCGTGCGCGGTTCGGAACTTATGGCCGGAGACGAGTCCGGAATTCCGTGGACGCTGATATTGCAAGCTGCCGAGTCTGTGTGCGGCTCCAACGCCGTGGATTCTGCGGTTTTGGATGGGGCGATCTGCTCCGGATCCAAGGCCGTGGCAGTTACAGGAACCATCTCCTGAATATGTCCAATGATAGATTTAAGTCATGTTCATCGGTACGAGGGGGAACGGTCGTCGTGGTCTCAAATCCGTTGAAGATCAAGTCTCCACGGATATCCGCGATGTAGTTCAAGCTTCCAAATCTGACCTGGTGGCCAGGGGCGTAGCTATCGATCTGCTCCAGATGGCCAAGCGAGTTGGCCCGCAACATGAAGCCGCTGGATACGAAAATCTGTCCGGGGAGGAAGGTTTCTCCTTGGACGGCGTCACTATCGACGATTGAAGGGGCCATCGAACCTTTCGTCAATGGCATAGTGGAACTCTCAATGAAAGCACCAATGTCGGTGTCAAAACCGGCGGATCTTGGGTAGGGGGTCCTGAACTGTGCGTCTTAGGTCGATGGTTGCAGGAGACGGGGGACACAATGTTTACCCAGGTTCGGGCCCTCTCTATGGAGGTAATACCCTACTTCCTGCTTGATTGATCTTGATGAATATGAGTATTACAAGAGTTGATCTACCACGAGATCGTAATGGCTAAACCCTAGAAGTCTAGCCTGTATGACTATGGTAATGAGTATCCTTTTCCGGACTACACCCTCCGGTTTATATAGACACCGGAGGGATCTAGGGTTACATAGGAAGGAATCTTCATAGTAGATCGCCAAGCTTGCCTTCCATGCCAAGGAGAGTCCAATCCGGACACGGGTACAGTCTTCGGCCTTCATGTGTTCACAGCCCACCAGTCCAGCCCATGGATAACAAGCCGGACGCCCGAGGACCCCTTAGTCCAGGACTCCCTCAATCTCCACATACAGTACTCTTCTGATGGAAGTCGTTCCTTTACCACGTTGACCACGCCGCGCCGAGAGCACCAGGGCGGTGGACGATGGCGAGGCCTAGGAAGGGGAAGACACGGAGCCGAGGAAGACGCGGTAGTGGTTGCCCACTCGGAGAGGAGTATGAGGGTTCACTGGTTCGGCTGCGGTGTGAGGCTGCCGTCACCGCAGAATAACAGAGGTGTGGGTGAGTAGAGGGATGGCCTCGCCAGCGGTGGGAGTAGTAGGGGGCGGTGAGGCCTCCGCGGCATCACAACTGGCCACGGGAAGCAGGAGCATGCGGCACGACCGACGCTGGTTTGGGCGGCTGGAGCAAGAAGACCAGAGGTTGAAGAAGCACTACGGCCGTTGGATGGACATCGTACGGTCACTGGAGCTAGAATCGTTCATATTGACTAAGTTGACAAAGCCCTCTGTCCCCGTCATCTTTGTAGGCCCACAAGTCAGCTTCCCACTATGGTGGGTCCCAGCTAGCAGGGGGAGTATTCATTTTTGTGTGCGTAATAACGAGGCACTTCCTTGCGTGCGAAGATATAGCTGGTGGGCCCGACCTGTCAGTGGGGGAACATTTTTTTCGCGAAATACAGAGGCCCTCCCGGTGGGTCCCAGCTGTCAGGTGGAGGAATCATTATTTTGCGCGTAATAAGGAGGCATTTCCTTGCGTGCGGCCGTGGACCCAGCTGTCAGCCTCTCCACGTACAGTCCACTTCCCATGCATGTCGTTCGTTGACCACGTTGACCACGCCGCGCCGAGAGCACCAGGGCGGTGGACGACGGAGAGGCCTAGGAAGGGAACGACATGGAGCCAGGGAAAACTTGGCAGTTGTTTCCCACGTGGAGGAGAGTGCGAGGGTTTATGGTTCGTCTGTCGTCGCCGGAGAATAACAACAGGTGTGGGTGAGTAGAGGGATGGCTAGGCCAGCGATGGGAGAACGATGGGGCGGTGAGGCCTGCGTGGCAGCATAGCCGGCCGTGGGAGGAGGGAGCAGGCAGTCCCGCCGGCGCTTGTTTGAGTGGCTGGAGCAGGAAGAGTAGAGATTGAAGAAGCACGACGGCCATTGGATGGACATCCAACAGTCACTGCTCTCATGTGTTGACTAAGTGGACACGGTGTTGCGTGTGCGTCAACCTTATTTTTTAGGAAAGCATACGTGTCAACCTATAGTAGGCACACAAGTTAGCCTCAAATCTGTGGAAGACAGCATACAACCCATCTGCCATTATTTCTAATAATTTACAGCCCATTTGCCAATTCTTAAGAATTTTTTTGGAGCCCATCTTCTTTTTGTTAGCATTACACCCCATATTGTGCCACGGTTAAAAAT
Source organism: Aegilops tauschii subsp. strangulata (assembly GCF_002575655.3). Classification (NCBI taxonomy): domain Eukaryota; kingdom Viridiplantae; phylum Streptophyta; class Magnoliopsida; order Poales; family Poaceae; genus Aegilops; species Aegilops tauschii. The sequence goes on along the minus strand of NC_053037.3, from coordinate 495,196,756 downwards.
TATACGAAATTTTGCATATTTCAATGGGGTCAACTGTTTTTAATCCCGAAATATCGAGTCACATTCAAACTATTTTGAAAAATAATTTGTATAAATATAAAATCCAAATAATTGTCCACGCATAAAAATCAATGGAATTTAAAATCTTGTAATTAAAAAAATTGAAACTAATTCCTGGTTTGATGTGTTTAAAAAATGTACAACCCATTTCTGGGCAAACCGAATGAAACTCTCCTCGTCTTGAAAGATTTGCAGCCCAGCAGGGCTGATAAAGCAAGTAGGCCTCGTTTGGGTATTTCTTAAAAAAATAGAACTGGGCTAGCCATTTTCAGCATGAAAAAAACACAACTGGGCTCATGATGTGGTAAACATAAATAAAACCCTGGCTAGACGGGCCATAGCCCCCGCACAGCCCCGTTGTTACCCTGATCCGTCGCTAAAACTAGTATAAATAACAACTGCTTGTTCCTCAAAAAAAGTAAATAACAACTGCGCGACCCGCTGGGTCCCTGGTGTCAACCGCTCGTTGTGTAATTCTCTCATTTATTGACTACGTTGACAATGGCGTGAGCCCCAGATGTCCAACCATTAGGAGGAACCATTTTTTGGGCTTATAATAATGAGGCAGTTGCTTGCGTACTGCCATGACGCTGGTGGGTCCTTACTGTCATCCTCTCCACGTACAGTCATATCCTTGTTCCTCTCGGTTGTTGATGGCGTTGACAACGCAAGAGGGCGGCGCACCGTGCATGGCGAGCGAACCAAGGCCGAGGACGACGGCGAGGCCTCAGACGGAACGAACAGGAGCCGTGGAAGATGCGCCGGTCCAGTCATAGGCGGAGGGGAGTACGAGGGTTGACTGGTTTGGGTGCGGGTGCGTGTTGGGGCTGACGTCGCCGGAGAATAACAAGACGTGTGGGGGAATAGAGGGTGGGACTAGCCAACGTTGGAGGGTACGGTAGGGCGGCGGAGGCGCAGCCAGCCACGGGAGGCGGGAGCAGGCGGAGCTAACGGGGTGGTTTGGTTTGGGCGGCTGGAGGAAGAAGACCAGAGATAGAAGATACACGACAGATGTTGGATGTCAATCCAACGACTGGTAGGCAGAATCGTTTGTTGACTAGCTAGTAAGTCGACACCACCTTGGATAGGCTATTTCCTCGTGGGTCCCAAATGTCAGAATCCAAATCTGTCACGGTCATGCAGCCTTTCCTATGAAAATTTACAGCCCATTTGGTGTGCTAGTTCGAAATAAGTTTGTGAGTGCCAGTGGGGGCTAATCACTTGGCTTCTGTAATGCACAGTGAGCTCAAGCAGCCGGCGAGAGTGATGTTATTTCCCTTGGTTGGGATTTGTTACAATATTTCACTCTAAATTAAACGAATGGCAAGCCATTTGCCTTGTTTCAAAGAAAATATGACAGTCACAGCCGAGTTGATAAGGGCAAGAACATCTAACTCCAGCTTACAAACTGTACAAAAGAACGAGGGTTAACTGTTCATCAGGTTTAGACAAAACCCAGGTTGAAAAGGGCAACAACATCTAACTCCAACACTATTTTTGGCAGTCACAGTCAAATGGATCGGTCAGGTCCATAGAATGAACATCCTGGGTCGTAAAATTTACTGGATTATGACCACAATATGTTGTAAATAGAAGCCCAGCATGTTCAGAAGCTCTTTTGCCCACCCGAAACTCCTTTTTTGCTCTTCGACATACCCATCCGTCAAAATCATGCTGCTGATAAACTTAAGCCTGATGGACAATAGTAACCTCACATTCAGCAGGAAGAATGTGACAAATCTTGTGTTTGCATGGTTGGTTACATATCGTTCTAGCGTTATTGTCTTCAATCGAATGTCATGAGAAGTGAGAAAATCCCGGTGCTTACGAACCCACCGATTGGTTATAACTTTCTTACCCTGTCCTGTTGCCTAAATAGACATGCAGATTGAAAATAGTTAAGGTCTACAAAAAGAGTGTGGGAAGAGCGATAGCTAAACGGTTAATTCTAGTACACTATATGCGGGCTTCCAATGTGCGTGAAATTATCACCTTTATATACAACTTCTACAGACATGGAAAGCATTGCAGCAAGCCAATAATCTTGTTCAGATCAAAACTATTCATTTGGATATATAAGATCTTGACAGAATCCAGCACCATTGATAGGCTATCCATGGAGAAACTCTTCATTGAGCATAGAACATAATATTAGTACAAAATGTGTACTCCGAGATGATATATAACTTTTGTGCAGAAATTTAAAATGCAGCTTATGGTTACAAGTGTAGATGATAATATAAAGTACCTGAAGAACTGTGGAGCCAAACACCATCTTGAAATGAGCACAGAGATCATGTATTACACCCAAGGTCTCTAGTTTAGGCGCAGAGAGGACGGTTATTTGCGACGGTGAATAACTAGAATCAAGGATCAACCTTTGAAGTGAAGGGGCATCTTGGATGATGAGCTGCCTTCCGTCAAAAGAAATTCCAATCCTTACAAGGTTAGGCGACTTTATTTGGAGACAACCGATTCTAACTATGAAAACAAGCGCCAAGCACTCCAGGGCAGGGCAACTGGAGTGGATGATGATGTGAAATGAGGCCTTCGATATACGAACCCACACAAGTGGAAGTTTCTTGAGAAATGGGAGTCGAAGGTTTAGTACCAGATTGTCTGGTAGGTCGCATAGTGCAAAGGTGGCGGTGTGGAGAGAGGAGGAAAACCACGAGATGGACATCGGTGCTAAGGGCACAGGTAGATGGCGTTCGGTATCTGGTAGGTGATTTCCAGGGGAATAGTAGAACTCAAGCAGTTGTAATTTTGTGAATTCAGGGGATTTCAGCCAGGCGTCCACCGTGCAGGGCATGGTATACTTGCTCAGGTAGCATGACAGGATGCAGAGGCTTTGAACGGAGCCCTGGTGGGAGGAGATGATGGCTCTAGGGATTTCAAAATCATTGAAGAGAGATAGCTGACGACAGTCGGGATTAAGGGGCACGACACGCCATAGAGGGCGCCACCAAATTGAGAGGACTTGGGTGCGGCAGCAATCCTTAGTGGGGAGAAGCGAGATGATCTCCCCAAGGACGGCGTCCAGGAGATCGCTGATGCGGTCCACCCGAGATTCTATGGGTTCCTGGGATCCGGTGGGGGCGGGGTCGCCGCTTCTCCCCGCGTTGCCGGGTGCGGGATCTACAACAGGCATCACCGCTGGCGGAATCCTCATCTTCTTGGTGCTGGGGTCAGCCGACTCTATTTTCCTCGAGGGCGTCGCGTCGCGCTCACGGATTTGAGCAGAGTAACGAATGATGAGCCTAGTTGTAGTGCGAGTGAAGAAGAAGGGGAGCTGGGGTTTTTCTGTAGTAGTGAGGAAGAAGGGGAGCTGGGGTTTTCTGTAGGAGTGAGTTGAGGAATTTGGGGGTACGAGTGGAGCGAGCTGACGTGAGGTGGGTGGGAGTGAGGAGGAAGAAGAGCATCCATGTTTTTTTGGGGGGCGGTGTGCTGGGTGTGGGTAGCGCCTCTCATTAAGTAAATATATGGGCTTTTGAATTGATTTTATTATTTACTAGGGTGGATGGGCTGTTTTGTATTGGGCCCAGAGAAAAAATTACTACTAGTACAGTGGAGACACTCTACAGCTACCAGAAAAACAATTACTACTAGTATAGTGGATACACTACCGCTTCTGGGTCCACCTAGGTCATCGAAGCGTCTCCCTCTACTGGATGTCGTTTTACTTTTGTTCACCGACATGCGGGCCATGCTGCACGCGGGCCCAAATGTCATCCACCAAATTAGAAGGCAGTATGCAGGCGGAGAGTCACCCCGGTCGTAGCGCGGCAGTAACGAGCCGTCGTATCACAAAACCCCACCTCCCCGCAGTCTAAGTTTGACGGACGAAGCAACCATCATTTCACTCTTCGCTGAATCCCCTTCTCCCTCACCGTCTTCAAGAAAGACAACACTCGCATCTGCCACTGTTCTTCTCTCCCAATGAAGGGAAGGTAAGCGGGTCCGTGATATTGGTATATTTTCGTTCAGAGAAAAAAAAGAACTTTTGCAAATCAGTAACTGATCCTCACTCTCTTTTTTGTTTCATTGTCATTGTGATTGTGTTTTCCTTTCAGTGGTCTCCTAGTATTCGTCAGTTTCATCATGGACCAAGGAGAACCAGGCAAAGATCTGCCGATATTGGAGCAGACGCGGGAGGCTGATCCCCACTAGACAGAGAGCTCCAAGAAGATGGAGGCAACCACCGAGCTGGCCCCAGATACGCTCATGGCCACTACTGAGATGGTCAACACCCCGTTTGAGGTTACAGCCGCCGTGGCACTGCAGGAGCAGTTTTCCCCTTCGAGGATGTGTCCCCCCCCCGCTGACCTGCCCAAGGTGATTTTCTTCTTTGCTGATCTCGATTGTGGTTTTTCATCTAAGTATGTGGTGATGAATAATGCAAAATTTTATTAGCTTCGATGCCATGCTATACATAGTTGTTAAATAACTTCTGTTTCTTATACTGGAAAGTAATTCAGAATTTGTTTCTGTTTCAATTAGAGCCCTGATGCAGACAGGGATTGTGTGGTTGTACATGTCACTCGCTATGAGGCGGATGACCTGAATATACACACTGGGAAAACAGAGTTCTTAGGTTGTTGGATCCTGGAAGCCATTTGCGGTTATACCCGATGTCGAGTTGTATTCCAGCCTCACTGTTGTCAGGCGTGTTGTCTAGGGTGTACTGAAGCACAAGAAGTTCAAAGCTACTCCTTCATTTGTGAGGCATACATTTCTTGTCAAGCTTACGCAGGAAGATGACGTGGCATGCCTCCACAAACAAGTTTATGAGTGGCAAGGCTACAAGGTTATCTTCATGAAGGTTCACAGGATTGAGCTGTTGTCGGACGTCCTCGATGATGTTCATGGCAAGGTCCATCTTGTGTCCAGCCCAAATTAGATCGAGGCATGAAATAGTTGCCCCAGCTAGTGTTTAATACTAGTTTGGATTGTGTCTACTTATCCGAACCTTGCCTATTATCGAGACCTCCGGGGCGAGTACTCTATTTGAATCCGTCTATGGGAACTGCTGCTACTTTTGTGTGCCCATGAATCATGTGAGAACTATCATAATTGTTGACAAAACAAATGCGTCCTCACTAGTTTTTTCATGAATATGGCATGGTAAGACATAAGTTGTCATGGTTTATCATACGAGCAGTGTGTGTTTGATGAAATAGAGTACTCGTTCGAGAAATGTGTGCCGACGTATATATAAGTACTTGTAAACACTGTTGGTGCTACCCCACTTGCTATAAGCAGTTGTGCAAAACACGACACATGGGCTCAGCTCGCTTCAACACTAGGCTATCGACTAGCTAACAATCAATAATCTGCTGTCTGACATATAAGCAACTACGTATCTTGTTACAGTGGTTCATGCAGTTAACTGAGGCCACAATGTAAATTCCAAACGTTCACACGCTAGTCCAACATTCATGTGGAACACTCACATTAAACTCGGCTTCATAAAAACCTTGAAAAGCATAAGTTAAGCAATTTTATTCATCTCAATGATTCATAGAACATAACAAACATAAAACTAGTTCACAACAAAAGGGAAAGTTGTGAGAAGGTTTACAAATCAGGAAAAATCAAGCAAGGCTTCTCTGAGCAAAGGGCCTCCCTAGGCAGGCTTAAATTTCCTGGAGTTTACCCTTGTTTTTCCTGGAGTTCACTCTGGAATGCTGAACTGAACCATGTAGTGTACTGACAAGCTAAAATTCTTGTGCATTCTACTAAATTTAAGCACCGCTATTTGCAAAAATAAGCATACCACAATGCCTCTTGTCCGTGCACCTGTCCCAAAAACCTTCATCAACCGTGCCAGCTAGTCCTCGGTCCATGGATGAACTGGAAGAAAGTGCATTCCAGACTAGGATGCACTTGTTTTCGCTCGTCCCTTCACTGCAATCAGGAAGTAAAACATACGAATCGGCTTCTTTTAGATTGCGTTGGTCATTCTACCTAGTTATAACCAATGTAGGAATACCTGGAACACTGGTGGTTAGAGGACGGCAGCTAGGAATAGCCATCTCATTTTGTGCAGTTGTACTAAAACTGAGGTGTGAACTTTTGATTGCGCAGATAGAAACGATATGGAGACAGACATCCCTGTTTGCGCAAATACGAAATAAGGTTATTTAAACAACGATAGATATTTGCAGTGGCGTATGATTAACAACATCATCTATTGTGTTATAATTGGCACTAGATTGATAGTATGAAAGTGCCCTTAAGTAAGTAGCATCACATCACATCAACACTGCCACTATATTAACATGCAGAACAATAGCATTAGTATTATTGTCATGAGAGTAGCACATGGTCAGTAAATCAAATTTGTGTAGTTCCACTGGGATGAAGCAATGTTAGTGGTGTGAGATTTAAGTGTAACTGCAACAACACAATTCATGGGAAATAAAGAAAGACGGAAGAACTTCATAAAATGGTGGTGGCATTGCTTCAATTATCGACGACACTAGACCATTACTTATAGTGACATTAGGTGGCATTGCTTAATGCTTCATGTGATTTTACATTAATGGTAGCGATATGGGCGTAGGTACAACAGGGGCATAAAGTGGTGAGGCAGATGTGGTTGCCGAGAGCGGCAAACACTCAGGCAGCATGTCTGCATTTGTCCCATTTTTTGTCTCCTCGGCGACATTTTCCTATGTGAGCACAGGAAATCTAGACCTGCTCATTCTCATTTGCGTTGTCCCCCAACACCCCTCACTTTCTTTCTTTTTTCAACCAAGCGACAGGTCCACTTCCTGTTGGGGAACGCAGTAATTTCAAAAAATTTCCTACACACACGCAAGATCCATCTAGGTGATGCATAGCAACGAGAGGGGAGAGTGTTGTCCACGTACCCTCGTAGACTGAATGCGGAAGCGTTATGACAACGCGGTTGATGTAGTCGTACGTCTTCACGATCCGACCGATCCTAGCACCGAAGGTATGGCACCTCCGCGATCTGCACATGTTCAGCTCGGTGACGTCCCGCGAACTCTAGATCCAGCTTGTCGGCGTCCTGGGAACGGGGGTCCCCAGACTTGCCTGCCTGCGGCCCACGGCGTGGCTCTGCTAGCAGGCCTGTACATCCCATCTTCATCAACAAGGCATTCAAGACCCTCGTGAGGGGCCAAGCCTCGTGAGGCGGATGACGCAAGACCTCCTCAGGAGCGGCCTCGCCAGGCAGACTCGCGAGGGGCAAAGAGATCAAGGCAAGGCAAACCTCGCGAGGTTCTCGTGACGTGAGCCATGACGATCGAGACCAGGCCGGCGCCAGGCGGGTGCCAGCGCGCGCAGCGTCCTTGTTTCCTCTTTGGTGCTAAGGAGGCAAGCGCAGGCACGGAGTACCGAGGCATCCAGCAAAGGTTTCCATATCAGTGCAACGAGACCAAGACCAGCAGGATGGCAAGACGGAGGTCACCATGGAGCCCAAGGCGGCGTCACCACCAGAGCCTTTTGCAGGCGAAGACCACTTTTGTTAGGATAAGCTGTACTAGCTGTCCCCTTTCAAATTGGCCGTTGTTGGCTCCCTTCCCACTCAATATTTGGGGAGAGGACCAGGGCCTCTATAAATAGGACTACCCACCATAGTAGGAGGCATGTCCCTCACCCACACAAGTCCACCGAGCACAAGAACACCTCGCCTCAGGAGGCCATTCTTCCCCTTGTACTGTTCATCTTCAGCTCGAGAGGCAATCCACCGCCACCACACTGGAGTAGGGTATTACACCACAATGGTGGCCCGAACTAGTATAAATCTTGTGTCCCTTGTGTTGTGAGTTCGTGGAGTTCGTGGAGTTCGTTCTTGAGATCTTAGCAAGCTAGGACGTGGATCGGTAGGGGAAGAACTTCGCGCGCACCACAGTGTTCCAACCTTAAGGGTTTTGCCAGAACCCGTGATCCGACATTTGGCGCGCCAGGTAGGGGTGCACCATAGCCTCCCTCCGCCAATCTACGCTCTGCCACCACTGCGCTCCACCCTCATGGTAGGCGCCCCTCTACCGGCTCCGACGGCCGGCGCCGACGACCGGGCCAGGGGGCTCCGAGCCCTGGCCCCCGCCTTGCGGCAAGTGCAGTGGCCGCCCAAGTTCAAGCCGGAGATGCCGCCGCGCTACGACGGCGCAGCGGACCCGACATCTTTCCTGCTGGCATACGAGGAGGCCGTCCTCGAGGCCGGGGGCGACGACAAGGTCATGGCCAACTGGTTTCCCATGGCCCTCACCGGCGCGCCGCGCGCCTGGTTGCTCAACCTTCCCAGATCCACAGTGGCATCTTGGGAGGATGAAAGGATCGATGTAGTTGACTAGAGGGGGGGGGGGTGAATAGGCAACTAACAATTTTTAGCTTTTCTTTACCAATCTAAACTTTGCATCAAAGTAGGTTGTCTAGATATGCAACTAGGTGAGCAACCTATATGATGCAATACCAACAAGCACAAAAGCAAGCTAGAGATAGAACACAAATAAGCTTGCACAAGTAAAGCCATGAGATAACCAAGAGTGGAGCCGGTGAAGATGAGGATGTGTTACCGAAGTTCCTTCCCTTTGAGGGGAAGTACGTCTCCGTTGGAGCGGTGTGGAGGCACAATGCTCCCCAAGAAGCCACTAGGGCCACCGTGTTCTCCTCACGCCCTCACACAATGCGAGATGCCGTGATTCCACTATTGGTGCCCTTGGAGGCGGTGACCGAACCTTTACAAACAAGGTTGGGGCAATCTCCACAACTTAATTGGAGGCTCCCAACGACACCACGAAGCTTCACCACAATGGACTATGGCTCCGCGGTGACCTCAACCGTCTAGGGTGCTCAAACACCCAAGAGTAACAAGATCCGCAAGGGATTAGTGGGGGGAATCAAATTTCTCTTGGTGGAAGTGTAGATCGGGGCCTTCTCAACCACTCCCGAGCAAATCAACAAGATTGATTGGCTAGGGAGTGAGATCGGACGAAAATAGAGATTGGAGGAACAATGGAGCTTAGGGTTGCAAGAGGTGGTCAACTAGAGGAAGAAGACACCCCTTATATAGTCGAGAACAAAATCCAACCATTATCCACCTAACCAGCCCGCGGCATGCGGTACTACCGCACCAGGCAACCGGTACTACCGGAAGGCCTCACGGTACTACCGCAGCCACGACAGAAGTGAGGACAGGCCTGACGCGCAGAGGCGGAGGGCGGTACTGCCGCTGGCACGGTACTACCGCTCCCCCTTGCGGTACTACCGCAAGGCAGATCTGGACTGGCCTGGGAAGGACGCGGATGAATAAAAATACATCCGTGCCAACTTCCGCTGAAAAACACTCGATGCAAAAATCCGACACGGTACTACCGCATATGGCGTGCGGTACTACCGCGCAGGGAGCGGATGTAAAAAATTACATCCGCCCCTACTTCCGCTCATGTAGCTGTGTGAGACCAGGACTCACGGTACTACCGCACGCATGGGGCGGTACTACCGCGTAGGGCGCGGACGTAAAAATTATGTCCGCCCCTACAGCCGCACGGGCGGCTGAGTCTGGTCTGAGGTCATGGTAGTACAGCTCCGTAGGAGCGGTACTACCGTGGGTGCCTACGGTACTACCGCAGGGACGTGCGGTACGACCGCAGGGGCCTGCTGTACTACCGCTCTGCGGAGCAGTACTACCGCATGCCCCAGAACAACAACATTTATGAATCCTTCTCTTTGCATAGAGATGAGGAAAACGGAGGATGCTCCAAGGTCAAAGGGAAAGGAGGAGCAGAGGAAGAAAACGTGTACGTGATGATTCCACCCGAACCTTTCCGACGCGGACCCCCTCTTAATAGTACGACTTTCCTACGACTCAAATCCACCGAAAAGAAACATAGAAAAATGCCGTCTTCAATAGTCTTCGAGGGGCACCAAACCGTCTTGTGCCTAGCGATGAAACGTCTGAGAAACTCAAGGCACACGATTAGTCCACAAAAGCATTGTCATCAATCACCAAAACACTTTAGGGATAAATATGCCCTTACAATCTCCCCCTTTTTGGTGGATTGATGACAATACGGGATTTGCACAAAGGGAAATAATATTGAGCAAACACAAACCCCTCCTCTCTAAAATATAGGCGGGCTCCCCCTAGATGTGTGCAAACTAGATGGGTGCTTTGGACTGCACGACACACATACTATATTTTATAGACAAGGCATATCTTGCAATAGTAAGGCTAACACTAGACAAGATAGCAAACAAGAGCATAACATAAGTAGCACAATTATATCATAAGCTCACTAAGATAGGATGGAGTGCATATGTCTTACACCATATGAAGGATAAGTCTCAAAGGCGCAAACCAAACCAAAGCAAACGAGGTTCAAACGATAAAGCAAACACACCAAACACGACACACGACTCGCAAGCACGCAAATCCCTACACTCTCTCCCCCTTTGGCATCGAGACGCCAAAAAGGCAGAGAGGACACCTACACACAAGGGGTGGCTCAGGCAGAGAAATCGCTCCAACGCTCCCCGTCAGACTCGGCGGCGGGGACGGTCTCCTCGATGTCCTCCTCAGAATCAGTCCACTTGTAGCCTTGCTTCGCCATCCATTCGGCCTCCGGGGTGATGTGCCTCTTTGACCCCCTGGATTCTGCCTCACCAAAGACCTTCATGATCCTCTTGTCACGGCGGCGACTCTCCTTGGAAGCAATGTGAGTCCTGTACTGCCCCTTTGCCTGCATGCAGAACAGAGTCTTCATCTTGTCCTTCAGCTTCTTGGCCCACGAGGGCTCAGAGGAACGATGGGTATACCCAGCAGCACGGTCCTCAACAACATCCTCTGCCTTAGCCTCCTCCTCATCAACAGCCCTCTTAGCAGCCGACGCCTCAGCACGAGTAGTAGTGTTGGCCCACTTGGGCTTGACACGGAGACTGATGGACTCATGCCAAATCCAGTCTGGAGCAAGGAACTCATCACCAGGGAACAACTTCTCCCAAGTCTTGGAGATCAACAGAAACATGTACGGTCCATAGATAGGTACCTTGCGGTTGAACACCGCGAACCAAAGCTCACACCACATGATATGTGAGACATCAAGTGGTTGAGTCTGAGACACACGCGCCTCCTCGCATAGGAGCATCATATCCACCAGATAGGCATGCACCTTGTCCTTGTCGCCAATGCGAGGAAACAGAGAGTTGCGGAAGATGCGATACATGATGTCCAGAAATGGGTTCAGCACCCACGTCGACTTGCCACTGGGAAGCACCTTCTCAACATAATACTGCTCGAGCTTGTTCTTGCTTGCGGACTCAGGGTTGGCATGAGGGAGAACACCTACGGGTGTGGTCAGCCCGTCATCAGGAACCTGTAGCAGAACCATGAAATCCTTCCAGGTAGCAGTCAACTGACGTCCATTGGTCATCCAGGTCATCCTCCGCTCCTCCCCAGGGTGAAAGTGAACTGAGGCAAAGAACTGACAAATAAGCTCAGGGTCATAGTCCAGGTGGAAGGAGATCACATGCTCAATACCAAACTGCTCCACCATGTCCAGAGCCTCTTCAAAGTACTCACGATGCTTGTCCTGCCTCATGTGATTCATGTCAATCCACTTGACATCCACGTAGGTGTTTTGCTTGGCCTTGATCACATCCAGATAAATGAGAGTCTGCTGCTTGGTCCAAAATAAGTCATTTCCTCTGAAGATAGCACGGGCATTCACATATGGGTTGATCTGCCTTCAAGGGATAAACTCAGAAAGTGGAATCTCGTCCATGCCCTTTGCGGGTTCCTTGTACTTGCTAGCGGAGGACTTGACATTGCGCTTGGGGGCACTGGAGCCCTCTGGAGCTTCATCTTGATTGCGCAGACGCTTGGAGCCAGTGTCACGACTGGGATTGGAACGGCGAGCAGGGGCACCGGAGCCACCACCTAAGACACCAAGCAAAAGCACACACAAAAAGCAAGAAGAATCAATGCAAAGACCTTAGCAAGACAAGGGAAACAAATAGAAAGCATACGTGGTAATTGCCAGAAGAAGATTGGACAACAACGGTAGTACTGCCAGGTCGCGCGGTACTAAAATTTTAGTCGCGGTAGTACCGCGTGAAGACACGGTAGTACCGGGGCTTGGAGCGGTAGTAGGACCTTAGTACCACAGCTCGTGCGGTAGTACCGCACCTGACGGGCGGTAGTACCGGACCTGCGGTAGTACCGCACAGGAGATGCGGTAGTACCGCACGGCGGCAGATCCAAACCACTTTGAATCTGAGAACAACCGCGAAAACGTGGCAGTACTACGGTTGATCAAATCTACCACGGGACAACATATCAAGTATAATTTCTACGCAACACTACTCTCCTACATCCTACTCTTGCATAGATTTGGCCTAAAATCTCAAGAACACATGCATCTCCCAAAAACCTACAGGCAAAAGAACAACCAAGAGAGAGAGGGATTTGGGGAGAAACCTTGGTCCATGGCAAGAGGAAGTGGTGGGGAACGATCCCACCGGTCGGAATCCGAGGAGAGGGGCCGGAGACGGAGATCCGGCGAGGGTCTCCGGCGCCGTTCTTGAGCAAGAGAGAGAGAGAGGCGGCGGGGAGAGAGACAAGTGAATGGGTATGGGGAGTTGGAACCCCCCTGCCCGAGTCATAACCCCCCACGCGCACTTGTCAGCGCGGTAGTACCGCGCTTCATCGCGGTACTACCACTCGAGCGGAAGTGCCGCACCGAAGCGCGGTAGTACCGCTCTCCCAGGCGGCAGTAAAAAATTACTGCCGCGCTGGGTGCGGTAGTACCGTGCTCTCCACATGCGGTAGTACCGTGGCAGGCCGTGGTAGTACCGTGAGCTCAAGAAGATGCACGTTTCAAACACAAAGAAAAAGAGGTCTTCGCACGGAATCTTCAAGCAAACGAGACACCACAAGAACACGCTCAAAACAAAGAAAGAAGGGCAAAAGACAACAAGAATCAACCTCGAGACACCACCTCTCCAAAGAGAGGGCGGTGGCCGAAGCCACCTATGTTTGAGTCAATTGGTATGGCACCACGAAGAATTATCCTTGGGCCCATGACCAAAACTCGTCTTTCAAGCACAAGTACCATAAAAAATGGCTAATGTGAAAGAGTTGATCAATTTATGCATAATGGGGGGAGGGAGTATTCATTGAGAGAACAACACTCCCCCTATGTCCATGCCTACATCTAAACAAGACAACAAGTTGAGTATGGTGGGGTGTGCAAGGGTTCAAGCAACATTGCTCGAATCAATGATATTTAGCTCATGCCTTAACTTGCGAAATCTTTCTTCATCCAACGGCTTCGTGAAAATATCTGCAAGGTTATCATGAGTGTTGACGTAGCTGAGCTCGATCTCCCCTCGCCTAATGTGATCCCGGATGAAGTGATACCGAATCTCAATATGCTTTGTCTTGAAGTGTTGCATCGGGTTGCGAGAAATCTTGATGGCACTTTCATTGTCACACCAAAGAGGCACTTTGTCACAAATGACACCGTAATCCTTTAAAGTTTTCCTCATCCATAAGAGTTGTGCACAACAACTACCGGCCGCCACATACTCCGCTTCGGTGGACGAGAGAGACACACAATTTTGCTTTTTAGAAGACCAACTTACCAAAGAGCAACCAAGGAATTGGCACCCTCCGGAAGTGGACTTCCTATCCACTTTGTCTCCCGCCCAATCGGAGTCCGAATACCCTACAAGCTTGAAGTTTTCTCCTCTTGGGTACCATAAGCCAAAGTTTGGGGTATGAGCCAAATATCGAAAGATTCTCTTGACCGCCACAAAGTGGCTTTCCTTAGGTGCGGCTTGAAACCATGCACAAATTCCCACACTCAACATGATATCCGGTCTAGATGCACAAAGGTAAAGCAAGGATCCAATCATGGAGCGATATACCTTTTGATCCACCGCTTCACCATTGGGATCGATGTCACGTTGGCACTTGGTGGGCATTGGAGTGGAAGCCGGCTTGACATCACTTAGCTTGAATCTCTTGAGCATGTCTTGAGTGTATTTGGCTTGGTTGATGAAGGTTACTTCTCTTCTTTGCTTCACTTCGAACCCTAGAAAGAACTTCAACTCTCCCATGGAAGACATCTTGAACTTTGAGGTCATGAGAGCGGCAAATTCCTCATTGAAAGCTTTGTTAGGGGAACCAAAGATAATGTCATCAACATATAGTTGGCACACAAACAACTCCCCTTTGACCTTCTTAGTAAAATGAGTGGGGTCGATTAGCCCAACTTCAAACCCACGATCTTGTAACAACTCGGTAAGGTGGTCATACCACATACGTGGGGCTTGTTTAAGGCCATAGAGTGCCTTATCGAGTTGATACACATGATCGGGAAAGTAGGGATCCTCGAACCCGGGGGGTTGCTTGACATAAACCAACTCATTAATAGGACCATTAAGAAAAGCACTCTTCACATCCATTTGTTGCAACTTAAAGTTGTGATGAGAAGCATAAGCAATCAACAAACGAATGGATTCAAGGCGAGCAACGGGAGCAAAGGTTTCACCGTAGTCGATACCCTCGACTTGGGAGTAGCCTTGTGCCACCAATCTTGCCTTGTTGCGAATGATGGTCCCATGAGCATCTTGCTTGTTCTTGAATATCCACTTGGTTCCAATGACATTGTGGTTCCCCGTTGGCCTTGGCACCAATCTCCACACCTTGTTGCACTCGAAGTTGTTGAGTTCTTCATGCATGGCATTAAGCCAATCCGGATCTTCGAGTGCTTCATATACCTTTTGGGGTTCAACACAAGAGACAAACGCGTGATGTTCACAATAGTTTGCCAATTGTCTATGGGTGCTTACCCCCTTTTGAATGCTTCCAAGCACATTTTTCATGAGATGACCCTTGGTGGAGAGCTTGGATGCAATCTTGGCGGCACGACGCTCCAATTCCTCATCGGTGGTGAGTTGAGGAGCAGTCACTTGATCATCTTGAGCGCCGTCTTGAGTTTGTTCTTGATCTTGAAGTTGCTCGGAGGAGAGAACTTGACCTTGGGCATCAGTTGGTGTGTCAACACCGTCTTTAGGATGATCTTTCCCTTGGTCTTGTTCATGAGGTTGAGGGCCTTCACTTTGTTCTTCGGAAGCATGTGGGCCTTGGGTTGGTGATGGCTCCACTTGAGTGGAGCATTGTCCTTCTCCTTTGGCCACAAGGGGTTCCTCAATGGGTAGGATAAAACCAACACCCATTCTTCTTATGGCTTGAGGAGGAATTTCGTCACCTACATCACAAGTGCCACTTTGCTCCACTTGGGAGCCGTTATTCTCATCAAACTCCACATTACACGTCTCCTCAATAAGTCCCGTTGATTTATTGAGGACACGGTAAGCATGAGAGTTTGTAGCATAACCAACAAATATGCCCTCATAAGCTCTAGCCTCAAATTTAGATAAACGAACACCTTTCTTGAGAATGAAACACTTACACCCGAACACCCGAAAGTACTTGAGGTTGGGCTTGTAACCTGTGGGAATCTCATATGGAGTCTTGTTCAAGCCCTTGCGGAGGTAGAGCCGATTGGATGCATGACACGCGGTGTTGATGGCTTCTGCCCAAAAGTTGTATGGAGACTTGAACTCCGCCATCATGGTCATTGCCGCATCCATCAACGTCCGGTTATTCCTCTCCGCAACACCGTTTTGTTGAGGGGTGTAAGGTGCGGAATATTGATGCTTGATCCCCTCATCACTAAGAAACTCATCCAAGGTGTAGTTCTTGAACTCGGTGCCGTTGTCACTTCTTATTGTCAAGATCTTTGCATTGTGTTGACGTTGTGCTTCATTTGCAAAGTCAATGACAGTTTGTTGGGTCTCGCTCTTCCTCTTGAAGAAATACACCCAAGTGTATCTTGAATAGTCATCCACAATCACCAAGCAATACTTCCTACCCCCAAGACTATCAAAGGATGGAGGCCCAAAGAGATCCAAATGAAGGAGCTCCAAAGGCCTCTTCGAGTAAATGATAGTCGTGGGTGGGTGAGCCTTCTCATGTAGCTTTCCTTCGATACAAGCACTGCAAGCACGATCTTTAGCAAAACTAACATTCGTTAGTCCATGGACATGGTCCCCATTGAGAAGACTTTGGAAAGATCTCATATTGACATGGGCTAAATGGCGATGCCAAAGCCATCCCACGTCAACTTTAGCCATTAGGCATGTCGCGGTCTTAGTGGGTCGCTCCGAAAAGTTAATCACATATGGACCGTTCTCGACATGCCCAACAAAGGCTACTTTAAGAGTCTTGCTCCACAAGAGGGCCACGGTATCAATATCAAAGAAGGTAGCAAAGCCCATGATTGCAAGTTGACGAACGGAAAGTAAATTGTATGCAAGGGACTCAACAAGCATGACCTTCTCGATCGTGAGATCATGAGAAATGACAACCTTGCCGAGTCCCAATACCTTAGAAGACGAGGCATCACCCCACTCGACATTGGTGGGCATAGATGGAATCTTGTGCACGTCCACCACCAAGTCCTTGCTTCCGATCATATGATTTGTAGCTCCACTATCGAGCAACCATGATCCCCCACCGGAAGCAAACACCTACAAGAGATCAATGCTTGGTTTTTAGGTACCCATTTTGTAATGGGTCCTTTGATGTTAGTAACAAGGGTCTTAGGAACCCAAATAGACCATTCAATATACTCATGAGGAGAACCAACAAATTTGGCATAAACATGCCCATCACTAGCACGGCATAACACATAAGAAGGATTAAAGTCGCCGGCTTTGTTGGGAGGGGTGGCATTGCCCTTCTTGACACCGCCACCCTTCGCATTGTTCTTCTTCTCCTTGGAAGCACCCTCTCCCTCTTTCACAAAAGTTTGCTTGAGAGGAGGAGGTCGTTTGGTCTTGTCATTCTTCTTCTTGTTCTTGGGCTTGGGTGCGAACCTTATCCCCCCTTGGCACAACTTCCTTTTGATTGCTCAAAAGGTCATTGAGGTTCTTCTCACCTTGTATGCATGACACAAGGCCTTTCTCAAGTTGCTCCTTCAACTTAGCATTCTCCTCAACAAGATACACATGCTCACAACAAGGGTTAGTAGCATTTGCATTATCAATTAACACCATATGAGGAAAGGTGGCTTTCTCCTTGGTTAGCTTCACTTGGAGTTGATCATGAGACTCCTTGAGGCTAGCATGAACACCCTTCAAGACTTTGTGAGCCTTGTCGAGAATGTCAAACTCCTCTTTGAGTCTAGCAAGATCAACCCCAAGCTTTGCCTTCTCGGAGTTTAGCACACGAGAAACAACAAGAGCATGATCAAGATCTTTCTTTAACTTAGCATGATCATCGTTGTGTGACTCCTCAAGAGCCAAACGAAGACCACGCTCTTCCTCAAGAGCATTGGAAAGATCCGAAATCTCATCGGCATAGTCACGACTATGCCCCTCCATCTTAGAGATGGTATCTTCGTGAGCTTCGATCATGTCATTGGCTTCACCAAGTTGTTCCAAGAGAGCAACGAAGTGCTTCTTGGATTTACCCTTGAGTTTACCCATAAAGGTCTCAAACTCATTCTCCTCCACATTTGTTCCCTCAGGTTCTTCAATGCTATCCGTCAAAGAAGGATGATTAATAATGGTAGTTTTGATGTTGGGGGTTACCTTGTTGGTGGCTTTAGCCATGAAGCACTTGGCGGTGATGCTCTCATTGGGTGAGTCGAAGAGAGACAGCCGTGGAGTCGTCGCAATGGCAACGGAGGCCATGGCAACCGACTCACCATCTTCATCATCGTCATCATCCTCATTGTACTCTTCTTGTACCACCAATGCCTTGGGAGGCGTCTTCTTGGTGAAGTTGCTCTTGTTGGGGAACAACTTGGCCTTGTCCTTTCAGATGAGCTTGCCACCATTGTCTTCCCTCTTCTCATAAGGGCACTCCGCAACAAAGTGGCTCACATTGCCACAATTAAAGCAAGTCCTCACTCATTGCTTGCCCTTTGCGCCACTTGAATTGTTCTTGTTGAAGTTGGGCCTTGAGTTTTTCTTGCTCCAAAATTGCCTTGAAGCAAGTGCCATATGTTCATGATAGGCATACTTCGTATCTTCGAGGTTGCTCTCCTCTTCTTCCTCTTCATACTCTTCCTCCATACTAACCTTGGCCTTTAGAGCAAGGTTGGGCTTCTTTACTCTTTGAGAGCGAAGTACCGCATTGTCGGCGGTCTTGTCCAAGATGCTCATAGCAACGAACTCATCCAACACTTCACTCGAGGACAAGGTGCGGTAGTCCGGCCTTTGATGAATGACGGAGGACATGGCTTTGTGGTAGGGCATCATTGCCTTGAGGAATTTGCGCTTGATCCAATTGTCATCCGTGTCCTTACTTCCATGATCTCGGAGAGAGACCGCGAGTTTGATTACCCTCCGATAAAGCTCACGAGGTTCTTCATCTTCTTTCATTGCAAACTCATCGGCTTCATCTTGCACCACTTCATAGTTGGAGCGTTGAATGCTTGCGCTTCCCCGATAGAGGTAAACCACTTGGTGCCAAGCATCTTTGGCCATGGAGTAGGGCCGGAGATGAGGAAGATCTTTGGGTAGGATTGCTTCTTGGATGATGAAGAGAGCATTCTCATTGAATTGATTATCCACGGCTTCTCTAGAAGTGAAGTTGATTCGGTCATGCGGATAGAAACATTCTTCAATGATTCTCCAAAGGTTAGTGTTCACATGATTTAAATGATGCTTAAAGCGATAGACCCAAGAATCAAATTCTACATTCTTCTCAATCTTAGGGGCCAGGCCGGCATGATTCAAATGAGTGGAAGGAAGCGGTCCACCATAGACAACTGGAGGTTCCACATGGGCAAAGATGCCGGTGCCATTTTTACCACTAGAGGAAGGAGCTTTCTCGCTAGTAGCTTCCCCCTTGTCAGAGGTAGCATCCATCACCTTGTTAGCGGGATCACCCACTTTCAACGGTGCGGTGGAAAGTTTAAGCCCTTCTAAGAATTTATTAAACATGCTTTCGACCTCGGTCATCATGGAGGTTTTCAATGTGTCCAATGCCACATTGAATTCCTCACTAGAGACCGCGGTTCCCCCATCTCCCATAGACGAGACCGGATTCGCACCGGAGTGCTCCTCCACACCGTCTACGATGTCAACCATACTCTTCGGACGGTAAAGTCCTTAATAAAGAGATGAGGCTCTGATATCAATTGAAAGGATCGATATAGTTGACTCGAGGGGGGGGGGTGAATAGGCAACTAACAATTTTTAGCTTTTCTTTACCAATTTAAACTTTGCATCAAAGTAGGTTGTCTAGATATGCAACTAGGCGAGCAACCTATATGATGCAACAACAACAAGCACGCAAGCAAGCAAGAGATATAACACAAATAAGCTTGCACACATAAAGGCACGAGATAACCAAGAATGGAGCCAGTGAAGACGAGGATATGTTACCGAAGTTCCTTCCCTTTGAGGGGAAGTACGTCTCCGTTGGAGCGGTGTGGAGGCACAATGCTCCCCAAGAAGCCACTAGGGCCACCGTGTTCTCCTCACGCCCTCACACAATGCGAGATGCCGTGATTCCACTATTGGTGCCCTTGGAGGCGGCGACCGAACCTTTACAAACAAGGTTGGGGCAATCTCCACAACTTAATTGGAGGCTCCCAACGACACCACGAAGCTTCACCACAATGGACTATGGCTCCATGGTGACCTCAACCGTCTAGGGTGCTCAAACACCCAAGAGTAACAAGATCCGCAAGGGATTAGTGGGGGGAATCAAATTTCTCTTGGTGGAAGTGTAGATCGGGGCCTTCTCAACCACTCCCGAGAAAATCAACAAGTTTGATTGGCTAGGGAGTGAGATCGGGCGAAAATAGAGCTTAGAGCAACAATGGAGCTTAGGGTTGGAAGAGGTGGTCAACTAGAGGAAGAAGACACCCCTTATATAGTCGAGAACAAAATCCAACCGTTATCCACCTAACCAGCCCGCGGCATGCGGTACTACCGCACCAGGCAAGCGGTACTATCGCAAGGCCTCACTGTACTACCGTGACGGCACACGGTACTACCGCAGCCACGGCAGAAGCAAGGACAGGCCTGACGCGCAGAGGCGGAGGGCGGTACTGCCGCTGGCGCGGTACTACCGCTCCCCCTTGCGGTACTACCGGAAGGCAGATCTGGACTGGCCTGGGAAGGACGCGGATGAATAAAAATACATCCGTGCCAACTTCCGCTGAAAAACACTCGATGCAAAAATCCGACACGGTACTACCGCATATGGCGTGCGGTACTACCGCACAGGGAGCGGATGTAAAAAATTACATCCGCCCCTACTTCCGCTCATGTAGTTGTGTGAGACCAGGACTCGCGGTACTACCACACGCATGGGGCGGTACTACCGCGTAGGGCGCGGACGTAAAAATTACGTCCGCCCCTACAGCCGCACGGGCGGCTGAGTCTGGTCTGAGGTCACGGTAGTACAGCTCCGTAGGAGCGGTACTACTGCGGGCGCCTATGGTACTACCGCAGGGACGTGCGGTACGACCGCAGGGGCCTGTGGTACTACCGCTCTGCAGAGCAGTACTACCGCATGCCCCGGAACAGCAACACTTAGGAATCCTTCTCTTTGCGTAGAGATGAGGAAAATGGAGGATGCTCCAAGGTCAAAGGGAAAGGAGGTGCAGAGGAAGAAAACGTGTACATGATGATTCCACCCGAACCTTTCCGACGCTGACCCCCTCTTAATAGTATGGCTTTCCTACGACTCAAATCCACCGAAAAGAAACATAGAAAAACGCCGTCTTCAATAGTCTTCGAGGGGCACCAAACCGTCTTGTGCCTAGCGATGAAACGTCTGAGAAACTCAAGGCACACGATTAGTCCGCAAAAGCATTGTCATCAATCACCAAAACACTTTAGGGATAAATATGCCCTTATAGAGGAGCTGCGCGACCTCTTCACTGCACGCTACGCGGCACCGTCACACCACGCGGGCGCGGCCCTACTAGGCAGCTCTCAAGCACCGCCTTCAGATCGCCATGTGAAGCCATTCCTTCGCTAGATCGGCGCCGCTTCCAAGCGCTCGGGGGCTCCGCCGGGCTGGGCTGTGCCCGAGGCTGACCTCACCTTCGACTCAGAAGACCACCCCATCACCACTTCCGACTCGGATATGCTCCCGATGCTCTGCACGCCCACCATTTGCAATGTGGGCGTCACCAAGACCCTCATCGACGGCGGTGCCGGCCTCAACGTGCTCTCCGTGGAGGTCTTCAGCCTTCTTCACGTACCGCTCGAGCGGCTCAGCCTCAGCAAGCCTTTTTCAGGAGTTGGCGGTGGCGCCGCCCACTCCCTGGGGAAGATCCGCCTCCCCGTCACCTTCGGCACGCGCGACAACTACCGCACCGAGCTGGTCGACTTCGACATCGCCCGCATCGGCGTCCCGTACAACGCCATCCTCGGGTACCCAGCTCTGGCCTAGTTCATGGCAGCAACCCACCCGGTATACAACCTCATGAAGATGCCTGGAAGCAAGGGTGTCCTCACTATCAAGGGGGACACCAAGGAGGCCGTGGAGGCGCTCAAACTTGCCTTCAAGACCGCCGCGGTGGCCCCGAAGCCAAGGAGGCCGCACCAACCAAAAAGAAGCAGCTGTTCACCCAAGACAAGGCTGGAACCAAGCAGGTGCCGGTCGATGAAGACGGATCCTCGGGTGCCACCTTTACCATAGGTGCTGACCTCGACCCAGGCCAAGAGGAAGCGTTGGTGAAGTTCTTGCGCGCAAACAAGGAGATATTCGCATGGGAGCCCAAGCAGCTGGTGGGGGTCCCGAGGGAAGTGATTCAACATCACTCGAGGGTGTGCCCCAACGTACGCCTGATGAAGCAGCGGGCGAGACGGCAGTCCACGGAGAAGCAGGCCTTCATCGTCCAAGAGACCCGCAAGTTGGAGGCAGCGGGTACCATTCGCGAGGTTCGGTACCCCGAATGGCTGGCGAACCCCGTCGTTGTGCCGAAGAAAGGTGGGAAGGAGCGAATGTGCGTTGACTTCACCAACCTCAACAAGGCCTGCCCCCAAGATCCGTTCCCGCTCCCACGCATCGACCAGATCGTTGACTCCACCGCCGAGTGCGACCTGCTGTGCTTCCTGGATGCATTCTCAAGGTATCACCAGATCAAGATGGCGGTAGAAGATGTAGAGAAGACAGCCTTTCTGACCCCGTGTGGGGTCTACTGCTACACCTGCAGGCCCTTTGGACTGCGCAACGCGGGCGCAACCTTTCAGTGGTTGATGCACATCGCCTTAGGGCGGCAGCTCGGGAGAAACGCGGAGGCCTACGTCGACGACATTGTGGTAAAATCTCGGGAGGCTAGGACCTTGATCGAGGATCTTGAGGAGACCTTCACGAGTCTACGCCAGGTGAATGCTACCTCTTGAGCACTGCGTTGGTTTTCCCTTGAAGAGGAAAGGGTGATGCAGCAAAGTAGCGTAAGTATTTCCATCAGTTTTGAGAACCAAGGTATCAATCCAGTAGGAGGCCACGCACGAGTCCCTCGCACCTACACAAACAAATAAATCCTCGCAACCAACGCGATAAGGGGTTGTCAATCCCTTCACGGTCACTTACGAGAGTGAGATCTGATAGATATGATAAGATAATATTTTTGGTATTTTTATGATAAAGATGCAAAGTAAAAGAAAAGCAAAATAAAAGGCAACGGAAATAGCTAAGTGTTGGAAGATTAATATGATGGAAAATAGACCCGGGGCCATAGGTTTCACTAGTGGCTTCTCTCAAGAGCATAAGTAT
The DNA here is from genome assembly GCF_002575655.3 of Aegilops tauschii subsp. strangulata. NCBI lineage: Eukaryota > Viridiplantae > Streptophyta > Magnoliopsida > Poales > Poaceae > Aegilops > Aegilops tauschii. The sequence continues at coordinate 495,173,904 of NC_053037.3, read as the reverse complement.
TTACGGTGGGTGAACAAATTACTGTTGAGCAATTGACAGAATTGAGCATAGTTATGAGAATATCTAGGTATGATCATGTATATAGGCATCACGTCCGAGACAAGTAGACCGACTCCTGCCTGCATCTACTACTATTACTCCACACATCGACCGCTATCCACCATGCATCTAGAGTATTAATGTAACGCCCACGATGCGGCTATATCTCCCACGTGTCGAGGCACGACTTAGAGGCATAACCGCATAGTGGTTTTGTCGCAAGAAGGGCCATCTTCACACAATCCCATGTAATGAACAAGAATGGGATAAAGAGTTGGCTTACAATCGCCACTTCACACAATACATGAATATAATTTATACATCATCCAAAATACAAACATATAGACCGACTACGGTCAAAATCCAGACGAAAATAAGATAACCCCAAATGCTAGATCCTTGATCGTCCCAACTGGGCTCCACTACTGATCATCAGGAAAAGACACATAGTAACGACCACGTTCCTCGTCGAACTCCAACTTGAGATCGACCCCATCATCTGCACTGGCATCGTCGGCACCTGCAACTGTTTTGGTAGAAACTGTGAGTCACGGGGACTCAGCAATCTCACACCCGCGAGATCAAGACTATTTAAGCTTATAGGAAAGGATGGTGTAATGAGGTGGAGCTGCAGCGGCAATAAGCATATATGGTGGCTAACATACGCAAGAGAGAGCGAGAAGAGAAGCAACGGAGCGGTCGTCATCTAGCAATGACCAAGAAGTGATCCTGAACTCCTACTTACGTCATACATAACACAGACCGTGTTCACCTCCCGGACTCCGCCGAGAAGAGACCATCACGGCTACACACACGGTTGATGTATTTTAATTGGGTCAAGTGACAAGTTCTCTACAATCGGACATTAACAAATTCCCATCTGCCTCATAACCGCGGGCACGGCTTTCGAAAGATAATACCCTGCAGGGGTGTCCCAACTTAGCCCATCATAAGCTCTCACGGTCAACGAAGGATAAACCTTCTCCCGGAAAAACCCGATCAGTCTCGGAATCCCGGTTTACAAGACATTTCGACAATGGTAAAACAAGACCAGCAAAGCCGCCCGAATGTGCCGACAAATCCCGATAGGAGCTGCACATATCTCGTTCTCAGGGCACACCGGATTGTCCAAAGCTTCCGATAGGCTAGACCAGAGTTGCCCCTGGTGGCCACCGGCGACTGACTGGTTGGACGAATACTAAGAGGAGCACTGGCCCGGGGGTTTAAAATAAAGATGACCCTCGGGCTCTAGAAAACCCGGGGGAAAAAGGCATAGGTCGCAAATGGTAAAACCAAGGTTGGGCCTTGCTGGAGGAGTTTTATTCAAGGCGAACTGTCAAGGGGGTCCCATAAATCACCCGACCGCGTAAGGAACGCAAACTCAAGGAACATAATCCCGGTATATCAGAAACTAGGGCGGCAAGAGTGGAACATAACACCAGGCATAAGGCCGAGCCTTCCACCCTTTACCAAATATATATATATCCATTAATTAAATAAAAGATATTGTGATATCCCAACATATCCATGTTCCAACATGGAACAAACTTCATCTTCACCTGCAACTAGCAACGCTATAAGAGGGGCTGAGCAAAAGCAGAAACTTAGCCAAACAACGGTTTGCTAGGAAAGGATGGTTAGGGGCTGACATGGCAATATGGGAGACATGATATAGCAAGTGATAGGTAGCGCAGCATGGCAATAGAGCGAACAACTAGCAAAGCAAAGATAGAAGTGATTTCGAGGGGTGGTCATCTTGCCTGCAAGGTTCTCAGAGTTGTCGAGAGCTTGATCCTCGTAAGCGTACTCAACAGGTTCCTCGTTCACGAACTCGTCTCCCGGCTCTACCCAAGACAAGAACACAAACAAACGGAACCACAATCAACCACGAGAAATGCACAAGCAACATGATGCAAAACATGTATGATATGCAAGATATGATGTGCGATGCATATGCGCGCTCCGGAAGGAAAATGATGAACATGGAAGTAACTTGGCAAACCAAGCATGCCACTAGAAATATGAGATGATTTTGGTCGAAATCGATATAAAGATCACCGGAAACGGATGCACGGTTTGCAAATGGCAAGCAAAACAAGAATGACACGAATCTGCGATTAACAGCATGATAGCACTTAAAATGCAACAAGTAATAATGCTACAGCACTCCAACATAGCAACAAAGCATATGACAGTAATCTACAGGAGATGCTTGACAAAAGATGAACACTGAGCTACGGCTAGATCACAACATAACAAGCTCAAACAAGCATGGCAAAAGTGCAAAAGATAACAGGTTCACAGACTTGGTGAAATTACTGGACATGGCAGAAAACAGCATCAGGTAGCAATGTTCAGAGCACGAAATCAACATGCTACAGGAACTTAACATAGCAAAACAAGGCATGACAGTGTTCTACTAGATGCATATGACAAAAGTCCCTTACTGACCATAAGCCAAAAAGGACCAGAAGATACGATAGCAAGCATGTAAACATAGCAAGTTTAGTTATCAGGTTTCAGACTTTGTAGAAAACAGAGCATGACAGAAATAATAATATGTAGGCCTCTTTGTGAGCTTGATGCACTCACTACAGAGCAATTCATAACAAAACAAGCATAGGTACAGCAAGATGGCATGTTTATGAAGCTATCCATGGCAAGAACAATTGTATAGCATGTATGGATCAACTACAATAAGCTTGGCAAAATTGCATATCATGTTAAGAATCTGCCAGAAATATTTTATAGCAAAAGTAGAGCAAGATTGAGTCCTGCTATGGCACTCCATAATTGCAAAAAAGGGCAGGGCTTGATCAATTACAACTATATCTACAAACAATTCTTACTGAACATCTCCAAACTATGCATGGATCTCTCTGTAGCATCAAGTTTATATGGCAACAAAATAACAGCAGACAAGGACTTAGAGAAATCACCAAGTCCCTGAAATCAGAAACATTACGGAGTCTACTTTGCATGCTTGTGATAGTCACCACAGAGATCACAAAACTACATGGCATACACCCTTGTAAAGGTGGCATGGCATACAACAAAACACATGTAGAGCTCATGCTCATAATATGCACAGATTTAAAGATACAAAAATGACAAATCTCCAAGTTCTGTTAAGAACCAGCAGATAACAGCAACTAGCCCTCTTACAACAGAGATTTGGGCATCAAGATGACCTCTAATGAACATGGTGCAATTGAACAAAATGTAGAGCATCACGAGGCGAACAATTTGACATATTACACGCGCGAATCGGAGCTACATGCAAGGAATTATGCACTAAGGAACATGAGCACTTGCTGTAAAATTTAGAGGACTTGGAGAAAATTTCGGGGGGAGGAGAGGAGAAAGTCAACGCGCTCACCAGATCCAATCGGGCTCGGGAACTCGCCGGCCGGCGACGGGGAAGGAGAGGAAGGCGGCGGGGAGGCGCGGTCCGGCGAGGGGAGACGCGGAGGGCGGCCGGAGGGCGCGGGCAGGCGGCGGCGATGCGGGGACGGCGGCGACGAGGCCGGACGGCGAGGCGGCGGGTACGGGCGTGGCGCGCGGCGGCGGCGGCCGGTGCCGGCGGGGCGGCGGGGCCACGGCGGCGGCGCGGCGAGGAGAAGGCGGCGGGGCACGGCGGAGCAACGGGCGGCGACTTGGGGCTCGGTCGCGCGCGGGCGGGCCGGCCTCGGGCCCGGCGGGCCGCGGCGGCGCGGGGCGCGGAGGCGTTGACGTGGCGCGCGCCGGTTCGCTGGACGCGGCGGCGGAGATGTCCGGCGGGCGCCGGACACGTCCGGTGGCGGCGGGGGAAATTAGGGTTTCGGGGACTGCGAATGTTATTTTGGGGTGCTCACATATTTATAGGTAGAGGGAGCTAGGAGGCTCCAAATGAGGTGCGGTTTTCGCCCACACGATCGTGATCGAACGACCTAGAGCATGGAGATGACTTGGAGGTGTTTTGGGCTGGTTTTTAGGGGGTTTTTGCTGGACACTCAAATGGACTTAACGGATGCCCGGTTAATCGTTGGAGTACCAAACGACCTCCAAATGGAACGAAACTTGACCGGTGGTCTCCGGGTGGTATACTAAGGGCACTTGACAAGCCTCGGTCCATTCCGAGAATGTTTGATACCCGCTCACGAAAGAAAACAAGAGGGATGCGCCGGAGGAGATAGGAGCGCCGGATTGCAAAACGGACAACGGGGAAAATGCTCGGATGCATGAGACGAACACGTATGCAAATGCAATGCACATGAGGACATGATATGAAATGCATGACATGACAAAATGCAAAACGAAAGACAAAACCCGACCACGGAGGGAATATCATAACATATAGCCGAAAATGGCAAGAGTCGGAGTTACAATTATGGAAAGTCACATGCGGGGTGTTACAACACTCCACCACTACGAGAGGATCTCGTCCCGAGATCTAGGACTGAAAGAACTCCGGATATTCGGAACGGAGATGGTCCTCGCGTTCCCAGGTGGCTTCCCGGTCGGAATGGTGCGACCACTTCACTTTCAGGAATTTGATTGACTTGTTGCGAGTCTTGCGCTAAGTTTCTTCAAGGATAGCAACGGGGTGCTCATGATAAGACAAATCTTCTTGGAGGTCAATCTCTTCGAAGTTGATAGTGCGCTCAGGCGTCTTGAAGCACTTGCGGAGCTGTGACACGTGGAACACATCGTGCACGTTCGCGAAGTTGGAAGGAAGCTCAAGTTGATAGGCGAGGTCGCCTCTTTTGCCAATGATCTTGAAAGGACCCACGTATCTAGGGGCAAGCTTCCCTTTGATACCGAAGCGACAAGTGCCTTTCATTGGAGAGACGCGGAGGTAGACATGGTCTCCGATCTCGAAAGCCAAATCACGATGCTTACTATCATAGTAGCTCTTCTGGCGCGATTGCGCGGCTTTGAGATTATCACGGATGACTTTACACATTTTCTCAGCATCAGTGATTAAGTCATTGCCAAGAAGTTGGCGTTCACCAGTCTCTGACCAATTAAGAGGAGTACGGCACTTTCTGCCATAGAGAATCTCGAATGGGGCCTTGCCCGAACTTGCTTGGAAGCTGTTGTTGTAGGAGAATTCAGCATATGAAAGACAATCTTCCCATTTCATGCCAAAGGAAATGACACAAGCCCTGAGCATATCGTCAAGAATTTGATTGACTCGCTCGACTTGGCCACTAGTTTGAGGATGGAAAGCTGTGCTGAAGTGAATGTTTGTGCCCATGGCCTTCTGGAAGGAGTCCCAGAACTTAGAGGTGAAGATGCTTCCACGATCAGAAGAAACCAATTGTGGAATGCCGTGCAAGGAGACAATTCTGGAGGTGTATAGCTCTGCCAGCTGAACTGCTGTGATGGATTCTTTTATTGGAAGGAAATGAGCCACTTTAGAAAGCTTGTCGATGACAACGAAGATAGCATCATTTCCGCGCTTGGACTTTGGAAAACCAGTCACGAAGTCCATTTCGATATGATCAAACTTCCATTCTAGGATAGCAAGAGGTTGAAGGAGACTAGCTGGTCGTTGGTGTTCCGCTTTCACTCTTCGGCAGACATCACATTCATTCACAAATTGAGCAATTTCTCGCTTCATTCGAGTCCACCAATATGACTGCTTGAGGTCATGATACATCTTCGTACTTCCAGGATGGATGGAAAGAAGAGAATTGTGCGCCTCGTTCATTATGACTTTCCTTAGATCACCTTTAGGAACCACAATCCGGTCCTCGAAGAATAAAGTGTCTCTGTCATCAATGCGATAGCACTTGTATTTGGAAAGACCCTTGTCGATACCACGTTTCACCTTCTTCACCATGGCATCAAGGAGTTGTGCCTCACGAATTTGATCTTCCAAAGTAGGAGAGACTATGAGGTTGGCAAGAAAGCCTTGAGGAACAACTTGGAGATTCAGCTTGCGGAAAGCTTCACAAAGATCCGGTTGGAAAGGCTTGAGGATTAAGCTGTTGCAATAAGCCTTCCTGCTTAAAGCATCTGCAATGACATTAGCCTTGCCTGGAGTATACTCAATACTCGGATTGCACTCTTGAATCATTTCGACCCATCGAGTCTGCCTGAGGTTGAGGTTGGGCTGAGTGAAGATGTACTTGAGACTCTTGTGATCGGTGAAAATGTCCACTTGTCTTCCCAACAAGAGATGTCTCCACGTTATTAATGCATGGACAACTGCCGCCAACTCAAGATCGTGAGTGGGGTAGTTCTTCTCGTTGGGTTTCAACTGACGAGAGGTATAGGCCACAACTTTCTTCTCTTGCATTAACACAGCACCGAGACCTTGGAGAGAAGCATCACACAAAACTTCATACGGCTTGGATTCATCAGGAGGAGTCAAGACAGGAGCTGTGACTAGTTTCTGTTTGAGAGTGTTGAAAGCAACGTCACACTCAGGAGACCAGACATACTTCACATGCTTCTAGAGGAGGTTGGAAAGAGGCTTTGCAATCTTAGAGAAATTCTCAACGAATCTTCGGCAATAGCTTGCAAGACCAAGAAAACTGCGGAGCTGCTTGACATTCTGAGGAGGTTCCCAATTCACAATTGCGGACACCTTCTCGGGGTTAACAGCGATGCCGTTGGCAGAGATGATGTGACCAAGGAAAAGAACTTCATCGAGCCAAAACTCACATTTAGAGAACTTCGCATAGAATTGATACTCTCTGAGCTTGTCGAGCACCAATCGCAAATGTTTGGCATGATCCTTCTTATTTTTGGAGAAGACCAAGATATCATCGAGATAGACCAGAACGAATTCATTGGTATAGGGGTTGAAGATGAAATTCATCATCCGAGAGAAAACTGGAGGAGCATTGACAAGGCCGAAAGACACGACAGTATATTCATAAGAACCGAAACTTGTTCTGAATGCTGTCTTTGGAATATCTTCTTCACGAATGCGAATCTGATGATAACCCATACGAAGGTCAAGCTTGGAGAAAACTTTAGCACCTTTGAGTTGCTCGAATAGCTCATTGATGTTGGGAAGTGGGTACTTGTTCTTGATTGTCTTCTTGTTCAATGGACGGTAGTCGACACAAAGTCGGTCCGTGCCATCCTTCTTGACAAAAAGAACACCACAACCCCATGGAGAAGAACTCGGTCTGATCAAACCCAGACGCTCTTGTTCATCGAGCTGTTTCTTCAATTCCTTCAGCTCGTTGGGTCCAAGCTTGTATGGACGCTTGCAAACGGGTTCAGTGCCAGGCTCTAGTTCGATAACAAACTCAACTGGCCGATGAGGAGGCATACCCGGAAGCTCTTCTGGAAAGACATCTTGATACTCACAAACGACTGGAATTTGAGAGATGGCATTCAATTCGCCCTTCTCATTGAGAGAGAAAAACCGAATGGTTTCATCACGAGCGGCATAAATAATCACATCCTCAGAAGAGTGTGTCAATTGAATTTCCCTGGCAGCACAATCAAGTTGAGCCTTGTGCTTAGAAAGCCAGTCCATCCCGAGAATTAGATCAATATCCGAGTCACCAAGAACAATTGGAGAAGACAGAAATTTATAGTCCCCCATCTTGATGGAAACATCCGGAACCATAGAGCTTGCATTCATGCATTTGCCCGGAGAGACAACTGCTAACGGTCTAGGCAATCCTTGGAAATGCAATTCATGCTTGGATGCGAAAGGTCTTGATATGAAAGAAAGCGATGCACCAATATCAAAAAGAACTTTTGCAGGAATATCATTAACATGAAGATTACCCATTATCACATCAGTCAATTCCTCCGCTTGAGCTGCATTCATCATGTTCACCTTTGCAAACTTTGGATTATGGTTGACCACTGCATTGCTGGAAGATCTGACAGGAGGAGGAGGAGGCAGACGTCTTTGGTTGAAGCACTTGTTAGCATAGTGACCTTTCTGCTGACACTTGTTGCAAGTCACCTCTGAGAGTGGACGGTGATAAGGAGCATTGGACTTTGGAGCTTGATTCTGAGACTTGTTCTGATAGCCAGAGTTGGAAGAGTTGGAAGAACCATGGCCACCTTTGTTCTTCTGCTGGTAAGGCTGACGAAACGGAGGAGGAGGAGGCAACCAGAACTTCTGTTGCTTAGCTGCCACAAGTGAGGAAGAAGAAGACTGAACTGCGTCCCTGACTCTCTTCTTAGAAGCCTCACACTTGAGCTGAGCAGCCTCTTGCTTCAGTGCCATATTGTAGAATTACTGCAGATCCTCTCTAAGGCCACCTCTGAAGTGATAGATCATGCTCTTTTCATCAGGAACGTCTTGTTTAGCGAAGCGAGCAAGTTTCTGAAACTGGATGTTGTATTGATACACAGACATGTTGCCTTGCTTGAGATTGCGGAACTCCTCACGCTTGCTCTCAACAACACTTTGTGGAATGTGGTGCGCTTTGAAGTCCCGACAGAAGTCAGTCCAAGTGATCACACGACCTCCTCTGGAATCTTTATATTGTTGATACCAATCGGCAGCTTGGTCCTTGAGCTGGAAAGAAGCGAACTTGACATAGTCCTCAGGCCTGACATTGCTACATTCAAAATGCTTGTTAATGTCCACGAGCCAATCATCGGCATCCGTGGCCTCGGCACAGTAGCTGAAAGACTTGGGCTGATTTGCGAGAAACTGGTTGAGTGGAGCGAAGTTAGGCTGATTGTTGCCTTGACCTTGATTGCCTTGATTGCCTTGCCCTTGGGTGCGTTCTTGCAAGAGTTGCAGAATCATCTGAGCATTGGCGTTGGTGGCTGCCATGATAGCTTGCCATGCCTCCGGAGGCGGAGGTGGTGGCGAAGGGTTCGCTTGACTCCCTTCATTGCGATCCGGATTCTGACGCGTTGGCGGAGCCATCCTGAAGAGGGTGACATCCGTTAGCATCTTGATAGATAAATAGACAAGTAGAATCAACGGATAGAAATTGCAACATAAAGTCTTCACAATAAACATTCGAACGAAGATGAACGAATGAATTCTGTAGTAAATCATCACAGTTCCATAAGTTGAGAAGCCACTTAGAAAAAGATATGGAATCAACATATGACTTCGAAGCAACTCGAATATCACAATTCAAAACAAAACAAGTATTGGCTTGCAGAATAAGCTGGGACAAACATATGATAGAGATTTCGTCCGAAGTTTTCGTGGTGGGGCCCACACGGGCTCAATCGTACAGCACCATCATGTACAAGGCTGTGCACATGACATACGAAGCGTCCCCGAGTCGGCATAGCCAAGGACTCTTTAAGACACTACGAGACCACTGTAAAACCAACCGTGTACAGGCGGACCACTAGACGTCGAACCCCAATCTCATATCATGCGTCTGTCGGAAAGATATCCTAAGGCTAACTGAATTCCCACTTATAAACTCCCGAAACTTTCTGGTTATGCAATCTGGTGTTGGGGATACAGGGGACACAAAATATATCACCCAAACTAGCAATCCCTAGATCCAGCTATATCCATCCGTCAACACATAACCAAGAAATCTTCGGAAATCGTTTACCTCAACCTTCGAAAAACATCCGTTATACAAGTTATGGCAATACTCCCGAACTCCCGCCCCAGTACTGGGTGGCGTCGAGGTGATCTCACCAACAACTGCATAAAAGAGATTTCGATGTCGGCGAAACTCAGGTATTCCAGAACTGCAACGATAAAATTGTGACGACAACACCTCGGAGCTCAACTCCTCGGGACACTGCCACAACCCTAAATGTCAGGAGGCACCAAGAACAATGTTCTCGTCACAAAACCATCGGAACGATTCCAAGATACCCGCGTGATCCTAAATTTTTTTTTAGTGAAATTTGAGGAGAGAATAGTCAAAACTTCTACGTCAGGAGACCTCACCAGAGCGACGAAGGGACTGGGGAGTAAAAAGAATCCTACTCTCCGATATATATAATCCGAAGACTCAAATTTTTTTTGTTCTAGACTCAACAACGCCAGCGATTCGATCAAGCAGGGGGCTCCTAAGTCGGGGATGGCTCAGATTACCAACTTGTAACGCCCACGATGCGGCTATATCTCCCACGTGTCGAGGCACGACTTAGAGGCATAACCGCATAGTGGTTTTGTCGCAAGAAGGGTCATCTTCACACAATCCCATGTAATGAACAAGAATGGGATAAAGAGTTGGCTTACAATCGCCACTTCACACAATACATGAATATAATTTATACATCATCCAAAATACAAACATATAGACCGACTATGGTCAAAATCCAGATGAAAATAAGATAACCCCAAATGCTAGATCCCCGATCGTCCCAACTGGGCTCCACTACTGATCATCAGGAAAAGACACATAGTAACGACCACGTTCCTCGTCGAACTCCCACTTGAGATCGACCCCATCATCTGCACTGGCATCGTCGGCACCTGCAACTGTTTTGGTAGAAACTGTGAGTCACGGGGACTCAGCAATCTCACACCCGCGAGATCAAGACTATTTAAGCTTATAGGAAAGGATGGTGTAATGAGGTGGAGCTGCAGCGGCAATAAGCATATATGGTGGCTAACATACGCAAGAGAGAGCAAGAAGAGAAGCAACGGAGCGGTCGTCATCTAGCAATGACCAAGAAGTGATCCTGAACTCCTACTTACGTCATACATAACACAGACCGTGTTCACCTCCCGGACTCCGCCGAGAAGAGACCATCACGGCTACACACACGGTTGATGTATTTTAATTGGGTCAAGTGACAAGTTCTCTACAACCGGACATTAACAAATTCCCATCTGCCTCATAACCGCGGGCACGGCTTTCGAAAGATAATACCCTGCAGGGGTGTCCCAACTTAGCCCATCATAAGCTCTCACGGTCAACGAAGGATAAACCTTCTCCCGGAAAAACCCGATCAGTCTCGGAATCCCGGTTTACAAGACATTTCGACAATGGTAAAACAAGACCAGCAAAGCCGCCCGAATGTGCCGACAAATCCCGATAGGAGCTGCACATATCTCGTTCTCAGGGCACACCGGATTGTCCAAGCTTTCGATAGGCCAGACCAGAGTTGCCCCTGGTGGCCATCGGCGACTGACAGGTTGGACGAATACTAAGAGGAGCACTGGCCCGGGGGTTTAAAATAAAGATGACCCTCGGGCTCTAGAAAACCCGGGGGAAAAAGGCATAGGTCGCAAATGGTAAAACCAAGGTTGGGCCTTGCTGGAGGAGTTTTATTCAAGGCGAACTGTCAAGGGGGTCCCATAAATCACCCGACCGCGTAAGGAACGCAAACTCAAGGAACATAATCCCGGTATATCAGAAACTAGGGCGGCAAGAGTGGAACATAACACCAGGCATAAGGCCGAGCCTTCCACCCTTTACCAAATATATATATATCCATTAATTAAATAAAAGATATTGTGATATCCCAACATATCCATGTTCCAACATGGAACAAACTTCATCTTCACCTGCAACTAGCAACGCTATAAGAGGGGCTGAGCAAAAGCAGAAACTTAGCCAAACAACGGTTTGCTAGGATAGGATGGTTAGGGGCTGACATGGCATACACCCTTGTAAAGGTGGCATGGCATACAACAAAACACATGTAGAGCTCATGCTCATAATATGCACAGATTTAAAGATACAAAAATGACAAATCTCCAAGTTCTGTTAAGAACCAGCAGATAACAGCAACTAGCCCTCTTGCAACAGAGATTGGGGCATCAAGATGACCTCTAATGAACATGGTGCAATTGAACAAAATGTAGAGCATCACGAGGCGAACAATTTGACATATTACACGCGTGAATCGGAGCTACATGCAAGGAATTATGCACTGAGGAACATGAGCACTTGCTGTAAAATTTAGAGGACTTGGAGAAAATTTCGGGGGGAGGAGAGGAGAAAGTCAACGCGCTCACCAGATCCAATCGGGCTCGGGAACTCGCCGGCCGGCGACGGGGAAGGAGAGGAAGGCGGCGGGGAGGCGCGGTCCGGCGAGGGGAGACGCGGAGGGCGGCCGGAGGGCGTGGACAGGCGGCGGCGATGCGGGGACGGCGGCGACGAGGCCGGACGGCGAGGCGGCGGGTACGGGCGTGGCGCGCGGCGGCGGCGGCCGGTGCCGGCGGGGCGGCGGGGCCACGGCGGCGGCGCGGCGAGGAGAAGGCGGCCGGGCACGGCGGAGCAACGGGCGGCGACTTGGGGCTCGGTCGCGCGCGGGCGGGCCGGCCTCGGGCCCGGCGGGCCGCGGCGGCGCGGGGCGCGGAGGCGTTGACGTGGCGCGCGCCGGTTCGCTGGACGCGGCGGCGGAGATGTCCGGCGGGCGCCGGACACGTCCGGTGGCGGCGGGGGAAATTAGGGTTTCGGGGACTGCGAATGTTATTTTGGGGTGCTCACATATTTATAGGTAGAGGGAGCTAGGAGGCTCCAAATGAGGTGCGGTTTTCGCCCACACGATCGTGATCGAACGACCTAGAGCATGGAGATGACTTGGAGGTGTTTTGGGCTGGTTTTTAGGGGGTTTTTGCTGGACACTCAAATGGACTTAACGGATGCCCGGTTAATCGTTGGAGTACCAAACGACCTCCAAATGGAACGAAACTTGACCGGTGGTCTCCGGGTGGTATACTAAGGGCATTTGACAAGCCTCGGTCCATTCCGAGAATGTTTGACACCCGCTCACGAAAGAAAACAAGAGGGATGCGCCGGAGGAGATAGGAGCGCCGGATTGCAAAACGGACAACGGGGAAAATGCTCGGATGCATGAGACGAACACGTATGCAAATGCAATGCACATGATGACATGATATGAAATGCATGACATGACAAAATGCAAAACGAAAGACAAAACCCGACCACGGAGGGAATATCATAACATATAGCCGAAAATGGCAAGAGTCAGAGTTACAATTATGGAAAGTCACATGCGGGGTGTTACAACACTCCACCACTACGAGAGGATCTCGTCCCGAGATCTAGGACTGAAAGAACTCCGGATATTCGGAACGGAGATGGTCCTCGCGTTCCCAGGTGGCTTCCCGGTCGGAATGGTGCGACCACTTCACTTTCAGGAATTTGATTGACTTGTTGCGAGTCTTGCGCTCAGTTTCTTCAAGGATAGCAACGGGGTGCTCATGATAAGACAAATCTTCTTGGAGGTCAATCTCTTCGAAGTTGATAGTGCGCTCAGGCGTCTTGAAGCACTTGCGGAGCTGTGACACGTGGAACACATCGTGCACGTTCGCGAAGTTGGAAGGAAGCTCAAGTTGATAGGCGAGGTCGCCTCTTTTGCCAATGATCTTGAAAGGACCCACGTATCTAGGGGCAAGCTTCCCTTTGATACCGAAGCGACAAGTGCCTTTCATTGGAGAGACGCGGAGGTAGACATGGTCTCCGATCTCGAAAGCCAAATCACGATGCTTACTATCATAGTAGCTCTTCTGGCGCGATTGCGCGGCTTTGAGATTATCACGGATTACTTTACACATTTTCTCAGCATCAGTGATTAAGTCATTGCCAAGAAGTTGGCGTTCACCAGTCTCTGACCAATTAAGAGGAGTACGGCACTTTCTGCCATAGAGAATCTCGAATGGGGCCTTGCCCGAACTTGCTTGGAAGCTGTTGTTGTAGGAGAATTCAGCATATGAAAGACAATCTTCCCATTTCATGCCAAAGGAAATGACACAAGCCCTGAGCATATCGTCAAGAATTTGATTGACTCGCTCGACTTGGCCACTAGTTTGAGGATGGAAAGCTGTGCTGAAGTGAATGTTTGTGCCCATGGCCTTCTGGAAGGAGTCCCAGAACTTAGAGGTGAAGATGCTTCCACGATCAGAAGAAATCAATTGTGGAATGCCGTGCAAGGAGACAATTCTGGAGGTGTATAGCTCTGCCAGCTGAACTGCTGTGATGGATTCTTTTATTGGAAGGAAATGAGCCACTTTAGAAAGCTTGTCGATGACAACGAAGATAGCATCATTTCCGCGCTTGGTCTTTGGAAAACCAGTCACGAAGTCCATTTCGATATGATCAAACTTCCATTCTAGGATAGCAAGAGGTTGAAGGAGACTAGCTGGTCGTTGGTGTTCCGCTTTCACTCTTCGGCAGACATCACATTCATTCACAAACTGAGCAATTTCTCGCTTCATTCGAGTCCACCAATATGACTGCTTGAGGTCATGATACATCTTCGTACTTCCAGGATGGATGGAAAGAAGAGAATTGTGCGCCTCGTTCATTATGACTTTCCTTAGATCACCTTTAGGAACCACAATCCGGTCCTCGAAGAATAAAGTGTCTCTGTCATCAATGCGATAGCACTTGTATTTGGAAAGACCCTTGTCGATACCACGTTTCACCTTCTTCACCATGGCATCAAGGAGTTGTGCCTCACGAATTTGATCTTCCAAAGTAGGAGAGACTATGAGGTTGGCAAGAAAGCCTTGAGGAACAACTTGGAGATTCAGCTTGCGGAAAGCTTCACAAAGATCCGGTTGGAAAGGCTTGAGGATTAAGCTGTTGCAATAAGCCTTCCTGCTTAAAGCATCTGCAATGACATTAGCCTTGCCTGGAGTATACTCAATACTCGGATTGCACTCTTGAATCATTTCGACCCATCGAGTCTGCCTGAGGTTGAGGTTGGGCTGAGTGAAGATGTACTTGAGACTCTTGTGATCGGTGAAAATGTCCACTTGTCTTCCCAACAAGAGATGTCTCCACGTTATTAATGCATGGACAACTGCCGCCAACTCAAGATCGTGAGTGGGGTAGTTCTTCTCGTTGGGTTTCAACTGACGAGAGGTATAGGCCACAACTTTCTTCTCTTGCATTAACACAGCACCGAGACCTTGGAGCGAAGCATCACACAAAACTTCATACGGCTTGGATTCATCAGGAGGAGTCAAGACAGGAGCTGTGACTAGTTTCTGTTTGAGAGTGTTGAAAGCAACGTCACACTCAGGAGACCAGACATACTTCACATGCTTCTGGAGGAGGTTGGAAAGAGGCTTTGCAATCTTAGAGAAATTCTCAACGAATCTTCGGCAATAGCTTGCAAGACCAAGAAAACCGCGGAGCTGCTTGACATTCTGAGGAGGTTCCCAATTCACAATTGCGGACACCTTCTCGGGGTTAACAGCGATGCCGTTGGCAGAGATGATGTGACCAAGGAAAAGAACTTCATCGAGCCAAAACTCACATTTAGAGAACTTCGCATAGAATTGATACTCTCTGAGCTTGTCGAGCACCAATCGCAAATGTTTGGCATGATCCTTCTTATTTTTGGAGAAGACCAAGATATCATCGAGATACATCAGAACGAATTCATTGGTATAGGGGTTGAAGATGAAATTCATCATCCGAGAGAAAACTGGAGGAGCATTGACAAGGCCGAAAGACACGACAGTATATTCATAAGAACCGAAACTTGTTCTGAATGCTGTCTTTGGAATATCTTCTTCACGAATGCGAATCTGATGATAACCCATACGAAGGTCAAGCTTGGAGAAAACTTTAGCACCTTTGAGTTGCTCGAATAGCTCATTGATGTTGGGAAGTGGGTACTTGTTCTTGATTGTCTTCTTGTTCAATGGACGGTAGTCGACACAAAGTCGGTCCGTGCCATCCTTCTTGACAAAAAGAACACCACAACCCCATGGAGAAGAACTCGGTCTGATCAAACCCAGACGCTCTTGTTCATCGAGCTGTTTCTTCAATTCCTTCAGCTCGTTGGGTCCAAGCTTGTATGGACGCTTGCAAACGTGTTCAGTGCCAGGCTCTAGTTCGATAACAAACTCAACTGGCCGATGAGGAGGCATACCCGGAAGCTCTTCTGGAAAGACATCTTGATACTCACAAACGACTGGAATTTGAGAGATGGCATTCAATTCGCCCTTCTCATTGAGAGAGAAAAACCGAATGGTTTCATCACGAGCGGCATAAATAATCACATCCTCAGAAGAGTGTGTCAATTGAATTTCCCTGGCAGCACAATCAAGTTGAGCCTTGTGCTTAGAAAGCCAGTCCATCCCGAGAATTAGATCAATATCCGAGTCACCAAGAACAATTGGAGAAGACAGAAATTTATAGTCCCCCATCTTGATGGAAACATCCGGAACCATAGAGCTTGCATTCATGCATTTGCCCGGAGAGACAACTGCTAACGGTCTAGGCAATCCTTGGAAATGCAATTCATGCTTGGATGCGAAAGGTCTTGATATGAAAGAAAGCGATGCACCAATATCAAAAAGAACTTTTGCAGGAATATCATTAACATGAAGATTACCCATTATCACATCAGTCAATTCCTCCGCTTGAGCTGCATTCATCATGTTCACCTTTGCAAACTTTGGATTATGGTTGACCACTGCATTGCTGGAAGATCTGACAGGAGGAGGAGGAGGCAGACGTCTTTGGTTGAAGCACTTGTTAGCATAGTGACCTTTCTGCTGACACTTGTTGCAAGTCACCTCTGAGAGTGGACGGTGATAAGGAGCATTGGACTTTGGAGCTTGATTCTGAGACTTGTTCTGATAGCCAGAGTTGGAAGAGTTGGAAGAACCATGGCCACCTTTGTTCTTCTGCTGGTAAGGCTGACGAAACGGAGGAGGAGGAGGCAACCAGAACTTCTGTTGCTTAGCTGCCACAAGTGAGGAAGAAGAAGACTGAACTGCGTCCCTGACTCTCTTCTTAGAAGCCTCACACTTGAGCTGAGCAGCCTCTTGCTTCAGTGCCATATTGTAGAATTACTGCAGATCCTCTCTAAGGCCACCTCTGAAGTGATAGATCATGCTATTTTCATCAGGAACGTCTTGTTTAGCGAAGCGAGCAAGTTTCTGAAACTGGATGTTGTATTGATACACAGACATGTTGCCTTGCTTGAGATTGCGGAACTCCTCACGCTTGCTCTCAACAACACTTTGTGGAATGTGGTGCGCTTTGAAGTCCCGACAGAAGTCAGTCCAAGTGATCACACGACCTCCTCTGGAATCTTTATATTGTTGATACCAATCGGCAGCTTGGTCCTTGAGCTGGAAAGAAGCGAACTTGACATAGTCCTCAGGCCTGACATTGCTACATTCAAAATGCTTGTTAATGTCCACGAGCCAATCATCGGCATCCGTGGCCTCGGCACAGTAGCTGAAAGACTTGGGCTGATTTGCGAGAAACTGGTTGAGTGGAGCGAAGTTAGGCTGATTGTTGCCTTGACCTTGATTGCCTTGATTGCCTTGCCCTTGGGTGCGTTCTTGCAAGAGTTGCAGAATCATCTGAGCATTGGCGTTGGTGGCTGCCATGATAGCTTGCCATGCCTCCGGAGGCGGAGGTGGTGGCGAAGGGTTCGCTTGACTCCCTTCATTGCGATCCGGATTCTGACGCGTTGGCGGAGCCATCCTGAAGAGGGTGACATCCGTTAGCATCTTGATAGATAAATAGACAAGTAGAATCAACGGATAGAAATTGCAACATAAAGTCTTCACAATAAACATTCGAACGAAGATGAACGAATGAATTCTGTAGTAAATCATCACAGTTCCATAAGTTGAGAGGCCACTTAGAAAAAGATATGGAATCAACATATGACTTCGAAGCAACTCGAATATCACAATTCAAAACAAAACAAGTATTGGCTTGCAGAATAAGCTGGGACAAACATATGATAGAGATTTCGTCCGAAGTTTTCGTGGTGGGGCCCACACGGGCTCAATCATACAGCACCATCATGTACAAGGCTGTGCACATGACATACGAAGCGTCCCCGAGTCGGCATAGCCAAGGACTCTTTAAGACACTACGAGACCACTGTAAAACCAACCGTGTACAGGCGGACCACTAGACGTCGAACCCCAATCTCATATCATGCGTCTGTCGGAAAGATATCCTAAGGCTAACTGAATTCCCACTTATAAACTCCCGAAACTTTCTGGTTATGCAATCTGGTGTTGGGGATACAGGGGACACAAAATATATCACCCAAACTAGCAATCCCTAGATCCAGCTATATCCATCCGTCAACACATAACCAAGAAATCTTCGGAAATCGTTTACCTCAACCTTCGAAAAACATCCGTTATACAAGTTATGGCAATACTCCCGAACTCCCGCCCCAGTACTGGGTGGCGTCGAGGTGATCTCACCAACAACTGCATAAAAGAGATTTCGATGTCGGCGAAACTCAGGTATTCCAGAACTGCAACGATAAAATTGTGACGACAACACCTCGGAGCTCAACTCCCCGGGACACTGCCACAACCCTAAATGTCAGGAGGCACCAAGAACAATGTTCTCGTCACAAAACCATCGGAACGATTCCAAGATACCCGCGTGATCCTAAATTTTTTTTAGTGAAATTTGAGGAGAGAATAGTCAAAACTTCTACGTCAGGAGACCTCACCAGAGCGACGAAGGGACTGGGGAGTAAAAAGAATCCTACTCTCCGATATATATAATCCTAAGACTCAAATTTTTTTTGTTCTAGACTCAACAACGCCAGCGATTCGATCAAGCAGGGGGCTCCTAAGTCGGGGATGGCTCAGATTACCAACTTGTAACGCCCACGATGCGGCTATATCTCCCACGTGTCGAGGCACGACTTAGAGGCATAACCGCATAGTGGTTTTGTCGCAAGAAGGGTCATCTTCACACAATCCCATGTAATGAACAAGAATGGGATAAAGAGTTGGCTTACAATCGCCACTTCACACAATACATGAATATAATTTATACATCATCCAAAATACAAACATATAGACCGACTATGGTCAAAATCCAGATGAAAATAAGATAACCCCAAATGCTAGATCCCCGATCGTCCCAACTGGGCTCCACTACTGATCATCAGGAAAAGACACATAGTAACGACCACGTTCCTCGTCGAACTCCCACTTGAGATCGACCCCATCATCTGCACTGGCATCGTCGGCACCTGCAACTGTTTTGGTAGAAACTGTGAGTCACGGGGACTCAGCAATCTCACACCCGCGAGATCAAGACTATTTAAGCTTATAGGAAAGGATGGTGTAATGAGGTGGAGCTGCAGCGGCAATAAGCATATATGGTGGCTAACATACGCAAGAGAGAGCAAGAAGAGAAGCAACGGAGCGGTCGTCATCTAGCAATGACCAAGAAGTGATCCTGAACTCCTACTTACGTCATACATAACACAGACCGTGTTCACCTCCCGGACTCCGCCGAGAAGAGACCATCACGGCTACACACACGGTTGATGTATTTTAATTGGGTCAAGTGACAAGTTCTCTACAACCGGACATTAACAAATTCCCATCTGCCTCATAACCGCGGGCACGGCTTTCGAAAGATAATACCCTGCAGGGGTGTCCCAACTTAGCCCATCATAAGCTCTCACGGTCAACGAAGGATAAACCTTCTCCCGGAAAAACCCGATCAGTCTCGGAATCCCGGTTTACAAGACATTTCGACAATGGTAAAACAAGACCAGCAAAGCCGCCCGAATGTGCCGACAAATCCCGATAGGAGCTGCACATATCTCGTTCTCAGGGCACACCGGATTGTCCAAGCTTTCGATAGGCCAGACCAGAGTTGCCCCTGGTGGCCATCGGCGACTGACAGGTTGGACGAATACTAAGAGGAGCACTGGCCCGGGGGTTTAAAATAAAGATGACCCTCGGGCTCTAGAAAACCCGGGGGAAAAAGGCATAGGTCGCAAATGGTAAAACCAAGGTTGGGCCTTGCTGGAGGAGTTTTATTCAAGGCGAACTGTCAAGGGGGTCCCATAAATCACCCGACCGCGTAAGGAACGCAAACTCAAGGAACATAATCCCGGTATATCAGAAACTAGGGCGGCAAGAGTGGAACATAACACCAGGCATAAGGCCGAGCCTTCCACCCTTTACCAAATATATATATATATATCCATTAATTAAATAAAAGATATTGTGATATCCCAACATATCCATGTTCCAACATGGAACAAACTTCATCTTCACCTGCAACTAGCAACGCTATAAGAGGGGCTGAGCAAAAGCAGAAACTTAGCCAAACAACGGTTTGCTAGGAAAGGATGGTTAGGGGCTGACATGGCAATATGGGAGACATGATATAGCAAATGATAGGTAGCGCAGCATGGCAATAGAGCGAACAACTAGCAAAGCAAAGATAGAAGTGATTTCGAGGGGTGGTCATCTTGCCTGCAAGGTTCTCAGAGTTGTCGAGAGCTTGATCCTCGTAAGCGTACTCAACAGGTTCCTCGTTCACGAACTCGTCTCCCGGATCTACCCAAGACAAGAACACAAACAAACGGAACCACAATCAACCACGAGAAATGCACAAGCAACATGATGCAAAACATGTATGATATGCAAGATATGATGTGCGATGCATATGCGCGCTCCGGAAGGAAAATGATGAACATGGCAGTAACTTGGCAAACCAAGCATGCCACTAGAAATATGAGATGATTTCGGTCGAAATCGATATAAAGATCACCGGAAACGGATGCACGGTTTGCAAATGGCAAGCAAAACAAGAATGACACGAATCTGCGATTAACAGCATGATAGCACTTAAAATGCAATAAGTAATAATGCTACAGCACTCCAACATAGCAACAAAGCATATGACAGTAATCTACAGGAGATGCTTGACAAAAGATGAACACTGAGCTACGGCTAGATCACAACATAACAAGCTCAAACAAGCATGGCAAAAGTGCAAAAGATAACAGGTTCACAGACTTGGTGAAATTACTGGACATGGCAGAAAACAGCATCAGGTAGCAATGTTCAGAGCACGAAATCAACATGCTACAGAAACTTAACATAGCAAAACAAGGCATGGCAGTGTTCTACTAGATGCATATGACAAAAGTCCCTTACTGACCATAAGCCAAAAAGGACCAGAAGATACGATAGCAAGCATGTAAACATAGCAAGTTTAGTTATCAGGTTTCAGACTTAGTAGAAAACAGAGCATGACAGAAATAATAATATGTAGGCCTCTTTGTGAGCTTGATGCACTCACTACAGAGCAATTCATAACAAAACAAGCATAGGTACAGCAAGATGGCATGTTTATGAAGCTATCCATGGCAAGAACAATTGTATAGCATGTATGGATCAACTACAATAAGCTTGGCAAAATTGCATATCATGTTAAGAATCTGCCAGAAATATTTTATAGCAAAAGTAGAGCAAGATTGAGTCCTGCTATCGCACTCCATAATTGCAAAAAAGGGCAGGGCTTGATCAATTACAACTATAGCTACAAACAATTCTTACTGAACATCTCCAAACTATGCATGGATCTCTCTGTAGCATCAAGTTTATATGGCAACAAAATAACAGCAGACAAGGACTTAGAGAAATCACCAAGTCCCTGAAATCAGAAACATTACGGAGTCTACTTTGCATGCTTGTGATAGTCACCACAGAGATCAAAAAACTACATGGCATACACCCTTGTAAAGGTGGCATGGCATACAACAAAACACATGTAGAGCTCATGCTCATAATATGCACAGATTTAAAGATACAAAAATGACAAATCTCCAAGTTCTGTTAAGAACCAGCAGATAACAGCAACTAGCCCTCTTGCAACAGAGATTTGGGCATCAAGATGACCTCTAATGAACATGGTGCAATTGAACAAAATGTAGAGCATCACGAGGCGAACAATTTGACATATTACACGCGCGAATCGGAGCTACATGCAAGGAATTATGCACTGAGGAACATGAGCACTTGCTGTAAAATTTAGAGGACTTGGAGAAAATTTCGGGGGGAGGAGAGGAGAAAGTCAACGCGCTCACCAGATCCAATCGGGCTCGGGAACTCGCCGGCCGGCGACGGGGAAGGAGAGGAAGGCGGCGGGGAGGCGCGGTCCGGCGAGGGGAGACGCGGAGGGCGCGGGCAGGCGGCGGCGATGCGGGGACGGCGGCGACGAGGCCGGACGGCGAGGCGGCGGGGCCATGGCGGTGGCGCGGCGAGGAGATGGCGGCGGGGCACGGCGGAGCAACGGGCGGCGGCTCAAGCCTCGGTCGCGCGTGGGCGGGCCGGCCTCGGGCCCGGCGGGCCGCGGCGGCGCGGGGCGCGGAGGCGGTGACGTGGCGCGCGCCGGTTCGCTGGACGCGGCGGCGGAGATGTCCGGCGGGCGCCGGACACGTCCGGTGGCGGCGGGGAAATTAGGGTTTTGGGGACTGCGAATGTTATTTCGGGGTGTTCACATATTTATAGGTAGAGGGAGCTAGGAGGCTCCAAATGAGGTGCGGTTTTCGCCCACACGATCGTGATCGAACGACCTAGAGCATGGAGATGACTTGGAGGTGTTTTGGGCTTGTTTTTTATGGGGTTTTTGCTGGACACTCAAATGGACTTAACGGATGCCCGGTTAACCGTTGGAGTACCAAACGACCTCCAAATGGAACGAAACTTGACCGGTGGTCTCCGGGTGGTATTCTAAGGCCAGTTGATAAGCCTCGGTCCATTCCAAGAATGTTTGACACCCGCTCACGAAAGAAAACAAGAGGGATGCGCCGGATTGCAAAACGGACAACGGGGAAAATGCTCGGATGCATGAGACGAACACGTATGCAAATGCAATGCACATGATGACATGATATGAAATGCATGACATGACAAAATGCAAAACGAAAGACAAAACCCGACCACGGAGGGAATATCATAACATATAGCCGAAAATGGCAAGAGTCGGAGTTATAATTATGGAAAGTCACATGCGGGCTGTTACAATTAAGTTCATAAGAACAGAGTAACGCTTTAAGCAAGATGACATGATGTAGAGGGATAAATTCATGCAATATGATATAAACCCCATCTTGTGATCTTCGATGGCAATAATACAATACGTGCCTTGATGCCCCTACTGTCACTGGGAAAGGACACCGCAAGATTGAACCCAAAGCTAAGCACTTCTCCCATTGCAAGAAAGATCAATCTAGTAGGCCAAACCAAACTAATAATTCAAAAAGACTTGCAAAGATAACCAATCATACATAAAAGAATTCAGAGAAGATTCAAATATTGTTCATAGATAAACGTGATCACAAACCCACAATTCATCGGTCTCAACAAACACACCGCAAAAGAAGATTACATCGAATAGATCTCCACGAGAGAGGGGGAGAACATTGTATTGAGATCCAAAAAGGGAGAAGAAGCCATGTAGCTAATAACTATGGACCTAAAGGTCTGAGGTAAACTACTCACACATCATCGGAGAGGCTATGGTGTTGATGTAGAAGCCCTCTGTGACAGCCAGATTTTTTGCCCTTTCTTTTTCTTTTGTTTTTCTGAGGTTTTTGCCCGAGATTTCCTTTTTCCGTGGCTATGTGGCCTGGAAACTGAAGAAGATGCCCTCTTCTTTGTTTCCAGAGTGGCTTGTCATTCCCAAACCCTTCCCTAGACCCTGTCATTTTCATCCTAGCCCAAATCCCAATATTCTTTTTATTGGGAATATTCCTTTTCTATTAAAGGAATAACTCAAATTGCCCTAGGTTGTGAAGCAACCTTTATTTCCATCACTCCTAAAATTCCCAAATAATTCTCATAAATTTTTTGGGTCATATATTTCTCAAATATGGAAAAATATTTCATTTGTCATGTTTATCATCATGCTCAAATAATTCATTTCCTATTCTGCCCTAAATGGCACATTGTGAAGCAAGTGCTATTTTCATTTTCCCAATTGACCTCAAACTCCTTGGACACCTTTTCCTGTCCATATCATTGCCACATGCCAAAATGCAACCTCATTTGCCTAGTAATTATTTAATTATGATTTTCCAAATTTTCTATCCAGAAAGAAACTTTGTGAAGGAGGTGGAAGCTAGGCATATCCAAATGAGTTGCCATTTTGCATGGTCCCTCATATTATCATATAATAGCCCTCGTCCAAAGTAGAGCTCATGTCATGCCTCCATGTGAGCTCATCTTCAATTCTTTCATTCTGTCCAAATTTTCAGTTTGTGAAGCAAGTATATTTTATCTTGCTCCATTATGGCTGCCAATTTTTCTAGGCCTTTTATTATCCAAATAACCTACCTCCACCCATTTTGGGCATGGTTCATTGTCACAGCCCTAGCTCAGCCCCTGTTGTCTTTGGTTGATCTCCATGGTATCATGTTTAAATTCAAATGAAATTTGAATTGAGGAATTTTCAAAGCCTCAGAAACCTTTTAAAAATGATCAACATTAAAATCTTCTCAAAGAAGCCCAAGAAAATGTTCCTGTGAAACCTTGAAAAATATTGGCAAGAATAAAATTCAAACCAATATTTTTGGTGGCTTTAAAATATTTATTTTGGGCCTTTGAATTAAATCAATAACATATTTGAGTTGGACTTATTTCTGTTATATAAGAGATAAAGTTCAAATAATTTTTGTAAGTTTGCATGTGGCCTTGGACAAGTTTCCTGAGCTCACATAAAAATTTACAGAAAGTTCTATATGATTTGATGCTTCAAATCAAATCTAACAAACTACAGAAAATAGAAAACATAAAAGGAATGTTAGAGAGAGGAAAAAACCTTACCTGGCGCTTACCTCTTGTGCTGCCCACCTGACAGTCCAGCCACCTGGCGGCCCAGCCCACCCGCAGCAGCCAGTCACCCCCAACCTCCCGCCAGAAGGATGAGGGGCGCGTGCTCGCCGCGCGCGTCCACGCGCGAGGCCACCTCCTACTTCTGCCGACACAGGAGAGGCTCCAGAAGCCGCCACGCGCTACCCCGGTCCCTCTCGCCCGCCGCTCGTCCTCTTCCCCTCCTCTGTCTCGCCCTCCTCCCCACAGGTGAGCGCTGCCGTCGCCACCGACGCCATTCGCCGCGGCCACAGCCACCGCCTAGCCTCCCCAACACGTCCAGGAGCTCCGTCTCCGTCTTCTACACCTCCTCAAGGACACACGCACCGCCGGACGCCCCACAGCGTCGCCATCTTCAACGTCTTCATCGCCGGCCGCCGGAGATGCCCCTCGCCGCTTCACTCGCTCCGGTGCTTCCCCGAGCCATCTGACACCGCCAAACGACGCGCTGTGAGCCCCGCCGCCTTTCCCCCTGTTCTCCCTCGCTCGTTCGTCCCCTAGTCATGCCTACCACCGCACCCGTGAGCTCCCCGCCGCCATCCATGTCGCCGCCGAGCCCAGAGCTCGATTCACCCAAAGCCGAGCATGTCTGCGTGCTCAGCAGCCCCCAGAAAGCGAACGCCACGACCCAAGCCTCCCGCTGTGCACCCTATCCCGCTCGAGCCCGTGGCTCCGGCCGCCGCCAAGCTCCACGCCGACGGCGTTACCGGCCACCCCACGACCAACGGCCTATGCGGTTGGATGCGGCGCCCCTTCAGCTACCCGTAGACGCAAACTATACGCAAAACCGAGCCCCGCAGCGGGTTTCCGGCGAACTTCCGCCGCCGATCTGGTCATCGCCGGCCTAAGTCTGACGATGATGACGTGGCATCGTTATTAGCGGCTAATCCCCCAATTAGCACTCTAACAGACACTGACAGCGGGCCCCACCACAGGGTCAAACCCTAGTCAGCGCTGGATTTGACCGTGGTTTAGTCCCTGTGTCAATGACACGCGGGTCCCACCAGTCAGGTTTGACCCTGGTCAACTGGGCTGACCGGCTGACGCAGTAGTGACACAATGCTGATGTCATTAATCATTTTCTGGATTAAAACTAATTCAGGAAATTCCAAAAAATGACTTGAACTTCAAAAATTCATAGAAAATAAACTATAACTCAGAATGGAATATATTATATATGAGAAATGATTAGAAAAATCCAATCTATCCATTGGTACTGGTATCATGCATGATAAAGCAACTTAACCTTGCTGTATAGACCAGAACATGTTAATGCACTTTGGAAATTCATAGTTTGAATTTGCATTTGAACCTTTGGTTCAAATCAACTCAAACCCTTCTGTTGCTAGCTCATTAGCTCAAATCACAACATCTTGCTCCATTATGGCTGCCAATTTTTCTAGGCCTTCTATTATCTAAATAACCTACCTCCACCCATTTTGGGCATGGTTCATCAAGCCATTATTTCTCTAGAATGTTTCCAAGATTCTGGACAGAAATGATGTTTGTAAAGCAAGTACCATTTTGGATGGTCCATTTGGTATGAGCTTTTTACAGCATCTTTATATGTCCATATCATGAGGATTTCCCAAGTTGCATCACATTCCATAACTCCATGTGAGTGCATCATACAAATCAAGTGTCTGGACCAAAAATGCAGTTGCAAAGCAACCCTATTATTTATTGGTCCATTTCTTCTCTAAACCTCCAGGATTGTAGTTCTTCCTTAGTTAAACCTCCAAGACAACTGCATTTCTCCCAATCAAGTTTCTGTGGATCACCAGTGCACGACCAAGTTTACTGCAGTAAACTTTAGAGGTTAATTACCATTCAACCAGAGCTATTTTCATCGTTCTACCACCTCAGTTGTAACCTCCCCTGGAAGGACTTACCACTAGACAACAAGTTCCAGCCCCTCTCCCCCGCTACATGCCAGTGCACGCGGTGACTGCGACAATGGCGTGCCTGTGCACGCGCTCTGTGTGCAGTGGCCGCGTCTAGTGACTGTTTCACTACTAGAAATATGTCAACTAGTGACCTTTTATCGGTGACCCTGGAAGAATTGGTCATAGGTCTATGACCATTTAAGACCAATTGGTCAAAAGCTGTTCGGGGGGCTCCAAACCCTAAACTGTAACGACCATTTTGGTCAGAAAGGTCGTAATTTCCTTACACGAAATGGTTAGAAAGCAGATAGCACTGGTTCGCTGCCTTATTTCTACCTTATCATGACCAATATAGATGGTCATAACCTTGTAAATTGTGGTGGGTTGCTATGACTAGGCGCCACCTCATCAGTTTTGCCTATGTGTCATGTCCATGTGGCAAATTTTGCCCTAGGTTGTGAAGCAACCTATATTTCTGTCATTACCAAAATTCCCAAAAAAAATCTCATAAATTCTTTGGGTCATATCTTCGTCAAATATGTAAAAAACCTTCCTTGCCTAGTTCGAAAATATTTCAAAAATATTCATTTTCCTATTTTGTTCAAAACAACACTTTGTGAAGGAAGTACCACTTTGGCATGTCCAAATAGTATCTATTTTCTACGACGCTTTCCTATGCCCAAATAACCATCCTCCACCAAATGCCAGCTCAATCCATTCATTATTTTGAGCCTAGCTTCAACATTCGTATTTATGTCCAGTGTGGTACTTTGCAAAGCAAGTACCACCTAGGCTCCTCCTTTTGAGCTGAAAATTTGTGAAGACGGTCTTCTTAGTAACTAATCATCCTCAGCCAAAACTCACGCCCATTAGCCATGTAAATTTCCCGTACCGCTAATCAAACACTTGGCTGCTAATTCATATTTGAGCATCGATCGGTCTCCTCGTGAGAATCTTATGTTGTAATTTTCTTCCTAGCACCTACCTGGGGAGTGCCCAACCCACTAGACATGCCTAGGCCGCCCAGAACACATGGCAACGCCACGGTCATGCGGTGACCACGCGGCGGGCATGCGAGTTTACGCGCTCTAGAGTTGGGGCCCTCGGCCACCGCCCAAACCT
The DNA here is from genome assembly GCF_002575655.3 of Aegilops tauschii subsp. strangulata. Classification (NCBI taxonomy): domain Eukaryota; kingdom Viridiplantae; phylum Streptophyta; class Magnoliopsida; order Poales; family Poaceae; genus Aegilops; species Aegilops tauschii. Next base: position 495,146,343 of record NC_053037.3, on the reverse strand, counting down.
CGACGTATTGCCACCAAACCATGTATTTATGATTAAATAGGTCCTTATGTAACTATAAATGATTTTTGGAAAAAATAAATAGCAAACTATGAGGTAGTTGCAGTTCAAATTTGACCCGCTTCCAGCTGAATCGGCGGAAATTTGTCTTCTTCACGAGAGGTGGATCAAAACTTTTTACACCCAACCATTTTGTCAATTGTGCATTAAATATGTCCTAGTATTTTAGAAAATTGATTTGGTCCAATTTTGCAACAATTATTTGGTAGTTCCTTCACAATAAAACCTCATTTCGGGCACTCGAAAAATGGAAAATGGTTTTTTGTCCAAAGAAAATGAAAACTTCCTTAGGCAACATTGTTTGCCATTCCAATATGCACCCTTGTGCACAATATGAGATCATTTGAACAAACTATGCCATGAATGTGGCCATAAGATTGATCATTTGGCTTGAAAGCCATTGATCTCCACACGTGATAGCTGGTTTCAGAGAACACTTTTTTAAAATAATTGCCATATTACAAGTTTATTATTTTTCCTGGGAACTTGGCCACATATGATGACACAATGCGAAGGTTTCCCAATTTTTTTTTTGAATTTTTTATGCCCGTTTCAAAATTCGGTCAAAACGGCAGGAATGACCGTTCCGAGCTAGTGGTTGAATCTTGGAATTTTTTTGGTGTTTATCTGATTAAATAGGTACTTATGTACCTAGAAATGATTTTTGGAAAAAATAAATAGCAAACTATGAGGCAGCTGCAGTTCAAATTTGACCCGCTTCCATCTAAATCGGCGGAAATTTGTCGTTTTCACGAGAGGTGGATCAAAACTTTTTACACCCAACCATTTGGTCAATTGTGCATTTAATATGGCCTAGTATTTTAGAAAAATGATTTGGTCCAATTTCGTAACGATTATTTGGGAGGTCCTTCACAAAAAAACCTCCTTTCGGGCACTCGAAAAATGGAAAATGGTTTTTTCGTCCAAAGAAAATGAAAACTTCCTTAGGCAACATTGTTTGCCATTCCAATATGCAGCCTTGTGCACAATATGAGATCATTTGAACAAACTATGCCATGAATGTGGCCATAAGATTGATCATTTGGCTTGAAAGCCAATGATCTCCACACGTGATAGCTCGTTTTTGAGAACACTTTTTTAAAATAATTGCCGTATTAAAAGTTTGTTATTTTTCCTGGGAACTTGGCCACATATGATGACACAATGCGAAGGTTTCCCAATTTTTTGATTTTTTTGAATTTTTTATGCCCGTTTCAAAATGCGGTCAAAACGGCAGGAATGACCGTTCCTAGCTAGTGGTTGAATCTTGGAATTTTTTTGGCGTTTCTCTGATTAAATAGGTACTTATGTACCTAGAAATAATTTTTGGAAAAAATAAATAGCAAACTATGAGGCAGCTGCAGTTCAAATTTGACCCGCTTCCAGCTGAATCGGCGGAAATTTGTCTTTTTCACGAGAGGTGGATCAAAACTTTTTACACCCAACCATTTGGTCAATTGTGCATTAAATATGGCCTAGTATTTTAGAAAAATGATTTGGTCCAATTTCGCAACAATTATTTGGGAGGTCCTTCACAAAAAAACTCCTTTCGGGCACTCGAAAAATGGAAAATTGTTTTTTCGTCCAAAGAAAATGAAAACTTCCTTAGGCAACATTGTTTGCCATTCCAATATGCACCCTTGTGCACAATATGAGATCATTTGAACAAACTATGCCATGAATGTGGCCATAAGATTGATCATTTGGCTTGAAAGCCACTGATCTCCACACGTGATAGCTCGTTTTTTAGAACACTTTTTTAAAATAATTTCCGTATTACAAGTTTGTTATTTTTCCTGGGAACTTGGCCACATATGATGACACAATGCGAAGGTTTCCCAATTTTTTGATTTTTTGAATTTTTTATGCCCGTTTCAAAATGCGGTCAAAACGGCGGGAATGACCGTTCCTAGCTAGTGGTTGAATCTTGGAATTTTTTTGGCATTTCTCTGATTAAATAGATACTTATGTACCTAGAAATGATTTTTGGAAAAAATAAATAGCAAACTATGAGGCAGCTGCAGTTCAAATTTGACCCGCTTCCAACTAAATCGGCGGAAATTTGTCTTTTTCACGAGAGGTGGATCAAAACTTCTCACACCCAACCATTTGGTCAATTGTGCATTAAATATGTCCTAGTATTTTAGAAAATTGATTTGGTACAATTTTGCAACAGATATTTGGTAGGTCCTTCACAAAAAAGCTCATTTCGGACACTCAAAAAATGGAAAATGTTTTTTTGGCCAAAAAACTCATTTCTCATGACATATTTTTAAAGATATTTATCTTATTTCATGTTTGTTACTTTTCCTGAAAACTTATTCACATTTGGTGACACAATGACAAGGTTTTTCATTTTCTTTTTGAATTTTCTAAGGTCATAGAATAGCTGATATGATTTTAACACGCTATTTTTAGTCAACTACGACCAATTTAAATGGTCATAATGTGGTACTGCATTCTGATTGGTCCGTGGACGTCTCACGCGGATCATGCATGGAACACCGTCGGATGCTCGCAGATCCAACACCAACCCCGAGCCCACCTCAGCTCTACTCGTGGACGTTTTCCATCCACCCCCCGCCTCCTTTCTTTCTCTGCCTCCTTTGTTTCTCTGCCCCTCGCTCCCTCACAATCCCTCGCCCGAAACCCTTGCCGCCGCCACCTACGCCTCTTGTTCCGGCGTGTTCCGGCGGGCCTCGCCGGCGTGCATCCCAGATCCGAGCTCCCCTGCCTCCGCTCTTCCCTCCCCTCCGGCCAGATCCGCCTCTCGCGGCCCCGGTAGCTCATCCCCAACCCCTTCCCACGGCTAGGGTTTCGAGGGTGGCGTTCCCACCAATTTCGGCGCGGCGGCAGCGACTGTGCTCCGCCCACCAACCTAGCCGCACAGCATGGCCATGGCCATGGCGGCGGCCAGATCCACCCCCTCCCTCATCTCCTCGCCGCCGCCACCTCCTCCCCGTCCTGCAACAGCGCGTCCCGCCACCACCTCCTTCCTCGACGCGTCCCGCAGCTACGCCCATCGCGTCGCGCAGATGCCGTCCCCAATCCCCACCGCGTTCCCCAATCCCCACCCCAACCAAAATCTTCCCCATCTCCCACGGCCGGTTCTCCTCCCATCCGCATCCCCTTCCCTACCCCCGCTCCCAGATCATGCCGCGCGCCGCCCCTGACCACCGCCGGAACCCCACCCTGCCGCCGACGAGGCCCGACCCCCCGGGGGCCCAGCCAAGATGGTGCTCGCGCAGCTAGGCGGGAGCATCTCCCGCGCGCTCGCGCAGATGAGCAACGCCACGGTGATCGACGAGAAGGTGCTCGGGGAGTGCCTCAACGAGATCTCCCGCACGCTCCTGCAGTTCGACGTCCAGAAGATCATCAACCTCGAGACCCTCGCCGCCGGCACCAACAAGCGGCGCATCATATAGCAGGTCCTGCCTGCTCCACCTCCCTCAATTCATTTCCTGCGCTATTCGATCGAGGGACGCGCGTGCCAGGGGGGACTGGTTGGTTGGAGGCTGATGCCCTTGTGTTTTTCTTGCTGCAGGTCGTCTTCACGGAGCTCTGCAACATGCTGGAGCCAGGGACGCCGGTCTTCACCCCCAAAAAGGGCAAGCCCAATGTCGTCATGTTCGTCGGATTGCAGGGCCAGTCTGACTCACCAACCAACCTCGCCTGCTTGCTCTGTTTATTGTTCTACACCTATTACTGAATGTATATATGTACCACTCTGTGTGTAGCATTTTTCTAACTGTACAATAGCACTCACTCCTCTACTATCACATAATAGATTATCCTTGAATTCATCTAGTTTGGATCAAAACAGAACCATTGATTAATACTAGATGATTGTTACTGTACATTTGGTTACAAATTTCTTTGAACTAGTTTGATTCCCTGCTGATCTACATCTTTTACTTACTCACATGCTTGACTGAATTTGCTACTGCTGTTACTCTAGTGGTGAACGAGATAGGCATTCTATTGCTTGTTTCCTTTCTTCCACAAATTAAAACTCAGTAATCTTGTTAACTGCTACCGCTGTCATGAACAACACATCTGAGATGAACTTGACATTGATTTGCTCGTGTGTCAAGTATGGATAGACTTTGCTATTCACCAGTATTCAGGCGGTTGAAGTGTGCGTGTTGCTGCGGCTGTTAGGATGTCGTTGGGTTGTTATCACTAGTACTAGTCCTGTCAAATTGCCTGTGATTAGTTCATTACCATGCTATCCAGGGATATTCATTTATGTGCCTGTGAATTCGTTCTTGGTGTGTATGTATGTATATGTGCTAGCAACATGAGTAGGAATTAACATCATGCTCGGCCTGGATGAATTGCATGCATACATTGATCCAGGGAGAAGTGTATGACTGATACAATCCTCTTTTTCACAAAGCTATTATACACTTTGGGAAATACAGTAATTTGTTCTTTACTAAATGCACTGCAAGTATGGATGCTGATGCATGCATGCATATAGGGTGAGTCGTACCTAGTTGTTCTTTATGCATCTCCAGTCGTACCTAGTATTGTTTTAATGGAATCAGTACAATTTTTGTGTACATTGGGATTGCTCTGTTTGCTTCATATTATGGTGTAAATGTCTTGCTAGCTTATTGTGGCAGCCGGCTGTGATGATAAACACTTTCAACAAAGATGCCAGTTCTGCTTCTGAAAATTCATGACTGAAAAACCTGTTATACAAGATCTATTTAGTACTCATGTATTATGGCCGTGGCTCATTTAGTATGTGCTTGCTGTGCCTTGTGTATTGGTGCCTAATTAGCTTCTGTTAGGGGATAATCTACTGGTTATAGCAAGATTTTACTCTTGTTTCATGGAATAGATGGTTCATGTGTACTGCGATGTACTAGTTGAGCTCTGCTGGCTGTACTAGTCGAACTCTGCTCCTTCTAACTCATATAAATTTTGCTCCTGTTGCTATACAAGTGATGCTTGTGTGATTGTTGATGGACAGGAACTAGCAAACTTTGTTGTTTTGCAACTGAATGAACGCAACTTCAGTTTGTATGTCACCCAGCTTACTGCTGCGGTGGCTGTCGATGCCGGCAAGCCTGCAACATCTCCGATGAGCTGCAGGACCTGGACACCTTAGGTATGCCCTGCTCCTCCTACTTCCACCCTCATCTCATGTGCGCCAAGTCCATCTCTCTCATGTGCATGTAGATCATGATGTAATAGAACCCTGCAACAGAACTACTGATGTAATATGCAAAGAACAAATTGAAACCATGTTCTATATCCTGACTTGTTATTTTCTTCTCTAGCAAATTGTAGACATGAATCTCTAGTTGACCTATTGTTTCATAGACATATATCTGCATTTCTGCTGCTTTATCATACATTCGATCCATAAATCTGCATTTCTGTGAAATTTTGTTAAATATATATTTTCCAGATAGTCTATACACTAAACCTGGAGGTTTGAATATCTACTCCAGGAATGAAAATGCTACTCTAATGACTTTGTGTTCACCCTTTTACAGGAGCTCCAGGCCTAGGAAATTTCAAGTTTGAAGTGGCGTGTTCTGATAGTCCAGAAAAGTGAAGAAGTCTGGGGTGTATTTGTAGTAGGAGTTATATGTTCTGATAGTATCACATGTAATGGTGAAATGAATTATGTAAAGATTGTGCTATTAGCCAAAATTGGCATGTGGTTTGATAATTCTCATTTGTTTGCTGTTGTGACTGAAATAATTGTGTGGAAATTGAAACATTGGCTGTCTTTAATTAGAACCAGACAAGTGGGACCTAATACTATTTGGCATATAAAAGGCCATTTTCCAAATAATATTCACAGGAAAAAAAACCCTAAAAACTAAGGAAATGGACTGTAAAAAGGCCGAGCCCCAATTGAGAAATAGATGCGGCCCAAAAAAGAAACCAAAAAAGGATCACAACCCTGGAAATAAAAAGGATGCAACATTGGGCTTGGCCCATGTAGCCGACCAAAAATTCACCTGAAAAAACAATAAATAGGCTGAATTGTTGGGCTCGGCCCATGTAAAACACTGAACTGGACCGGGCTGATTCTTATCTGTGACGCCCGGATATTTAAGCTACAGTAATTCTCTGCTAATGATGGCACGTCACTTTGATTATTGTTGCTAATCTCGCGTTAGGTCGAAACCGATTCTAATTCAAATCCAAAATCAATCAAACAATAGAAGTTTTCAAATATTAAAACTAAAATGTTCAGAGTGAACCAAATATTTCATAGATAATTATGGTAGAGAAACCACACGTTTATAAAATATTTAAGTACTATGAGATGAATAAAACAGCAGCAAAAACAAATATTTAAATACCTTTTGTAATTAATAAAATGTTAAGCTAATTTATTTTGAGGACTAGACTTTTTGACTATGGACTAAGTTGAAATACTAATTTAGATACTAAGTATATATTTGACTAAAACTAAAATAATAGGAAGAAAAACTATAACAGAAAAGGTAATATAAATAAAAAGAAAAAGGCAAAAGAAAAAATAAAATAAAAGGAATAAAAGAAAACAAAGATAAGAAGAGATGTAAGATGGAGAGAGGGCCCTCATGCCCGAACCCCCCTCGCTGCCGGACCAGTTGGCCCAAGGCCCACCTAACGTCCTCTTAACCCTAGCTTGCGCCGACCCCCACTCTCTCTCGCTCGATTCCCTCCCCATCTTCCTCGCGCCGCCACACACTCAACGGCGAGGGCCCTCATGCCCGAACCCCCCTCGCAAACTCTCCTCTCTAGTGCTCCCACGCGGCTCTCCGGCGCTCCTCAGGCGGGACGCAGCTGCCGTTCGTCGGCGAGGCAACCACCGCGCCACTGGTCTTCTTTTCCATTCGTTCTGGATCGGGCACGATCCTGCCGACGCCAGGACATCATCGCCGTCCCCGGTCGCCAGAGCCGCCCCGTCGTCTACCTCCACCTCGTCGGACGCCTCGTCATCCTCTTCCCCGCCGGCGCCATCGAGTCTCGCCGCCGCCTCCGCTCTCCAACGCTGGTGAGGGCCACGCCCTCCCCCTCTCCTCTCTGCCCTTGCACACACCGTCGCGCCCGGTCCCCGTACTCGCCGTGCTCCGCCCGCACATCGCGGCGCCTTCCCACCGTTGCAGTTGCTTCTGCTGCCGCCCCGACCTTGCCCCCTCACCGCCGCTCGCGTCCCCTGCCCCCTCTTATGCGTCGTGCCCGCCCGCTCGCGCCGACGCCGCGCTCCGCCCCATTGCCGCTTGCCTCGCCTTGATGCTTCTGCGCGCCCCCCAGTGATGCGTCCTCAGCCCCGACGCGCGGCCCCGCCACGCGGGTCCGACGCCCGTCCGCCACCGCTTCCCGCTGTCCCCGCGCCCGACAGAGCCCCTCTCCCACCACTGCCGCTGCCTCAGCTCGCCGCTGCCGGGCGCAGCTCCGGCCGGCCTCATCACGGCCGCGCCCGGGTCTGCCCCGCCCGTTAGCCCACGCCCGCAACCGGACTGAGCCACTGATGAACTGGACCCACACCCCTGTTAAAATGAAAATTAGAAATAAAAATAAAAGATTATAAAATATATGTATATAACCATTAATTAATTAAGTTACGAATTAATTAAGTTTTCTTAATTAACTTAACACTAAATAACTTGCTAATTAGCTAACTAAAACTGTTAATTAGTAAATCAGAGCATGACAGGGGGGCCCACCCCTGTTGACCAGTCAAACGTTGACTGGTCAACTGGGACCCCCTGGACCCACCTGTCAGCCTGTAATGCCACTGCTGTGTACACTTCTCTGTGTACACCTAGCATTTATTATTTAATATATTTCGAATTATGTAAATTCCAGAAATTCAGAAAATGATTTAAAACTTTGAAAATTAATATAAAATAATCCGTAACTCGGATGAAAAAACTTTGTATATCAAAGTTGCTCAAAACGACGAGACGAATCCGGATAGGCAGCCCGTTCGTCCGCCACACATCCGTAGAATAGCAAACACACAACTTTCCCCCTCCGGTTCAATTGTCCGAAAACGCGAAGCACAGGGGATACTTTCCCGGATGTTTTCCCCCTTCACCTATAACTCCTAGCATTGCGTTAGGTCACCCCTAGCGCTGTGTATTGCCATGTCTAGCGTTGTGATGCTTTTGATTGCTCTGCTATTTATTGTGTTCCCCCTCCGTTACTTCTTTCCAGTAGACCCTGAGACTGCCGGCGACCCCTAGTTCGACTACGGTGTTAACGACCCGTTCTTCTTGCCAGAGCAACCAGGCAAGCCGCCCCCGTTGATCACCAGACATCACCTACTCTACTCTCTACTGCTTGCATTAGAGTAGTGTAGCATGTTACTGCTTTCGGTTAATCCTTTTCTGTTGCATAGCCTGTCATTGTTGCTACAGTTGTTACCCTTACCTGCTATCCTACTGCTTAGTATAGGATGCTAGTGTTCCATCAGTGGCCCTACACTCTTGTCCGTCTGCCATGCTATACTATCGGGCCGTGATCACTAGGGAGGTGATCACGTGTATATACTACATACTTTATATACATGACACATGTGGTGACTAAAGTCGGGTTAGCTCGTTGAGTACCCGCAAGTGATTCTGATGAGGGGGCTGAAAGGACAGGTGGCTCCATCCCGGTAAAGGTGGGCCTGGGTTCCTGACGGCCCCCGACTGTTACTTTGTGGCCGAGCGATAGGGCAGGTTGAGACCACCTAGGAGAGAGGTGGGCCTGGCCCTGGTCGGCGTCCGCGGATACTTAAAAATAACACGCTTAACAAGATCTTGGTATTTGATCTGAATCTAGCCACTGGCCAATACGCACTAACCAACTACGCGGGAACAGTTATGGGCACTCGACGTCGTGGTATTATCCGAAGCCTTCGTGACGTCAGCGATGGAGCGGCGCGCGCCGGATTGGAGTGGAACGCCTGCTAGGCTAGGTCTGCTTCCGGCCGCCCTCACAACGTGCAGGTGTGCAATGGGCGATGGGCCCAGACCCCTGCGCCATAGGATTTATATTAGCGTGCTGACCTCTCTATTGTGACTAGGTGGGGCTGCGACGTGTTGATCTCCCGGGGCCGGGCATGACCCAGGAAAGTGTGTCCGGCCAAATGGGATCGAGCTTGTTGGGTTATGTGGTGCACCCCTGCAGGGAAGTTTATCTATTCGAATAGCCGTGTCCCTCGGTAAAAGGACGACCCGGAGTTGTACCTTGACCTTATGACAACTAGAACCAGACACTTAATAAAACACACCCTTCCAAGTGCCAGATAGAACCCGGTGATCGCTCTCTAACAGGGCGACGAGGAGGGGATCGCCGGGTAGGATTATGCTATGTAATGATACTTGGTGAACTTACCATCTTCTCTCTTCTACATGCTGCAAGATGGAGGTGGCCAGAAGCGTAGTCTTCGACAGGATTAGCTATCCCCCTCTTATTCTGGCATTCTGCAGTTTAGTCCACTGATATGGCCCTTTACACATATACCCATGCATATGTAGTGTAGCTCCTTGCTTGCGAGTACTTTGGATGAGTACTCACGGTTGCTTTTCTCCCTCTTTTCCCCTTTCTAAACCTGGTTGTCGCAACCAGATGCTGTAGTCCAGGAGCTAGAGATCCCGAGGATGATTCTACGTGGAGTTCGGCTTCAGGAATAGTTAGGAGGTCCCAGGCAGTCTGCCTTGCCTTTTCGATCGTTCCTACTTTTGTGCTAGCCTTCTTAAGGCAAACTTGTTTAACTTATGTCTGTATTCAGATATTGTTGCTTTCGCTGACTCATCTATGATCGAGCACTTGTATTCGAGCCCTCGAGACCCCTGGCTTGTATTATGATGCTTGTATGACTTATTTATGTTGTAGAGTTGTGTTGTGATATCTTCCCGTGAATCCCTGATCTTGATCGTACACATTTGCGTGCATGATTAGTTTACGATTGAATTGGGGGCATCACAAGTTGGTATCAGAGCCAACTGCCTGTAGGAATCCCCCTTCCAAACTCCTTGGCCGAAGTCGAGTTTAGTCATTGAAAAAGTTTTTACTAACATGGCAGTGTGGCTTACGGGCCCACGTTGCCATTGGGTGGTATTAGGATCTTTTATTCCTCGATCTATACTCTGGGACTCTGATCTCTCTTCTATTCGGGTTAAATGATTTTACTAACGCCGACTCTAGGTTCTCAAAAATACTTTCTCCCGGAGAGCCCCTTCAGTCCAGATGATCGCCGGCTGCACTAGAAGAATTCGAAGATACTCTCCGGTATTCTCTCGAGACCTTGTGCCCGTTGCTTTTGCAATTCCCTTCCACCAAAATATCCCTATGGATAAATACTTACACCTGTCGTGCTTACTTTTATTCCCAGTCGATCTTGTTATTACAAGATACCCCGAGAATAATTTGTGCCTACTGCCTTGCAGTTTTGCCACCTGAATACCCCTAAGAATAATTTCTCGCACTTCCGAGTATCCGCTCATCCCCAGTTGTTCAGGTGTTTCACAAAAGTCTTTGAAATACTATTCAATCCTCCGAAAATCCTTAGCAGCTTTATTGCTCTGCAAATACTTGTCTACTTGCATTATGGATGCTTCCCATATATCTGGCAATATTCATTAGTCTCCTTTGACACCGTCATTTTGATCCTGTTGATTCAACATGAGTGCGAATGCACAAAATCATCAGTTGATCCTTTTAAATTATATTTTCGGCTCAGACGTCATTTTAAACATGAGCTGGTTCTCAACCAATCCAATTGCCGTCGATTGTACCCCTAAGGCTATTCAACTTATCCATCCCTAATCAGAACATTGCTTCTGATCTCTTGATTTGGAAAACATAATTCCTTTGCATTTGATTGAATTAGTTGGTTGTTTCTATAATTTGATCTCCTTGCATTCTATCTTCCTCTGATTGAGTACCGATGCTCACATCAGATCCCTTGAGGACCACCAGATCCTTTGTGGGATTTTATCCGATAGCGTCCTTCATATCCAATCACTTTGGAAGTTCTTTCTCCATTGGTAAATCCTATCCTCTGATTGACCAACCATGCTATGCTTTTGAGCTTGTGTTATTTACTCCTGAAGTTTGTGGTATATGTTCCTAAGAGACCCTGATGGGTTGAACCTATGCCTTTTTCTAATCTGTGTGAACCCGAAAACTACTATGGGTCATACTCTACTATTGTTATGCCAGATAAAATTTCAACACAACTTCGTTGAAGGCGAGAAGTGAATGAAAGCTTATGCATTAAAGAAGTGGGAGTCGACCTTGAACTTTGTGTTCATGCCCATGGACACGATGTAGATCCTATCATAAAAGCTTCTTGTAATAATAATTGTTTCCTTGATATAATATCATATGGTATCTCGAGATTATCACGGAACTGCATAACTTCTTATGAGTTCTCCATCAAGTATTATATTCTCATTGATTCCAATTTTTCACGGGCTCCGAGTTACTAAACACTCAAGGACATTGATAACTGAATCGAGATCGCACCGCGATTAAACAACTCTTGGTAACCTTCATTACTTACGAATTTGAACTCGATCACGTAAGTCCTAGCCTGCTCGGCTATATCATTATCATGCTAAACTTTTACTGTGCTACCTGGTCCTTAATCCCGGAGCACAACTTTCAATGATGAGCTAAGCTTACGCCGATCTTCCTCGTCATATCAGTTCGCCTTGAACAACAAGCTGGATTTCAAGTTTGTGTCCTACCCATGGTTCCAATAACCTTCCGCTTCATCATTCCTTTGACTTGATGTTGTTGCTGATTGATTACATCTTCATGAAATCTCTCGACAAATGTGTCGTGATCATCATCAACCTTATGAGCTCTTCTAGGATATCAATGGAATTCATGATGAGAAAGACCATCCTTGCCCTCGATGATTAGTGTTATCATCGACCACTCTAGTACCTTTCCTCCAACACAAACTTGTTCTTGTTTTGTGTTATACCTTGAGTTCCTTGCTATCCAGCAATTGTTCTTCTTTACACTGGAGTATTACCATCTTTTATGTCAAGGATGTCGTGAGAATCTCACCACCTCTTGAGAATTCTTGATATAAGAGATACTTCACCATCACCATTTTTTCTTGGTCCCCGTGTTGTTCCTAACAGGAATACCGACAAATGGACTAGTAATTTTAAAACTTCTAGCAACCTTATTGCTTTGAAGTTAATGGTCAACATTTCATTCTTAGACCATTGGTTATCGAATCGCCATTCTAACATTGTTTGTGCTACCTAAGTCCGTATTTCGGGTGCACCATCAACCAATGTTCAATCGTGTATGTTTCCTCGAGCATACCTCATTATATCATTTGAACTGACAAAAGTTATCTCCTTGTACACATAATTGTGGAAATCCATCTTTTGGAAATCTCAATGGAATGTCGCTGAGTCCATCAGCCACCTCCTAACCCTCTCCTTGGTTTAATGATGAACTCTTGTTTCGGAACTTGCTTTCATAGTTCATTTCCCGAGAATCTTACAATGTCATCCCATCAATTTGTGTTGCACCTTTCTTCTCAGACATCCTGAGTCTGAGTTATCCTGACACTAACCAGATCTGAATCTCGGTCAGATATGATGGTTGGAACATATTTCCAAGAGTTATAACATTGGTCGTTATATGACCCGGCAAGGTGGTGTCATGCCTAGTACGCCTGGCCGGAGGCCCTATTGTTATAGTTCCCTTTTAGCAATGTTATCCATTCTTCCATGATGAAATTTTAAAACTTATTCTATAAGTTGTTCCTGATGGATCCTTTGTGTATCCAAAATCTGACCCTTCCATGATGACCATGTCAATGCTATCTTGAAGCATGTATGTGGTACTCCGATTTTTCTACAAGAACACTCGCAGCCCAATGCTAATTGTTTCTTGCTCAATTATCCAAACACCGTTGTATGGGTGATGTCATGAAATTTCTCTCCCCTTTCCTAAAGGGAATTTTTTATGTTATATCCCGTCATGGATAACATGCTCTGCTTGTCCTTGGGAAGGATATACACCTGAAATATGTGTTTAAACACATTTTCCTTTCCATTGTTTTGTTTAATCTGATAATAATATTTTCCTTTCCATTGTTTGGTTTAACCTTTCTTGTGATCTATATGATCTAAGCAGTAATATTCTCCTGCTTATGTAAACACCATGGTGTACAATTCTATCAGCAAGACCCTGTTACTATTGTTGATGACATTCCGGTAGCCACCGATTGACGAGAACTTTGCCTATTGGTCCGCCTCGTTCAACGAGCAGGATAATGGTTCTCTTCGTCCCTCGCCCTTGGTACCGATGTTGTTGCCGACATAACTGACAGGCTATCCTCTGACATGCCTTGCTTACATGATCGTGTAAGACGTCATCGCGTTCCTACTTTTAACCCACATGGTGGGCCCATAACCCACAGTTCCACAGGATCAAAACCCGACTCTCCTGTACACCCCCTGTTCCCAAGGTTGTTCCTCGGGTGTGGCCTCGTATGTAATTCACGGGCCACCTTCCTAGTGATCTATATCCGTAACAGATGCAATACTTAATCTCGTTGCTCTGTACCCCTTTCGCACTTGGTTTCAGACATCGAACCATTGACTATCCATTTGAAACTTCTCATGGTACCTTCTTACTTTGCTCTTGATAATTTCTTAATTCAATTCGAGAGTTACTTTCCGCCACCTCCCGTAATGTTATCTACCAGATAGACAACCTTGCAGAGGTCCGTTCTCCCGGAATACCCCCCTTATTCTTTCGTAAGTACGATGGAGTTCCCGAAGAAAGAATGCCGACTTCATCATGATGACTGGAAGCAGAGAAATGAAGACATCAACATAGTGGATTGGCCTCTTCCAGAAAAGCAACCAGGACCGAGAAGATCGAGTACGCTCGTTAGAATTTCATAACCAAATCCCTTCCCCGCACTTCCCCTCTTAAATCTCGGGACGAGATTTCTTGTAGTGGAGGAGAATTGTGACGCCCGGATATTTAAGCTACAGTAATTCTCTGCTAATGATGCCACGTCACTTCGATTATTGTTGCTAATCTCGCGTTAGGTCGAAACCGATTCTAATTCAAATCCAAAATCAAGCAAACAATAGAAGTTTTCAAATATTAAAACTAAAATGTTCAGAGTGAACCAAATATTGCATAGATAATTATGGTAGAGAAACCACACGTTTATAAAATATTTAAGTACTATGAGATGAATAAAACAGCAGCAAAAACAAATATTTAAATACCTTTTGTAATTAATAAAATGTCAAGCTAATTTATTTTGAGGACTAGACTTTTTGACTATGGACTAAGTTGAAATACTAATTTAGATACTAAGTATATATTTGACTAAAACTAAAATAATAGGAAATAAAACTATAACAGAAAAGGTAATATAAATAAAAAGAAAAAGGCAAAACAAAAAATAAAATAAAAGGAAGAAAAGAAAACAAAGATAAGAAGAGATGTAAGATGGAGAGAGGGAGCCCAGCTGCCGGACCAGTTGGCCCAAGGCCCACCTAACGCCCTCTCAACCCTAGCCTGCGCCGACCCCCACTCTTTCTCGCTCGATTCCCTCCCCATCTTCCTCGCGCCGCCACACACTCAACGGCGAGGGCCCTCGTGCCCGAACCCCCCTCTTAACCTCTCCTCTCTAGTGCTCACCCGCGGCTCTCCGGTGCTTCTCAGGCGGGACGCAGCTGCCGTTCGTCGACGAGGCAACGACCGCGCCACTGGTCTTCTTTTCCGTTCATTCTGGATCGGGCACGACCGCGCCGACGCCACGACGTCATCGCCATCCCCAGTCGCCAGAGCCGCCCCCTCGTCTACCTCCACCTCGTCGGACGCCTCGTCATCCTCTTCCCTGCCGGTGCCATCGAGTCTCGCCGCCCCTCCGCTCTCCCACACTGGTGAGGGCCACGCCCTCCCCCTCTCCTCTCTGCCCTTGCACACACGGCCGCGCCCGGTCCCAGTACTCGTCGTGCTCCGCCCGCACATCGCGGCGCCTCCCCACCGTTGCAGCTGCTTCTGCTGCCGCCCCGACCTTGCCCCCTCACCGTCGCTCGCGCCCCTGCCCCCTCCTATGCGTCGTGTCCGCCCGCTCGCGCCGACGCCGCGCTCCGCGCCATTGCCGCTCGCCTCGCCCTGATGCTTCTGCGCGCCCCCAGTGATGCGTCCTCAGCCCCGACGCGCGGCCCCACCGCCCGAGTCCGACGCCCGTCCGCCAACGCTTCCCGCTATCCCCGCGCCCGACAGAGCCCCTCTCCCACCACTACCATTGCCTCAACTTGCCGCTGCCGGGCGCAGCTCCGGCCGGCCTCACCGCGGCCGCGCCCGGGTCTGCCCCGCCCGTTAGCCCACGCCCGCAACCGGCCTGAGCCACTGATGAACGGGACCCACACCCCTGTTAAAATGAAAATTAGAAATAAAAATAAAAGATTATAAAATATATGTATATAACCATTAATTAATTAAGTTACAAATTAATTAAGTTTGCTTAATTAACTTAACACTAAATAACTTGCTAATTAGCTAACTAAAACTGTTAATTAGTAAATCGGAGAATGACAGGGGGCCCCACCCCTGTTGACCAGTCAAACATTGACTGGTCAACTAGGACCCCCTGGACCCACCTGTCAGCCTGTAATGCCACTGCTGTGTACACTTCTCTATGTACACCTAGCATTTAGTATTTAATATATTTCAAATTAAGTAAATTCCAGAAATTCAGAAAATGATCTAAAATTTTGAAAATTAATATAAAATAATCCGTAACTCGGATGAAAAAAACTTTGTACATCAAAGTTGCTCAGAACGACGAGACGAATCCGGATACGCAGCCCGTTCGTCCGGCACACGTCCCTAGCATAGCAAACATGCAACTTTCCCCCTCCGGTTCAATTGTCCGAAAACGCGAAGCACCGGGGATACTTTCCCGGATGTTTTCCCCTTCACCTATATCTCCTAGCATTGCATTAGGTCACCCCTAGCGCTGTGTATTGACATGTTTTGCTTTGTGATGCTTTTGATTGCTCTGTTATTTATTGTGTTCCCCCTCCGTTACTTCTTTCCGGTAGACCCTGAGACTGCCGGCGACCCCCAGTTCGACTACGGTGTTGACGACCCGTTCTTCTTGCCAGAGCAACCAGGCAAGCCCCCCCCCCTTGATCACCAGAGATCGCCTACTCTACTCTCTACTGCTTGCATTAGAGTAGTGTAGCATGTTACTGCTTTCAGTTAATCCTATTCTGCTGCATAGCCTGTCATTGTTGCTACAGTTGTTACCCTTACCTGCTATCCTACTACTTAGTATAGGATGCTAGTGTTCCATCAGTGGCCCTACACTCTTGTCCGTCTGCCATGCTATACTATCGGGCCGTGATCACTAGGGAGGTGATCACGGGTATATACTATATACTTTATATGCATGACACATGTGGTGACTAAAGTCGGGTCAGCTCGTTGAGTACCCGCAAGTGATTCTGATGAGGGGGCTGAAAGGACAGGTGGCTCCATCCCGGTAGAGGTGGGCCAGGGTTCCTGACGGCCCCCGAGTGTTACTTTGTGGCGGAGCGACAGGGCAGGTTGAGACCACCTAGGAGAGAGGTGGGCCTGGCCCTGGTCGGCGTCCGCGGATACTTAAAAATAACACGCTTAACGAGATCTTGGTATTTGATCTGAGTCTGGCCACTGGCCAATACGCACTAACCAACTACACAGGAACAGTTATGGGCACTCGACGTCGTGGTATCAGCCGAAGCCTTCGTGACGTCAGCGACGGAGTGGCGCGCACCGGATTGGAGTGGAACGCCTGCTAGGCTAGGTCTGCTTCCGGCCGCCCTCGCAACATGCAGGTGTGCAATGGGCGATGGGCCCAGACCCCTGCGCCACAGGATTTAGACCGGCGTGCTGACCTCTCTATTGTGACTAGGCGGGGCTGCGACGTGTTGATCTCCCGAGGCCGGGCATGACCCAGGAAAGTGTGTTCGGCCAAATGGGATCGAGCGTGTTGGGTTATGTGGTCACCCCTGCAGGGAAGTTTATCTATTCGAATAGCTGTGTCCCTCGGTAAAAGGATGACCCGGAGTTGTACCTTGACCTTATGACAACTAGAACCGGATACTTAATAAAACACACCCTTCCAAGTGCTAGATACAAATCGGTGATCGCTCTCTAACAGGGCGACGAGGAGGGGATCGCCGGGTAGGATTATGCTATGTGATGCTACTTGGTGAACTTACCATCTACTCTCTTCTACATGCTGCAAGATGGAGGTGGCCAGAAGCGTAGTCTTCGACAGGATTAGCTATCCCCCTCTTATTCTGGCATTCTGCAGTTCAGTCCACTGATATGGCCCTTTACACATATACCCATGCATATGTAGTGTAGCTCCTTGCTTGCGAGTACTTTGGATGAGTACTCACAGTTGCTTTTCTCCCTCTTTTCCCCTTTCTATACCTGGTTGTCGCAACCAGATGCTGGAGTCCAGGAGCTAGAGATCCCGAGGATGATTCTACGTGGAGTTCGGCTTCGAGGAATAGTTATGAGGTCCCAGGCAGGAGGCCTTGCCTTTTCGATCGTTGCTACTTTTGTGCTAGCCTTCTTAAGGAAAACTTGTTTAACTTATGTCTGTATTCAGATATTGATGCTTCCGCTGACTCGTCTATGATAGAGCACTTGTATTCGAGCCCTCGAGGCCCCTGGCTTGTATTATGCTGCTTGTATGACTTATTTATGATGTAGAGTTGTGTTGTGATATCTTCCCGTGAGTCCCTGATCTTGATCGTACACATTTGCGTGCATGATTAGTGTACGATTGAATATTATGCTATGTGATGCTACTTGGTGAACTTACCATCTACTCTCTTCTACATGCTGCAAGATGGAGGTGGCCAGAAGCGTAGTCTTCGACAGGATTAGCTATCCCCCTCTTATTTTGGCATTCTGCAGTTCAGTCCATTGATATGGCCCTTTACACATATACCCATGCATATGTAGTGTAGCTCCTTGCTTGCGAGTACTTTGGATGAGTACTCACGGTTGCTTTTCTCCCTCTTTTCCACTTTCTATACCTGGTTGTCGCAACCAGATGCTGGAGTCTAGGAGCTAGAGATCCCGAGGATGATTCTACGTGGAGTTCGGCTTCGAGGAATAGTTATGAGGTCCCAGGCAGGAGGCCTTGCCTTTTCGATCGTTGCTACTTTTGTGCTAGCCTTCTTAAGGAAAAATTGTTTAACTTATGTCTGTATTCAGATATTGTTGCTTCCGCTGACTCGTCTATGATCGAGCACTTGTATTCGAGCCCTCGAGGCCCCTGGCTTGTATTATGATGCTTGTATGACTTATTTATGTTGTAGAGTTGTGTTGTGATATCTTCCCGTGAGTCCCTGATCTTGATCGTACACATTTGCGTGCATGATTAGTTTACGATTGGATCGGGGGCGTCACATTATCCACGTCAGCTTGCCACGCTGGATCCTACGTGGTCTGGGGAGGCTGCTAGCGACCAAAATTTTGGTCGAAGAACCAACGACCTTTTACAGAAGGTCGTTAATTTCAGTTTATGACCGCCAGCTTTTGACCTTCTGTTTTTGTCAAAAAAAAGGTCGCAATGAAAAACTATGACCTTTCAGCGGCCAATAGTGAGGGTCACAAGTTGACATATTTCTTGTAGTGTTTGTGCTGGACCCCCTCCTCCTCTCGTCGCCTTCGCACGCGTGAGCGTGTCCAGCAGCTGGCCCGCGTCGTCGCCGTTCCCCTGGACCCCTCTCCCCCTCCCTCCGTTTCCTCACCGACACCCACCGACGCTCGCCGCCGAGCGCCCATGGGCGCACTGTGGCCGACCGAGCTTTAATGGTGCTCAGCTTCTTCCTCTGCTTCTCCTTTGGCCTCCTCCTCCCCGTGAGCTCTTCCCTGTGCCTCTCCGTCGCCTTCCGTCGAGCCCATACGTGAGCACACGCGTCCGCGGCACCGGCCACGTGTCCGCGGCGACGACAGCTCGGCCTCCTCGCCCCCGGCTATATATAGGCCTCCCCCGAGCCATTCGACCTCACCAGCCTCCTCACCGATCTCCTCTACACCGCCCCGACCACCAAACCGAGCTCAAGGAGCTCCCGTTCCACTCCTCTGTCCGCCATTGCCGCCATCGGGCCTCGCTCAAATTCGAGCTAGGCAAAGCCCCTTCCCTCCTCTTTTCCTCTCCAGGCACCTCCTCCACCACCTAGAAGCCTCCCCGGTTCCCCCCACCTCCTCCGGTGGCTGTCTGTCGCGAGTTCGCCGGCGCCAGGAGACCCCGTTCGCCGCTGTCAAAGCCGTCGTCGCCTCCGCCCACCTCGCTGGTTGCTAAGGGGATCGAGGGATGTGGCTCGACGCGCTGATCTCGCCGGTGTGCAGAACGTCCCGGGAGGTGGCCTACATCGCCGACAATCGCCGTCGGGGTGTGCCCCTGCCTCGGCCGCGCGCGGGCTGGAGGTTGAAGGCGACGACCCAGCTGGTGGTCCCCACCTGCCCGCGGGCCCCACGCGTCAGCGCCTCAGCCGTTGACCCGCCTCTGCCACGTCAGTAAGTGGAAACGTATTTCGGTGAAGTGCCCTTTCGGTTAGCACAAACGTAGTTCTGCTCTTCTTTGGACAGAATGCGTTTGCCGCTTCCGAAAGAGTATTTTCGTTCTTCTTCGGCTGCAAGTACGTTTCTCAGTTCTAAAAGCGTATTGTCTAAAATACGTTTTCTCTTTTTTAGCCCAGGGGCCTGTATGTAGAGTTTATTTTACAGATTGGTCCCTGGATTTCAAACACTTATATCTTTTTGCTCGAGACTCCGATTAAGGTGAATCCAAAGCTCACTTCTTCGTCTCGTTGAGCTCTATCTTTTGGTAACATTTTCACTAGGTGGCCCCATAGTGAAAATGACCTTTTTGCCCTTGCACGTAAACAGCCCCTCCGAGAGAGAACTGTTTCCGGCAAATCTTTTCGCGGCTTCACTGCACTTCTTCCCGGTGCCTTCTTCATCCCCAGGCAAGCCACAATACCCACTTGCATGATAGTCATGCAACAGCCATGGTTTTCAAGTTGAATATTTATTAAATGATTGCTTGTTTAAAATATGGTTATCGTTGTTTCGGTAATGCTTCTGGGTTAGTGCTTACTTGCTTGCTATGTTGTTATGCACCTGGTTATCAAGCCCTGCTAGTTGCTAGTATTACTTTCATATTGCCATGCTTGATAGTAGTGCATGTTGGGTTGGTCATGTTCTTCGGTGCATGACTAACATCGGTTACCGAGTACTGTTAATATGCGTTGTTCCTTTGCTGTTAGTTGGTTAAGTGTTACTCGGTAATGTTATTGATGAGTTCTTGCATGGTATTTATGGTTGATGCTAGTGGTCATGTTATGCTATGAGTAGTGTTGCACTTGTAATATTTATGCTCGTCATTAGGCCATGTTCAGTTGGAGATTATTCATAGTTGATATGGTGGATAGTTATGTTGCATCCCGTGCTGATGTTGATATCATGCTCATGCTTTGTATATGCATCATGTTATTTTATCATGGCTCAGCATATTGCATTCAAGTTTAACCGGATTAAATTGAACTTGAACAACTGTTGGCTGAGTCATGGTGCCACCATATCGAAACTGACCAGTGCAACCACGCTTACCTTTATGGGAAGGTCCTAACTGGGTCTATTGTCGTGCCTCTCGCCGGTGCCTTCAACTAGGGAAGGTTATGGGCGGCCTACCCTGATCAGGTAGGCGGACATAAGCCTTGTGTGCCCGTTGTTGTTGTTATGGATCCGGTCCCCGTGAGGGACGTTTTGGCCACGACGGTGGTCGTTGTGTCTTTGGTAGACACGGGGCCACCCAGGACTAGCCCAGTTGGGAGTGGGTCGGAGTGGCCTGGAGAGTGTCATGGCAGTAGATCGGTTTTGTCGGAACGCCGTTGGTCCACCCGAATGGGAGTACGAGGCCATGAGTTCCGTAGTGTGGGTACGGTGTACTAACCTCTGCAGAGTGTATATTAAATCTACCGATAGCCGCGCCTGCGGATAAGGGCCTAGTTCGTGTCGGTCACACCGTGAGTCAACAGTATTAATAATAATGTGCTCAATAACAACCCCGGTTCGATGAAGAGATAAGTTGGTTGTGATATGCCAGAATGATCACCGTTGGAGACCAAGTGTTGGTCATGGTTGTGATAGCCGGAATGATCACCGTGGTATCGAGGATACCGAGTTGTTGGATGTTCATGATGTTGTGGGAGAATCATGGGTAAATATCAAGATCCTTGTGGTCATTTAATGATTACTACGGTATTGTTTATACCAAGCTTGATTTGATCCTGAGATAATCGTGTGAAGTCCGAGGTTGGTAAGTGATGCATGCGATGGTTACGTAGTAACCCGAGCAGAATAAATAGTGCATATAGTGTCATCATGTTGCATGCTAGTATCGTCAGATTCATATGTTCATGCCATGCTCATGTTGTTCTAGCTGTATCATGTTCATGTTGCTCATGTCTTGTTGTTATGAGGATCTCATGTCAATTCCTGCTTAACCTGTAAATGCCATGTTGATGTTTGTCTTGAATGCTTCTGGTTATTGTGAGCTTGCAAGTACATTCAATGTACTGACCTGGCGTGTCATGCCAGTTTGCAGGTCGTGCCTAGATTGCTTGATTGTTTGGTGTGGTTCCTGTGTTCGCGAGCTAGGATAAGCGTTCCAGCCAGAGTCCCTGCGGAGTGGAGTTCACCACCGTCGTCGTTGTTCCGCTGCTTCGAGTTGTTCTGATGCTTGCATAGAGCAACTAAGGATGGCGTAGTGTCGTCGTGCCGATGTTATTTATTGTAATATCGGAAACCTTGTATTCATATTCGTGTAGTAATAGAAAGCTGGTTTGTTCTATGCTAAGCAGTGCTGTATTCCAGAAGATTTCTCCTCGATCTCTGGGCTGGAATATGGGGCGTTTCGGTTTCTCTGAGCCGGGGTGCCACAGGCTTGGTATCAGAGTAGGTCTGGCTGTAGGATGCCTTAGCCCGCGCGAACGTTATAAAGCGGTAGTATAGACCCCAGTTGGTTTGTTGCACTTGATTGTTGCATTTCTTTGTCGCATAGCATGCATATAGATTATTATTTTGTCACTAACGGTTGATCTTGTGAGTGTAGGCGTCATCGTTTTCGGTCCACCGCCTGCACCCTCCTTCTTAGCATGTCTGCTCTTTGGTGTTCGGCGTCATCTCCGTCCCAGCAGAGTGAGGCCCTGGTACCCAGAGTTCCAGACACCATTTGCAGGAGTTATGCTCAGGTATCGCGTATATTTTTCCGCCACCTACCCATATTATTTCGGTGATAGACTTGTTTCTATCCCGAATCATGCCATCCATCTCGTCCCTCTGGCAACCCTTACTGATCTTGGTTATCAGAAAAGGGTAATGCCAGCGAGCCTTGTTTTTCCACCGCTACCCTACCCAGTCATTCTATTCTTTGGACGTGTATGAATCCCTTTCGTACGCTTGATGATGATGTGGTCGTGACTTTTGTGTCACGCTACTTGATCGTCAAGTCCGTCCTCACCTGTGTATCCATCCAGATCCAGCCACTGTTCAGCCAGTGCTTGGTGTAGCTTCGGTTATGCCAACTCCTTCCACACATGGATATAATTTTCGTGCACACCACCACAGCATATTAGACCGTAATACCAGAGTTTCCGCGCGATTTGTGTGCTTAGGTGTGCATGCATATTATGGTGTGAGTAGCAGTAATATGTGATGATTGCTTGATTAATTATATTAGTAGTATGCTTGTGTGCTTTTGTTTTAGTCGTTTCTTTTGTTTCTTTCTTTGGGCCTTCGGTGTTACAAAATTTTCCCCTATTAAAGTTGCTCGTCAGCCGACATCAGACCCGAAGAGTCAGCAAGAAATGCATATATTTGGAAACTCAGCTAAACAGAATGGAATTGTCAGTAGACTGCAGTGAAATTGGAAATAGCTCGTCTGAATACAAAAGAAATCCTGGATGGAATGTCAGTATAAAGTCTGCATTAACGTGCACTCCTCACAACAGTATGGAATTCTCAGCCGACTGCATTCAGATTGGGGGATATCTGATCATGTTACTGAGTGTCAAGTCTCCCTCAGCGTGTACTCCTCATAGCAGAAATGATCAAATCAGCAAGAAGATAAATTGTGTGCAAGGTTGACAGAGTATTATCAAAGGTATGGCTCAGAAACAAGTTTAATTTTTCGTTGAGGATGATTTTGGAACCCAATGTACCTGGAAGCAAGCAAAAAAATGGCATGTACTCAGAAAGGAGGATAGTCCTGCAAAACCCCGTTTCATACAAGAAATCAAGAACAAAAATTTTAAGATGGTTATATATGTGGAAATCGGTCCGCATATCACAATAAGAAGCTTCTGATGTAAGCAACCCAACCTTCCCTCGCAAGATACCCGAGAAGCTTCCAAGGCAAGATTCATCTATCTTCCTCAGTACGATATATGGATGATTTCCCGTACAAGGTACTCTGCCTTCTTCAGTAAGCAACCGCAAAAGCTTCCGGCATAAGGTACTGAGTCTTTCCCCAGCAAAGTCTTTAAGGGGGTAAGCTTCTGAAGCACGATACCCAGTCTTCTTCAGCAAGCTGTCCGATGAAAGTTTCGAGCACAAGCCAGCCAATCTTTCTCAGTAAGACATTGGTACAAGGTAGTACACTGTGAATTGATAGCATATGGCAGTGAATCCCAAGAATCAGATCCGCAACATTTTGGTCAGAAGGAAGAATCAGTCAGAATACACGTCTGTCTCGGGAATCAGATTCTCATATAGATGCGGTGAGCATACCACCAAGATCTTACAAGTCACTCGGATGAGGATCTGACAACCACGTGAGGATGGTTAAGAGAAGAAAGCCAGTGTACACCGTAGTGTGACAAAGGATTATGAGGATTGACGACATCAATGAGCTCAATACAAGTACCTGTGAACCTAGAAAATGATCCTGATGAGGCCTTGTCCCCTTTTTCTCCAATGATGGCACCACGCCTGTGATCTAAGCTGTTTTTAGCTATCCGGGGTGGATGCCAATTTTTATTTCTCTCTTCAACGACTGTCACGAGTTCTGAGCTGCTTTTCGGCCGTCTCGTACAACTGTTGAGTTTCTTTTTGTGGCAGTAGCCCTATAACTGCTTTTTGGCTATTTTAGGGAGCTGCCACCTTTTTCTTATCAACCCGGTCTCATGTTCTGAGCTGCTTTTCGGCCGTCTTGAGCCGTGGTTGAGTTATTGCAGTAACGTCCCAGATCTGAGTTGTAAAGACCGTTCTGGTGGCTACGGATTTATTTGCCAATTTCTTGCAAAGGTTCGGATGATCATTTTCCTCCGGTCAGAACTTGAGGGGTGTTGAACCTGCCATTTAATGGGGTACCTTGTCAGAAAAATAAGGATAAGCTGCGATTGCCGAAAAATTGCACCGATAGTATCTATGGTGATACGAGGAAGCAACATGACCCAGCTCTTTCAGCCAAGGATCCAGGCCAAGAAAACAATAATGAAGGAGCAAGACCAGTGATGCAGGCGACAATCAAATATTTGGTACGGATCCGATACTCAAGACAGTGGAACCAGTTAAGATGATTCAGAAACTTCCGCGATAAGCCAGAATCTGTCAGGAAAGCGGTTATGACCCAACTCACTGTTTGGAGCCCGAAGGATCTGCATTTAGTGGAGAAACCCAATGCAAGGAGTTAGAGCTTGGGTGTCCACTAGAAAAATCAGATCACCACTTCATGAAAGATTGTCAGTGCCGGATGACACACCCAGCGGAAATCACTCTTGGATTTGTGAGACCGACATATATTTCAGTCGTGAGAATCAATCACAGTCAGCTAAGTCAGCAGATCTTAAAAGAAATGGGAGCCTGTATAAACATGAACCAGCCAGGTAGGATCTGTCAAAATATTGATATATTAAAGCAAACCACCCCACGGCCAGTTAGATAAAAATTTAGTGGGAGCAAAAATAAGAAAAAGGATACCCGAGTTGGAAACGGTTTCCTTAAGTCAGTATCTTCATACTTGTTCCCTAAGCAACCAAATCTCGAGGACGAGATTTCTTTAAGGGGGTAAGGTTTGTGACAGCCTGATTTTTGGCCCTTTCTTTTTCTTTTGTTTTTCCGAAGTTTTTGCCCGAGATTTCCTTTTTCCGTGGCTATGTGGCCTGGAAACTGAAGAAGATGCCCTCTTCTTTGTTTCCAGAGTGGCTTGTCATTCCCAAACCCTTCCCTAGACCCTGTCATTTTCATCCTAGCCCAAATCCCAATATTCTTTTTATTGGGAATATTCCTTTTCTATTAAAGGAATAACTCAAATTGCCCTAGGTTGTGAAGCAACCTTTATTTCCATCACTCCTAAAATTCCCAAATAATTCTCATAAATTTTTTGGGTCATATCTTTCTCAAATATGGCAAAATATTTCATTTGTCATGTTTATCATCATGCTCAAATAATTCATTTCCTATTCTTCCCTAAATGGCACATTGTAAGCAAGTGCTATTTTCATTTTCCCAATTGACCTCAAACTCCTTGGACACCTTTTCCTGTCCATATCATTGTCACATGCCAAAATGCGACTTCATTTGCCTAGTAATTATTTAATTATGATTTTCCAAAGTTTCTATCCAGAAAGAAACTTTGTGAAGGAGGTGCAAGCTAGGCATATCCAAATGAGTTGCCATTTTGCATGGTCCCTAATATCATCATATAATAGCCCTCCACCAATGTAGAGCTCATGTCATGCCTCCATGTGAGCTCATCTTTAATTCTTTCATTCTGTCAAAAATTTTAGTTTGTGAAGCAAGTATATTTTATCTTGCTCCATTATGGCTGCCAATTTTTCCAGGCCTTTTATTATCCAAATAACCTACCTCCACCCATTTTGGGCATGGTTCATTGTCACAGCCCTAGCTCAGCCCCTGTTGTCTTTGCTTGATCTATATGTCATCATGTTTAAATTCAAATGAAATTTGAATTTAGGAATTTTCAAAGCCTCAGAAACCTTTTAAAAATGATCAACATTAAAATCTTCTCAAAGAAGCCCAAGAAAATGTTCTTGTTAAACCTTGAAAAATATTGGCAAGAATAAAATTCAAACCAATATTTTTGGTGGCTTTAAAATATTTATTTTGGGCCTTTGAATTAAATCAATAACATATTTGAGTTGGACTTATTTCTGTTATATAAGAGATACAGTTCAAATAATTTTTGTAAGTTTGCATGTGGCCTTGGACAAGTTTCCTGAGCTCACATAAAAATTTACAAAAAGCTCTATATGATTTGATGCTTCAAATCAAATCTAACAAACTACAGAAAATAGAAAACATAAAAGGAATGTTAGAGAGAGGAGAAAACCTTACCTGGCGCTTACCTCCTGTGCTGCCCACCTGACAGTCCAGCCACCTGGCGGCCCAGCCCACCCGAAGCAGCTAGTCAGCCCCAACCTCCCGCCAGAAGGATGAGGGGCGCGTGCTCGCCGCGCGCGTCCACGCGCGAGGCCACCTCCTGCTTCTGCCGACGTAGGAGAGGCTCCAGAAGCCGCCACGCGCCACCCCGGTCCCTCTCGCCCGCCGCTCGTGCTCTTCCCCTCCTCTGTCTCGCTCTCCTCCCCACAGCCGAGTGCTGCCGTCGCCACCGACGCCATTCGCCGCGGCCACAGCCACCGCCTAGCCTCCCCAACACGTCCAGGAGCTTCGCCTCCATCTTCTACACCTCCTCAAGGACACACGCACCGCCGGACATCCCACAGCGTCGCCATCTTCAACGTCTTCATCGCCGGCTGCCGGAGATCCCCCTCGCCGCTTCGCTCGCTCCGGTGCTTCCCCGAGCCATCTGACACCGCCAAACGACGCCCTGTGAGCCCCGCCGCCTTTCCCCCCTGTTCTCCCTCGCTCGTTCGTCCCCTAGTCATGCCAACCACCGCACCCCTGAGCTCCCCGCCGCCATCCATGTCGCCGCCGAGCCCTGAGCTCGATTCAGCCGAAGCCGAGCACGTCTGCGTGCTCAGCAGCCCCCCAGAAAGCGAACGCCACCACCCAAGCCTCCCGCTATGCACCCTAGCCTCGTCCCGCTCGAGCCCGTGGCTCCGACTGCCGCCAAGCTCCCCGCCGATGGTGTTACCGGCCACCCCACGACCAACGGCCTACGCGGCTGGATGCGGCGCCCCTTCAGCTACCCGTAGACGCAAACTACACGCAAAACCGAGCCGCGTAGCGGGTTTCTGGCAAACTTCCGCCTCCGATCTGGTTGTCGCCGGCCTAAGTCCGACGATGATGATGTGGCATCGTTATTAGCGGCTAATCCCCCAATTAGCGCTCTAACAGACACTGACAGCGGGCCCCACAACAGGGTCAAACCCTAGTCAGCGCTGGATTTGACCATGGTTTAGTCCCTGTGTCAATGACACGCGGGTCCCACCAGTCAGGTTTGACCCTGATCAACTCGGCTGACGCAGTAGTGACACAATGCTGATGTCATTAATCATTTTTTGGATTAAAACTAATTCAGGAAATTCCAGAAAATGACTTAAACTTCAAAAATTCATAGAAAATAAACTATAACTCAGAATGGAATAAATTATATATGAGAAATGATCAGAAAAATCCAGTCTATCCATTGATACTGGTTTCATGCATGATAAAGCAACTTAACCTTGTTGTATAGACCAGAACATGTTAATGCACTTTGGAAATTCATAGTTTAAATTTGAATTTGAACCTTTGGTTCAAATCAACTCAAACCCTTCTGTTTCTAGCTCCATTAGCTCAAATCACAACATCTTGCCATGTCATGATCATGCATCATATTGTTGCATTGCATGGATTGTGTTCCTTCTCTGTTGCCGGTATTTGTCCCCTCTCAGTGGACGTAGTTTCGACGATGAGTTCGATGACACCGATGAAGAGCTATACTATCTTCAGAAGTGCCAGGCAAGCAAAACCCCCTTGTTCATTCCGATACAATCCCACTCTCTCGCTCCTGCCGTCTTTTACTGCATTAGGACAACAACGATTCAACTATTACATGCTGCGGTAGTTGAACCCCTTTCCTCTGCATGACCTTTCATTGCCACAGTACGTAGCTGAAACACACTAGCATGAGTAGGACTTGTTTGAGCCCTGATGTGCCTACTCATTCATGCTTGTTGTCATGCCTGCTACTGCTTAGAGTTGAGTCAGGTCTGATTCATCGAGGATGAATTGGAGGTGTGTGAACATGTTCTACTGTTGAGAGCTAAGTGTGTGAACACGATTTGGTAAAGGTAGCGGTGAGAGGCCATGTAGGAGTACATGGTGGGTTGTCTCATTGAAACCGTCCTCAGGAACTGAGTTCTGTGTTTATGATCCATGAACAACTACTACCACGTGTTAGGCACAAAACCAATGGACCCTCTCGACTTATTAATCGCCTCGATCTCTGTCCAGGAGTTCCAACTAGTTTCTGGTGTTTGTAGGATATGTGTTGGAGGCCGTGCGTAGCGCTGACCCTAGGGGTGGGCTATGATGTGGTAGATACACCGTGGCCCGGTGTACCGGGCGCCCGTTTGGTGTCTCGAGAAACCTGACTAAACAAGTTTGCTTAAAACTTATTTATTCTTAAATTTCCACCCTCAACGGATGGCTCGAGATGGGTTTTTCTCGGAAAACCCTATGGTTCTTTATGGATCCTCTTATGCATTATGTTCGATATCAAGGAAAGGCAATTCTTGCATCAAAAGGCACTTTTTGGAAAAACGAGGTATCTTTTTGGAAAACTTCTCTACTTACGACTTTGTTAGCGCTTTGAGGGTCTCACTATACCCACGTATAATATAATATGTGGGTATGTAGTATATGATTCGTCTATTTCTTAGAGTACGAAAGACGAATCGAATCTTCTTATGGTTCTATTTAAGAATGGGCACAAATCGTTTGGGGCTGTGAGCGACACCCCGGCTGGATCTCCTCGCGGATGGAACCCGAATAGGCGATAAACCTGGACTAGAGACTCGTGTGGTTAGTCAGGTCGTGGCCGACTCCCTCGCCAGGCTTCCGCTTGAAGGTTGCCGAGATACACGACGTGTACATGGTGGTAAGTGGCGAGAGCGTGTGTGAAGAACTACACCCCTGCAGGGTTATAAATGATCTATTCGAATAGCCGTGTCCGCGGTAAAGGACTTATGGGTTGCCTATACAGTTCATAGACAAGTGAAAGTGGATACTCTAAAATGCGCAAGATAAGCGTGAGTGCTATGAATGGCGTTCTCGTAGGGAGACGGGAGCGGATCCATAGTGGTGTATTGAAATGGTGAATATGTGGACTCGTGTGCGCCACCTCAAAAGAGTTACTTGCAGTCGTAGTTTAGGATAGCCACCGAGTCAAAGCTGGCTTGCTGCAGTTAAACTCCACCACCCCCTTTGTTGATACCGATGCATAAGTGGTTAGTTCTGATGTAAGTCTTGCTGGGTACATTTGTACTCACGTTTGCTTAATTTATGTTTTTGCGGAGAGACTTCAGTCTCGCTAGTAGTTCTGTGTGGACTTCGACCTTTAGCTTGATACCTCAGCTACGATCTTGTGCCCTCGGCAGGATCTGGTAGATAGTCAGGCTTCTCAGCCTTTTTCATTTGTAGATGTCTGTACTCAGACATGTTAAGCTTTCGCAAGTGCTTTGACTTGTATGCTCTGAATGTTGGGTCATGAGACCCATTTTTGTAATATCTCGCTCCTCGGAGCCTATTGAATAAATACTTGAGTTGTAGAGTCATGTTGTGATGCCATGTTGTATTTGCACATATCGAGCATATTGTGTGTATGATTGAAATGCTTGGTATGTGTGGGATTCGACAACCTAGTTGTCTATCCTTGGTAGCCTCTCTTATGGGGAAATGTAGTCTAGTGCTTCCACTGACCCATGGTAGTCTGCTACTGCCCGGTTTACCGGAGTCCTGCTAGCCCAGTTGCTACTGCTCCGGAACACTTAGACTGGCCGGCATGTGATCCACTTGGTTCCTGTGTCTGTCCCTTCGGGGAAATGTCACGCGGTGACTTCCGGTGTCCTGCTAGCCTGCTACCGCCCGGGTTCCCGGAGTCCTATTAGCCCAGTTGCTACAGCCCGGATTCACACGCTGATGACCGACACGTTCGATGTTGGTTCATGTATGCATGTCCCCATAAGTTAGTGCCACTTTGGGTTCACGACTAGTCATGTCGGCCCGGGTTCTTTGTCATATGGATGCTAGCGACACTATCATATACGTGAGCCAAAAGGCGCAAACGGTCCCGGGTCAGGTAAGGCGACACCCGTGGGAATACCGTGCGTGAGGCCGCAAAGTGATATGATGTGTTACATGCTAGATCGATGTGGCTCAGGATCGGGGTCCTGACAGCTTTGGTATCAGAGCCTGACTGCTGTAGGATTACCAAGCCAAACTGGTCGAAGTTGAGTCTAGAAATGCTTTAGTTATATAAGGGAATTGATTGTGGAAGGGAACGTAAGGCTCTTTTTACTTCTTATACCCTATGCCCTTCTGATCTGAGTCACCCTCTTCTTTTCTGCGGGGATTAAGAACTAGGCTTTCTCATCTTCTTTCAGGATCACTTGTTACTAATCCGTAGACTTATAGGAATGATGGATTCAAGCCCGAGTTCAGTTCCTACTACTTCTGGGTGTTGACAGTTGATCTCAGAACTTTGATATTGTGATGTTAAGTGGTTATGCCACCATTTTGGAGGATGTCTCAAATCATTTTGAGCAATTACAGCCGTTATGCTGTCCGAGTCATCCCAGGTTTCTAAATAGTCTGATGCATTTGCAAATCCCTTCTTTTCGTTCCCGATGTCCCTTTGGGCCAGTTCAACCACACTAATCAGTGAGTTGAGGTATTCTATTGCCTCGACATATATGTTGGAGCTATTATTATGGCCCTAGGTGTCTTAGGGAGTCACCTAGTAATCTAGCAATGCTTTGTATTCCCAGTGTGATGATTCTGGCCATTATTCTCGAAAGCATTCCGTGATGCCATTTAGTTAGTAGGCATTCTATTTCTGGGTTCTTGAACCCAAGATTCACTCTACTTAATTCGTGTAGATAGTGTTGCTCGTTCCTTTAGGATATTAGTGACCTTGTGATAGTCTTCGAGGTCCGTGGCATTTCCTTCTTCCAAATACTATGAACCACTTATGGCAGAAGTTTGTTGGATCAAAATATCACAATCAGAGTACTCTTGAGGAGTTCTCCATTCATAATTGTGATTCTGCCGGTTCTACCTTTCTGCATGGGTTATCTGGAAGAAACCTGTTGAACTTGGTTCGACATATTAATCTATGCATCCACAACTCGGAAAGATATATGTCCCCTTGAGTTGTCCATCTTCATTTGTATTCCGACCATCGTCTATCAATTGATAGTCAGGAGTAATTGTGCATCTGTGTTATCGATGCTTATTATTCTTGTGGTCTGTCAAGCCATTCTATTTCAGAATGACTAGGAGAAACAAACTCCAGTACCTCATCCATATCCAGGGTTGGGTCAAAATAGTTGTGTATCGCAGATCAAAATGCCAATCCAGCTTTTGATTCTGTTCTACCCTGAAGTATTACCGTCTTATGTCAAGAATGTCATGGGAATTGCACACCATCTTATGAATTCTTGATACAGTGATACCTCTCGCCATCGTTGTTCATTCCTCGGTTCCCGTGTTGCTGCAACCGGAATATCGACAAGTGAATCATGATGTGTGAAATCAATACTCCTACTGCGTTGCTTGGTAGTTAAAGGACAATATCCTCATCCTTAGCGTGTTGGTTATTGAATCACCATCCAAGGACTGATCGTGCTACCTAGTCCATTTTTGTTGGTGTACTCTTCGATCGATGAGTTAGGATTTTGTCAAACCTTTGCTCTTTTGATCACATCGTCTTGCCTTGAAAAGCAATATTGTTCTCGAGCTTAGTAACATATCGGTGGTTCGTGATTTTCCGAATATCTTCTCGGAAGTGTTACCAGGTTGTCACCTGACCGCTATGTTGAGTTCGTGATCAAGTTGGTTTTCCTCTAAACCACCCCTTCTCCAAGAATCTATGGTGGATACCCCTGAGCTAGTTGGTTAAGCAAAACAACAACTTGGAGAGTTGGAAGATAAAAAGCTTTGCCGAATTTGGTTCATTCTGAAGGGATATCTTTTTGTTTGTGTGTGTGTTGAAGAAAGATGATATCTTCACCAATTGGTCCTCGTGATCAGTTGTTGGATCTATTGTCTTGTCAAAACTTTGACTTGATTATGGGCTATCGTCAAGTCAAATCAGAACCAACGATGTTCGTAATGTTGTCTTACTCGTGGTTGATCCCTCGAGCATACACCATTACATCTTTTGGTCTGACCAATACTATGACCGTGTTCACATGATGGTGGAAGTCCAGTGTTATGGAAATTCCGATGAGTTGCTATTGAGCCCATCAGCAGCATCTTGTCTCCTCCTTGATTCATGTTGAACATCAAGCTAGTGTTGGAAACTTTTGTAAGCATTATCTTCATGTCCCGTTTATGAAATACATGTTTGGTGTAAGAAGTGACTTTGTCCAAGTTCACGTGCATTAGGTGCAAGTTGCCGCCGTGAATTTGAGAAAGTTAGTTTTGCTTCCCCTGGAATCGTCCCAAGCCGGTCATGCATGTGCGAAGTATTATGTGGTTTGGTAGATTAATTACCTCCATTCCATATGTATTCTATAGCACACCAAGCCACTGGCTGATTTGTTCAAGGAAAAGAAGTTTCTTCATAAGAGCTAATCATATGACTTATGCAAGGACTTCGATATCCTTGATGATGGATCCTAACTAGGACTCGGTAGTGTTTCATTGTAAGACTACTATGTGGTCATGCTTGTCTGGGACAGCGTGTTCACATGTGTTTAGCAGAACCAGCTCATGTTTTGGAGCATGCTACCATAGTTCATTTCCCGAGAATCTCGCAATGTCATTCGTCGGTTTGTGTTGCAAACTTTGTTTTTCCGGAGATACTGTCTGAAATATTCCGTTACCAACCAGATCTGAATCTCAGGCAGATATGATGGTTGGATCATTCCCAGCATTTGCATTTTGTTCCCATCTTGCACCGCCATTGTGCCAATTTTCCCATGGGCTGCCCTCTCAGTAATTGATGTTCTGGATCATCTTCAAAAGTGGTCCTACCATGGGTCCCATCCATTTCCGACGATAAGTAAAAATCATCCATTGCGTTGTCCTCAACAAGGTAGTCCACATCATCTATTCTGGTCGGAGTATGCCATCCTTTCAGACTTCTTCAAACGGCCGATTGCGAATTGCCCTAGCTTGGTATAGAGAGTTTCAATGATCTCTATATCAAAAGTAATTCTTTCTGCCACTTCAGGGAATAATTCTACGAGTCACCTCTTACAAGGTGCCCCGTAAGGAATCATGGCAATCACTTCCTTGCTACTTTGAAATCTATGCACCATCTTATTCAAGCGCGGAATTGTTGCCTACCAATTGAACCCTCGTCATCTGTTCCACTCCATCCCTCTAGATGTGTGCTTCGTGTCTCAGCTCGAGTGATGTTGCTATGTCTCATTCCGTGAGTTAATCCTGAGTTGTTCGATCTTCGAGAAGATCGATCCTTCCAGAGTTATCCTTCTTTCTCGTTATCATGTTGAATGGAATTCTCAGAGCAAGACATCATGACAAAGATGACGAATGGATCAAAATCTTCGAGAAGGGCAATTGGATCATGAAGATCGTGTTAGCTTTGTGTCCCTCTGTCTTCTTACCTATGTCTTGAATCTCGGGACGAGATTCTTGTTTAGTGGGGGTGAGTTGTCACAGCCCTAGCTCAGCCCCTGTTGTCTTTGCTTGATCTCCATGTCATCATGTTTAAATTCAAGTGAAATTTGAATTGAGGAATTTTCAAAGCCTCAGAAACCTTTTAAAAATGATCAACATTAAAATCTGCTCAAAGAAGCCCAAGAAAATGTTCCTGTTAAACCTTGAAAAATATTGGCAAGAATAAAATTCAAACCAATATTTTTGGTGGCTTTAAAATATTTATTTTGGTCCTTTGAATTAAATCAATAACATATTTGAGTTGGACTTATTTCTGTTATATAATAGATAAAGTTCAAATAATTTTTGTAAGTTTGCATGTGGCCTTGGACAAGTTTCCTGAGCTCACATAAAAATTTATAGGAAGTTCTAAATGATTTGATGCTTCAAATCAAATCTAACAAACTACAGAAAATAGAAAACATAAAAGGAATGTTAGAGAGAGGAGAAAACCTTACCTGGTGCTTACCTCCTTTGCAGCCCACCTGACAGTCCAGCCACCTGGCGGCCCAACCCACCCGCAGCAGCCAGTCACCCCCAACCTCCCGCCAGAAGGATGAGGGGCGCGTGCTCGCATAGGGCGTCCACGCGGGAGGCCACCTCCTGCTTCTGCCGACGCATCAGAGGCTCCAGAAGCCGCCACGCGCCACCCTGGTCCCTCTCGCCCGCCGCTCGTCCTCTTCCCCTCCTCTGTCTCGCTCTCCTCCCCACAGCCGAGCACTGCCGTCGCCACCTACGCCATTCTCCGCGGCCACAGCCACCGCCTAGCCTCCCCAACACGTCCAGGAGCTCCGCCCCCGTCTTCTACGCGTCCTCAAGGACACGCGCACCGCCGGACGCCCCACAGCGTCGCCATCTTCAACGTCTTCATCGCCGGCCGCCGGAGATCCCCCTCACCGCTTCGCTCGCTCCGGAGCTTCCCCGAGCCATCTGACACCGCCAAACGACGCGCTGTGAGCCCCGCCGCCTTTCCCCCTGTTCTCCCACGCTCGTTCGTCCCCTAGTTATGCCTGCCACCGCACCCGTGAGCTCCCTGCCGCCATCCATGTCGCCGCCGAGCCCAGAGCTCGATTCACCCGAAGCCGAGCACGTCTGTATGCACAGCAGCCCCCCCAGAAAGGGAACGCCACCACCCAAGCCTCTCGCTGTGCACCCTAGCCTCGTCCCGCTCGAGCCCGTGGCTCCAGCCGCCGCCAAGCTCCCCGCCGACAGTGATGACCCACAAGTATCGGGGATCTATCGTAGTCCTTTCGATAAGTAAGAGTGTCAAACCCAACGAGGAGCAGAAGGAAATGATAAGCGGTTTTCAGCAAGGTATTCTCTGCAAGTACTGAAATAAGAGGTAACAGATAGTTTTGTGATAGGATAATTTGTAACGAGCAACAAGTAACAAAAGTAAATAAAGTGCAGCAAGGTGGCCCAATCCTTTTTGTACCAAAGGACAAGCCTGGACAAACTCTTATATAGAGAAAAGCGCTCCCGAGGACACATGGGAATTATCGTCAAGCTAGTTTTCATCACGTTCATATGATCCGCGTTCGGTACTTTGATAATTTGATATGTGGGTGGACCGGTGCTTGGGTGCTGTTCTTACTTGAACAAGCATCCCACTTATGATTAACCTCTATTGCAAGCATCCGCAACTACTACAAAAGTATTAAGGTAAACCTAACCATAGCATGAAACATATGGATCCAAATCAACCCCTTACGAAGCAACGCATAAACTAGGGTTTAAGCTTCTGTCACTCTAGCAACCCATCATCTACTTATTACTTCCCAATGCCTTCCTCTAGGCCCAAATAATGCTGAAGTGTCACGTAGTCGACGTTCACATAACACCACTAGAGGATAGACAACATACATCTCATCAAAATATCGAACGAATACCAAATTCACATGACTACTAATAGCAAGACTTCTCCCATGTCCTCGGGAATAAACGTAACTACTCACAAAGCATATTCATGTTCATAATCAGAGGGGTATTAATATGCATAAAGGATCTGAACATATGATCTTCCACCAAATAAACCAACTAGCATCAACTACAAGGAGTAATCAACACTACTAGCAACCCACAGGTACCAATCCCAGACTTGGAGACAAGAATTGGATACAAGAGATGAACTAGGGTTTGAGAGGAGATGGTGCTGGTGAAGATGTTGATGGAGATTGCCCTCTCCCGATGAGAGGAGCATTGGTGATGATGATGGCGATGATTTCCCCCTCCTAGAGGGAAGTGTCCCCGGCAGAACAGCTCTGCCGGAGCCCTAGATTGGTTCGGCCAAGGTTCTGCCTCGTGGCGGCGGAGTCTCGTCCCGAAAGGTTGCTTATGATTTTTTCCTGGATGAAAGACTTCATATAGCAGAAGATGGCCACCGGAGAGCCAACAGGGGGCCCACGAGGCAGGGGGCGTGCCCAGGGGGTAGGGCGCGCCCCCACCCTCGTGGACAGGTGGTGGCCCCCCTGATGTATTTCTTCCGCTCAGTATTTTTTTTTATTTCCAAAAATAACTTTCGTGGAGTTTCAGGACTTTTGGAGTTGTGCAGAATAGGTCTCTAATATTTGCTCCTCTCCCAGCCCAGAATTCCAGCTGCCGGTATTTTCCCTCCTTATGTAAACCTTGTAAAATAAGAGAGAATAGGCATAAGTATTGTGACATAACGTGTAACAACAGCCCATAATGCAATAAATATCGATATAAAAGCATGATGCAAAATGGACGTATCAACTCCCCCAAGCTTAGACCTCGCTTGTCCTCAAGCGGAAGCTGATAACGATAAATATGTCCACATGTTTAGAGGTAGAGGTGTTGATAAAATAAAATACGGACATGAGGGCATCATGATTATTCTTATAACAGCAACATATATGAATATTGTCATATGATTTCAAATGCTCAAGTAATAATCTATTCACAATGCAAAAGTATGAATCAGAAACTTTATTGAGAACTAACAAACTATAATCTTAGTCATTGAAGCAATTGCAATTTATCATAACATCAGAAAGAGTCTATGTCAGAGCTTTCTAGCAAGTCCACATACTCAACTATCATTTAGTCTTTCATAATTTCTAACACTCACGCAATACTTGTGGTTACGGAGTTTTAATCGGACACAGAGAAAGATAGGGGCTTATAGTTTCGCCTCCCAACCTTTTACCTCAAGGGTAATGTCAACAATAATAACTCATGCTAACTTACATCCAATTAGATATATATATCAGGATCTTTCCAACATCCTGTGCTTGCCAAAGGATAAAATGTAAAAAGGAAAGGTGAAGATCACCATGACTCTTGCATAAGGTAGAAGATAATAATAAAAGATAGGCCCTTCGCAGAGGGAAGCAGAGGTTGCCATGCGCTTTTAGGGTTGGATGCACAAAATCTTAATGCGAAAGAACGTCACCTTATATTGCCACTTGTGATATGAACCTTTATTATGCAGTCCATCGCTTTTATTTCTTCCACATCACAAGATCGTATAAAGCTTATTTCCTCCACACCAATCAATCATACATATTTAGAGAGCAATTTTTATTGCTTGCACCGATGACAACTTACTTGAAGGATCTTACTCAATCCATAGGTAGATATGGTGGACTCTCATGGCAAAACTGGTTTAAGGGTTTTTGGAAGCACAAGTAGTCTCTCTACTTGGTGCAAAGAATTTGGCTAGCATGAGGGGGAAAGGCAAGCTCAACATGTTGGATGATCCATGAAAATATACTTTATCTCAGATATAAGAAAACATAACCCATTACGTTGTCTTCCTTGTCCAACGTCAACTCTTTAGCATGTCATATTTTAATGAGTGCTCCCAATCATAAAAGATGTCCAAGATAGTGTATTTATATGTGAAACCTCTCTTTCTTTATTACTTCCTATTAATTGCAACGATGACCAAAGCTATGTTTGTCAACTCCCAAGAATTTTTAATCATCGTACTCTTTCTATGTGAAGTCATTACTCTCAATAAGATCAATATGATCTCTTTGTTTCCTTTTTTTATTCTTTTTCTCTTTTCTTTTATTCAATCAAGATCATGGCAAAATAATCAAGCCCTTGACTCAACACTAATCTTTATTATATAGCTCATGGACTCGATTACATAGAGAGATCATAAAGCAAAACTCAAAACTAGATCATACCAAAACTTTATTCTACTAGATCAAGATACTACTAATAGGATCGAACTAAGAAAACGGTAAAGATAGGAGTGTGATGGTGATACGATACCGGGGCACCTCCCCCAAGCTTGGCAGTTGCCAAGGGGAGTGCCCATACCCATGTGATTATGTCTCCTTTGCTGGTGAAGAAGGTGGAGGGGTTGTTGATGATGCGGGCTTGTCGTCCATCTTCCAAGGCATAGGCTCACCATCATAGAAGGATGATCGAGTCTCCGGGATCCTCAGATCTGTAGCCAAACTCATCCTTTTGAATCTATATTCATGCTCACAGTTTTGGTTTTGCAGGTCATAGATTTGGGCTTGAAGGTGCTCGATCTTCTCGTGAAGCTTGAAGATGGTCTCCCCAATGTTGTTGGCATCCAGCTTGTGGTTGTTGGTGAACTCCGCGATCATCATTTGGTTGGAGTTGAGTCCATGTTCCACCATCCCCTGGCACTTGAAAACTTGTTGCTCCATTGCTTCGAGCCTCGTCTCCACGCTTCCGGTCCCCTTTGGTCCCTCAACATCGTGGATGTGCAGCAACCCATCACGCATCTCAATGGTATGAGGGTGTGGCAGCACCTCCGCGAGGTAAGGGTTAATGACCTTCTCGAAGAACTTGTCCTTGGGGGCACTTGGGAGATGTCATGATAATCTAGATCTGTCAGAAAAATAGCTCGAAACAAGAACAGAGGATAATTGTGTGATACAGGAGTCAAAACCTTCGGGAGATTATATAATGAATTTTTACCGACCAAAATATGTATCGTGCAAGAAAACGGAGTCCGGAGAGCACACGAGGTGCCCACGAGGTAGGGGGGCGCGCCCTCCATCCTCGTGGAGCCCCCGTGTCCTTCCCGGACAGCTTCATATTTTTCTATTTTTCTAAATATTCCAAAACGGAGAAATAATGCCATTAGAATTGTTTTGGAGTCGGTTTACTTACCGTACCACATACCTATTCCGTTTCGGAGTCTGAAACGTTCCAGAAAGTGTCCCTTATGTATTCCTCCGGGTTACGGTTTCAATAACATTGGTTTCAACATTTATAGGATTACCTGAGATATAATGTTTGATTCTTTGACCGTTCACCACCTTAGGATTTGTGCCTTCGAAGTTGTTGATTTTTATGGCACCGGAACGATAGACCTCCTCGATAACGTAGGGGCCTTCCCATTTAGAAAGAAGTTTTCCTGCAAAAAATCTTAAACAAGAGTTGTATAGCAATACATAATCACCTACATTAAACTCACGTTTTTGTATTCTTTTGTCATGCCATCTTTTAACTTTTTCTTTAATCAACTTGGCATTCTCATAATCTTGGGTTCTCCATTCATCAAGTGAGCTAATATCAAATAACCTCTTCTCACCGGCAAGTTTGAAATCATAGTTGAGCTCTTTAATAGCCCAATAAGCCTTATGTTCTAGTTTGAGAGGTAAGTGACATGCTTTTCCATAAACCATTTTATACGAAGACATACCCATAGGATTTTTATATGCAGTTTTGTATGCCCATAATGCGTCATCAAGTTTCTTGGACCAATTCTTTCTAGATATATTAACAGTCTTTTGCAAAATTAATTTGAGCTCTCTATTACTCAATTCTACTTGACCACTAGACTACGGGTGATAAGGGGACGCAATTCTATGATTAATGTCGGCGTTCTAGGAACGGGGGTCCCCAGACTTGCCTGCCTGCGGCCCACAGCGTGGCTAAGCAAGCAGGATGTACGGCCCATCTTCATCAACAAGGCATCCAAGACCCTCGTGAGGGTCCAAGCCTCGCGCGGCGGATGACGCAAGACCTCCTCTGGAGTGGCCTAGCTAGGCAGGCTCACGAGGAGCGGAGATATCAAGGCGGGGCAAACCTCACGAGGCTCTCGTGATGTGAGCCATGACGAACGGCACCAGGCGGGCGCCAGCGCGCGCAGCGTCCTTGTTTCCTCTTTGGTGCTAAGGAGGCCAGCGCAGGCGAAGAGTACCGAGGCATCAGGCAAAGGTTGCTATATTGGTGCAACGAGACCAAGACCAGGAGGACGGCAAGGCGGAGGTCATCGTGGAGCCCAAGACAGCGTCACCCCAGAGCTTTTCGCAGGCGAAGACCACTTTTGTCAGGATAGCTTGTACTAGCTGTCCCCCTTCGAATTTGCCCGCCGTTGTTGGCTCCCTTCCCGCTCGATATTTGGGAAGAGGACCAGGGCCTATATAAGTAGAGCTAGCCACCATAGTGGGGAGAGGATCTCATCTCATCTTAGCTTGATCCAACCCGATCGAGAGCCTAGCCACAAGAACACCTCAACCTCAGGAGTCTGTTCTTGCCTCGTACTGTTCATCATCAACCCTTGAGGCAATCCACCACCACCACACTGGAGTAGGGTATTACACCACAACGGTGGCCCGAACCAGTATAAACCTCGTGTCTTTCTGTGTTGCGAGTTCGTCGAGTTCGTCCGTGAGATCTTAGCGAGCTAGGGCGTAGATCGGTAAGAGGGAAAGACTTCGCGCGCACCCCAGTGTTTGAACCTTAAGGGTTTGCCGGAACCCCACATTCGACAATTAACATCATACTTAGCAAGCATTTTACGGAAAGCACCATGAATAAAATGTGAACCACCGTCAGTCATTAAATATTTAGGGACTCCAAACCTCGGAAAAATAACTTCTTTAAGCATTTTAATAGAGTGTTATGATCAGCACTACTAGTTGGAATAGCTTCTACCCACTTAGTAACGTAATCAACAGCAACTAATTAAAATATGTGTATATCCATTAGAGGCAGGAAAAGGTCCCATATAATCAAAGCCCCAAACATCAAATGGTTCAATAACAAGTGAATAGTTCATGGGCATTTCTTGACGTCTGCTAATATTACCAATTCTTTGACATTCATCACAAGATAAGACAAACATATGGGCATCCTTGAAGAGAGTAGGCCAATAGAAACCGGATTGCAATACCTTATGTGCAGTTCTATCTCCAGCGTGGTGTCCTCCATAAGCTTCGGAGTGATACTTGCGTAGGATCTGTTCCTGTTCATGCTCAGGTACACAACGTCTAATAACACCATCTACTCCTTCTTTATAAAGATGTGGGTCATCCCAAAAGTAACGTCTCAAATCATAGAAAAACTTTTTCTTTTGCTGGTATGTGAAACTAGGTGGTATAAATTTAGCAACAATGTAATTAGCAAAATTAGCATACCATGGAGCACTACAAGAAGCATTTATGACATTTAATTGTTCATCAGGAAAGCTATCATCAATAGGTAGTGGGTCATCAAGAACATCCTCTAACCTAGACAAGTTGTCTGCAACGGGGTTCTCAACTCCTTTTCTACCAACAATATGCAAATCAAATTCTTGTAGCAGGAGAACCCATCTAATAAGTCTAGGTTTAGCATCTTTCTTTTCCATGAGATATTTAATAGCAGCATGATCCATGTGAATAGTTACTTTAGAATTGACAATATAAGGTATGAACTTATCACAAGCAAATACAACTGCTAAGAATTATTTTTCAGTAGTAGCATAATTTCTCTGAGCATTGTCTAGAGTTTTACTAGCGTATTGAATAACATTTAATTTCTTATCAACTCTTTGCCCTAGAACAGCACCTACAACAGAATCACTAGCATCACACATAATTTCAAAGGGTAAATTCCAATCAGGTGGCTGAACAATAGGTGCAGAGATCAATGCTTTCTTAAGTATTTCAAATGCTTCTACACAATCGTCATCAAAGACAAATGGTATATCTTTTTGTAATAAATTAGTCAGAGGCCGAGAAATTTTTGAGAAGTCCTTAATGAACCTCCTATAAAATCCGGCATGACCAAGGAAACTTCTTATACCTTTGATGTCCTTGGGACATGGCATCTTTTCAATAGCATCAACCTTGGCTTTATCAACCTCAATACCTCTTTCAGAAACTTGATGCCCCAAGACAATACCTTCATTAACCATAAAGTGGCACTTTTCCCAATTCAGGACAAGATTAGTTTCTTCACATCTCTGCAAAACTCGATCAAGGTTGCTCAAGCAATCATCAAAAGAGGATCCATAAACGGAGAAATCGTCCATGAAAACCTCACAAATCTTTTCACAAAAGTTAGAGAATATAGCCATCATGCATGTTTGAAAGGTAGCAGGTGCATTACATAAGCCAAAAGGCATATGTCTATAAGCAAAAGTACCAAAAGGGCAAGTAAAAGTAGTCTTTGATTGATCATTGGCTGACACAGGTATTTGAGAGAAACCAGAATAACCATCTAGAAAGCAAAAGTGTGTATGTTTAGACAACCTTTCTAGCATTTGATCGATAAAAGGTAAGGGGTAATGATCCTTTTTAGTAGCTTTATTTAATTTGCGGAAATCAATTACCATCCTATAACCTATAATAATTCTTTGCGGAATCAATTCATCTTTATCATTAGGAACGACAGTAATACCTCCCTTCTTAGGGACACAATGGACAGGACTTACCCACTGACTCTCAGCAACGGGATAAATTATACCTGCCTCAAGAAGCTTTAGTATTTCCTTTCTTAACACTTCCTTCATCTTAGGATTCAGCCATCGTTGATGATCACGAACTGGTTTGGCATCTTCCTCCAAATTTATTTTATGTTGACATAGAGTGTGACTAATGCCCTTAAGATCATCAAGAGTATATCCAATAGCAGCACGGTGCTTCTTCAGAGTTTTCAATAATCTCTCTTCTTCATGCTCTGAAAGGTTAGCACTAATAATAACAGGATATATCTTTTTCTCATCAAGATAAGCATATTTAAGAGTATCAGGTAACGGTTTGAGCTCAAACACGGGATCACCCTTGGGTGGAGGAGGATCCCCTAGGATTTCAACAGGCAAATTGTGTTTCAGAATGGGTTCCTGTTTATAGAATACTTCATCTATTTCCCTTCTTTCATTCATAAACATATCATTTTCATGGTCTAGCAAATATTGTTCTAAAGGATCACTAGGAGGCACGACAATAGAAGCAAGACCAATAATTTCATCCTTACTAGGTAATTCCTCTTCACGGTGTTGTCTACGAAATTTAGAAAAATTAAACTCATGAGACATATCACCTAGACCAATAGTAACAACATCCTTTTCGCAGTATATCTTAGCATTAACGGTGTTCAAGAAGGGTCTACCAAATATAATGGGACAAAAGCTATCTTGTGGGGAACCAAGAACAAGAAAATCAGCAGGATATTTATTTTTCCCACACAAGACTTCAACATCTCTAACAATTCCCATTGGTGAAATAGTATCTCTATTGGCAAGTTTAATTGTGACATCAATATCTTCTAACTCAGCAGGTGCAATATCATGCTTAATTTCTTTGTATAAATCAATAGGTATGGCACTAGCACTAGCACCCATATCACATAAGCCATGATAACAATGATCTCCTATTTTAACATAAATAACAGGCATGCCTACCACAGGTCTATGTTTATCTTTAGCACAAGGTTTAGCAATTCTAGCAGTTTTCTCACAGAAATAAATAACATGCGCATCAATATTATCAGACAAGAGATCTTTAAAAATAGCAATATTAGGTTCAGCTTTAATTTGCTCAGGAGGTGTATAAGTTCTAATATTGCTTTTACGAACCATAGTTGAAGCTTTAGCATGATCCTTTATCCTAACTGGGAAAGGTGGTTTCTCAGCATAAGAAGTAGGAACAATAGGATCATTATAAGTGACAGTCTTTTCTTCAACTTTAGTAGGTGCAGCTAATTTTACTTCTATGGGGGGATGATATTTAAACCACTCCTTGGGGAGATCAACATAAGTAGCAAAAGATTCACAGAAAGAAGCTACTATCTCAGAGTCAAGTCCATATTTAGTGCTAAAC
Organism: Aegilops tauschii subsp. strangulata; assembly: GCF_002575655.3. NCBI lineage: Eukaryota > Viridiplantae > Streptophyta > Magnoliopsida > Poales > Poaceae > Aegilops > Aegilops tauschii. Next base: position 495,102,397 of record NC_053037.3, on the reverse strand, counting down.
TTACAGAAAACATCGGTATCCATAAAAGATTTAACACAATCAAACTTAGGTGTCATACCTGACTCCTTACCTTCGTCGAGATCCCAATCTTCAGAGTTGCGTTTAATTCTATCCAATAAATCCCATTTGAATTCAATAGTCTTCATCATAAAAGAGCCAGCACAAGAAGTATCGAGCATGGTGCGATTGTTATCAGAAAGCCGAGCATAAAAACTTTGAATAATTATTTCTCTTGGGAGCTCATGATTGGGGCATGAATATAACATTGATTTAAGCCTCCCCAAGCTTGAGTGATGCTTTCTCCTTCGCGAGGCCAAAAATTATATATATAATTGTGATCATGATGAACAAGATGCATAGGATAAAATTTCTGATGAAATTCCAATTTCAATCGTTTGTAGTTCCATGACCCCGTATCATCACATAGCCTATACCATGTCAATGCATCTCCCTTCAAAGATAAAGGGAAGACCTTCTTCTTAATAACATCACCGGGAACACCTGCAAGCTTAAATAATCCACAAACTTCATCCACATATATTAAATGCTCACCAGGATGCTTTGTTCCATCTCCTGCATAAGGATTAGCTAGCAATTTTTCTAACATACATGAAGGAATCTCAAAATGGACATTTTCATTTTCAGTAGGTTCAGTAGGTTGAGGAGCAACTCTTTGCTCTAGTGGTCGGGGTGAAGATACCCCGAACAAGCCCCTCAGAGGATTACTTTCCATAGTAACAAGTGACAGTAAATTTCAGCACACTATATAATTTTTTCCTTACCAAATTCCACCTACCAAAGGCGCTTCACTCCCCGGCAACGGCGCCAGAAAAGAGTCTTGATGACCCACAACTATAGGGGATCTATCGTAGTCCTTTGGATAAGTAAGAGTGTCGAACCCAACGAGGAGCAGAAGGAAATGATAAGCAGTTTTCAGCATGGTTTTCTCTACAAGTACTGAAATAAGAGGTAACAGATAGTTTTGTGATAGGATAATTTGTAACGAGCAACAAGTAACAATAGTAAATAAAGTGCAGAAAGGTGGCCCAATCCTTTTTGTAGCAAAGGACAAGCCTGGACAAACTCTTATATAGAGAAAAGTGCTCCCGAGGACACATGGGAATTATCGTCAAGCTAGTTTTCATCACGTTCATATGATTCGCGTTCGGTACTTTGATAATTTGATATGTGGGTGGACCGGTGCTTGGGTGCTGTTCTTACTTGAACAAGCATCCCACTTATGATTAACCTCTATTGCAAGCATCCACAACTACAACATAAGTATTAAGGTAAACCTAACCATAGCATGAAACATATGGATCCAAATCAACCCCTTACGAAGCAACGCATAAACTAGGGTTTAAGATTCTGTCACTCTAGCAACCCATCATCTACTTATAACTTCCCAATGCCTTCCTCTAGGCCCAAATAATGCTGAAGTGTCATGTAGTCGACGTTCACATAACACCACTAGAGTATAGACAACATACATCTCATCAAAATATCGAACGAATACCAAATTCACATGACTACTAATAGCAAGACTTCTCCCATGTCCTCAGGAACAAACGTAACTACTCACAAAGCATATTCATGTTCATAATCAGAGGGGTATTAATATGCATAAAGGATCTGAACATATGATCTTCCACCAAATAAACCAACTAGCATCAACTACAAGGAGTAATCAACACTACTAGCAACCCACAGGTACCAATCCCAGACTTGGAGACAAGAATTGGATACAAGAGATGAACTAGGGTTTGAGAGGAGATGGTGCTGGTCAAGATGTTGATGGAGATTACCCTCTCCTGATGAGAGGAGCGTTGGTGATGACGATGGCGATGATTTCCCCCTCCTAGAGGGAAGTGTCCCCGGCAGAACAGCTCTTCCGGAGCCCTAGATTGGTTCCGCCAAGGTTCCGCCTCGTGGCGGTGGAGTCTCGTCCCAAAAGGTTGCTTATGTGTTTTTCCTGGACGAAAGACTTCATATAGCAGAAGATTGCCACCGGAGAGCCAACAGGGGGCCCACGAGGCAGGGGGGCGCACCCAGGAGGGTAGGGCGCGCCCCCACCCTCGTGGACAGGTGGTGGCCCCCCTGATTTATTTCTTCCGCTCAGTATTTTTTATTATTTCCAAAAATAACTTTCGTGGAGTTTCAGGACTTTTGGAGTTGTGCAGAATAGGTCTCTAATATTTGCTCCTCTTCCAGCCCAGAATTCCAGCTGCCGGTATTCTCCCTCCTTATGTAAACCTTGTAAAATAAGAGAGAATAGGCATAAGTATTGTGACATAACGTGTAATAACAGCCCATAATGCAATAAATATCGATATAAAAGCATGATGCAAAATGGACGTATCAGACAGCGTTACCGGCCACCCCACGACCAACGGCCTACGCGGTTGGATGCGGCGCCCCTTCAGCTACCCGTAGACGCAAACTACACGCAAAACCGAGCCCCGTAGCGGGTTTCCGGCAAACTTCCGCCGCCGATCGGGTCGTCGCCGGCCTAAATCCGACGATGATGACGTGGCGTCGTTATTAGCGCCTAATCCCCCAATTAGCGCTCTAACACACACTGACAGCGGGCCCCACCATAGGGTCAAACCCTAGTTAGCTCTGGATTTGACCGTGGTTTAGTCCCTGTGTCAATGACACGCGGGTCCCACTAGTCAGGTTTGACCCTGGTCAACTCGGCTGACCGGCTGACGTAGTAGTGACACAATGCTGATGTCATTAATCATTTTCTGGATTAAAACTAATTCAGGAAATTCCAGAAAATGACTTAAACTTCAAAAATTCATAGAAAATAAACTATAACTCAGAATGGAATAAATTATATATGAGAAATGATCAGAAAAATCCAATCTATCCATTGGTACTGGTTTCATGCATGATAAAGCAACTTAACCTTGCTGTATAGACCAGAACATGTTAATGCACTTTGGAAATTCATAGTTTGAATTTGAATTTGAACCTTTGGTTCAAATCAACTCAAACCCTTCTGTTGCTAGCTGCATTAGCTCAAATCACAGCATCTTGCCATGTCATGATCATGCATCATATTGTTGCATTGCATTGATTGTGTTCCTTCTCTGTTGCCGGTATTTGTCCCCTCTCAGTGGACGTAGTTTCGACGATGAGTTCGATGACACCGATGAAGAGCTATACTATCTTCAGAAGTGCCAGGCAAGCAAAACCCCCTTGTTCATTCCGATACAATCCCACTCTCTCGCTCTTGCTCTCTTTTACTGCATTAGGACAACAACAATTCAACTGTTACATGCTGCGGTAGTTGAACCCCTTTCCTCTGCATGACCTGTTATTGCCACAGTAAATAGATGAAACCCACTAGCATGAGTAGCAGTTGTTTGAGCCCTGATGTGCCTACTCATTCATGCTTGTTGTCATGCTTGCTACTGCTTAGAGTTGAGTCAGGTCTGATTCATTGGGATGAATTGGAGGTGTGTGAACATGTTCTACTATTGAGAGCTAAGTGTGTGAACACGATTTGGTAAAGGTAGCGGTGAGAGGCCATGCAGGAGTACATGGTGGGTTGTCTCATTGAAACCGTCCTCAGGAAATGAGTTCTGTGTTTGTGATCCATGAACAACTAATACCACGCGTTGGGACCAAAACCAATGGACCCTGTCGACTTATTAATTGGCTTGATCTCTGTCCAGGAGTTGCAACTAGTTTCTGGTGTTTGTAGGATATGTGTTGGAGGCTATGTGTAGCGCTGACCCTAGGGGTGGGCTATGATGCGGTAGATACATCGTGGCCCGGTGTACCGGGTGCCCGTTTGGTGTCTCGGGAACCCTGCACACATCGTTTGGGGCTGTGAGCGAAACCCCGGCCGGATATCCTCGCGGATGGAACCCGAATAGGCAATAAACCTGGACTAGAGACTTGTGTGGTTGGTCAAGTCGTGGCCGACTCCCTCGCCAGGCTTCCGCTTGAAGGTTGCCGAGATACACGACGTGTACATGGTGGTAAGTGCCGAGAGCGTGTGTGAAGAAGTACACCCCTGCAGGGTTATAAATGATCTATTCGCATAGCCGTGTCCGCGGTAAAGGACTTCTGGGTTTCCTATATAGTTCATAGACAAGTGAAAGTGACTCTAAAATGCGCAAGATAAGCGTGAGTGCTATGGATGGCGTTCTCATAGGGAGACGGGAGCGGATCCATAATGGTGTATTGAAATGGTGAATATGTGGACTCGTGTGCACCACGTCAAAAGAGTTACTTGCAGTCGTAGTTTAGGATAGCCACCGAGTCAAAGCTGGTTTGCTGCAGTTAAACTCCCCCCTTTGTTGATACCGATGCATATGTAGTTAGTTCTGATGTAAGTCTTGCTGGGTACATTTGTACTCACGTTTGCTTAATTTATGTTTTTGCGGAGAGACTTCAGTCTCGCTAGTAGTTCCGTGTGGACTTCGACGTTTAGCTTGATACCTCAGCTACGATCTTGTGCCCTCGGCAGGATCTGGTAGATAGTCAGGCTTCTCAGCCTTTTTCATTTGTAGATGTCTGTACTCAGACATGTTAAGCTTCCGCATGTGCTTTGACTTGTATGCTCTGAATGTTGGGTCATGAGACCCATGTTTGTAATATCTCGCTCCTCGGAGCCTATTGAATAAATACTTGAGTTGTAGAGTCATGTTGTGATGCCATGTTGTATTTGCACATATCGAGCATATTGTGTGTATGATTGAAATGCTTGGTATGTGCGGGATCCGACAACCTAGTTGTCTATCCTTGGTAGCCTCTCTTATGGGGAAATGTAGTCTAGTGCTTCCACTGAGCCATGGTAGTCTGCTACAGCCCGGTTTACCGGAGTCCTGCTAGCCCAGTTGCTACGGCTCCGGAACATTTAGACTAGCCGGCATGTGACTTGGTTCCTGTGTCTGTCCCTTCGGGGAAATGTCACGCGGTGACTTCCGGAGTGCTGCTAGCCTACTACAGCCCGGGTTCCCGGAGTACTGTTAGCCCAGTTGCTACAGCCCTGATTCACACGCTGATGACCGACACGTTCGATGTTGGTTCATGTATGCCTGTCCCCGTAAGTTAGTGCCACTTTGGGTTCACGACTAGTCATGTCGGCCTGGGTTCTCTGTCATATGGATGCTAGCGACACTATCATATACGTGAGCCAAAAGGCGCAAACGGTCCCGGGCCAGGTAAGGCGACACCCGTGGGAATACCATGCGTGAGGCCGCAAAGTGATATGATGTGTTACATGCTAGATCGATGTGGCTCAGGATCGGGGTCCTGACATTCATCAAGCCATTATTTCTCTAGAATTTTTCCAAGATTCTGGACAGAAATGATGTTTGTAAAGCAAGTACCATTTTGGATGGTCCATTTGGTATGAGCTTTTTACAGCATCTTTATATGTCCATATCATAAGGATTTGCCAAGTGCATCACATTCCACAACTCCATGTGAGTGCATCATCCAAATCAAGTTTCTGGACCAAAAATGCAGTTGCAAAGCAACCCTATTATTTATTGGTCCATTTATTCTCTAAACCTCCAGGATTGTAGTTCTTCCTTAGTTAAACCTCCAAGAGAACTCCATTTCTCCCAATCAAGTTTCTGTGGGTCACCAGTGCACGGCCAAGTTTACTGCAGTAAACTTCAGAGGTTAATTACCATTCAACCAGAGCTATTTTCATTGTTCTACCACCTCAGTTGTAACCTCCACTGGAAGGACTTACCACTAGACAACAAGTTCTAGCCCCTCACCCCCACTACATGCCAGTGCACGCGGTGACCGCGACAATGGCGTGCATGTGCACGCGCTCTGTGTGTAGTGGCCGCGTCTAGTGACTGTTTGTGCTGGACCCCCTCCTCCTCTCGTCGCCTTCGCGTGCGTGAGCGTGTCCAGCAGCTGGCCCGCGTCGTCACCGTTCCCCTGGACCCCTCTCCCCCTCCGTCCATTTCCTCACCGACGCCCACCGACACTCGCCGCCGAGCGCCCACGGGTGCACTGTGGCCGACCGAGATTTAATGGCGCTCGGATTCTTCCTCTGATTCTCCTTTGGCCTCCTCCTCCCCGTGAGCTCTTCCCTGTGACTCTCCATCACCTTCCGTCCAGCCCATGCGTGAGCACACGCGTCCGCGGCGCCGGCCACGCATACGCGGCGATGACAGCTCGGCCTCCTCGCCCCCGGCTATATATAGGCCTCCCTCGAGCCATTCAACCTCACCAGCCTCCTCACCGATCTCCTCTACGCCGCCCCGACCACCAAACCGAGCTCAAGGAGCTCCCGTTCCACTCCTCTGTCCGCCATTGCCGCCATCAGGCCTCGCTCAAATTCGAGCTAGGCAGAGCCCCTTCCCACCTCTTTTCCTCTCTAGGCCCCTCCTCCACCACCTAGAAGCCTCCCCGGTTCCCCCTCCTCCTCCGGTGGCTGTCTGCCGCGAGTTCGCCGATGCCAGGAGACCCCGTCCGCCGCCGTCGAAGCCGTCGTCACCTCAGCCCACCACGCTAGTCGCTAAGGGGACCGAGGGATGCGGCTCGACGCGCTGATCTTGCCGGTGTGCAGAACGTCCCGGGAGGTAGCCTACATCACCGGCAATCACCGTCGGGGTGCGCCCCTGCCTCGGCCACGCGCGGGCTAGAGATTGAAGGCGACGACCCAGCTGGTGGTCCCCACCTGCCCGCGGGCCCCGCGCGTCAGCGCCTCTGCCGTTGACCCGCCTCTGCCACGTCAGTAAGTGGAAACGTATTTTGGTGAAGTGCGCTTTCGGTTAGCACAAACGTAGTTCTTCTCTTCTTTGGACAGAATGCGTTTGCCGCTTCCGAAAGCGTATTTTCGTTCCTCTTCGGCTGCAAGTATGTTTCTTCGTTCTGAAAGCGTATTGTCTGAAATACGTTTTCTCTTTTTCAGCCCAGGGGTCTGTATGTAGAGTTTATTTTGCATATTGGTCCCTGGAGCGCTTATATCTTTTTGCTCGAGACTCCGATTAAGGTGAATCCAAAGCTCACTTCTTCGTCTCGTCGAGCTCTATCTTTTGGTAACATTTTCACTAGGTGGTCCCACAGTGAAAATGACCTTTTTGCCCCTGCACTTAAACAGCCCCTCCGAGAGAGAACTGTTTCTGGCAAATCTTTTCGCGGCTTCACCGCACTTCTTCCCGGTGCCTTCTTCATCCCCAGGCAAGCCACAATACCCACTTGCATGATAGTCATGCAACAGCCATGATTTTCAACTTGAATATTTATTAAATGATTGCTTGTTTAAAATATGGTTATCGTTGTTTCGATAATGCTTCTGGGTTAGTGCTTACTTGCTTGCTATGTTGTTATGCACCTGGTTATCAAGCCCTACTAGTTGCTAGTATGACTTTCATATTGCCATGCTTGATAGTAGTGCTTATTGGGTTGGTCATGTTCTTCGGTGCATGACTAACGTCGGTTACCGAGTACTGTTAATATGCGTTGTTCCTTTGCTGTTAGTTGGTTAAGTGTTACTCGGTAATGTTATTGATGAGTTCTTGCATGGTATTTATGGTTGATGCTAGTGGTCATATTATGCTATGAGTAGTGTTGCACTTGTAATATTTATGCTTGTCATTATGCCATGTTCAGTTGGAGATTATTCATAGTTGATATGGTGGATAGTTATGTTGCATCCCGTGCTTATGTTGATATCATGCTCATGCTTTGTATATGCATCATCTTATTTTATCATGGCTCAGCATATTGCATTCAAGTTTAACCGGATTAAATTGAACTTGAACAACTATTGGCTGAGTCATGGTGCCACCATATCGAAACTGACCAGTGCAACCACGCTTACCTTTATGGGAAGGTCCTAACTGGGTCTATTGTCATGCCTCTCGCCGGTGCCTCCAACTAGGGAAGGTTATGGGCGGCCTACCCTGATCAGGTAGGCGAACATAAGCCTTGTGTGCCCGTTGTTGTTGTTATGGATCCAGTCCCCGTGAGGGACGTTTTGGCCACGACGGTGGTCGTTGTGTCTTTGGTAGACACAGGGCCACCCAGGACTAGCCCAGTTGGGAGTGGGTCGGAGTGGCCGGGAGAGTGTCATGGCAGTAGAACGGTTTTGTCAGAACGCTGTTGGTCCACCCGAATGGGAGTACGAGGCCATGGGTTCCGTAGTGTGGGTACAATGTACTAACCTCTGCAGAGTGTATTAAATCTATCGATAGCCGCGCCCGCGGATAAGGGCCCAGTTCGTGTCGGTCACACCGTGAGCCAACAGTATTAATAATAATGTGCTCAATAGCAACCCGGTTGTGATCGCCGGAATGATCACGGTTTCAGACAAAGTGTTGGTCATGGTTGTGATCGCCGGAATGATCACCGTGGTATCGAGGATACCGAGTTGTTGGATGTTCGTGATATTGTGCGACAATCATGGGTAAAGATCAAGCTCCTTTTGGTCATTTAATGATTACTACGGTATTGTTTATACCAAGCTTGATTTGATCCTGAGATAATCGTGTGATGTCCGAGGTTGGTAAGTGATGCATGTGATGGTTACGTAGTAACCCGAGCAGAATAAGTAGTGCATATAGTGTCATCATGTTGCATGCTAGTATCGTCAGATTCATATGTTCATGCCGTGCTCATGTTGTTCTAGCTGTATCATGTTCATGTTGCTCATGTCATGTAGTTATGAGGACCTCATGTTAATTCCTGCTTAACCTATAAATGCCATGCTGATGTTTGTCTTGAATGCTTCTGGTTATTGTGAGATTGCAAGTACATTCAATGTACTGACCTGGGGTGTCATGCTACTTTGCAGGTTGTGCCTGGATTGCTTGATTGTTTGGTGTGGTTCCTGTGTTCGCGAGCTAGGATAAGCGTTCCAGCCAGAGTCCTTGCGGAGTGGAGTTCACCACCGTCGTCGTTGTTCCGCTGCCAGTAGTATTTCCGCTGCTTCGAGTTGTTCTGCTACTTGCATAGAGCAACTAAGGATGGCGTAGTGTCGCCGTGCCGATGTTATTTATTGTAATATCGAAGACCTTGTATTCATATTCGTGTAATAATAGAAAGATGGTTTGTTCTATGCTAAGCAGTGCCGTATTCCAGAAGACTTCTCCTCGATCTCTGGGCTGGAATACGAGGCGTTCCGGTTTCTCTGAGCCGGGGTGCCACACCCTCCGTGATCGATGCCCCCTCCAGCGGAGCTCCGGAACAGGCCCCAAGATGGGATCTCACGGGTATAGAAGGTTGCGGCGGTGGAATTAGGTTTTTGGCCCCGTATCTGGTAGTTTGTGGGTACGTAGGTATATATATGAGGAAGGGGTACGTCGGTGGAGCAACAGGGGGCCCACGAGGGTGGAGGGCGCGGGGGGGGGGGGGGGGGGGGGGGTAGGCGCGCCCCCTACCTCGTGCCCTCCTGGTTGATGTCTTGACGTAGGGTCCAAGTCCTCTGGATCACGTTCGTTCCAAAAATCACGTTCCCGAAGGTTTCATTCCGTTTGGACTCCGTTTGATATTCTTTTTCTGCGAAACTCTGAAATAGGCAAAAAACAGCAATTCTGGGCTGGGCCTCCGGTTAATATGTTAGTCCCAGAAATAATATAAAAGTGTATAATAAAGCCCAATAATGTCAAAAACAGAATAGAATATAGCATGGAACAATCAAAAATTATAGATATGTTGGAGACGTATCAAGCATCCCCAAGCTTAATTCCTACTCATCCTCGAGTAGGTAATTGATAAAAACAGAATTTTTGATGTGGAATGCTACTTGGCATAATTTCAATATAATTCTTCTTATTGTGGCAAGAATGTTCATATTTGATATGATTCAAGATAAAAGTTTAATGTTGACATAAAAACAATAATACTTCAAGCATACTAACTAAGCAATTATGTCTTATCAAAATAACATAGCCAAAGCAAGTTATCCCTACAAAATCATATAGTCTGGCTATGCTCCATCTTCCCCACACAAAATATTCATATCATGTACGACCCCGGTTTTGGCCAAGCATTTGGTTCATACTGCTTCAGCCTTTTCAACTCTTACGCAATACATGAGCGCAAGCCATGGATATAGCACTATGGTGGAATAAGGTATAATGGTAGGGGTTATGTGGGAAGACAAAAAAGGAGAAAGTCTCACATCAACGAGGCTAATCAACGGGCTATGGAGATGCCCATCAATTGATGTTAATGCGAGGAGTAGGGATTGCCATGCAACGGATGCACTAGAGCTATAAGTGTATGAAAGCTCAAAAAGAAACTAAGTGGGTGTGCATCCAACTTGCTTGCTCATGAAGACCTCGGGCATTTGAGGAAGCCCATCATTGGAATATACAAGCCAAGTTCTATAATGAAATTTCCCACTAGTATATGAAAGTGACAAAATGAGAGACTCTCTATTATGAAGATCACGGTGCTACTTTGAAGCACAAGTGTGGTAAAAAGATAGTAACATTGTCCCTTCTCTCTTTTTCTCTTTTTTTTATTTGGGCCTTTTCTCTTTTTTTATGGCCTCTTTTTTTTATCCCGGAGTCTCATCCCGACTTGTGGGGGAATCATAGTCTCCATCATCCTTTCCTCACTTGGGACAATGCTCTAATAATGATGATCATCACACTTTTATTTACTTACAACTCATGAATTACAACTCAATACTTTGAACAAAGTATGACTCTATATGAATGCCTCCGGCGGTGTACCGGGATATGCAATGAATCAAGAGCGACATGTATGAAAGAATTATGAGCGGTGGCTTTGCCACAAATACAATGTCAACTACATGATCATGCAAAGCAATATGACAATAATGGAGTATGTCATGATAAATGAAACGGTGGAAAGTTGCATGGCAATATATCTCGGAATGGCTAACCCTAATCCTAACCCTAACCGATCCGCGCCGCCGCCGCCGGATCCGCCGCCGCCGTCGCCGACCCCGCCGCCGTCGCCCCGCCGTCACCCGTCGCCCGACGCCGCCGCCCGACGCAGCCCGCCGGAGCCCCGCCGCCCCTCGCCCGACGCCGCCCCGCCGGAGTTGCTCGCCGCCGCCGCCGTCACGCGAACCGAGGTAGCCGCCAGTTTTCTCGAAAAACCGTTCGGTTTTATTTCGAAACCGAGATGCATTTTTTTATTAGATCGGTTTTTTTCCGGTTTAACTAAATAGCGAACGCCCGTTTGTACGTTCGTTTTAACGAACGGTTTTCGTCATTTAACCGCAGACAGCGAACGTTCGTTCGTTAGCCTGTTCATCAGTTTTTCTTTTTCTTGGATTTTCCGCGATTATTTTCGATCGCGATTTCTGATCCGATTTTCGTTTTAGTTTATCTTTTCGATCGTTTATCGGAATCAGGCGATTCAAGCGCCTAGAGTTTCATCTCGAAACCCTCTTTCTGTTTAACCAACTCAAACAAGTTTTTGCTACTATAAAATTTGACTTAGGTCCAGATTAGTAACGAAGCTTGTTTCGTTCGCCGTTTGAGTTTCGTTGCTTTGCTCGATTTGATTATTTTTTGCAAACCGGAGTTCTTAAGTTGAACTTTCTAGTTAGATCTCTTATTCTGAGTTTTATCCATGCACCCTTGCTTGATTGCTTATGTATGTATTGTTTGTTTGCGATAGAGTACCCAGAGTGCGAAGCGAGCTACTACGAGTCTCTAGGTTTCACGGATCATCAGCAAGGCAAGTAACACTTTGATCATACCTCTTTACCACCCAGTTTTATTGCATTAGATCAATCCTCAAACTATTGCATGATTAGGATCTGATTAATATGTGGGTTTTGGGAAGTAGATGAGGTAGTACCTATTGCCTTGTTCACTATCAAACCTTGGGAGTTACCTCTACGTTTGCTTATATTGCTATGCTATGCTCGTAAACGTGGTTTGGGTTTGAGTGTATTTCATGACAGATGTGAGATTGTTAATTAATGGATCAACTTAAGGTGGCTACTTTAATTTACATCTGGGTGGATTGAGGCACCTGGAGAACCCAGTGTTGCCTGTATTTTTGGATATCCCGGAGTACCCGTGTGATCATCCTATGGACCGCCACCCAGGCTCAAAGGGATCATGAGATTATTCATGCTAGAAACTTCCGTGTGCAGCTGATGTAGGGGAAAGTAGGTGTAACTGTCCACCCGGAGTAAAGAGTATTGTTTCTGAAAGACTGTGTCTCGGTCATCCGTTTCTCAAACACCATGTAGTGCGAGAAATCAAGCGGAGGCGATCGAGTCTTGTGGGGAAAAGTGCACAAACCTCTGCTGAGTGTACAAAATAATCATGGTTAGCCGTGTCCCCGGTTATGGACATCTTGTGTATCTAGTTCTTGGATTATCATGTGAATCTCATCATCATTCTACTTAATTGAATTTGATTGGGGTAATCACGTTCTTAATTGGGATTGAGTTGGAGGTACCTTCTCAATGTTTAACAACCACCATGATAGTTAAATAAAATGTATTCCTTTGTGGTAGGGAAAAATTGGCTTTTCGCAAAACTGTAACCATAGAGCTTTCCACCAGCCAAATATGCATGTAGTGATAGCATTATTCTGTTCATTACTCTCTATGTGTTACATTGCCAGCATATTCCATGTGCTGACCCGTTTTCGGGCTGCAACGTATCATGTTGCACACTTTTCAGACGACGAGTAAGGAGCCTTAGGTCGTGGTCTTATACTAAGTGATGTCGTTGGAGTTGATGGACTCACTTTATCTTCCAAGCCTTCCGCTGTTATCGTTTTTAGATGGCCTTAAGCCATAGTTATTTGTATTGAGTTCTCTTGAACTATTCGATGTAATAAGTGTGTGATTGCTACTCTGGTATAAATCCTTCAAGTACTGTGCGTGTCAGCATTACCGATCCAGGGATGACACTGATGCACAGAGACTAGACTCTTTGAGGTCTGGTCGCTACAAAGATGGTATCAGAGTCCACGCTGACTGTAGGACACGACCACTAAGCTAAAGCCCTAGATCACTACCCTCTTCTCATTTCTGACCCCTCTCCTTTCTTCCACTCTTTTAGGATGGCGAATGCAAGGAACAAGTTCGCGCAACCAGATGAGGATACACCTTTTGGACGACACTTGAACGAAGTTACTAAGTACCTGAACATCGGAATACCAAGCTTCACCGGAACCTACAACGCCACACTACCAGAAGAGGAGCGCTGGATGATTCAAGTTCAAGTTCCAGGAAGGACGTTCACGCCAGTCACTGAGCCCATAGAGTTTTCCTTTGATGCACCAACCTGGAGTCTAGGAAAGAGCGTGGCAGCCCACATCACCATGGGACGCATTGGAGAAGTGTACCACAATGATCTCAAGGATACTATCTATCAGATTTGTGGGCGCCGAGACGAGCAATGGGAGATGATCAGCACCAGGAAGGATAGATCTATTGCAGCTTTCATTCAGGAGTTAAACCAGCACATTCGTCGCCAGGAGAACCAGATGTGCGCAGACATGATAGAACTGAAGAAGGCAAAGGCTAGGATCATGGAACTGGAGGAAGAACTCAAGGCTACACGCGAGGATTATATGGAGGAAATCGTCGCACTAGTGGAGAAGAACGGCGACCTGACACAGAAGCTAGGAGTTTTCATGGGAGACCCCGCACCAGGAGCAGATGATGACGATTCTACTTGCCCGGAGAACTACATCATCATCGACGACACCGACTCGGACCCCAGTGATGATGATTGGGAGGATGAAGCCGGGGCAGATATCATGGAGTCTTCGACTGAGCAATTTTTCTAGTAGACCACCAAATTAGTAGTAGTATTCCACCATGTATATAGTATAGTCCAAGCACTTTGTAACGATAGTTAGATCGATTGTATGCCTTGTTTGAATTGATTGGAGTGATATGATTGTGTTTGTCTCATGTGCATATGAGTAGTGTTTTCCCTCTAGACCTCATTCTATCCTATTTTCTCATCTTTTCTAAACCCATCAGATGCCTCTGAGACGCGACACCGGATTTGTTTTCCCACCGGAGATCACTCAGTTGATTCAGCAGCAGAATGCCCTGATGCAAGTGCTAGTTCAGAACCAAGGCAACAACAACAACACCAACCCACCACCACCACCACCTGTTGATCACTTAGCCCGTTTTCTTAGGCTGAATCCGCCGGTTTCTCCAGTAGCACCGAGCCGATTGTGGCAGATGATTGGCTCCGCAAGGTTGGAAGGGAGCTGACCACTGCAGGATGCACAGATGCGGAGAGAGTGCGTTTTGCTGCACATCAGCTCGATGGACCCGCATCATCATGGTGGGAGAATTACATAGCCACTCACCCCATTGACACTGTCACATGGGACCAGTTTCAGCAAGCTTTCCGTACTGCCCATGTTTCAGCAGGAGCTATGGCCATGAAGAAGCATGAGTTTCGCAACTTACGCCAAGGAGGACGTACCGTTGGCCAGTACGTGGAGGATTTTAGTAAGTTAGCACGTTATGCCCCAGATGACGTTGCTACGGATGCAGCTAAGCAGGAGAAGTTTCTGGAAGGACTGAATGATGAGCTGAGCATGCAGTTGATGGTGGCAACTTTTAACAACTACCAGGAGTTGGTAGATAGAGCTCTCATGATTGAAGGGAAGCAGCAGTAGATTGAGAGCCGTAAGAGGAAGTATGGACAAGGAAAGTACAGTACAGGAGCTCACCGAAAGCCATGTTTTACCCCGAACTCGGGAGGACACCTTCAGCATAACCATGGAGGTCACAATCACAATGGAGGGATCTCGCACAATCATAGTGGCCCCAAGAATGGCAATGGAAACGGAGGAAGCAATGGACAGAACTGTACCAACCCAACAACCCCAGCCAAGAGGGATCTAAGCCACGTTACTTGTTTCAAGTGCCAGAAGACTGGACATTATGCAACTGAATGTCCGGAAGCTAAGAATGTTAATGGCAATGGAAGCTCGGGGAAGAAGCCGAACCCTTTCAACAGGGGACAGGTGAACCACGTTAATGTGTAGGAGGTTGAAGCACAGCCTGATGCAGTAATAGGTAAGTTTTTGGTTAAGTCATTTACTGCAATCGTTCTTTTTGATACTGGTGCATCGCATTCATACATATCAAGGGGATTTTTGGATAAGTTTAAGTTGCCTACCAAAGTTCTCAGAACACCTATGTTAGTAACCTCGCCAGGAGCAGAGTATATGGCAAGCCAAGGATGTTTTCAGATGCCATTGGCCATAGGTACGCATGTTTTCCCCTCAGACCTAATAGTTTTGGAGTCGCAAGGTTTGGATGTGATTTGGGGAATGGATTGGCTATCGATGTATGGAGAAAACATCGATTGCGCCAGTAAGACGATTTTGCTTACTACCCCAGAAGGAAGAAGGATTAAGTATGTATCCCGGCATGTGCCGAAGAGGACTCAAGTAAATTCCTTATCAGGAGTTGTACAGGAGGAAGTACCAGTGGTGAAGGATTTCCCTGACGTATTTCCAGAGGAGTTGCCAGGCATGCCAACGGATAGAGACATTGAGTTTTTGATTGAGCTTTTGCCTGGCACTGGGCCAATATCTAAGAGACCGTACAGGATGCCCGCTAAGGATTTGGAAGAAATTAAGAAGCAGATTAAGGAGTTACTGGATAAAGGATATATTCGTCCAAGTTCATCACCTTGGGGATCACCAGTACTTCTAGTGGCGAAGAAAGATGGATCGTTGAGGATGGTTGTTGATTATCGTGGATTGAATGAAGTAACAATCAAGAACAAGTACCCACTGCCGATGATCAATGATCTGTTTGACCGACTACAAGGAGCTAAAGTATTTTCCAAGATTGATTTGCGATCAGGATACCACCAGTTGAAGATTCGAGAGCAGGATATACCCAAGACAGCTTTTACCACAAGGTATGGGCTATATGAGTACACCGTTATGTCATTTGGCCTGACTAACGCACCCGCCTATTTCATGAACATGATGAACAAAGTGTTTATGGAGTTTTTGGATAAGTTCGTCGTAGTGTTCATTGATGATATTCTGGTCTATTCGAAGAATGAAGAAGAGCATAAGGAGCATTTGCGTTTGGTACTTGGAAAGCTCAGAGAACATCAATTATATGCCAAGTTCAGCAAGTGCGAGTTTTGGTTAAAGGAAGTTGGATTCCTTGGACATGTTATATCCGGAGAAGGAATAGCAGTAGATCCCACCAAGGTTAACCTGTGACAAATTGGGAGTCACCCACGACAGTTGGAGAAATCCGGAGTTTTCTGGGACTCGCAGGATATTACCGGAGATTCACCGAGAATTTCTCGAGGACTGCAAAGCCTATGACAGAGTTTTTGAAGAAGGACACCAAATTCAAATGGACTGAGGAATGTGAGGCTAGTTTCCAGGAGTTGAAGAAACGTTTGGTTACAGCGCCAGTGTTGATTTTGCCAGATCAACGCAAGGATTATGAAGTATATTGTGACGCTTCTCGTCGAGGACTTGGAGCAGTGCTAATGCAGGAGGGAAGAGTTGTTTCATATGCCTCACGACAGCTTAAACCCCATGAGTTGAATTATGCTACACATGATTTGGAGTTAGCAGCCGTAGTGCATGCGTTGAAGACGTGGAGACATTTTCTCATCGGAAACCATTGTGAGGTGTACACGGATCACAAGAGTTTGAAGTACATTTTCACGTAGAAGGAGTTGAATCTCAGGCAAAGGAGATGGTTGGAGCTCATTAAGGATTATGATATGAGATTGCATTATCACCCGGGGAAGGCTAACGTAGTAGCCGATGCGTTGAGCCGCAAGAGCCATGTCAACACACTCATGACCGGAGAGTTACCGAAGGAGTTAGCAGAGGATCTTCGTGAACTATGTTTGGAAATAGTTCCAGGAGGCTATGTAGCAGCATTGGAGATTCAGTCTACTTTGATGGATAAGATCAGAGAAGCCCAGAAGACATACAAGGAAATTGCTGCGATAAAGGAAAGGATGAGTAAAGGAAAAGCCAAGGGATTTCGTGAGGATGAGCACGATACCTTATGGTTTGAGGACCACGTTTATGTGCCCAATGATCCGGAGATCAGGAAGTTGATCTTGCAAGAGGCCCATGATTCACCATATTCGATTCACCCAGGAAATACCAAGATGTACCTGGATTTAAAGGACAGTTTCTGGTGGACCGGAATGAAGAAGGATATTGCGGAGTATGTAGCAGTTTGTGATGTATGTCAGAGAGTAAAGGCAGAGCATCAGAAGCCAGCAGGATTGTTACAACCATTGCCGATACCCGAATGGAAGTGGGATAAGCTAGGCATGGATTTTATCACAGGATTGCCCAGGACTCGTTCAGGCTATGACTCGATATGGGTTGTAGTCGATCGTTTGACGAAGGTAGCTCATTTCATCCCAGTAAAGACCACTTATACAAGTGCTAAGTTGGCAAAGATATACATGACCAGGATCGTATGTCTGCATGGAGTTCCGAGGACCATTGTATCAGATAGAGGAACCCAGTTTACTTCAAAGTTTTGGAATCAGTTGCACGAGACTTTGGGTACCAGACTAGAGTTCAGTACAGCCTTTCATCCACAGACAGACGGACAGACCGAGAGAGTCAATCAGATTTTGGAGGACATACTGAGAGCTTGTGTGCTAGATTATGGATCTAGTTGGGATGACAATTTGCCATATGCAGAGTTCTCTTACAACAACAGTTATCAGTCTAGTTTGAAGATGGCCCCTTTCGAAGCTCTGTACGGAAGGAGGTGCAGGACACCGTTGTTGTGGGACGAAGTTGGAGACCGCCAGTTGTTTGGACCAGATTTGATTAAAGAGTCTGAACAGAAAGTGAAGTTGATTCGCGATAGGCTCAAGGTAGCCCAGTCCAGACAGAAGAGTTATGCGGATTCTAAACGCAAGGCGATAGTTTACGAAGTCGGAGACAGAGTTTATCTTCGAGTATCACCACTTCGAGGAGTGAAGCGCTTTGGAGTTAAGGGAAAGTTAGCGCCACGTTTTGTAGGACCATACAAAGTTTTGGAGCATATGGGTGAAGTTGCTTACAAGTTGGAATTGCCCGGAGGATTGTCAGGAGTTCACAATGTGTTCCATGTTTCTCAGCTGAAGAAGTGCCACGCAGAGATGGCTGAGATACCACTGAGAGATACAGTGCCACTGGAAGTGATTCAGCTGGATAGTGATTTGACCTATGAGGAGAAACCAATCAAGATTCTCGAATATGCCAGCCGAGTCACCCGCAGCAAGGTTATCAAGTTTTGCAAAGTCCAGTGGAGTCACCATACCGAGGAGGAAGCCACCTGGGAGCGAGAGGAAGATCTACAGAAGGACCACTCTCACCTAGTTTCTAGCCAACCCGAATCTCGAGGGCGAGATTCATCTTAAGGGGGGTAGGTTTGTAACATCCCAAATATGTTATACATAGATCATTCTTGCATATCATATTTTATTGCATTTTGTTTTGCGATCCTAGAAATTCTACGCAACTCAAGGACCCACGGAGAGAGTTGGGGATTTCGTTATTTTCATATTTGGGTTTTCTCAAATTTTGAAAATATGATCATTTGTTTTAATTATTTTTCTCTCCGAAAATATTTCATATCAAAATATATGAGAGGAGATAATACGACTTCTCCACAAATAATGAAATATTGGGGAAAATATTAAAAACAAATATTTGATTTTATTTGGATTTTATTTGAATTTGGAAAAATACAGGTTTTTCAAGATTGCATTTTAGGCCCAAATAAATGTTCATCTTGTCCGGCTTATTTTTGGAGGACGGGGAAAATTTATTTCGGGATTTTTGGTGTCTGTTTACTATTTCTTTTGTTTGTTTTTCTGCGTGGAATTATTCAAAAATAAATAAAAAATCGTGAACCGCCTTACGGGTCGTGTCCGACCCGGACACCTCAGCCCGGCCGGCCTTATAAGCCGCGGCCCCAGCCCGGCCATCCCAAGTCGCTGCCGCCACTTAACCCTAACCCTAACCGATCCGCGCTGCCGCCGCCAGATCCGCCGCCGTCGTCGCCGACCCCGCCGCCGACGCCCGATGCCGCCGTCCGACGCCATCACCCCGCCGTCGCCCGTCGCCGACCCCGCCGCCCGACGGCGCCGCCACTGCCGCCCGTCCCGCCGCCCGACGCCGCTCGCCGGAGCCCGACGCCGCCCCGCCGGAGTTGCTCGCCGCCGCCGCCGTCACGCTAACCGAGGTAGCCGCCGGTTTTCTCGAAAAACCGTTTGGTTTTATTTCGAAACCGAGATGCTTTTTTTATTAGATCGGTTTTTTTCCGGTTTAACTAAATAGCGAACGCTCGTTCGTACGTTCGTTTTAACGAACGGTTTTCGTCGTTTAACCGCAGACAGCGAACGTTCGTTCGTTAGCCTGTTCGTCAGTTTTTCTTTTTCCCGGATTTTCCGCGATTATTTTTGATCGTGATTTCTGATCCGATTTTTGTTTCAGTTTATCTTTTCGCTCATTTATCGGAATCAGGCGATTCAAGCGCCTAGAGTTTCATCTCGAAACCCTCTTTCTGTTTAACCAACTCAAACAAGTTTTTGCTACTGTAAAATTTGACTTAGGTCCAGATTAGTAACGAAGCTTGTTTCGTTCGCCGTTTGAGTTTCGTTGCTTTGCTCGATTTGATTCTTTTTTGCAAACCGGAGTTCTTAAGTTGAACTTTCTGGTTAGATCTCTTATTCTGAGTTTTATCCGTGCACCCTTTCTTGATTGGTTATGTATGTATTGTTTGTTTGCGATAGAGTACCCGGAGTGCGAAGCGTGCTACTACGAGTGTCTAGGTTTCACGGATCATCAGCAAGGCAAGTAACACTTTGATCATACCTCTTTACCACCTAGTTTTATTGCATTAGATCAATCCTCAAACTATTGCATGATTAGGATCTGATTAATATGTGGGTTTTGGGAAGTAGATGAGGTAGTACCTATTGCCTTGTTCACTATCAAACCTTGGGAGTTACTTCTACATTTGCTTATATTGCTATGCTATGCTCGTAGACGTGGTTTGGGTTTGAGTGTATTTCATGACAGATGTGAGATTGTTAATTAATGGATCAACTTAAGGTGGCTACTTTAATTTACATCTGGGTGGATTGAGGCACCTGGAGAACCCAGTGTTGCCTGTATTTTTGGATATCCCGGAGTACCCGTGTGATCATCCTATGGACCGCCACCCAGGCTCAAAGGGATCATGAGATTATTCATGCTAGAAACTTCCGTGTGCAGCCACAAGCTATTATGGGCTCTAGCATAGTTGAGTAGGTTACATGATCTCTTGAAGAGGTGGGCTAGCTGATGTAGGGGAAAGTAGGTGTAACTGTCCACCCGGAGTAAAGAGTATTGTTTCTGAAAGACTGTGTCTCGGTCATCCGTTTCTCAAACACCATGTAGTGCGAGAAATCAAGCGGAGGCGATCGAGTCTTGTGGGGAAAAGTGCACAAACCTCTGCTGAGTGTACAAACTAATCATGGTTAGCCGTGTCCCCGGTTATGGACATCTTGAGTATCTAGTTCTTGGATTATCATGTGAATCTCATCATCATTCTACTTAATTTAATTTGATTGGGTTAATCACGTTCTTAATTGGGATTGAGTTGGAGGTACCTTCTCAATGTTTAACAACCACCATGATAGTTAAATAAAATGTATTCCTTTGTGGTAGGGAAAAATTGGCTTTTCGCAAAACTGTAACCATAGAGCTTTCCACCAGCCAAATATGCATGTAGTGATAGCATTATTCTGTTCATTACTCTCTATGTGTTACATTGCCAGCATATTCCATGTGCTGACCCGTTTTTGGGCTGCAACGTATCATGTTGCACACTTTTCAGACGACGAGTAAGGAGCCTTAGGTCGTGGTCTTATACTAAGTGATGCCGTTGGAGTTGATGGACTCACTTTATCTTCCAAGCCTTCCGATGTTATCGTTTTTAGATGGCCTTAAGCCATAGTTGTTTGTATTGAGTTCTCTTGAACTATTCAATGTAATAAGTGTGTGATTGCTACTCTGGTATAAATCCTTCAAGTACTGTGCGTGTCAGCATTACCGATCCAGCGACGACACTGATGCATAGAGACTAGACTGTTTGAGGTCTGGTCGCTACAAGCACATAGAGTATTCTAATAAATTCCGAATCAAGTGTGACTCTCTCAAAAGGTGTGTACAGCAAGGATGATTGTGGTAAATTAACAAATAAAGACTCAAATAATACAAGACGCTCCAACCAAAACACATATCATGTGGTGAATAAAAATATAGCTCCAAGTAAAGTTACCGATGGAAGTAGACAAAAGAGGGGATGCCTTCCGGGATATCCCCAAGCTTTGGCTTTTAGGTGTCCTTAGATTATCTTGGGGTGTCATGGGCATACCCAAGCTTAGGCTCTTGCCACTCCTTGTTCCATAATCCATCAAATCTTTCACCCAAAACTTGAAAACTTCACAACACAAAACTCAGCAGAAAATCTCGTAAGCTCCGTTAGCGAAAGAAAACAAAAGACCACTTCAAGGTACTGTGATGAACTCATTCTTTATTTAGATTGGTGTTAAACCTACTGTTTTCCAACTTCTCTATGGTTTATAAACTATTTTACTAGCCATAGATTCATCAAAATAAGCAAACAACACACGAAAAACAGAATCTGTCAAAAACAGAACAGTCTGTAGTAATCTGTAACTACCGCAAACTTCTGGAATTCCAAAAATTCAGACAAAATAGGAAGACCTAGAAAATTTCTTTATTGATCATCAGAAATTGGAACCAATATTTTATCACGTTGTGGTGATTTTTAACAATTATTTTCGTGAACAGAAAGTTTCTGCAATTTTCAGCAAGATGAAATAACTATCATCCAAGAAGATTCTATAGGTTAAACTTGGCACAAACACTAATTAAAACATAAAAACACATCTAACCAGAGGCTAGATCAAAGATTTATTCCTAAACAGAAGCAAAAAGCAAAAAACTAAAAATAAAATTGGGTTGCCTCCCAACAAGCGCTATCGTTTAACGCCCCTAGCTAGGCATAGAAGCAAGGATAGATTTAGGTATTGCCATCTTTGGTTTTAGGGAAGAAAAGAGCATACTTGTTATCTATGGAATCAATCTTTCTATTTTGACAAAGTATGTGGCCATTAATGGTAGAAGAAAGATTAAGTATGTTGCGGAAATTGGCATCTAGGCTAGCCTTTATCTCTTTGATAGATTTGTTTTGGTAAGAAAGCAAAAGAGATGTGGTTTCAACTTTCTCTTTGATAGTATCTTTAGGTATCTATGGGGTCCCCTTCTAGAAAACCCTCTTCAAAAATAGAATCTAAAACTTGTTTGAATGAAGCGGGCAACCCAACATAAAAGCTCTTTAAGTAAACCTCAATTTGATATTGGGGTACATAGCTAGCCCGGATCCTTAACAGCCTATCCCAAGCATCTTTCAAAGATTCATCGAGTAAATAACGAAAAATTCCAGAATCATCTTCATCAAAATTACTATGGTTCTCATTGATAACTCCGGCAGGTTTTTCCATAGTATTTCTATTTATGAGTTTAGATAAGATAGCAGGATTGTCTAAAGCGCTAAAACTTGGGAGAGAAACCCCAACTCTTTTTGGTTCCGACATGGCGAGGGAAAAGCGAACGAAAAGAGGCAACTGGAAAAGAGAGGGCGAATAAAACGGCAAGGGTGAAGTGGGGGAGAGGAAAATGAGAGGCAGATGGCAAATAATGTAATGCGGGAGATAAGGGTTTGTGATGGGTGCTTGGTATGTTGACTTTTGCGTAGACTCCCCGGCAACGGCGCCGGAAATCCTTCTTGCTACCTCTTGAGCACTGCGTTGTTTTTCCCTTGAAGAGGAAAGGGTGATGCAGCAAAGTAGCATAAGTATTTCCCTCAGTTTTGAGAACCAAGGTCTCAGTCCAGTAGGAGGCCACGCACGAGTCCCTCGCACCTACACAAACAAATAAATCCTCGCAACCAGCGTGATAAGGGGTTGTCAATCCCTTCACGGTCACTTAAGACAGTGAGATCTGATAGATATGATAAGATAATATTTTTGGTATTTTTATGATAAATATGCAAAGTAAAATAAAAGCAAAATAAAAGGCAACGGAAATAGCTAAGTGTTGGAAGATTAATATGATGGAAAATAGACCCGGGGGCCGTAGGTTTCACTAGTGGCTTCTCTCAAGAGCATAAGTATTTACGGTGGGTGAACAAATTACTGTTGAGCAATTGACAGAATTGAGCATAGTTAGGTATGATCATGTATATAGGCATCACGTCCAAGACAAGTAGACCGACTCCTGCCTGCATCTACTACTATTACTCCACACATCGACCGCTATCCAACATGCATCTAGAGTATTAAGTTCATAAGAACAGAGTAACGCTTTAAGCAAGATGACATGATGTAGAGGGATAAATTCATGCAATATGATATAAACCCCATCTTGTTATCCTCGATGGCAACAATACAATACGTGCCTTGCTGCCCCTACTGTCACTGGGAAAGGACACCGCAAGATTGAACCCAAAGCTAAGCACTTCTCCCATTGCAAGAAAGATCAATCTAGTAGGCCAAACCAAACTGATAATTCGAAGAGAATTGCAAAGATAACCAATCATACATAAAAGAATTAAGAGAAGATTCAAATATTGTTCATAGATAAACTTGATCATAAACCCACAGTTCATCAGTCTCAACAAACATACCACAAAAGAAGATTACATCGAATAGATCTCCACGAGAGAGGGGCAGAACATTGTATTGAGATCCAAAAAGAGAGAAGAAGCCATCTAGCTAATAACTATGGGCCTGAAGGTCTGAGGTAAACTACTCACACATCATCGGAGAGGCCATGGTGTTGATGTAGAAGCCCTCCATAATCGATGCCCCCTCCGGCGGAGCTCTGGAACAGGCCCCAAGATGGGATCTACGGGTACAGAAGGTTGCGGCGGTGGAATTAGGTTTTTCGCTCCGTATCAGGTAGTTTGGGGTACGCAGGTATATATAGGAGGAAGGAGTTCGTCGGTGGAGCAACAGGGGGCCCACGAGGGTGGAGGGCGTGCCCAGGGGGGTAGACGCGCCCCCTACCTCGTGGCCTCCTGGTTGATGTCTTGACGTAGGGTCCAAGTCCTCTGGATCACGTTCGTTCCAAAAATCACAATTCTGGGCTGGGCCTCCGGTTAATAGGTTAGTCCCAAAAATCACGTTCCCGAAGGTTTCATTCCGTTTGGACTCCGTTTCATATTCTTTTTCTGCGAAACTCTAAAATAGGAAAAAATAGCAATTCTGAGCTGGGCCTCCAGTTAATAGGTTAGTCCCAAAAATAATATAAAAGTGTATAATAAAGCCTAATAATGTAAAAAACAGAATATAATATAGCATGGAACAATAAAAAATTATAGATACGTTGGAGACGTATTAGTGAACTTGCGACTTAACCCGGAGAAGTGCGTGTTTGGTGTCCCTTCCGACAAGCTGCTAGGTTTCCTCATATCGCACAGAGGGATCGAGGCAAACCCAGAAAAGATCAAGGCCATCGAAGACATGAGCCCACCTCAGACCCTCAAGAAAATGCAGAAACTGGCTGGTCGGGTGACTGCGTTGGGGTGCTTCATCTCCAAGCTGGGGGAGCGCGCCCTACCCTTCTTCAAGCTGATGAAGAAGAAGGGCCCATTCGGGTGGACCCCGGAGGCCGACCGAGCTTTTCAAGACCTCAAGAGCTACCTGACTAGCCCTCCAGTAATGGTGGCGCCGCAACCTCTCGAGCCCCTAGTACTCTACCTTGCCGCCACTCCGTACTCCGCCAGCGCAGCACTGGTGGCGGTTAATGAAGAGCACCAAGCCAGAGGCGCGTCGCACCGAGCTACAACCGGGGTGACGCAAGATCAGGAAGGTGCAGCAAGAGCCGTAGTGGCATCAACAGGGGACCAAGCTCGGCAGGACGCCGCCGCCAAGGTCCTGACAAGCGATCAAGCGTCGAAGGTTCCATCACCTCAGGAGACATCTCAGCTTCCGCAAGACACGAGCCTCACCAACGCGCCAGCCCTCGTCGAGCACCCGGTGTATTTTGTCAGCACGGTGTTGCGGGACGCAAGGGCGCGATACCCCATGCCCCAAAAGCTTCTCCTCGTGCTCTTGGTGGCCTCGCGCAAGTTGCGGCACTACTTCCAGGGCCACCCCATCAAGGTCGTCTCAGCCTACCCATTGGAAAGAGTGCTCAGGAGCCCCAACTCTGCTGGAAGGGTCACTGAGTGGAACATCGAGCTGCAGGCATTCCAGTTGGAGTTCAGCACTACCAAGGTCATCAAGGGAGCCGCACTCACTAATTTTGTGGCAGAATGGACGGATGCCCCGACGCTTGGAGGAGGCGAGGACCGGTCCACCTCACCAGGAAGTGAGGTGCCCGACGGTTGGGTCATGTATTTCGATGGGGCCTTCGCGCACCAGGGCGCGGGGGCTGGAGCAGTACTCGTCTCGCCCACTCAAGACAAGCTCTACTACGCTGTACAGCTCTGCTTTCAGCAGGGCGAGAAGGTCTCCAACAACATTGCAGAATACGAAGGCCTAATAGCTGGCCTGAAAGCTGCGGCAGCCCTGGGGGTGAAGCGTCTCACCGTCAGGGGCGACTCGCAGCTTCTCGTCAACTTTTCCAAAAAAGTATACGAGCCGAAGGACGAGCACATGGAGGCATACCTCGCGGAAGTGCACAAGATGGAAAAGCTGTTCCTGGGCCTAGAGTTGCAGCACGTGCCTAGTGGCACCAACAAGGAAGCTGACGACATCGCCAAGAGGGCATCCAAGCGGCAGCCCCAAGAGCCTGGCGTCTTCAAGGAGCGGCTCTTCAAGCCATCAGCAACGCCACCACTTTCAAGGACAGCTCAGCCTCGGGAGGAGCTCCTGCAGCTGCCTGCCACAGGACCCCCAGCCTGTGGCCCGACTTCGGGAGCGCGCCTACTCTTGGCGCCCGAGCCCCAGGAGGGATGCTGGACCAAGGAATTGAAGGAGTACCTGATGCAAGGGACGCTGCCGGAGAAGGAGGAGGACGCGGAGCGCGTGGCCCAGCAAGCCACGGCATACTGCATCCGGGACGGTGAGTTATACAGGAAGCGGCCAAATGACGTTTCATTGTGTTGCATCTCCAGAGACCAGGGGAAGGAGTTGCTATCCGACATACACGGTGGGGACTGCGGGCACCACTCGTCGTCGCGAACCCTCGTCGGCAAGGCATTCCGCAGCAGATTCTACTGGCCCACGACACTCAACGATGCAGCCAAGCTGGTGAAGTCCTGTGAAGCCTGCCAATTCCACACCAAGCAAATCCTTCAGCCAGCTCAGGGCCTCCAGACTATCCCACTCACTTGGCCGTTCGCGGTCTGGGGGCTGGATATC
Organism: Aegilops tauschii subsp. strangulata; assembly: GCF_002575655.3. NCBI lineage: Eukaryota > Viridiplantae > Streptophyta > Magnoliopsida > Poales > Poaceae > Aegilops > Aegilops tauschii. The sequence continues at coordinate 495,076,043 of NC_053037.3, read as the reverse complement.
TTGGGCCCATTTCCTCAAGCGCCAGGGGCTACCGCTACCTCTACGTCGCCATCGACAAGTTCACCAAGTGGGCGGAAGTGGAAGCCATCCGCACCATGCCAGCTGGTTCCGCGGTCAAGTTCATGAAGGGTCTCGTGAGCCGTTTCGGGGTCCCCAACCGCATCATCACTGATAACGGCTCGCAGTTCACTAGTAATCTCTTCAGAACATACTGTGCTAACCTTGGAACACAGATCTGCTATGCTTCGGTGGCACACCCCAGGAGCAATGGTCAGGCCGAGCGCGCCAACGCAGAGGTCCTGAGGGGCCTCAAGACCAGGACTTTCAAGAAGAAGCTCGAGGCCTGCGGCAAGGGCTGGTACGACGAGCTCCAGTCCGTGCTGTGGTCCATCCGCACCACCGCCACCAAGCCAATAGGCGAGACCCCATTCTTCCTCGTCTACGGAGCAGAAGCGGTCCTCCCTCACGAGGCCAGTCATCTCTCCACACGGGTCCTGGCGTTTGATGAAACGCAACAGGACGCCACGCGGGGGATGGACCTCGTGCCGGGGGAGGAATGCCGCCGCGAAGCCGCACTACGGGCGGCAAGGTACCAGCAGGCGCTGCGGCGATACCACTACCGCAGCATCCGCTCCAGGACGCTCGAGACGGGTGACCTCGTCCTGAGGCGGGTCCTCTCCAGGGAAGGGCTGCACAAGCTCTCACCCATATGTGAGGGCTCGTTCAAGGTCATCCATGTCTCCAGGCCTGGCGCCGCGCGCCTGGAGACACAGGACGGGGTGCCCATCCAGAACGCCTGGAACATCCAGCACCTCCGGAAGTTCTACCCATGAAGCAAGGCCCATCGCCTGTGAAGAAAGGCCCAGTGCCTGTGAAGAAGGCCCAGTGCCTGTGAAGATCGCCGCCCGTGACACTCTCACGTAATAATGAGTGGGGCTGTACACGCCCCGGAGTCTCAGGAGTGCCTCCCTCGGGCCTCGGGGGCTCCCTGCCATGGCCAAGTGGCAGCACTTAGCTCCGCGCTGGTGAGAAGACTTGAAGACTAGACTAGGTGCCGGACGCGGCTTTACATTTGCTTTCTGTAGTTGGCTCGCCTCCTTTTAGTTGAAATTTGCTCCTGGTGTTCCTTGCTGGTTTGGTTCTGTCACTTTTTGCCGCCGTTTCCGATTCTGGTTTAAACTTGTTCTCTCTCTCTCTCTCTCTCGCCCACCTCGCGAGGGGGCTGGGCAGGTCCCTTCGCAAGCGTTTTCCCCTTTCTCTGCCCCTTGTCCACTTTTTCGCGAGGCATCCTCGTTCGAGCCCACAAGCAGGCGCACCTCTCCCAATCCGTGCCCCTCGGGTATCGTGATACGAAGCGCTGGGTCAAGTCTCGGGTGAACGATAAGCCTCCTAGCGAGCCTCCTAATGAATTTTTTGCAGTTCCTAAAACGATCACTGAGTCAAGGAAGGCCTCGACAGGCACCAGGAAGCAAGTCCCTCGCGAGAAGGAGGCTACCCCAAGCGTGCCGAGCTAAGTTACCTCTACGCAAAATAACTGGCACAACACGGAAACCACAAACAACAAACACAGCACGAAAATCATACACGCCCTCCGGGGCCCATACTGGTTTCTCTTTTGATGCGGGAAGGAAAGGAAGAACAAAACAAAAGCAGCGCCTGCCTCTACAGCGGTCCACGGGGGCAGGCCCTAGGCGTCGCCCTGAGCTCAGCCGAACCCCTCCTCACGCTTCACGAAGGCGCGGCGGCGAGTCGACCCGCTGCCACCTTCGAAGTGGGCGCGGCGGTGTGGCGGCTGGTCGTAGCCACCACTGCTGGAGCTGTCGCCGAGGGAAGAGCCACCGTAGCTGCGCGAGACGCGGTCGGCACCAAGGGCGGGTTCGCCTTCCTCCTCGTCCCGACCATCGCCAAGGCCGAGCACCTCCTCGCCGTCGTTCACCTCGGGGCAGCACCCGGCGCGGCAACCATCTTCTCCAAACACCCTCACGTAGAGGGTCGCGTCACCATCATACTTGAAATGGAGGGTGCACCGCCTGCCCAGGCCGCGTGCCCGGGCGAACGTTTGCCAGCCGCGATCCAGAGCTATGTTGCCCGCGGCGGAGACCTCGACCATGACCCAAGAAGCCCTGTTGCAGCAACCGTCCGCCTGCAGCCAGAGCCCGCCTGTACCAGAGGCTGGCAGCTCGTCGACAAAGAAGCGCGGGAGCTGAAGCCAGTTGCCGGCCGGGTCCTCCGACCAGATGACGAACTCCGGCAGCACCTCTGCCGAATGGAAGCGCGGCCGGGGAGGTCACGCAACCATGACACGTCTCCCTTCATCGACGGGGCTGCCCCGACCGGAGCAACCCCTGCCACGCGCAGCGGCGCCACCCTGGGGGCGGGGGGCCGCGGCGGGGGTCGCGGTTTGCTTACGGGGACGGCCGCGCCCATGCTTGGGCATCAGGGAGCCGGGCCCCTCGCGAGGGGCCTTCCCCTTCTCTGCGGCGGAGAACCTCTTCGACAGCGCCATTGGAGTCGGTGGTGGAGCAGAAGAAGAAGCAAGCGGAATGGGAAGAAATGGGCGACGGGGGCTCTGCCCCCTCCTCATTTATACCAGGAGAAGGCCAACCAGCGCCCCCCACGATCACATGTAATGATGGTTTTCCTTGCATGTCGCATGGACTTGTCAAGTCGGGCAGTTGTCGAGGTAGCGTGGGGAAGCGGAGACGCCCACGTCCAATCAACCGCCACGTGTCGACCAAGGCCGCAGGCTGTTGGGGCCCACGGCGCTCCGCACTTGACCTTTGGCTTCGCCTCGAAACCAAGCTCGAGCGCGCCTTGGGCCCGGGGGCTACTGTCGGCGTCCTGGGAACGGGGGTCCCCAGACTTGCCTGCCTGCGGCCCACGGCGTGGGTCTGCTAGCAGGCCTGTACGACCCATCTTCATCAACAAGGCATTCAAGACCCTTGCGAGGGGCCAAGCCTCGCGAGGCGGACGACGCAAGACCTCCTCAGGAGCGGCCTCGCCAGGCAGGCTCGCGAGGGGCGGAGAGATCAAAGCAAGGCAAACCTCGCGAGGTTCTCGTGACGTGAGCCATGACGATCGAGACCAGGCGGGTGCCAGCGCGCGCAACGTCCTTGTTTCCTCTTTGGTGCTAAGGAGGCAAGCGCAGGTGCGGAGTACCGAGGCATCCAGCAAAGGTTTCCATATCAGTGCAACGAGACCAAGACCAGTAGGATAGCAAGAAGGAGGTCACCATGGAGCCCAAGGGGGCGTCACCACCAGAGCCTTTTGCAGGCGAAGACCGCTTTTGTCAGGATAAGCTGTACTAGCTGTCCCCTTTCAAATTGGCTGTTGTTGGCTCCCTTCCCGCTCAATATTTGGGGAGAGGACCAGGGCCTCTATAAATAGGACAAGCCACCATAGTAGGAGGCATGTCATCTTGAGTAATCCTCACCCACACAAGTCCACCGAGCAAAAGAACACCTCGCCTCAGGAGGCCGTTCTTCCCCTTGTACTGTTCATCTTCAGCCCGAGAGGCAATCCACCGCCACCACACTGGAGTAGGGTATTACACCACAACGGTGGCGCGAACCAGTATAAATCTTGTGTCCCTTGTGTTGTGAGTTCGTGGAGTTCTTTCTTGAGATCTTAGCAAGCTAGGACGTGGATCGGTAGGGGAAGAACTTCACGCGCACCCCAGTGTTCGAACCTTAAGGGTTTTGCCAGAACCCGTGATCCGACACAGCTGAGGCCGAGGGAGAGTTTCGTCAGCACGACCGCGTGATGACGGTGATGATGAAGCTACCGGCGCAGGGCTTCGCCTAAGCATTGCAACGATACGACCGAGGTGAAAATCTGTGGAGGGGGGCACCGCACACGGCTAAACAATCAACTTGTGTGTCTATGGGGTGCCCCCTCCCCCGTATATAAAGGAGTGGAGGAGGGGGAGGGCCGGCCCTCTCATGGCGCGCCCAAGGGGGGAGTCCAACTCCTGGTGGGAGTAGGATTCCCCCTTCCCAAGTTGGAGTAGGAGAAGAAGGAAGGAGTAGAGAGGGAGAAGGAAAGGGGGGCCGGCCCCCACCCCAATTCGGATTGGGCTTGGGGGGGTGGGGGCGCCCCCACCTTGGCCGCCTCCTCCTCTCTCCCACTAAGTCCCAATAAGGCCCATAGACTCCCTGGGGGGTTCCGGTAAACCCCCGGTACTCCGGTAAATGCCCAAACTATCCCGGAACCATTCCAATGTCCAAACATAGCCTCCCAATATATCAATCTTTATGTCTCGACCATTTCGAGACTCCTAGTCATGTGCATGATCACATCCGGGACTCCGAACTACCTTCGGTACATCAAAACACATAAACTCATAATACCGAACGTCATCGAACGTTAAGTGTGCGGACCCTACGGGTTCGAGAACTATGTAGACATGACCGAGACTCATCTCCGGTCAATAACCAATAGCGGAACCTGGATGCTCATATTGGTTCCTACATATTCTATGAAGATCTTTATCGGTCAAACCGCATAACAATATACGTTGTTCCCTTTGTCATCGGTATGTTACTTGCCCGAGATTCGATCGTCGGTATCCTCATACCTAGTTCAATCTCGTTACTGGCAAGTCTCTTTACTCGTTCCGTAATGCATCATCCCACAACTAACTCATTATTCACAATGCTTGCAAGGCTTATAGTGATGTGCATTACCGAGAGGGCCCAGAGATACCTCTCCGATACACGGAGTGACAAATCCTAATCTTGATCTATGCCAACTCAACAAACACCTTCGGAGACACCTGTAGAGCATCTTTATAATCACCCAGTTACGTTGTGACGTTTGATAGAACACAAAGTGTTCCTCTAGTATTCGGGAGTTGCATAATCTCATAGTCAGAGGAACATGTATAAATCATGAAGAAAGCAATAGCAATAAAACTAAACGATCATTATGCTAAGCTAACAGATGGGTCTTGTCCATCACATCATTCTCTATCCCGTTCATCAAATGATAACACATGTCTATGGCTAGGAAACTTAACCATCTTTGATTAATGAGCTAGTTAAGTAGAGGCATACTAGGGACATTCTGTTTGTCTATGTATTCACACATGTACTAAGTTTCTGGTTAATACAACTCTAGCATGAATAATAAACATTCATCATGAAATAAGGAAATAAATAATAACTTTATTATTGCCTGTAGGGCATATTTCCTCCAGTCTCCCACTTGCACTAGAGTCAATAATCTAGTTCACATCGCTATGTGATTTAACACCAATAGTTCACATCACCATGTGATTAACACCCATAGTTCACATCGCCATGTGACCAACACTCAAAGGGTTTACTAGAGTCAGTAATCTAGTTCACATCGCCATGTGATTAACACCCAAAGAGTACTAAGGTGTGATCATGTTTTCCTTGTGAGAGAAGTTTAGTCAACAGGTCTGCCAAATTCAGATCCGTATGTATTTTGCAAATTTCTATGTCTACAATGCTCTGCACGAAGCTATTTTAGCTAATTGCTCCCACTTTCAATATGTATTCGGACTGTGACTTAGAGTCATCCATATCAGTGTCAAAGCTTGCATCGACGTAACTCTTTACGAAGAACTCTTTATCACCTCCATAACCGAGAAATATTTCCTTAGTCCTCTAAGGATAATTTTGACTGCTGTCCAGGGATCTACTCCTAGATCAGAAATTGTACTCCCTTGCCAAACTCACGGCAGGGTATACAATAGGTCTAGTACACAGCATGGCATACTTTATAGAACCTATGGCTGAGGCATAGGGAATGACTTTCATTCTCTCTCTATCTTCTGCCATGGTTGGGCTTTGAGTCTTACTCAACTTCAGACCTTGCAACACAGGAAAGAACTCTTTCTTTGACTGTTCCATTTTGAACTCTTCAAAAATTTGTTAAGGTATGTACTCATTGAAAAAACTTATCAAGCGTCTTGATCTATCTCTATAGATCTTGATGCTCAATATGTAAGTAGCTTCACCGAGGTGTTTATTTGAAAAACTCCTTTCAAACACTCCTTTATGCTTTCCGTAAAATTCTACATCATTTTCGATCGACAATATGTCATTCACATATACTTATCAGAAAGGCTGTAGTGCTCCCACTCACTTTCTTGTAAATACAGGCTTCACCGCAAGTCTGTATAAAACTATATGCTTTGATCAACTTATCAAAGTGTATATTCCAACTCTGAGATGCTTCCACCAGTCCATAGATGGATCGCTGGAGCTTGAATATTTTGTTAGTAACTTTAGGATTGACAAAACCTTCTGGTTGCATCATATACAACTCTTCTTTAATAAATCCATTAAGGAATGCAGTTTTGTTTATCCATTTGCCAGATTTCATAAAATGCGGCAATTGCTAACATGATTCGGACAGACTTAAGCATCGCTACGAGTGAGAAAAACTCATCCTAGTCAACACCTTGAACTTGTCGAAAACCTTTCGCGACAAATCGAGCTTTGTAGATAGTAACACTACCATCAGCGTCCGTCTTCCTCTTGAAGATCCATTTATTCTCAATGGCTTGCCGATCATTGGGCAATTCCACCAAAGTCCATACTTTGTTTTCATACATGGATCCTATCTCAGATTTCATGGCCTTAAACCATTTTGCGGAATCTGGGCTCATCATTGCTTCCTCATAGTTCGTAGGTTCTTCATGGTCTTGTAACATGACTTCCAGAACAGGATTACCGTACCACTCTGGTGCGGATCTTACTCTGGTTGACCTATGAGGTTCGGTAGTAACTTGATCTGAAGTTACATAATCATCATCATTAGCTCCCTCACTAATTGGTGTAGGAGTCACAGGAACTGATTTATGTGATGAACTACTTTCCAATAAGGGAGCAGGTACAGTTACCTCATCAAGTTCTACTTTCCTCCCACTCACTTCTTTCGAGAGCAACTCCTTCTCTAGAAAGTATCCATTCTTAGAAACGAATATCTTGCCTTCAAATCTATGATAGAAGGTGTACCCAACAGTCTCCTTTGGGTATTCTATGAAGACATATTTCTCCAATTTGGATTCGAGCTTATCAGGTTGAAGCTTTTTCACATAAGCATCGCAGCCCCAAACTTTAAGAAACGACAGCTTAGGTTTCTTGTCAAACCACAGTTCATGCGGTGTCATCTCAACGGATTTTAGATGGTGCCCTATTTAACATGAATGCAGCTGTCTCTAATGCATAACCCCAAAACGATAGTGGTAAATCGGTAAGAGACATCATAGATTGCACCATATCTGATAAATTACGGTTACGATGTTCAGATACACCATTACACTGTGGTGTTCCAGGTGGCGTGAGTTGTGAAACTATTCCACATTGTTTTAAATTAAGGCCAAACTCGTAACTCAAATATTCGTCTCCATGATCAGATCGTAGAAACTTTTATTTTCTTGTTACGATGATTTTCCACTTCACTCTGAAATTCTTTGAACTTTTCAAATATTTCAGACTTTTGTTTCATCAAGTAGATATACCCATATCTGCTCAAATCATCTGTGAAGGTCAAAAAATAACGATACCCGCCACGAGCCTCAACACTCATCGGATCGCATACATCAGTATGTATTATTTCCAATAAGTGAGTTGCTCGCTCCATTGTTCCGGAGAACGGAGTCTTAGTCATCTTGCCCATGAGGCATGGTTCGCAAGCATCAAGTGATTCATAATCAAGTGATTCCAAAAGCCCATTAGCATGGAGTTTCTTCATGCGCTTTACACCAATATGACCTAAATGGCAATGCCACAAATATGTTGCACTATCATTATCAACTTTGCATATTTTGGCATCAATATCATGAATATGTGTATCACTACGATCGAGATTCAATAAACCATTCACCTTGGGTCTATGACCACAGTAGGTTTTATTCATGTAAACAGAATAACAATTATTCTTTGACTTAAATGAATAACCGTATTGCAATAAACATGATCCAATCATATTATGCTCAACGCAAACACCAAATAACATTTATTTTAGGTTCAACACTAATCCCGAAGGTAAAGGGAGTGTGCGATGGTGATCTTATCAACCTTGGAATCACTTCCAACACACATCGTCACGTTGTCCTCAACTAGTCTTTGTTCATTTTGTAACTCCTGTTTCGAGTTACTAATCATAGCAACTGAACCAGTATGAAATACCCAGGGGCTACTATGAACACTAGTATCATATATACTTTTGTTCACTTTGCCATCCTTCTTATCCGCCAAGTATTTGGGGCAGTTCCAATTCCAGTGACCATTTCCTTCGCAGTAGAAGCACTCAGTTTCAAGCTTAGGTCTAGCTTTGGGCTTCTTCACGGGAGTGGCAACTTGCTTGCCATTCTTATTGAAGTTCCCTTTCTTTCCCTTGCCCTTTTACTTGAAACTAGTGGTCTTGTCAACCATCAACATTTGATGCTTTTCTTGATTTCTACCTTCGCCGATTTCAGCATCGCGAAAAATTCGGGAAATCGTTTTCGTCATCCCTTGCATATTATAGTTCATCACGAAGTTCCAGTAACTTGGTGATAGTGACTAGAGAACTCTTTCAATCACTATCTTATCTGGAAGATTAACTCCCACTTGATTCAAGCGATTGTAGTACTCAGACATTCTGAGCACATGCTCACTGGTTGAGCTATTCTCCTCCATCTTGTAGGCAAAGTACTTGTAACAGGTCTCATACCTCTCAACTCGGGCATGAGTCTGAAATACCAATTTCAGCTCTTGGAACATCTTATATGCTCTGTGGCGTTCAAAACGTTTTTGAAGTCCCGGTTCTAAGCCGTAAAGCATGGCGCAGTAAACTATCAAGTAGTCATCATACTGAGCTTGTCAAATGTTCATAACGTCTGCATCTACTCTGCAATAGTTCTGTCACCTAGCGGTGCATCAAGGACATAATTCTTCTGTACAGCCACTGGTGCGCGTTGGTCCTAAACAAACGATTTTTAACCCCTTTCCGTGACGGCATTCGGAACCGTCGCCAAGTGAGTGTGGGTGATAGGGGGGTCCTTCCCACATGACCCAGAAACCGTTGGGGATATGCCCTCCTGGCACACACGCTCGGCAAAATGAGGTCGTGTGCGACCGGCGAGCACTCAAATACAGAAATAGGTACAGTAGTGCTAAAAAATACAATTATACAGGCGAAATCATTGCCGGTCGTAAGTACATCCCACACAGTCAGTCACCACTAAACGTTTCCGTTCGTCTATACATCCCACACAGTCACTACAAGGAAAACGTTTGCGCAAGGTGGCGTAACGCAAACAGTTTTGAAGAGAACGCCGTGTGTGATTGTTTTGATCCAACACGGTTTATTCCTAGAAACTGTGTGCGTTGCCTGAGGTCATCGCCCACGGTGGTTTGTCATTAACCGTTTGCAATAGGAAAACCCAATTAGCAAGCTAATTGGCCAATTAGCGGGCTAATTGCCCTATTATTAATAATCCATTTACTAATGTAATTGACATTCATATTAAGCACATAATATATTCCATTTCCATATTAAGGAAGCAGGATTTCATAATTGAAATACATCAGAGTACAACATGATATAGCTTCAGCACTCAGCTACCCCATTACACAACTGCACCAGCAGCAAGTTTCACATGCAACATCTTGAACCTTTCGAAATTAGCATCATAGACGGTACATAGAGAGATGCATCTCATCTGGAAAACTGCTGAAGCGGAAGGCGAATATTGAGCCTTCATTCATGTTGAAGGTCTTTGCAACTTTAGGCCAGTGCCTGTGGATGATTGACCGTCCATCCTTCGACCTCTTCAGGAACACTTCAATATTGAACCGTGGGTGTTGTATGAAAACTTTCCTCGCCTCCTGACCACAGAGGTGGTTTGAGAGGTAATCATCAGGGAAGCCTGAAAACAAGGATGCGCATAAATATCTTCTCTATATTGGAAATGAGGAAAAGGAATACAAAAAGGCAAGGTATAATAGTTAGCACCATCTTGTAAACCTCAGTGCTTCCCATTGTTTCTGTGCAACACATATAAGGTAGTTAGTCATCAGGTTAAGTAAGGGTTCGCATGCTATCAGTAAAATATGTTGATGATAAATAAGCACATTGCAGATTCATCAGATTAATTCAAGCCACATGGAAAACCCATTTATCCAAACCAAGCATGATTAAGAACTAGGAAATATAGCACTTGTATATGTTTCTCATGTATTAAGTGTAGCCAAATTCGATTTATTCCTCACATGGTATACAATAATAGAATGCAGCCACAACAATTGAACATCGCATTGCAGAATTGAACCAAGCAGTTAACTAAACACCACAACAAATGAACCAAACGTTAACTGAGCACCACATTGCACAATATAACATACTCCTAATAGAAGATCGGACAGTTAACCAAACCAAGCATGCTTAACAACCTGGAAATATAGCAATTGTATTTGTTTCTCATGTATTTAGTACAACCAAATTCGATTTATTCCTCCCATGGTATACAATAAGAGAATGAGCCACAATAATTGAACATCGCATTACAGAACTGAACCAAGCAGTTAACTAAACACCACAACAAATGAACCAAATGTTAACTGAGCACCACATTGCACAATATAACATACTCCTAATAGAAGATCAGACAGTTAACCAAACCAAGCATGCTTAACAACTTGGAAGTATTGCAATTGTATTTGTTTATCATGTATTTAGTACAGCCAAATTCGATTTATTCCTCACATGGTATACAATAAGAGAATGCAGCCACAACAATTGAACATCGCTTTGCAGAATTGAACCAAGCAGTTAACTAAAGACCACAACAAATGAACCAAACGTGAACCGAGCACCACATTGCACAATATAACATACTCCTAATAGAAGATCAGGTAGTTAACCAAACCAAGCATGCTTAACAACTTGGAAATATAGCAATTGTATTTGTTTCTCATGTATTTAGTACAGCCAAATTTGATTTATTCCTCACGTGGTATACAATAACAGAATGCAGCCAAAACAATTGAACATCACATTGCAGAATTGAACCCAGCAGTTAACTAAACACCACAACAAATGAACCAAGCCACAACAAATGAACCAAGCAGTTAAGTGATACGTCTCCAACGTATCTATAATTTTTGATTGCTCCATGCTATATTATCTTCTATTTTGGACATTATTGGGCTTTATTATTCACTTTTATATTATTTTTGGGACTAACCTATTAACCGGAGGCCCAGCCCAGAATTGCTGTTTTTTTGCCTATTTTAGAGTTTCGCAGAAAAAGAATATCAAACAGAGTCCAAACGGAATGAAACCTTCAGGAGCGTGATTTTTGGAACGAACAAGATATAGGAGACTTGGACCCTACATCAAGAAACAAAAGAGGAGGCCACGAGGTAGCGGGGCGCGCCTACCCCCCAGGGCGTGCCCTCCACCCTCGTGGTCCCCCTGTTGCTCCACCGACATACTTCTTCCTCCTATATATACCTACGTACCCCCAAACGATCAGATACGGAGCCAAAAACCTAATTCCACCGCGGCAACCTTCTGTACCCACGAGATCCCATCTTGGGGCCTGTTCCGGAGCTCCGCCGGAGGGGGCATCCATCACGGAGGGCTTCTACATCAACACCATAGCCTCTCCAAGTACTTGTAACAGGTCTCATACCTCTCGACTCGGGCATGAGTCTGAAATACCAATTTCAGCTCTTGGAACATCTTATATGCTCTGTGGCGTTCAAAACGTTTTTGAAGTCCCGGTTCTAAGCCGTAAAGCATGGCGCAGTAAGCTATCAAGTAGTCATCACACTGAGCTTGTCAAATGTTCATAACGTCTGCATCTACTCTGCAATAGTTCTGTCACCTAGCGGTGCATCAAGGACATAATTCTTCTGTACAGCCACTGGTGCGCGTCGGTCCTAAACAAACGATTTTTAACCCCTTTCCGTGACGGCATTCGGAACCGTCGCCAAGTGAGTGTGGGTGATAGGGGGGTCCTTCCCACACGACCCAGAAACCGTTGGGGATATGCCCTCCTGGCACACACGCTCGGCAAAATGAGGTCGTGTGCGACCGGCGAGCACTCAAATACAGAAATAGGTACAGTAGTGCTAAAAAATACAATTATACAGGCGAAATCATTGCCGGTCGTAAGTACATCCCACACAGTCAGTCACCACTAAACGTTTCCGTTCGTCTATACATCCCACACAGTCACTACAAGGAAAACGTTTGCGCAAGGTGGCGTAACGCAAACAGTTTTGAAGAGAACGTCGTGTGTGATTGTTTTGATCCAACACGGTTTATTCGTAGAAACTGTGTGCGTTGCCTGAGGTCATCGCCCACGGTGGTTTGTCATTAACCGTTTGCAATAGGAAAACCCAATTAGCAAGCTAATTGGCCAATTAGCGGGCTAATTGCCCTATTATTAATAATCCATTTACTAATGTAATTGACATTCATATTAAGCACATAATATATTCCATTTCCATATTAAGGAAGCAGGATTTCATAATTGAAATACATCAGAGTACAACATGATATAGCTTCAGCACTCAGCTACCCCATTACACAACTGCACCAGCAGCAAGTTTCACATGCAACATCTTGAACCTTTCGAAATTAGCATCATAGACGGTACATAGAGAGATGCATCTCATCTGGAAAACTGCTGAAGCGGAAGGCGAATATTGAGCCTTCATTCATGTTGAAGGTCTTTGCAACTTTAGGCCAGTGCCTGTGGATGATTGACCGTCCATCCTTCGACCTCTTCAGGAACACTTCAATATTGAACCATGGGTGTTGTATGAAAACTTTCCTCGCCTCCTGACCACAGAGGTGGTTTGAGAGGTAATCATCAGTGAAGCCTGAAAATAAGGATGCGCATAAATATCTTCTCTATATTGGAAATGAGGAAAAGGAATACAAAAAGGCAAGGTATAATAGTTAGCACCATCTTGTAAACCTCAGTGCTTCCCATTGTTTCTGTGCAACACATATAAGGTAGTTAGTCATCAGGTTAAGTAAGGGTTCGCATGCTATCAGTAAAATATGTTGATGATAAATAAGCACATTGCAGATTCATCAGATTAATTCAAGCCACATGGAAAACCCATTTATCCAAACCAAGCATGATTAAGAACTAGGAAATATAGCACTTGTATATGTTTCTCATGTACTAAGTGTAGCCAAATTCGATTTATTCCTCACATGGTATACAATAACAGAATGCAGCCACAACAATTGAACATCGCATTGCAGAATTGAACCAAGCAGTTAACTAAACACCACAACAAATGAACCAAACGTTAACTGAGCACCACATTGCACAATATAACATACTCCTAATAGAAGATCGGACAGTTAACCAAACCAAGCATGCTTAACAACTTGGAAATATAGCAATTGTATTTGTTTCTCATGTATTTAGTACAACCAAATTCGATTTATTCCTCCCATGGTATACAATAAGAGAATGAGCCACAATAATTGAACATCGCATTACAGAATTGAACCAAGAATTTAACTAAACACCACAACAAATGAACCAAATGTTAACTGAGCACCACATTGCACAATATAACATACTCCTAATAGAAGATCAGACAGTTAACCAAACCAAGCATGCTTAACAACTTGGAAGTATTGCAATTGTATTTGTTTATCATGTATTTAGTACAGCCAAATTCGATTTATTCCTCACATGGTATACAATAAGAGAATGCAGCCACAACAATTGAACATCGCTTTGCAGAATTGAACCAAGCAGTTAACTAAACACCACAACAAATGAACCAAACGTGAACCGAGCACCACATTGCACAATATAACATACTCCTAATAGAAGATCAGGTAGTTAACCAAACCAAGCATGCTTAACAACTTGGAAATATAGCAATTGTATTTGTTTCTCATGTATTTAGTACAGCCAAATTTGATTTATTCCTCACATGGTATACAATAACAGAATGCAGCCAAAACAATTGAACATCACATTGCAGAATTGAACCCAGCAGTTAACTAAACACCACAACAAATGAACCAAGCCACAACAAATGAACCAAGCAGTTAAGTGATACGTCTCCAACGTATCTATAATTTTTGATTGCTCCATGCTATATTATCTTCTATTTTGGACATTATTGGGCTTTATTATTCACTTTTATATTATTTTTGGGACTAACCTATTAACCGGAGGCCCAGCCTAGAATTGCTGTTTTTTGCCTATTTTAGAGTTTCGCAGAAAAAGAATATCAAACAGAGTCCAAACGGAATGAAACCTTCAGGAGCGTGATTTTTGGAACGAACAAGATCCAGGAGACTTGGACCCTACGTCAAGAAACAAAAGAGGAGGCCACGAGGTAGCGGGGCGCGCCTACCCCCCAGGGCGTGCCCTCCACCCTCGTGGTCCCCCTGTTGCTCCACCGACATACTTCTTCCTCCTATATATACCTACGTACCCCCAAACGATCAGATACGGAGCCAAAAACCTAATTCTACCGCCGCAACCTTCTGTACCCACGAGATCCCATCCTGGGGCCTGTTCCGGAGCTCCGCCGGAGGGGGCATCCATCACGGAGGGCTTCTACATCAACACCATAGCCTCTCCGATGAAGTGTGAGTAGTTTACCTCAGACCTTCGGGTCCATAGTTAGTAGCTAGATGGCTTCCTCTCTCTTTTTGGATCTCAATACAATGTTCTCCCCCTCTCTCGTGGAGATCTATTCGATGTAATCTTCTTTTTGCGGTGTGTTTGTTGAGACCGATGAATTGTGGGTTTATGATCAAGTTTATCTATGAACAATATTTGAATCTTCTCTGAATTCTTTTATGTATGATTGGTTATCTTTGCAAGTCTCTTTGAATTATCAGTTTGGTTTGGCCTACTAGATTGATCTTTCTTGCAATGGGAGAAGTGCTTAGCTTTGGGTTCAATGTTGCGGTGTCCTTTCCCAGTGACACTAGGGGCAGCAAGGCACGTATTGTATTGTTGCCATCGAGGATAACAAGATGGTTTTTTATCATATTGCATGAATTTATCCCTCTACATAATGTCATCTTGCTTAAGGCGTTACTCTGTTTTCATGAACTTAATACTCTAGATGCATGCTGGATAGCGGTCGATGAGTGGAGTAATAGTAGTAGATGCAGGCAGGAGTCGGTCTACTTGTCTTGGACGTGATGCCTATATACGTGATCATACCTAGATATTCTCATAACTATGCTCAATTCTGTCAATTGCTCAACAGTAATTCGTTCACACACCGTATAAATACTTATGCTCTTGAGAGAAGCCACTAGTGAAACCTATGGCCCCCGGGTCTATCTTCATCATATTAATCTTCCAACACTTAGTTATTTCCTTTGCTTTTTTCCTTTGCTTTTATTTTACTTTGCATCTTTATCATAAAATTACCAAAAATATTATCCTATCATATCTATCAGATCTCACTCTCGTAAGTGACCGTGAAGGGATTGACAACCCCTTATCGCGTTGGTTGCGAGGATATATTTGTTTTGTGTAGGTGCGAGGGACTCGCGCGTAGCCTCCTACTGGAGTGATACCTTGGTTCTCAAAAACTGAGGGAAATACTTATGCTACTTTCCTGCATCACCCTTTCCTCTTCAAGGGAAAAACCAACGCAGTGCTCAAGAGGTAGCGAGAAGGATTTCTGGCGCCGTTGCCGGGGAGGTCTACGCAAAAGTCAACATACCAAGTACCCATCACAAACCCTTATCTCCCGCATTACATTATTTGCCATTTGCCTCTCGTTTTCCTCTCCCCCACTTCACCCTTGCCGTTTTATTCGCCCTCTCTTTTTCGTTCGCCTCTTTTTCGCTTGCTTTTTGTTGCTCGTGTGTTGGATTGCTTGTTTGTCGCGATGGCTCTACCTAGATTTGGTGATCTTCACCTTAAAAGATTAGAAGAGATCGAAAGCAACGTCAGGAGTTTTATGGTTTTGCAATTTGAGCATAACAATTTTTCAGAAACAAGCTTAAGGAACAAAAAAGCTTTATGAGTTATATGAATAAAGAGCTCGATGATATGTCTAAAGAATTTGATGGTTTGAGATCCCAAATTGCTCGTCTTGAGAAGTTGATAGCTGAAATATCGGATAAGCAGGCTACCTTAGTTAATAAGATGGCCGCTAAACCGGATTTCTATGAAAATAAGATGAAGATCTAAAAGTTATTGATGTGTCCCCTATTAAATCTTTGTTTTGCAATATGAATCTTGATAATGATGGGACTGAATATGATACACCTTTACCTAGAAGGCGTTCCAAAAATTCGGAGTTTTTAGATCTTGATGCTAAAATTGATAAAAGTGGGATTGAAGAAATCAAAACCCTAGATGATAATAAACCCACTATTTTGGATTTCAAGGAATTTAATTATGAAAATTGCTCTTTGATAGATTGTATTTCCTTGTTGCAATCCGTGCTAAATTCCCCTCATGCTTATAGCCAAAATAAAGCGTTTACTAAACATATCATTGATGCCTTGATGCAATCTTATGAAGAAAAACTTGAGTTAGAAGTTTATATCTCTAGAAAAATTTATGATGAGTGGGAACCTACTATTAAAATTAAGATTAAGGATCATGAGTTCTATGCTTTATGTGATTTGGGTGCTAGTGTTTCCACTATTCCCAAAACTTTGTGTGATTTGCTAGATTTCCGTGATTTTGATGATTGCTCTCTAAACTTGCACCTTGCGGATTCCACTATTAATAAACCTATGGGAAGAATTAATGATGTTCTTATTGTTGCAAATAGGAATTATGTACCCGTAGATTTTATCGTTCTTGATATAGATTGCAATCCTTCATGTCCTATTATGCTTGGTAGACCTTTCCTTAGAACGATTGGTGCAATTATTGATATGAAGGAAGGGAATATTAGATTCCAATTTCCACTAAAGAAAGGCATGGAACACTTCCCTAGGAAGAAAATAAAACTACCATATGAATCTATCATGAGAGCCACTTATGGATTGCCTACCAAAGATGACAATACCTAGATCTATCCTTGCTTTTATGCCTAACTAGGGGCGTTAAACGATAGCGCTTGTTGGCAGGCAACACAATTTTATTTTTAGTTTTTAGTTTTTTGCTTCTGTTTAGGAATAAATATTTGATCTAGCCTCTGTTTAGATGTGTTTTTATGTTTTAATTAGTGTTTGTTCCAAGTTAAACCTATAGGATCTTCTTGGATGATAGTTATTTGATCTTGCTGTAATTTCCAGAAACTTTCTGTTCACGAACATAATTGTTAAAAATCACCAGAACGTGATAAAATATTGATTCCAATTGCTGATGATCAATAAACAAATTTTCTAGGTCTGCCTATTTTGGCTGATATTTTGGAGTTCCATAAGTTTGCGTTAGTTACAGATTACTACAGACTGTTCTGTTTTTGACAGATTCTGTTTTTCGTGTGTTGTTTGCTTATTTTGATGAATCTATGGCTAGTAAAATAGTTTATAAACCATAGAGAAGTTGGAATACAGTAGGTTTAACACCAATATAAACAAAGAATGAGTTCATTACAGTATCTTGAAGTGGTCTTGTTTTCTTTCGCTAACGGAGCTCACGAGATTTTCTGTTGAGTTTTGTGTTGTGAAGTTTTCAAGTTTTGGGTGAAAGATTTGATGGATTATGGAACAAGGAGTGGAAAGAGCCTAAGCTTGGGGATGCCCATGGCACCCCCAAGATAATCTAAGGACACCAAAAAGCCAAAGCTTGGGGATGCCTCGGAAGGCATCCCCTCTTTCGTCTACTTCCATCGGTAACTTTACTTGGAGCTATATTTTTATTCACCACACGATATGTGTTTTGCTTGGAGCGTCTTGTATGATTTGAGTCTATGCTTTTTAGTTTACCACAATCATCCTTGCTGTAGACACCTTGTGAGAGAGACACACATGATTTGGAAATTATTAGAATACTCTATGTGCTTCACTTATATCTTTTGAGTTATATAGTTTTGCTCTGGTACTTCACTTATATCTTTTAGAGCACGGTGGTGGATTTGTTTTATAGAAACTATTGATCTCTCATGCTTCACTTAGATTATTTTTAGAGTCTTAAATAGCATGGTAATTTTCTTAAATAATCGTAATATGCTAGGTATTCAAGAATAGTAAAAACTTTATTATGAGTGTGTTGAATACTAAGAGAAGTTTGATGCTTGATGATTGTTTTGAGATATGGAGGTAATAATATCAAAGTCGTGCTAGTTGAGTAGTTGTGAATTTGAGAAATGCTTGTGTTGAAGTTTGCAAGTCCCGTAGCATGCACGTATGGTAAACGTTATGTAACAAATTTGAAACATGAGGTGTTCTTTGATTGTCCTCCTTATGAGTGGCGGTCGGGGATGAGCGATGGTCTTTTCCTACCAATCTATCCCCCTAGGAGCATGCGCGTAGTGCTTGGTTTTTGATGACTTGTAGATTTTTGCAATAAGTATGTGAGTTCTTTATGACTAATGT
The DNA here is from genome assembly GCF_002575655.3 of Aegilops tauschii subsp. strangulata. Classification (NCBI taxonomy): domain Eukaryota; kingdom Viridiplantae; phylum Streptophyta; class Magnoliopsida; order Poales; family Poaceae; genus Aegilops; species Aegilops tauschii. Next base: position 495,057,563 of record NC_053037.3, on the reverse strand, counting down.
TGAGTCCATGGATTATACGCACTCTCACCCTTCCATCATTGCTAGCCTCTTCGGTACCGTGCATTGCCCTTTCTCACATTGAGAGTTGGTGCAAACTTCGCCAGTGCATCCAAACCCTGTGATATGATACACTCTTTCACACATAAACCTCCTTATATCGTCGTCAAAACAGCCACCATACCTACCTATTATGGCATTTCCATAGCCATTCCGAGATATATTCCATGCAACTTTCCACCATTCCGTTTATCTTGACACGTTCATCATTGCCATATTGCTTAGCATGATTATGTAGTTGACATAGTATTTGTGGAAAAGCCACCGTTCATAATTCTTTTATACATGTCACTCTTGATTCATTGCATATCCCGGTACACCACCGGAGGCATTCATATAGAGTCATACCTTGTTCTAGTATCGAGTTGTAATCATTGAGTTGTAAATAAATAGAAGTGTGATGATCATCATTTTCTAGAGCATTGTCCCATGTGAGGAATAAAAAAAGAGAGAGAAAGGCCATAAAAAGAAGAGAAGGCCCAAAGAAATGAGAGAAAAAGAGAGGAGGGACAATATTACTATCCTTTACCACACTTGTGCTTCAAAGTAGCACCATAATCTTCATGATAGAGAGTCTCTTGTTTTGTCACTTTCATATACTAGTGGGAATTTTTCATTATAGAACTTGGCTTGTATATTCCAACAATGGGCCTCCTCAAGTGCCCTAGGTCTTCGTGAGCAAGCAAGTTGGATGCACACCCACTTAGTTTCTTTTGTTGAGCTTTCATACATTTATAGGTCTAGTGCATCCGTTGCATTGCAATCCCTACTCCTTGCATTAACATCGATCGATGGGCATCTCCATAGCTCATTGATTAGCCTCGTTAATGTGAGACTTTCTCCTTTTTTGTCTTCTCCACATAACCCCCATCATCATATTCTATTCCACCCATAGTGCTATGTCCATGGCTCGCGCTCATGTATTGCGTGAAGGTTTATAAGTTTGAGATTACTAAAGTATGAAACAATTGCTTGGCTTGTCATCAGGGTTGTGCATCATGAGAGCATTCTTTTGTGACGGAAATGGAGCATGACTAAACTATATGATTTTGTAGGGATGAACTTTCTTTGGCCATGTTATTTTGAGAGGACATAATTGCTTAGTTAGTATGCTTGAAGTATTATTATTTTTATGTCAATATGAACTTTTATCTTGAATCTTTCGGATCTAAATATTCATACCACAATTAAGAATAATTACATTGAAATTATGCCTAGTAGCACTCCGCATCAAAAATTCTGTTTTTATCATTTACCTACTCGAGGACGAGCAGGAATTAAGCTTGGGGATGCTTGATACGTCTCCAACGTATCTATAATTTTTGATTGCTCCATGCTATATTATCTTCTGTTTTGGACATTATTGGGCTTTATTATTCACTTTTATATTATTTTTGGGACTAACCTATTAACCGGAGGCCCATCCCAGAATTGTTATTTTTTTGCCTATTTCAGAGTTGACAGAAAAACAATATCAAACGGAGTCCAAACGGAATGAAACCTTCGGGAGCGTGATTTTTGGAACGAACAAGATCCAGGAGACTTGGACCCTACGTCAAGAAACAAAAGAGGAGGCCACGAGGTAGGGGGCGCGCCTACCCCCCAGGGCGCGCCCTCCACCCTCATGGGCCCCCTGTTGCTCCACCGACGTACTTCTTCCTCCTATATATACATACATACCCCCAAACGATCAGATACGGAGCCAAAAACCTAATTCCACCGCCGCAACCTTCTGTACCCACGAGATCCCATCTTCGGGCCTGTTTCGGAGCTCCGCCGGAGGGGGCATCCATCACGGAGGGCTTCTACATCATCACCATAGCCTCTCCGATGAAGTGTGAGTAGTTTACCTCAGACCTTCGGGTCCATAGTTAGTAGCTAGATGGCTTCCTCTCTCTTTTTGGAGCTCAATACAATGTTCTCCCCCTCTCTCGTGGAGATCTATTCGATGTAATCTTCTTTTTGCGGTGTGTTTGTTGAGACCGATGAATTGTGGGTTTATGATCAAGTTTATCTATGAACAATATTTGAATCTTCTCTGAATTCTTTTATGTATGATTGGTTATCTTTGCAAGTCTCTTTGAATTATCAGTTTGGTTTGGCCTACTAGATTGATCTTTCTTGCAATGGGAGAAGTGCTTAGCTTTGGGTTCAATCTTGTGGTGTCCTTTCCCAGTGACACTAGGGGCAGCAAGGCACGTATTGTATTGTTGCCATCGACGATAACAAGATGGGTTTTTTATCATATTGCATGAATTTAGCCCTCTACATCATGTCATCTTGCTTAAGGCGTTACTCTGTTTTCATGAACTTAATACTCTAGATGCATGCTGGATAGCAGTCGATGAGTGGAGTAATAGTAGTAGATGCAGGCAGGAGTCGGTCTACTTGTCTTGGATGTGATGCCTATATACATGATCATACCTAGATATTCTCATAACTATGATCAATTCTGTCAATTGCTCAACAGTAATTCTTTCACCCACCGTAAAAGTACTTATGCTCTTGAGAGAAGCCACTAGTGAAACCTATGGCCCCCGGGTCTATCTTCATCATATTAATCTTCCAACACTTAGTTATTTCCTTTGCTTTTTACTTTGCTTTTATTTTACTTTGCATCTTTATCATAAAATTACCAAAAATATTATCCTATCATATCTATCAGATCTCACTCTCGTAATTGACCGTGAAGGGATTGACTACCCCTAATCGCGTTGGTTGCGAGGATTTATTTGTTTTGTGTAGGTGCGAGGGACTTGCGCGTAGCCTCCTGCTGGATTGATACCTTGGTTCTCAAAAACTGAGGGAAATACTTACGCTACTTTGCTGCATCACCCTTTCCTCTTCAAGGGAAAACCAACACAGTGCTCAAGAGGTAGCATTAACTAAACACCAATTGAACAATATAACATACTCCTAATAGAAGATCAGACAGTTAACCAAACCAAGCATGCTTAACAACTTTGAAATATTGCACCCTGAAGAATTGAACATCACATTTGCAGAACTGAACCAAGCAGTTAATTGAACACCACATTGCACGACATATAGAACATATACACTATAGCAGAAGATTGCATGGTGAAACTAGATAGCACAATTCACTAGAATTTGTTAAGGAAAGGCAGTAGCTAGCAAACTGAACATGGGTCCTTATAGTGAGCTAATAAGACAAGCTACTCCTCATTGTCGGAGATATCGATGATGATTGGCTCATTGGACATGGAAGAGGGCGAGGCCTCCGCATCGTGGTTGCCCTCGTTGTAGTGGTGAGTTGCCCTATCTGCTCCGGGCACCAACCTGCTGGCTCTCGAGATGAGGTAAGCACGTGCACGCTGATAAAACACCTCGTAGTCTTCGTCGAAGGCACCGACGATGGCCTCGAGAAAACGCCACGAACTGTTGTTTAAAGTAGCCAACCACATCACAGCGTCGGCGCGCGAGGTGTCAACGGTGGCCTCGACGGCGAGGTGCTCCTCCAAGATCTAGGGGTCGGCACGAATGGCAGCCATCGCGACCTCATCCGCGCGTGCGGCCACGATTTGCTTCTCCGCTGCCAAATGCTCCTTGAGGTCCTGGCTATACTGCGTGCACCATGGCTTAGGCTGGCGCTTATTTGGTGGAGGGGTCGGTGATTTGGGTCGAAGGTGCCGCGCTCGCGCCGGCTGTTGGGGCATGTGGGATGTGGAAGGAGGAGGAGGATGGGGGTCGGGTGTGGATTACTTGCCTGGATAGGCGAGGCCGAGCAGCGTGAAGGAGGGTCGCCGACGAGGAGGCGGCGGCACTGCAAGCAAGGAGTGAAGGTTTCAACTTGGAAAGGAAGGTGGAAAGAGGGGAAATGTGGCTTTTGGTAAGGGGGAGGGGGTGGGGAGGTTGATATTTCCGCGGAAGCCGAAAATTTGGAATCGCTTCAGCCAAAAAACTGGCGCGCAAAGTGTCATCAGACACGGTCCCTTATTCAGGCACGGTCCGAAGATATTTTGTGCTACATCTCACACGGTTGGTTATAATACACTATGTGGGATCTACTTGATTTTTGGTCTTGATTTGAATTACATAATGGGGTCACAGCGGCCATGGACGGTGTTTGAATTGCTAGACCTTTTATCAGCAGTGATCATAAAAGAATTGGAAGTATTCAGGGTTCGTTTGGACATTTTTATGCATCAAGTGAGTTTTCAATGCATTTATGTGCATAATTCTAATTTGAACTACATGCACATGCTCCAGTGCATATAAATTCATTGAAAAATCAAATCTTTGTCCTTGGGTGCATGCTTAGGTCCGATGCAAGAAATGGGAATGAATTTCAAACACCATGGCACCGTTTATTGCCGGCAAAACATTGAGATGCCTGGTTTTTAAATTCTTGTAAATCCAAAACTCATCTGAAATTCATGAAACTTGGCATGCTATCATGGAGCGGCATCAAGATGCCGTGGTACAAATTTTGTCCCATTTGGGGTAGATTTGGGTCTATGCTTCTCACAAACCAGAGCTTCTCATAACACGCATGATGGCTTTCGGTAGGGAACGTCCCACCATTGGGGACGAAACGATATCCATTGCCTCTTATTGCTTTCAAGTTTTTTTCTTGTGTCAACATAGAACAACAGGAGTGTTGTGTGAATTTTTGTGATTTTTCGGGGTTCGTTTGGACATTTTTATGCATTTACTGACTTTCAATGCATTTATGTGCATAATTCAAATTTGAATTACATGCGCATGCTCCAATGCATATAAATTCGTTGAAAATCAAATCTGTGTCCTTGGGTGCATGCTTAGGTCCCATGAAAGAAATGGGAATGAATTTCAAACACCATGGCACCGTTGATTGCCGGCAAAACATTGAGATGCCTGGTTTCCAAATTCTAGTAATTCCAAAACTCGTCTGAAATTCATGAAACTTGGCATGATATCATGGAGCGGCATCAACATGCCGTGGTACAAATTTTGTCCCATTTGAGGCTGGTTTGGGTCTATGCTTCTCACAAACCGGAGCTACTCACAACAAGCATGATGGTTTTCGGTAGGGAACGTCCCACCATTGGGGATGAAACAATATCCATTGCCTCTTATTGCTTTCAAGTTTTTTTCTCGTGTCAACATAGAACAACAGGAGTGTTGTGTGAATTTTTGTGATTTTTCGGGGTTCGTTTGGACATTTTTATGCATTAACTGAGTTTTCAATGCATTTATGTGTTGGGGAACGTAGTAATTTCAAAAAAATCCTACGCACATGCAAGATCATGGTGATGCATAGCAACGAGAGGGGAGAGTGTTGTCCACGTACCCTCGTAAACCGTAAGAGGAAGCGTTATGACAACGCGTTGATGTAGTCGTACGTCTTCACGATCGACCGATCCTAGCACCGAAACTACAGCACCTCCGTGATCTGCACACGTTCGGCTCGGTGACTGCTACCTCTTGAGCATGCGTTGGTTTTCCCTTGAAGAGGAAAGGGTGATGCAGCAAAGTAGCGTAAGTATTTCCCTCAGTTTTTGAGAACCAAGGTATCAATCCAGTAGGAGGCCACAAGCATGTCCCTCGTACCTACACAAACAAATAAGAACCTTGCAACCAATGCGATAAAGGGGTTGTCAATCCCTTCATAGCCACTTGCAAAAGTGAGATCTGATAGAGATGATAATATTTTTGGTATTTTATGATAAAGATTGAAAGTAAAGATTGCAAAGTAAAAATAGATTGGAAACTTATATGATGGAAAATAGACCCCGGGGCCATAGGTTTCACTAGTGGCTTCTCTCAAGATAGCATAAGTATTACGGTGGGTGAACAAATTACTGTCGAGAAATTGATAGAAAAGTGCATAATTATGAGAATATCTAGGCATGATCATGTATATAGGCATCACGTCCGCGATAAGTAGACCGACTCCTGCCTGCATCTACTACTATTACTCCACACATCGACCGCTATCTAGCATGCATCTAGAGTATTAAGTTCATAAGAACAGAGTAACGCATTAGGCAAGATGACATGATGTAGAGGCATAAACTCAAGCACTATGATATAAAACCCATCATTTTATCCTCGATGGCAACAATACAATACGTGTCGTTTCCCCTTCTGTCAATGGGATCGAGCAACGCAAGATTGAACCCAAAGCTAAGCACGTCTCCCGTTGCAAGAAAGATCAATCTAGTAGGCCAAACCAAACAGATAATTCGAAGAGACTTGCAAAGATAACAAATCATACATAAAAGAATTCAGAGGAGATTCAAATATTGTTCATAGATAATCTTGATCATAAACCCACAATTCATCGGATCTCGACAAACACACCACAAAAAGAGTTACATCGAATAGACCTCCAAGAAGATCGAGGAGAACTTTGTATTGAGATCCAAAAAGAGAGAAGAAGCCATCTAGCTAATAACTATGGACCCGAAGGTCTGTGGTAAACTTCTCACACATCATTGGAGAGGCTATGGTGTTGATGTAGAAGCCCTCTGTGATCGATTCCCCCTCCGGGGAGCGCCGGAAAAGGCGCCAAGATGGGATCTCACGGGTACAGAAGGTTGCGGCGGTGGAAATAGGGTTTCGTGGTGCTCCTGGTTGGTTTCGGGGTATATGGGTATATATAGGAGGAAGAAGTAGGTCGGTGGAGCTGCGAGGGGCCCACGAGGGTGGGGGCGCGCCCATGGGGGGCAGGCGCGCCTCCCTGCCTCATGGCCTCCTCGTTGATTTGTTGACGTCCACTCCAAGTCCTCTGGATCACGTTTGTTCCAAAAATCACGCTCCCGAAGGTTTCATTCCGTTTGGACTCCGTTTGATATTCCTTTTCTGCGAAACACTGAAATAGGCAAAAAAAAAGCAATTTCTACTGGGCCTTGGGTTAGTAGGTTAGTCCGAAAAATAATACAAAAGTGTATAATAAAGCCCATTAAACATCCAAAACAGAATATATAATAGCATGGAACAATAAAAAATTATAGATACGTTGGAGACATATCAAGCATCCCCAAGCTTAATTCCTGCTCGTCCTCGAGTAGGTAAATGATAAAAACAGAATTTTTGATGTGGAATGCTACCTAACATATTTCTCAATGTAATTTTCTTTATTGTGGCATGAATGTTCAGATCCAAAAGATTCAAGATAAAAGTTTAATATTGAAATAAAGATAATAATACTTCAAGCATACTAACTAAGCAATCATGTCTTCTCAAAATAACATGGCCAAAGAAAGTTCATCCCTACAAAATCATATAGTTTGGTCATGCTCCATTTTCGTCACACAAGAGTGCTCTCATTATGCACAACCCCGATGATAAGCCAAGCAATTGTTTCATACTTTAGTAATCTCAAACTTTTTCAACTTTCATGCACTACATGAGCATGAGCCATGGATATAGCACTATGGGTGGAATAGAATATAATGATGGGGGTTATGTGGAGAAGACAAAAAAAGATAAAGTCTCACATTGACGCAGCTAATGAACGGGCTAGGGAGATTCCCATCAATTGATGTCAATGCAAAGAGTAGGGCTTGCCACGCAACGGATGCACTAGAGTTATAAATGTATGAAAGCTCAACAAAAGAAACTAAGTGGGTGTGCATCCAACTTGCTTGCTCACGAAGACCTAGGGCATTTGAGGAAGCCCATTGTTGGAATATACAAGCCAAGTTCTATAATGAAAAATTCCCACTAGTATATGAAAGTGACAAAACAAGAGACTCTCTATCATAAAGATCATGGTGCTACTTTGAAGCACAAGTGTGGAAAAAGGATAGTAGCATTGTCCCTTTTTATTTCTCCTTTTCTTTTTTTCTCTTTTTTTATTTTTTGGGCCTTTTTTTATTTGGCCTTTCTCTTTTTTTTTCTAAATTTGGGACAATGCTCTATTAATGATGATCATCACACTTCTATTTATTTACAACTCGATGATTACAACTCGATACTAGAACAAAATATGACTCTATATGAATGCCTCCGGCGGTGTACCGGGATGGGCAATGAATCAAGAGTGACATGTATGAAATAATATGCATGGTGGCTTTGCCACAAATACGATGTCAACTACATGATCATGCAAGGCAATATGACAAAGATGAAGCGTGTCATAATAAACGGAACAGTGGAAAGTTGCATGGCAATATATCTCGGAATGGCTATGGAAATGCCATAATAGGTAGGTATGGTGGCTTTTTTGAGGAAGATATAAGGAGGTTTATGTGTGATAGAGCGTATCGTATCACGGGGTTTGGATGCACCGGCGAAGTTTGCACCAACTCTCAAGGTGAGAAAGGGCAATGCACGATACCGAAGAGGCTAGTAATGATGGAAGGTTGAGAGTGCGTATAATCCATGGACTCAACATTAGTCATAAAGAACTCACATACTTATTGCCAAAATCTACAAGTCATCAAAAACCAAGCACTACATGCATGCTCCTAGTGGGATAGATTGGTAGGAAAAGACCATCGCTCGTCCCCGACCGCCACTCATAAGGATGACAATCAAAGAACACCTCATGTTTCAAATTTGTTACACAATGTTTACCATACGTGCATGCTACGGGACTTGCAACCTTCAACACAAGTATTTCTCAAATTCACAACTACTCAACTAGCACAACTTTAATATCACTATCTCCATATCTCAAAACAATCATCAAGTATCAAACTTCTCTTAGTATTCAATGCACTTATATGAAAGTTTTTATTATATCCATCTTGGATGCCTATCATATTAGGACTAATTTTACAGCCAAAGCAAATTACCATGCTGTTCTAAAGGACTCTCAAAATAATATAAGTGAAGCATGAGAGATCAATAATTTCTATAAAATAAAACCACCACCATGCTCTAAAAGATATAAGTGAAGCACTAGAGCAAAATTATTTAGCTCAAAAAATATACGTGAAGCACATAGAGTATTCTAATAAATTCCGATTAATGTGTGTCTCTCCCAAAAGGTGTGTATAGCAAGGATGATTGTGGTGAACTAAAAAGCAAAGACTCAAATCATACAAGATGCTCCAAGCAAAACACATATCATGTGGTGAATAAAAATATAGCTCCAAGTAAAGTTACCGCACTACAAAAAAAGACACATCCGTGACATTTTGGGCCGAACGAAATTTTTTCTGTCATACTTATGACACTTCTATGATGATAATTGTGACAAAGCCCGGTATCATCATAGATGTGGTGGGCTCCTACTTCTATGAGAAAAAATCATAACAGAAAATGGGCTTTTCGTCCTGGGCGGGCCGGAGACGCAGCTGCATGACATTCTATGGGCCGTCCATGACGGAAAAAACCGTGGTAGAAGCGAGGGCGGGGAAAATATCAGGGTGTTCCCGGTTACGGTGGGTGGTCGGGCCGAGCGATGCGCGTTTCTCTCATACAGGCACGCGCGTGGGTGCGAGGCGTTGGGCTCTAACTGAACCCAAGCGATTGCACTGCAGGCTACGCATTACTGAACCCGAGCGATCGATCGATGGCTGTTAACTGAACCCGATTGAGCGATTCCTTCGCTACTGCTGCTAACTGAAGCCGATCGATGCTGCCTCTGGATGAACAGTGAGCGTTGCTGGGGGGGTTTGGATGAACAGTTCCCGGTGGGGGTGTATGAACATGACCCCGTTGTGTTGCCTCTGGATGAACAGGACCCCGATCGATCGAGCCGGTTGGAGCTGGATGAACAGGACCACCACGTGGAGGGCTGGATGAACAGTAGACGGTGGAGGGCTGGATGAACAGTAGCCCATGGAGGGCTGGTTGAGCAGGAGCCCGTGGAGAGGGCTGGTTGAACACTAGCCGGTGGAGTAGCGCGCGGTGGAGGCCGGATGAACAGGAGCCCGTGGATGAGCAGTCGCAGGTGGAGGTTGGAGGAGGTCGATGGTGGATGAACAGTAGCCCGTGGAGGCTGGAGGGGGTCGACGGTGGAGATGAACAGTATCCTCTGGAGTCCCGTTTTGCGGTACGCCACACCCCTCCCGATGAACATGACCCCCGTTTCGACCGTAGCGCTCCAACACAAGTCTGTTTCCTCCGTTTTGCGGTACGCCACACCCCTCCCGATCAACAGGACCCCATTTCGACCGTAGGAGGTCCGTTTCCTCCATCTTGCGGTACGCCAGACCCCTCCCGATGAACAGGATCCCATTTAGAATGGGGCCGATCGGACACAAGGCCATTTCCTCCATTCTGCGGTACGCCGGGCCTCGTTTCCATCGGCTGTTTCGTCCAAGCCGGTTGGCTCCCACGCGTTCTGTTGCCTCCCGATGAACACGACACATTCCGTTGCCTCCCCATGAACACGACGACGACGCAGTTTCTCCGTTCCGACCCAGCCATGTACACGAGCCTTGGCCGTACGTACAAGTGAGTAGGCGTTCGAGACCCCGCCCGTATGTACGTACGTGGCCATATTTACTTTCTTGCACCCTGGCCGCTGTACGTACGTGTACATGCTACGTGCGCGCCTCTACTACGACACGTGCGTGCCTCTACATCGACCAGTATGTACGTACACGTTCGCGACCAGAATGACAACGCGACGTACGCTTCGACCAGGTGGGTCCCGACTGTCAGGCACTTCATTGCCTGCGAAGATGTAGCTGGTGGGTCCCAGCAGTCAGGGGGGCGAATCGTTTTTTTTTGCCCGGACGCACTTCCTTGCGTGCGAAGATGTAGCTGGTAGGTCACAGCAGTCAGGGGGGAACATTTTTTTCACGAAATACAGTTGCCCGTCTGGTGGGTCCCTGCTGTCAGGTGGAGGAATAATTATTTTGCGCGTAATAAGGAGGCACTTCCTTGCGGCCACCGTGGACCCAGCTGTCAGCCTCTCCACGTACAGTACTCTTCCGATGGAAGTCGTTCCTTGACCACGTTGACCACGCCGCGCCAAGAGCACCAGGGCGGTGGACGACGGCGAGGCCTAGGAAGGGGACGATGCGGGGCCGGGGAAGACGTGGCAGTGGATGCCCATGCGGAGTGGAGTACGAGGGTTCACTGGTTCGACTACGGTGTGAGGCTGCCATCGCCGCAGAATAACAGGGGGTGTGGGTGAGTAGAGGGATGCCCTGGCCAGCGGTGGGAATAGTAGGGGGCGGTGAGGCCTGCGCGGCAGCACAGCCGGCCACGGGAGGCAGAAGCAGGCGGCAAGACCGGCGCTGCTTTGGGCGGTTGGAGCAAGAAGATCAGAGGTTGAAGAAGCACGATGGCCGTTGGATGGACATCGTACGGTCACTGTAGCTAGAATCATTTATATTGACTAAGTTTACAAAGCCCTTGGTACGCGTCAACTTAGTAGGCCCACATGTGAGCTTCCGAAATGGTGCACCCCAGATGTCAGGGGGAGGAATCATATTTTGGGCGGGTGAAGCTAGAATATCCGAGATTGAAGAAGAAGCACGGCATCCGTTGGATGGACATCCAACGGCCACTGCTGCTAGAACGGTGTGTTGACTATAAGTTGACAAAGCCTTGCATACGCGTCAACTCTCTTTTTTTAGGGGACGCGTCAACTTAGTAAGGCCACAAGTGTGTGGCAGAGAACTTATAGCCCATTTGAGATTTGTAAGAATGTGCAGCCAATTTTTGAATTCTAATGTAATTTACCACAGCCCATTTACAGTTTGTTAAAAGTACAACCCATTTCAACCAACCGTTCAAAATAGAATTCAATACAATTTCCCACATTTCGATGGGATCCGAAATATTTTTATCCCGAAATTTCTAGTCAGATTAAATACAATTTCAATATAAATTTATATTACGTAAAAATCCAACAAAACATTGCGCTCGCAAAAATTAATGAACTTAAAATTTTCAATATCCAAAAATAATATTTTATAAAGTAATTACGTGTTTGGTGCATTTTTATAGTTACTTCCCAGTTTTTATAATTACATCCCATTTATTATTTCTTAAAGCCCATTTTCTTGTTAAGCCTAATACATCCCTCCTAGGAAAGATTTGCAGCCCAGCGGGGCGGAGAATAACAACTTGACCTTGCCTGGGTATTCCTAAAAAAGTATAGCTGGGCTAGTCCTTTTCAGCTTGAAAAAAATTAATATCTGGGCTGGATATCTGGCCTAGGCTAGACGGGCCACAACCCACCCAGTTAATACCTGCAGCAATGTTTTCGTTGTTGTTAAGAGGAGAAAAAATTAATATCTGGGCTAAACATCGCTCAAGAAAAACTCTGCAGTGCTCACACCTCAAAAACACAAATATTGCTCGAGCTGCTTGGTCCCAGTTGTCGGCCGCTTCTTGTGCAATTCTCTCGTTTATTGAATACATAGGTTGACAATGGTGTGGGACCGTGATGTCAGGAAACCAGGAGGAAGCAAAAAAAATTATAATTTTATATACTAATAAGGAGGCACTTGCGTACGTGCGGCTATGGTCCTGGTGGGCCCCCACTGTCATCCTCTCCAAGTAAAGTCATCTCCTCATCCTCATGTCCGTTGACCATGTTGACAATGCGAGACGGCGGCGCCACGGTGAGCGCAACAGCTCGAAGGACGACGGAGAGGGCCTCGCGGGCCCTACGGATGGTCTGATATAGCGCTCGATGCTCATTCGGGAAGCCAGGATCATAGGGCCACATGTCCACGATGGCATTGTCGTTCGCTTGTTCATCGGTGCTCGTTGAGGAGACGGAGGTTGCAGCACAGGTCCTCCTGCGCTGGTAGCTCTTCCGCCATTAGGGCGTCGAAGTGCGGCCGCACCTGCTCAATGGTGAACACGGCATGAACCGGCTTGGACAGTGGCGCTGGCTCTTGGTCGGAAGCTACGTCCATCGTCTGATTGTCGTCGCTCAGCTCGGCGAGCTAGCTGGCAAGCGAGCATGTCCGGCTGCTGGACCGACCCGCTGCCAAGCACGAGTCTAACTGCCCTGGCCCACCCAGACCGCCTCCCTCGCCCGTGCGCGCTTTCTGCCCGAAACGGTCATCGCCGCCCGCCCCGCTTCCCGGTGCAGGCGATTGCTCCGCCTTCAAACGACACAAGTGCCGTCCGTCTGTCCTTCTACCGCCCACATTAATGATACGCAGTTGCCGATGCTGCTACTCCGGCGCCACACGCCCGTCCCTCCGCCGCCCACCATTGCTATATAAACTGCTGCGCTGGCCATAGCCGCAGTCACCCGCATCCGTTCCCTTTCACCTGTCCACACCACTACTGCCCACCATGGCTTCCTCGCGCTCCAGCGCTCTTCGGGACAGGCGGACGACAGACCATAAGGAGATGGCAGCCATTCCTGCCGACTAGCTGGCCGGCAGCCGGAGGACGACGACGTCCCAATGGAGAACATGGCAGTCGATGATCCGGCGCCAACCCCCTCCTCCACGCCATCCTCGCCGGTGCATTGCACCATGACCATCGGCAAGGCCCGTGCCCAATATATGGAGACGGTGAGGCAGAAGCCTGAGGAGCAGTTCCGGGAGGCACAGGCCGACGCCGCCTACAACCACCATCTCCTCCAGGAGCACCTGCAGGACGAGGAGCAGATCACCGCGGATCGGGCGGAGCAGGAGGCGCTGATCGACTCATACCGCTCCGCCCGCGAGGGCCGCCTCGAGCGCTCGCGGTATCGCATGCGGGTGGCGGAGGCTGCGGCCGCCTACAAAGAGGGCGATGAAGCGGGCGAGGCGCTGTTTGGCAAGACTGAGGACGAGGCAGAGGACAATGCCGGCTCCGACGAGTCCCCGCTCCGCTGGCGTCGATGAGGCCCTGCTCCGCCGAGGCCCCGCGGCGCCAACAACGAGGCAGAGGACACCGCTGGCTCCGCTGAGGCCCCACCCTGCCAGCAACGAGGGGGGGATTTCCCCCGCTCTGCCGAGGCGCCGCCTGCCGGCAACTAGACAGAGGGCATCGCCGGCTCCGTCGAGGCCCCGCCCTGCTGCCAGCGAGGCCGCGCCACACAAAAAATGTGGAAGAGGAACACGGTAGGTCACCACCGCTCGGGTCCAAGTAAGGCCACTGCTGCTACCCTCCGGTTGAAGCCAAGCTAGGCGGGTTGACCACTGACGGCCGGTTAGCTTCTTAGCGGCGACGTGGAGTGGGAGAGCTATGTTGGAGAAGGACGCTGCTTCTACTTAACTGTTGGTGCGGTTGGCTAACTTACACGTGGGCCCAACAGGCATCTGGGCCACATGTCAGTTACGCAACTGCACCTGCAGTTAAGTCACTGAAGCTTCTGTTCGGCTCAGTCGGACACAGGTGGGTAGCTTCGGTTAATTAATTATACCTCCAGTGCACCCCTTCTTAGTTGAAGAATGTATGAAATGTAATGGAATCCGACCGTGTATGAATGAATTTATTTCGATCTGTTCGAATTCTTGTATCACTGGCATTGGATGAACATGCAAAACAATACGTACTAGCATTATTCCCTGGGTGATCACCTCGTTTGCAACAGTTTCACATGTACTCCCTCCGATCCTTTCTAGTCTGCATACAAGTTTTGTCTGCAGTCAAAGTATCTCTACTTTGACCAATCTTATAGAAAAAAGTATGCACTTTCACAATGTGCGAAGTAAAAAGGAACAAAAGGAGTACAAAGAGTTTGAGCAGCTTTTTAGCGTTCCTGTACATTGCAATCAAACACACAGGCCTGGCAATTCATAGAGAACATTCAAAACGATTGATGATTATGCATCTCAGCGATTCACATGTCAGAGCCAATATTTACTTCACAACTAAAGAATAAAGAAAAAATGGATCGACGCTGCTGACAGCAAAGGGCGCCCCATTCGAAAATATCAAACGCATGTCTTCTTGCTAAAATCAATGATCAAAATTTGACAAGGTTTTCCCATTCCAAAATATCAAATGCCTATGATTGTGGAATGGGCAGGGTTTGCCATCAGTTCTGACATTGACATGGCACCTCGTGCTAAATAAACCATCTGTTCTTTTTGTGCAGTTCCACCAAAATCAACCAAATTCGCGCATAGCTTGTATGATTTCACCCTTATATGTTGCAACGCCTTGAACTTATCGGCACCTCCTTTCTTGTGGTGGAAATGAATGATTCGATGTATTCATGAATATTTTGTGCAGTTCCTATTGAAATCAAGCTGAGCACCCTTGTTTGCAGAAAAACAAAAAAAGGTGATTAGTATAAAGCAAACTGTACTATGAATTGACAGTTTAAACAGGCACCTGCATGGTCCATGTAGAGCACACTTTTAGAAAAATGGAACTCACCAGAAAGAATCCTAGAACAACATTGTACTCGCGCATCACAGCAAGAAAATGGAGATTGGTCAGTCCTTCTGAACTGAAGTTAGTTTGGTCTTGTGGGGAGTAATGTAACCATCCTTCAACTGCTCCTTGTGATGAGAAGATAGACAGGGCTTCTTCATCCTGGCGTAATCGGAACTAGTCACTTCACGTACTCCATATTCTTCTTCAGAGGAGGATGATCCTGTTATGCAAAGACAAGAGGACAACTAAATGCTAGCATCCCTGTTTGCTCGAAAAAAAGGAAGGAAATATTTAAAACAGCACAGATGAAGCACTTCTGAAGGACAATACCACTTTTTGATGACAGTATCTAAACAGTAGCACAACACCAATAGACATGATAAAGCTCAATCATATGGATGAAATCAGTGGGCGAGTACCAACCTTTGTCAGGAGGCTTATTGTGTAGAGCATACAGATGAAGCACTTCTCCGAAACCATCTGTTGCTATCTACTGTGGTGGCCATGCTTACTATATACTCCTCGATTAGTTTAATGTTTCCAACATCTTCTTGTGCAGTTCCACTAAAATATATGGTATCTTCAAAGAAGATCCCTGTTTGCACAAGTAGAGATAATTACGTATTACATTAAGAGTGGCATCAAATCAGTGGCCATTGCTCGTTCCAGCCATAGCAATAAATTAAGATGCAAAACTATATCATTACTTGTGTCATCATAGTTCCAGTGCTTCATTACAGCACCGGGAGTTGATTTTTGTTTTTATTCCGCTTGTTCTTCCCCTTCATCACTTGGTTCAATAACAGACAAGCTTTGCCTTCAATGTAAGATTTGGCATGTCAATTAGGTTGCACAAGTATAGCACAAAGCAATGACATTAATTTTCTGATGAAAGTGGCAAAATACAGGCCAACAGTTGTGAAATATCCTTATCTTACCTCAATGGGATATTACGGTGCACATATAGATTGGAAGTCTTGTCTCCATTTGTGCAGTTCACTAAAATCAAGCAACATTACCGTACAAGTAGCACAACATATGAAAGCACACTGCAGAATCATCTGAAAGAAGGCTAGTACTGACCTCTCATGACGCGGAATTCAAACAACTCACAAGAAGAAGATCTGAACCAAATTTGCCAACACAGATAGGAAGGAAGATCTCCTCTTGTGCAGTTCCACTAAGATCAAGCAATCAAGCAACGTTGTCGGTGTGACATTTTGGTTGAACTGCACAAAACACTCTTAAAACAAAAGTGTTTTGTGCAGTGCAACAAAAGGTCACAATGGCAACGAGGTGAAGTAGATAACCCTGTTTACACAGAGGGGCAAAGGAAACAACTAGTGGTCAATAACGGTGGATGACATAGAAGCCAACAAAAAGAAGCATCTACCTTATCTAAATGGGAAAGAAAGCAAGAAAGTAGCATTTCTCAAACGGTGGCATTGATTTATATTAACAGAGAGATTATTATAACACTAAAATTCGTTAAACATGTAATTTGCTTTTAACTGTGGCATTGCATCAATTTTCCAGCGGCATTATTAGAGGGTGTTTGTTTACAGGGACATTTTGGTGGAGGGACTAAAAAAACTGTGTGTCAGTCCCATCTAAACCAAACAGGAGGGACTTTTAGGGACTAACAGTGGGCATTTGGGACTAAAGAAAGAAGACCCCGAGGGAGAGTCTTTTTGGGACTTTTTCCAACAGTTACCCCTGCCACGCATCGCACCTTGTCTCTATTAGTTCATTACTAGGGGTAATATGGTCTTTTAGCATGTCATTTAATAACCTCTAGTCCATGTTTAGTCCCTGGAACTGAGCAGGTAGGGACTAGGGAGTTTTCAACCAAACAGGGCCTTAGATTAACGACAGCTAAAGAGTTGCACGGGACAGTGGACGCACCAGGACCATGTGCATCTACCGATGTACTGGGGTGATGCACAGTCTGTTGCAACAAAGAACAAACAACCGAGGAGCATATTTGTGTTGGTCCCAGTTTTGTTATCTTTAAACACCTTTCCCTATGTGACCACAACAAATCTAGTCCTTCTCAAACTCTACAGCCTTGTCCCCCAAAACAAAAGATCAGTTCGTTACAGATGTGCGTACTGCGTTGTCATTGTTTTCCCTTTTCGACCAACGTAGGTGCTGGATAGCCAGTCTGTACTAGTACTTTCCCCACTTCCTTTCCTCTTTGAACCACGTCCTAGATTTATGCTATACAACTTTCCCCACTACTTTCCCCCATTCCTGTCCTCTTTGAACCACGTCTTAGATTCATGCGATACAACTTTCCCCACTACGTTCCCCCTTCCTTTCCTTTTTGAACCACATCCTAGATTCATGCTATACAACTTTTCCCAATACTTTCCCCCATTCCTTTCCTCTTTGAACCACGTCCTAGATTCATGGTATACAACTTTCCCCACTACTTTCCTGTTTGATCGAACACCTAGATTCGAGTGCAGAGGCGGAAAAAGCCCACATGCAGCTAGAGCAATGCATGTGGAATAAGTAAATTATACCTTAAGGTTCTTGGGGTGTGGTTCGGTGGGCGACCGAAGGCCGTTCGACCCACACTATGTACGGCGGCGAAGAAGAAGGGGTCGGAGGCCCTCCCGCGCCGCCGCTGGGTGAAAGTGAACAGCTGCGCCGGTAGTGGATTCCCTCCATCGCCAACGGCAACAGCGTTAAGCCTCCTTCCCTTCCCGGTGGACGGATCCTGCCGGCTCTTTGACCAGCTGTGAGGGGAGAGAGAGAGGCCAACAAAGTCTTGTTTAGATCTGGAGAGGGTGAGAGAGTGTGAAGAGAGCAACTACATGCAGACCAGCAGTGAGGGGAGAGAGAGGCCAACGAAGTCTTGTTTAGATCTGGAGAGGGTGAGAGAGTGTGAAGAGAGCAACTACAAGCATACCAGCAGTGAGGGGAGAGAGAGAGGCCAACGAAGTATTCTTTAGATCTGGAGAGGGTGAGAGAGTGTGAAGAGAGCAACTACAAGCGCTGAGGCTCCAGCGTGTATATACATACTGGAGAGAGTGTGAAGAGTGCAAACCCTAGAAAACAAGCGCCGAGGCTGCAGTTTATACGTGATTAGGTGATTATACGGTCACTACGAGATCGTATAGCTCCGTATCCATCCATTTTGACCAGTCAAAGAATCCTCCTCGCACGAATTATGCTCAAGTGTAGTTATCGAACCCGAGACCTCAAGTTTGCTGAGCGAACAGGCTAACCAGCTACACAACCCTCCCGTTATGTTCAACGTGAGGAAAATAACCTTTTATACATTCCTGCATTCGTGTGACAAGCAATCCGTGTATTTTTTGTGTGTGGGAGTCATTGGGATTTAAATCATAATCGTGTCATGTGGCTTTGGTGGTAAGACTATCCACAGTGGTGCAGAAATAATGCAGCCTTAGTCACCTTACCTCTCTCCATGTAGTACGTTGGGTCCCACCAGTCAGAGGGTGAAACAAACAAATTAATAATCAAATTAAAAGTGCCAGCGTTGTATCTTACCTCACACATCTCGCTACTGCTCGGGAACACTGTCCAATTGATCCTTCTGTTCGCTCACGTACTATTTTAAGTGAATCCTTATTATAACATGCACACAATTTTGGGCACCTGTATTCGACCTAAGTCAGTGTGCCACCGTATCTCGTACGACTCCCTCCGTCTAGGTGTAATAAGTCACGTTAGAAGGTGCAGCGGGACCAAGGTGCAAGCAGATTGGAGGAGAAGGAGAAACTTGACCGGTCATTCCTCCAATCAAAGCCCTGATTTCTGTCTCTAAACGCAAAAATTAATCCAAACAACTAAGAGATGCCGTTTTAGCTACCATGCAGGGCCACGTATTAACTCGCATGCAAGTCGACTTTGATTTCTTGACTGATCAACGCGTAGTTGCGCTCCATGCATTGGGTTTCTGGGGGAGATAACAAGGCAGAGTAAGGAGAGTTTGGTTACATTGCTTAGGCTGGTCATAGTGGTGAGTAACTTGGACTAGTAACATGCATATGTTACTAGTCTATGTTACTACTACGCGAAGTTTGCCGTTGGAAGCGAGCCGATCTGGCTCTCCTGAGCTAGCAAGGTTTTTCTAGCCCACAAAAGCTAACATATTTTAACATTTCCAAATGCCTAACCTTGCCCGGCTATGCTATAAGCTGTTCTTGCTAAGGATCCAAACACTCCCTAAGTAACAACGCTCGCTAGCAACGAGGCCAGGATGGGATTGAGATGCGAAGTTAATGGACGACGCCTAAACATTTTGGGAATATCTGATTTCCGTAGGATGACTTAACACCTAGACGGAGGGAGCACTACTCCTCAGTCCAGGTTTCATGGAATATTCGTCACCTCTTCTCTTCTTGTCCGTACTCCATTTGTATCTCACTTCCCATGGCTTCGCACTCGCAGGATTTTCCTATTCTATGAACCTGTGTGTGCGTCTGCGTGTGTGTGTTTAACAGCATGTGTGTGTTAGAGAGAGCGACAGATCGACCAACTCCTACAGAGAGATGGTGTGTAGTGTACGATTTTAGCCGCGAGAGTCAGTGCATCCTCTCGTTTCTGGGCGTCTGGTAGGGACAGGCGGACAGCTGCCACGCCCGCTACTGACCAGCCTGGCCCACCCAAAGCCCCTCCATCGCCCGCGCGCTCTTCCCGCCCGAAACGGTCAGCGCCGCTCCAAAGAATCGGGCTGCATTCATGCCCGGGCAGAGCGGACGCGACATCTCACTGGCACCTGCGTTGAAGGGAGAAGCGGATTCAAGAGTGATGGTTGCCTCGTCCGTCCAACTTACTGCTGGGTCTATGTGATTTGATGGCTCATTGGTCATTATTACTGAGGTGGTAGGACTGCTGGATGTCCCACGCTTTCAGCGAAAGGAGGTGCTAATAGATTACAATTTTCTCCATTCTTACGGCGGAGGAGTGCAAGAGCAGTGAAAACACGCAGGCTCAGTGATTACATGGCCCACCTCACACTATCACCATATTTTCTGGACATCGTGCGACACCTAACTCTTTACATAGTACTCCCTCCATTCCTAAATATAAGTCTTTGTAGAGATTGCACTAGGTGGACTACATACGGAACAAAATGAATGAATCTACACACAAAATGCATCTATATACATCCGTATGTGGTTCATGGTGAAATCTCTACAAAGACTTATATTTAGGAACGGAGGAAGTACTTGTATAGTACGTACTGTAATTTATCAGCGAGATAGTACAATGCTATGAAGCTTCCAGCTTCCGTTACATGTATCTTGTGTCCAAGGTTGCCCGTTGCAACATTTCATCAAATACAAAGGAGACTGACATGCATGCTATTGCATCTCAATGATTGACGGATCATAGCAAATATCGGTTCCTCAAAAAGATGATAACAAATATGTACTCCCTCCGTTCCAAAATAAGTGTCTCAACTTTATGCTCAATATGGACTACAAACGGAGCAAAATGAGTGAATCTACACTCTAAAATACGTCTATATACATCAGTGTTTGGAGTATGTACTAGTAGTTCATATTGAAATCTACTAAAGGACATATATATTTCAAACAATATGATAATCTCTCTAACCAAGGTAGTAGGGACGAGGAGTAAACGGAGGGAGTAGTAAAATTTTCTCCTCGTCCTGCGAGCCACCGCGCGCGTGGGCGAGGGAGTGGGCGTAAGGCGTACAGTACTACTACTAGTAAGCAAGCTTCACCTCATCCTGCGAGCCACCGCGCCCATGGGCGGGGGAGACAGCATACTAAGCAAGCTTCTCCTCGTTCTGCGAGTTGACGGGACACATCAAAAGTACTCCAGTGTATAGAGCCTTGCCTCTAAGGTAGGCCCCACATGGTTTGCCTCCTTTTTAGCATAACGCGTCAAGTCGCAATTTGTTTGTTCACCCATGATAGACGATCCTCCCTCCATCAAGTGGACAACCAGTACACGTGTCAAATTACCACGTGGGCTGCCTTTTTGTACAGAAATGAGCTCCACCGTGTACCAGCGCGGGTGTGGTTGGGAAAGAGACGGGAGTACGTGCGCCGTACGTGCACCTCTTCTCCTCGTGCACGTCCCCCACCTACGTGGGTGTGTGTGAGAGATATAAACCTAGACAAATGGCTTGTGCGTTCATGAGTGTTTTTTGTTTTGGTGGGGGGGGGAATTGATTTCGTGAATGTATTTGTGGGAATATGTGTCGATGACATCTCAAACAAAATTTTGCATGCAATGTCGTCTGTGAAATGGAGGCCTATCCATATCATATATAGAGGGCTGGGCGATCCATGAGAAGAGAGGGAGGGGTCATAGATATCGATAGAGTCTAAGAGAGAATCAAGTGGGTGGGTGCGAGATCGATGAAGAGAGCCATCGAAATTGTGTGTGTGTGCAAGTCAAAGATATAGGGCGACTGGCCTACCAGAACGTCAGAGGGCACATGTCAAGTTTGTGTGTGGCAGGGAGACATGACTAGAGCGCTCGATGTATCGGTGTGTGTGTGTGTGTGGGGGAGGGGGGTGGGGGGAGGGGTAGGCAGAGGCCTAACTATAGAGTTAGAACGACTCGTATATGTGTTGAGAAGGAGAGACCCAGCTATGTCTTGAGGGAGATCGGTCGACATCCATACATAACTGAAGGACGGGAAATAGGATGGGACGGAGAGAGAGAGAGAGAGGAGAGAGAGAGGGAGGGAGAGGGGTAGAGTGCTGGATGGGTGATGGAGTTGCTTCTCGAAGATGGTGGGAGAGGCCTACTAGACAAACCGAGGGTGGTACTGCAATATTATCAATAAGAGTGGGGATGTGCTTCTATGTGTGCCTGTGCGTGATAGATCTGTCGGGACGCATCCATGGATGATGAAGGGGAACCATGTGTTTGGTACGCAAACCTAACTAGATCGATAGATCAATTGTTGTTTGTCGGAGGAAGGGAGAGACATAACTAATGAGGTAGATCGATCGACGCGTGGGGGAAAACGAGTTATAAGGACCTAGCTAGCTAAATGTATAGCGGGAGATCGGTCGGTGTACGTCCATTTGTTAGAGGCAAGAAAGGCCCGGCGAGACGGATAGACAGAGAATGGAGCTAGGAGGTGGTGCGAGAGGCCTAGCTACTAGCTAGATAGGGGGAGGAGTGTGCGGTTGTGAGATAGATGAAAAGAGGGGCGAGAGTTTACACGTGTGTGGGACCGTATGAGAGACAAGAGGCAAGGACACATAAAGGAGGAGATTGAAGGTGTGTGTGTATGTTGTAGGCAAACATCAATGGAGAGGTTTATCGATTGGCGTATGTCAGAAAAAAGTTGTGGAGACTGTGGGAGAATGACCTAAAGAAAAAAACTGAATGTGCGTGATGGATAGAATGCTGAGGGAGGGGGAGGGTGAGGAGGGCGTTTGCATGCACGAGAGAAAGTTAGTGGTAGCTACCAAGGTTAGAGGATTGTGTGCGTGTAAGAGTCTAACAAAGATCATAATTTGATATGAAAGTGGATTCATATATTTGAATAGGATATCATAGTGTTTTAAACATATGCATGCATGAATATAGCGGTGATACGCGTGTTGTGGTTTTGCACATGTTATACCATAATGTGATAATGCATGGCGTTTGCAACTCACAGCAAAATGTCGAACAATCTAAACCATACTATACATCGAACAATCTCACATTTTATTTGAATTTGTGATAATGTGTGGCATTTGCAGCTTATAGCTAAATATCGAACAATCTAAACAATATCGAACATTCTCACATTTTATTTGAATTTGTGGTAATGTGTGGTGTTTGCAACTCACATCTAAATACTTGTAGGCGTAGGGGGCGGGGCACCAGACATAATGTGATAAACACATTATACATATGAGACATGGTTTAGATTATGAAGATCTAGCTAGAGCTTGACTTGTACTGTGATTTGAAATCAACATAAAGTCGATTCAAAAAATTGAGTTCGAGTTCATATAGTACAAATAGTTCATATGTAACTCGAGACTAATCATGTGGTGTGCTGTGAAGATAATACACAAACAATGGTTTAACTTGACAATAATGATGATTGTAGATCTTATTAAAACAGAGAAACGAATTCAAATGCTTTGACTTCACAACAATCATTATTATAGATCTTATTCAAATAGAGAAACGAATTCAAATTTAGTTCATATTGAAGCGGTAGTATATACGTTTGGAATGCACTAAAACGTTCATTTGAGTAGTAGGTTGCATGCATTATACACGTAGCGAAATATTTTAACTGAACATAACATGAATTCAAAGTTTTGAATAACATTTGTAGTGCGAATTGATTTGGTACAGTACACGTTAGGCTTGTCCGGAATTTTCAACCCGCGCCTTGTTAGCCCGAAATGTTTAAGAGATATCTTTGTCTCGTTGTGCTCCGACAACACCCTCCATCTCAACCCGCGCCTTGCTATTCCAAAATTACAACGCGTGCGAAAACTCCCACCTCCTGTGAAATCCCGACATGCGAAATGCCCGTGATACCCCTGAACCGAAAGAACCGCCTCAATTCTTGTGAACCAAACACCCAGATTGGCAGAAATCTTGTGTTTTTAAATTCTCTGTTTTGCATGTGCATTCCTATCCTATTCCTGTCTATTTCCTATCCCTGCATCGTTAGAATCCTCAAATTCAAACAATCCCTTACACAATTACTTCTGTTACAGATATGTGTCAAAGAAAACCTTGTGTGGTTTGTCCTGCTCCTGCGGTGCTGTGTTCCACCCCAGCTCAGCTGCTCCAATGACGGAAGGGTTCACCACAGCAGGGATCCGCTCTCCAAACTGTCTTTCGCCGCCTCAGATCTTCTTCCCCGCCACCGGCAGCCACGACAACTGCATTACCATCATCAACTGAGCAGATGACCTTGAGGACTACACGGGTCCGCAAGAGAGGTCGCACTCTTCCGTGTCTGCTTACGTTATGCATCGCTTAATATGATGACATGCTACTTTATCGTCGTGTTCACCTATTAGACTCCGAGTCAGGTCCAAACTTATGCTGAAACTTGAGTTTTTAAACGGTTGTGGGGTACAAATTGGGGCAGCGATCAGTACTATCTGTCTACTATCTGGTTAATCTCAGGTGTCTACTATGAGTTTCATGTTGGGTGCAAACAAACATTAAAGGAGCCATTATCTATATTTTTTAACTAAAGCTATTATCTACCTGCTATCATTGGTTTTGGGTCTATCCACAATTTGCTACCATCACTCTGGATTTGTGCATGCACTCCTTACATAATCTCACTATGTTTTATTCCTATGCATGTCAGTTATTGCACACAATGGAGCTGGACATGTAGAGCAAAAGAGACGAGCCTTGCGTGGCAATAAAATTTCATGCAGACGTCGCTCCATGGTGGGCGCAAAGGCAGCCCCCCTCCACCCATTTCGGATCATAATCAAGAGGAAGATAATGTTTTGAGGGGGATTCAGAAGCAGAAGACCACTCCTATTTACCCCATGAGGTCTTCGCTCTAACTTGGCATGCTGATGTTGGTTATATCATGCATATGGTGCCTTGCATTGCTTACTTTATACATCAAATATGTCAACTGCTTAGTTTAGACATGCTTTGTGTGAATGTCATCTGTTTAGTTTATTCATCGTTTATGTGAATTATGCAATGCCATCTTGTTTAGACAGGCATCATATATGTGAATTTTGCAATGCCATCCTGCTTAGCCAGTCATCTTATATGTAAATTATATCAGGCCATCCTTTTTTTCCGTTACGTATTACATTTGTCAACAATGTTAGTACATTCAACTACTCTTCGTGTGCATCAGCCATTTGACACGGTGATGGAAAATTCTGGAGTGAAAACAAGGTCTTCAGAGCAGACTATGCTATCTGACGAAGCGCATATCTCGCTGGTTACAGATAGCTCCTCAGACGAGGATTCAGAGATAGATGACCAGTCCTATTTCCCCCCGAGGTGTATGCTCTAATTAACTTGGCAGGGTTATGTTGCTCATATCGTGCGTATAGTGTCTTGCATTGCGATGTCATTTGATTAGTTTAGACATGCTTTGTGTGAATGCCACCTGTTTAGTGTCTAATTACCATATATGTGAATTATGCATTGCCATCTTGTTGCAAGACATTATATATGTGAATTATGCAATGCTATCTTATTGCAAAGGCATTATATATGTGAATTATGCAATGCCATGCTGTTGAGCCAATCATCATGTATGTGAATTATATCATGCTATCATTTTTTGTATTATGTGTTCCATTTGTCGACAACGTTTGTATATTCAACTAGTCTTCCTATGCATTAGCCATTTGAAGCGGTGATGGAAGTATCTGGAGTGAAAACAAGGTATTCAGAGCAGACAATGCTACCTGCTGAAGTAGACATCTTGCTGGATACAGAGAGCTCCTCAGAGGAGGATTCAGAGACTGATGACCAGTCCTATTTCCCCCCTGAGGTCTATGCTCAAACTTGGCAGGGTTATATTACCCATGTCATGCATGTTGTCTTGCATTGCTTAGTTTTTACATCATATATGGATTGCCATCTGCTTACTTGCTTACTATATAAATCATATATTTGAATTATATCATGCCATCATGTTTACATACACAATATCTATCTGAATTATGGCATGGCAACCCATTTAATAAAGACATCATATAGTTATATCATCTCATCATGTTTAGTGTTTACAGTCATCATATTTTGAATTAAGTCATTCTATCTAGGAATTATATCATGCTATCATGTTTCCATAGGCGGCATGTATGTGAATTATGGCATGCCAACCTATTTAATAAACACATTATATAGTTATATCATGTCATCCTGCTTACATAGTCATCATATTTTGAACTATGTCTTTCCATCTTTTTTAGTTAGCCATCATAATGTGAAATTCTATCATGCTATCGTGTTTAGTTAGCCAACATATATGTGACATTGTGTCATGCTATCCTGTTTGGTTAGACAACATAAATCTGAATTATTTCATGCCCTCTTTTACTCCCCACTATCCATTGCACCTGTCTATCATACAATGTCTGTACATTCAATTACTTCTCTTGTTTATCAGCCATTTGAATTGGAGAGGGTGATGGCAGTATCTAAGGGAGTAACAACATGGTCTTTAGAAAAGATAGTGCTACCAGTTGATGCAGATAGAACCACGGTTGTACTTGCCCAAGAACCAGCCCCACCACACATAACCCAGACTCTCGCAGATTGTACCCCTACCCAGTTGGACAGAGAACTAGCTACACCCCTTCTAACCCCAACCCCAGTAGATAGTAACCCAGTTCCAGTTGACACAGCACCGTCTCCACCACAGAGCACCCAAACACGAGTAGTTAGTAAGGGAACTGCAGTGCCCAAAGCACGAGGACCACCACTCCGAATCCCAACTCAACGCTTAAAGGAGAAGAAGAATTGTTCTCAGGTCAGGTTCTGTAGCTATGGTTCATACTCCTTTGCTCTTGCATCACTGTATTTACTCAGACCAACTATTTTCAAATTTGAAGGATGGAATTGAAACTCCAACGGCGCAACAGGTATGTTTTAAACTTGTTTCTTTAATTGGTTTGCTGTTGTAACTTGCCCTATGTTGATTTCAGTTTCAATTGAATAAATAGTTATGTTCTCATGTCATGCACATTACAAGTGTCTCAATAGTTTCCCACACTTATATTCTGTCTATTCTGCTTTGTCTTGAACAAATATTATTTGAACTGTGTCTCTATCTTGATTTGGCAACAAAAACTAGAATGATATAGACCATAAAGTGACCATGGTACATAGATATATGTTTGTTTCATGCTGTTATCCTGTGCACTTTACTACTGAACTGATTTACCAAAATGAGTTTCATAGACAACATGGTAAACCTGTGATGTGTCTGCTTGTTTCTCTTTTGGAATGCAGACAAAATATTGGAGAACAGTACCCCGTTATGCAATGGTGAAGGAAGTAATGCAGATAAGGTTCAAGATAGTGAGACATCCCAGTTGGTCTCCAGGAAAGCTGATAAAAACTACCTTGACGACAGTGAGAGAACCCAAAAGTCATGTCTTGATGTAGTGTTCGAGTTACTGGCCACTACTGCTGGCACAAGCTCTTCGAACTCGCTGCCTGAATCAGTTCGTCTTCTTGAGTCTCAGCTTCAAGTTGAAAGACATCAATCAGATGTGTTGCGACAGGAAGGTGAAGGACTGAGGAAGTCCCTGCAGAATTCAGATGCATACTTTCTGGTGCAATAGCAAGCACTGGAGGATTTAAGCGCCAAACAAGAGAAAGTTAATAAGCTTGCTAAGCATCTTGCCAGCATTATGGGTACCCAGGATATTGTTTCTTGAGATCTTCTGAAGTGGTTTCAGTTCTGGACTTGTTTTGCTGCGGCGTTTATTTGCACTGGTCGCCAACTTTGACAACCAGTGTATATGATATGCTGCTTTGTTCCCTATATTTGCACTGGTGGCGAACTTTGATGCCCAGTGGATGTAATATGTGTAATAGCCGTGATAGCCTAGCGTAAGTTGCTTGCTTATTTATTTCCTTGTTGTCTTGTTTATTTGTTTGCTTGTAGTCAGTGCTATTCTTTTTCCGCGGTTTGCTAATGGCTGCAATAACCTATTTTTTAAAACTAGGCCACAATAACCATGGGCTACATACTTACTGTAGTGACACTGGGCCTTCTACGGGCCGTAGAAACAATGGGCCTTCTACGGGGCGTAGAAACAATGGGCCTTCTACGGGCCATATCATCAATGGGCCTTCTACGGGCCGTATCATCAATGGGCCTTCTACGGGTCATATGACCGATTGCCCAAACATGGGCCAATAACATACCGCTTTATGGCCGTAAACGGGCTAGAGTTGGAATCGTCCGTTCATGGGCCGACCATAATGGGCCGTCGTTAATCGTCCGTATTTGATGACGCTATGAAAATGGCCCAACGTATTAACGGGCCACAAACGGGCCGACTATAACCACGGGCTGAATTTGGCCTGCAAGCAGAAAATGACAGTAAGGGGCCGTAAGTAACCGAATGCTGGAAATGAGCCCAAGAATAAATGGGCCCTGAGAAGGCCAAAAGATAACATGGGATGAAAACAGCCCAACGGTATAATGGGCCGTTAATGGGTATAAAGTGATACACTGTTCATTACGGGCCAGTTTCACCTCGGGCCGTTAATGGGCCAAGAGTTACAAAGGGCCTCATATGGGCCGAAAGCCTTCATGGGCTATACATGGGCCGAAAGTTAAAATGGGCTGGAATCATATTGGATGGCCCAGATGACGCTACTGGGCCTAATTCCGATAGGTCGTAACGGGCCCTGGGTTAGCGGGCTGTAAATGGGCTATATGCGAACAGGCCATTAGTAGGCTTTTCATGGGCCGGCCCGCCACCTTTTGACCAGTCAAACGGGCCGGCGTTTTCACAGGAATGGCCTTCTATTGGGCCCTACCACGTGTCTATGTATCACAGGCGCCTTCGGTCCAATGAGTGGATGACATCTGTCCCAATGGTGAGCCGACACATGTTTCCTCCAGCCAATGATGATTTTACACGTGGAAAATCCCCATTGGTTGGGGCTGTTAACGGGTTATCGGATCCAAAATCGGACCTGATAGCGTAACGGCAAGCCGTTACGGTGGATGCCACATGTCGGTCACCCTTGACGAAAGCACTTCTATGACGCGTGATTTATTGTCATGGAAGTGGACACTTCCGTGATGATATTTTTGGTAATGTCATGGAACACTTCTATGACAGCACATGTATGACTATCTTGATTCTGTCATAAAATTGTCATGGATGTACATGCATGACAGAAAACGTGACCTACTGTGACAAACACGTATCATCACGGAAGTGTATTTTTTTGTAGTGCCGTTGGACGAAAACAAAAGAGGGGATGCTTTCCGGGGCATCCCCAAGCTTAGGATTTTTGGTTGTCCTTGGATTTTACCTTGGGTTGCCTTGGGCATCCCCAAGCTTAGGCTCTTTCCACTCCTTGTTCCATAATCCATCATCTTTACCCAAAACTTGAAAACTTCACAACACAAAACTTAGCAGAAAATCTCGTGAGCTCCATTAGCGAAAGAAAACAAAACACCACTTCAAGGTACTGTAATGAACTCATTCTTTATTTATATTGGTGTTAAACCTACTGTGTTCCAACTTCTCTGTGGTTCATAACCTCCGATACTAGCCATAGATTTATCAAAATAAGCAAACAACACACGAAAAACAGAATCTGTCAAAAACAGAACAGTCTGTAGTAATCTGTATCAAACGCATACTTATGGAACTCCAAAAATTCTAAAATAAATTCCTGGACGTGAGGAATTTATCTATTAATCATCTGCAAAAAGAATCAACTAAATAGCACTCTCCAGTTAAAAGGTGTAGCTAATCTCGTGAGCTCTAAAGTTTCTGTTTTTTTACAGCAAGATCAAAAAGACTTCACCCAAGTCTTCCCAAAGGTTCTACTTGGCACAAACACTAATTAAAACATGAAAACACATCTAACCAGAGGCTATATCACAGATTTATTACTAAACAGAACCAAAAATCAAGAAACAAAAAACAAAATTGGGTTGCCTCCCAACAAGCGCTATCGTTTAACGCCCCTAGCTAGGCATATATAATTTTAATGATGCTCACATGAAAGACAAGAATTGAAGCACAAAGAGAGCATCATAAAACACGTGACAAACACATCTAAGTCTAACATACTTCCTATGCATAGGCATCTTATAGGCAAAAAAATTATCAAGGCAAGCAAAAACTAGCATATGCAAGGAAGCGGAAAGAAATAATAGCAATCTCAACATCACGAGAGGTAATTTAATAACATGAAAATTTCTACAACCATATTTTCCTCTCTCATAATAGTTACATGTAGGATCATAAGCAAATTCAACACTATAGCTATCACAAAACATATTCTTAACACGATCCACATGTATGCAAAGTTGACACTCTTCCAAAATAGTGGGATTAACATTAACTAAAGTCATGACCTCTCCAAACCCACTTTTATCAAAAACTTCATAAGATTGAACATTCTCCAAATATGTGGGATATAAAGTTGACACTTTTCCAAACCCACTTTCAATATTATTGCAAACATTATTATCAATCTCATATTCATCATGGGGCTTAAATAAATTTTCAAGATCATAAGAAGAATCACCCCAATCATGATCATTGCAACAAGTAGTAGACATAGAAAAATTAGAATCCCCAAGCTTAGGGTTTTGCATATTATTAGCACAATTGACATCAAGAGAATTTATAATAAGATTATTGCAATCATGCTTTTCATCGAAGAAACTGTCAAGTATGGGTGCAATAACAACGATCTCATGTTTAACATAAGGAACTATAGCAAATTCGTCTTCACAAATATTGGCATCATGGCCACAAGAATAGCAAGCATCATGTTCATCAAGGGATATTTCAATCAAATCATCAAAATCATAATTATCTATAGATTCATGCATATCATTATTTTCTTCCAAAGCAACGGTCATTCTCTCAATAAATTCCTTAACATAGACATTATGAGCATAGTTTTCATAGCAATATTTAAGTATGTCGGAATTTTCAGATTTGTAGAGAGTAATATCATAATTTTCAATCAAAGAAGCAACTTCATGAGCACCCTTAAAAACGACAAATTCTTCAATTTGTTCAATATCATAGTAACTATAAACACCCTTTCCATAACAAGATAATATTTCATTATCATTAAACTCACATAGGTAGGGAAGGTGTTTTTTAGGGCTCTTAGAGCAACAAGTAAAGTCATGAATTTCACAAAGACTCCAAGCATAGCATAGCAAACTATTTATTTGATACCATAAGAGCTTCCCCTTTTCAGACAAACGGTGACGCACAAAATGAGCATGCTCATATAAAGATTTCCAATCAACTAGGCTAGTTGGGGTTTCAGCACGAGCGCATAAGGATCGAAGATGATCCAAGTAGAACACTTTAAGTGGATCCATATCAATAGATTTTTAGCAAGCAAAGATACAAGGAAATAGAAGGCACATGGAAACACAAACAAAGATACATAAGGGAAGAGGGCGAAAGAAAAGGGCAAATAAAACGGAGAAGGTGAAGTGGGGGAGAGGAAAATGAGAGGCAAATGGCGAATAATGTAATGTGAGGGATAAGAGTTTGTGATGGGTACTTGGTATGTCTTGACTTGTGCGTAGACTCCCCGGTAACAGCGCCAAAAATCGTTCTTGCTACCTCTTGAGCATGCGTTGGTTTTCCCTTGAAGAGGAAAGGGTGATGCAGCAAAGTAGCGTAAGTATTTCCCTCAGTTTTTGAGAACCAAGGTATCAATCCAGTAGGAGGCCACACGCAAGTCCCTCGTACCTACACAAACAAATAAGAACCTTGCAACCAATGCGATAAAGGGGTTGTCAATCCCTTCACGGCCACTTGCAAAAGTGAGATCTGATAGAGATGATAATATTTTTGGTATTTTTATGATAAAGATTGAAAGTAAAGATTGCAAAGTAAAAATAGATTTGAAACTTATATGATGGAAAATTGACCCGGGGGCCATAGGTTTCACTAGTGGCTTCTCTCAAGATAGCATAAGTATTACGGTGGGTGAACAAATTACGGTCGAGCAATTGATAGAAAAGTGCATAATTATGAGAATATCTAGGCATGATCATGTATATATGCATCATGTCCGTGACAAGTAGACCGACTCCTGCCAGCATCTACTACTATTAGTCCACACATCGACCGCTATCCAGGATGCATCTAGAGTATTAAGTTCATAAGAACAGAGTAACGCATTAGGCAAGATGACATGATGTAGAGGGATAAACTCAAGCAATATGATATAAACCCCATCTTTTTATCCTCGATGGCAACAATACAATGCGTGTCGTTTCCCCTTCTGTCACTGGGATCGAGCAACGCATGATTGAACCCAAAGCTAAGCACTTCTCCCATTGCAAGAAAGATCAATCTAGTAGGCCAAACCAAACTGATAATTCGAAGAGACTTGCAAAGATAAAAAATCATACACAAAAGAATTCAGAGGAGATTCAAATATTGTTCATAGATAATCTTGATCATAAACCCACAATTCATCGGATCTCGACAAACACACCGCAAAAAGAGTTGCATCGAATAGATCTCCCAGAAGATCGAGGAGAACTTTGTATTGAGATCCAAAAAGAGAGAAGAAGACATCTAGCTAATAACCATGGACCCGAAGGTCTGTGGTAAACTACTCACACATCATCGGAGAGGCTATGGTGTTGATGTAGAAGCCCTCCGTGATCGATTCCCCCTCTGACGGAGCGCCGGAAAAGCCCCCAAGATGGGATCTCATGGGTACAGAAGGTTGCGGCGGTGGAAATAGGATTTCGTGGTGCTCCTGGTTGGTTTCGGGGTATATGGGTATATATAGGAGGAAGAAGTAGGTCGGTGGAGCTGCAAGGGGCCCCCGAGGGTGGGGGACGCGCCCAGGGGGCAGGCGCGCGTCCCTGCCTCGTGGCCTCCTCGTTGATTTCTTGACGTCCACTCCAAGTCCTCTGGATTGCGTTTGTTCCAAAAATCACGCTCCCGAAAGTTTCATTCCGTTTGGACTCCGTTTGATATTCCTTTTCTGCGAAACACTGAAATAGGCAAAAAAACAGCAATTTGCACTGGGCCTTGGGTTAGTAGGTTAGTCCCAAAAATAATATAAAAGTGTATAATAAAGCCCATTAAACATCCAAAACAGAATATATAATAGCATGGAACAATCAAAAATTATAGATACGTTCGAGACGTATCAGTGACGTCCCACGAAGTCACGATCCAGCAGAGTGTCGAGGGTGAGCTTCGTCAGCATGACGGCATGATGACGGTGATGATGAAGCTACCGGCGCAGGGCTTCGCCTAAGCACTATGACGATATGATCGAGGTGGAATATGGTGGAGGGGGGCACCACACACAGCTAAGGGATCAATGATCAACTTGTGTGTCTATGGGGTGCCCCCTGGACACGTATATAAATGATGGAGGGAGGAGGAGGCCGGCCCTCATAGGGTGCGCCCAAAGTGTGTAGTCCTACTAGGACTCCCTAGTCCAAGTAGGATTCCACCTCCCACATGGAATAGGAAAAAGGGAAGGCAGAAGGAGAAGGAAGGAAGGGGGTGCCCCCTTTCCCTAGTCCAATTCGGACCAGTCCATGGGGAAGGGGCGCGGCCACCCTTGAGGCCTTTCTCTCCTTTCCCGTAAGGCCCATTAAGGCCCAATACGAATTCCCGTAACTCTCCGGTACTCTAAAAAATACCCGAATCACTCAGAACCTTTCCGATGTCCGAATATAGCCTTCCAATATATCGATCTTTACGTCTCGACCATTTCGAGACTCCTAATCATGTCCCCGATCTCATCCGCGACTCCAAACAAACTTCGGTCATCAAATCACATAACTCATAATACAAATCGTCACAGAATGTTAAGTGTGCGGACCCTACGGGTTCGAGAACTATGTAGACATGACCGAGACTCATATCCGGTGAATAACAAATAGCGGAACCTGGATGCTCATATTGGCTCCTACATATTCTATGAAGATCTTTATCGGTCAAACCGCAAAACAACATACGTTGTTCCCTTTGTCATCGGTATGTTACTTGCCCGAGATTCAATCGTCGGTATCATCATACCTAGTTCAATCTCGTTACCGGCAAGTCTCTTTACTCGTTCCGTAATGCATCATCCCGCAACCAACTCATTAGTCACATTGCTTGCAAGGCTTATAGTGATGTGCATTATCGAGAGGGCCCAGAGATACCTCTCCGATACACGGAGACAAATCCTAATTTTGATATATGCCAACTCAACAAACACCATCGGAGACACCTGTAGACAAGGTGTTCCTCCGGTATTCGGGAGTTGCATAATCTCATAGTCTGAGGAACATGTATAAGTCATGAAGAAAGCAGTAGCAATGAAACTGTAACGACCATAATGCTAAGCTAACGAATGGGTCTTGCCCATCACATCATTCTCCTAATGATGTGTCCCGTTCATGAAATGACAACACATGTCTATGGTTAGGAAACATAACCATCTTTGATAAACGAACTTGTCAAGTAGATGCATACTAGGGACACTTTGTTTTGTCTATGTATTCACACATGTACTAAGTTTCCGGTCAGTACAATTCTAGCATGAATAATAAACAATTATCATGAAATAAGGAAATAAATAATAACTTTATTATTGCCTCTAAGGCATATTTCCTTCATTATGTGCATAATTCAAATTTGAACTACATGTGCATGCTCTAGTGCATATGAATTCGTTGAAAAATCAAATATGTGTCCTCCCATGCAAGAAATGGGAATGAATTTCAAAGACCATGGCACCGTTGATTGCTGGCAAAACATTGACATGCCTGGTTTTTAAATTCTAGTAAATCTAAAACTCGTCTGAAATTCATGAAATTGGCATGCAATCATGGAGCGGCATCAACATGTCGTGGTACAAATTTTGTCCCATTTGGGGTAGGTTTGGGTATATGCTTCTCATAACAAGCATGATGGTTTTCGGTAGGGAACGTCCTACCTTTGGGGACAAAACGATATCCATTGCCTCTTATTGCTTTCAAGTTTTTTTCTTGTGTCGACATAGAACAACAGGAGTGTTGTATGAATTTTTGTGATTTTTCGGGATTCGTTTGGGCATTTTTATGCATTAAGTGAGTTTTCAATGCATTTATGTGCATAATTCAAATTTGAACTACATGTGCATGCTCCAGTGCATATAAACTGGTTGAAAAATCAAATCTGTGTCCTTGGGTGCATGCTTAGGTCCCATGCAAGAAATGGGAATGAATATCAAACACCAGGGCACCGTTGATTGCTGGCAAAACATTGAGATGCCATGTTTTTAAATTC
Organism: Aegilops tauschii subsp. strangulata; assembly: GCF_002575655.3. NCBI lineage: Eukaryota > Viridiplantae > Streptophyta > Magnoliopsida > Poales > Poaceae > Aegilops > Aegilops tauschii. Next base: position 495,022,359 of record NC_053037.3, on the reverse strand, counting down.
TAGTAAATCCAAAACTCGTCTGAAACTCATGAAACTTGGCATGCTATCATGGAGCGGCGTCAACATGCCGTGGTACAAATTTCGTCCCATTTGGTGCGGGTTTGTGTCTATGCTTCTCACAAACCGGAGCTTCCCAGAACAAGCATAATGGTTTTGGTAGGGAACGTCCCACCTTTGGGGACGAAACGATATCCATTGCCTCTTATTGCTTTCAATTTTTTTCTCGTGTCAACGTAGAACAACAGGAGTGTTGTGTGAATTTTTGTGATTTTTGGGGGTTCGTTTGGACATTTTTATGCATTAACTGAGTTTTCAATGCATTTATGCACATAATTCAAATTTGAACTACATGCGCATGCTCCAGTGCATATAAACTGGTTGAAAAATCAAATCTGTAACCTTGGGTGCATGCTTAGGTCCCATGCAAGAAATGGGAATGAATTTCAAACACCAGGGCACCGTTGATTGCCCGCAAAACATTGAGATGCCTGGTTTTTAAATCCTTGTCAATCCAAAACTCGTCTGAGATTCAGGAAACTTGGCATGCTATCGTGGAGCGGCATCAACATGCCGTGGTACAAATTTTGTCCCATTTGGGGCAGGTTTGGGTCTATGCTTCTCACAAACCGAAGCTTCTCACAACAAGCATGATGGTTTTCGGTAGGGAACGTCCCACCTTTGGGGACGAAACGATATCCATTGCCTCTTATTGCTTTCAATTTGTTTTCTCGTGTCAACATAGAACAACAGGAGTGTTGTGTGAATTTTTGGTGATATTTCGGGGTTCATTTGGACATTTTTATGCATTAACTGAGTTTTCGATGCATTTATGTGCATAATTCCAATTTGAACTACATGCGCATGCTCCAGTGCATATAAATTGGTTGAAAAATAAAATCTGTCTCCTTGGGTGCATGCTTAGGTCCCATGCAAGAAATGGGAATGAATTTCAAACACCAGGGCACCGTTCATTGCCGGCAAAACATTGTGATGCCTGGTTTCTTAATTCTAGTAAATCTAAAACTCGTCTGAAATTCATGAAACTTGGCATGCTATCATGGAAGGGCATCCGACATGCTATAGTATTTTTGGTGTCCATTTCGAGAGAAGCGCACTCGAATAACGACAACCAACAAAGGTATTTTGAAAATAAAAATAGCTTCCACTTTAATATCTCAAACGTTTGTATATTTCAAAAGGTGTGTGTTCGGTTAACCATTCACGTGATGCCACGTGTATTGGTTTTAATGGCTATAGGAGGTGCCGTGTGGACAGCTGCTTGACTAAACGGGAGGCGCGCGAGCGTAGTCCAGTGCACAGGCTCACCGCGAAGCGTATAAGCTGTTCAACACAGGATCTGTGCATCTCTTCAACGCAAATGGTTCAGATTACGGTATGCAAATTAAAGCCAGACTTCGGCGCTAAGCCAAGAGACAATGCGATTTTTCAAAATATGCAGCTAAAAATCAATATCACTATCTATTTTTTGCAACTAAAATTCAGTAATTAAGCATAGATTTCATTCATACTAGAGATTAAGCAGTCGTTCTCACCGGGAAGCGAGACAGCCTTGGACTAACGCCCGCCTCGCTCCCACTGGTCTATATTAATGGCGCCACCGAGCGGTCGCACCCCCCCATCCTTGCCACACACACAATTCCTCTCTCTCTGCCCACATCCTCGATGCTGCTCTGAGTCCTCAAAGCCGTTAGTGTACGAGGATGTCGCCGAAGTGCCCCATCGGAGGGCGTGGCGACGCCGGGGCTGCTGAAGCACTGGAGCATGATAACCCACAAGTATAGGGGATCAATTGTAGCCTCTTTCGATAAGTAAGAGTGTCGAACCCAACGAGGAGCTAAAGGTAGAACAAATATTCCCTCAAGTTCTATCGACCACTGATACAACTCTACGCACGCTTGACGTTCGCTTTACCTAGAACAAGTATGAAACTAGAAGTACTGGGTAGGTTTTTTTGGATAGGTTTGCAAGATAATAAAGAGAGCGTAAATAAAAAATAGGGGCTGTTTAGATAAAGACACAACTAAATTAGTTTTAGTAGAGATCTTTTTGTTACGAGAAAGTTATTTGTCCCTAGGCAATCGATAACTAGACCGGTAATCATTATTGCAATTTTATTTGAGGGAGAGGCATAAGCTAACATACTTTCTCTACTTGGATCATATGCACTTATGATTGGAACTCTAGCAAGCATCCGCAACTACTAAAGGTCATTAAGGTAAAACCCAACCATAGCATTAAAGCATCAAGTCCTCTTTATCCCATACGCAAACAACCTACTTACTCGGGTCTGTACTTCTGTCACTCAGGCCACCCACCATAAGCAAATCATGAACATATTGCAAACCCTACAGCGGGGATCCCTCACGCTTGCGTGACACGGAGAGCACCATAGGACAGCACCAATAATAAAACATGCAACTCAAACCAATCTTGATCATCAAATAGCCCATAGGACAAAACAAATCTACTCAAACATCATAGGATAGCCATACATCATTGGGAAATAATATATAACACTGAGCACCATGTTTAAGTAGAGATTACAGCAGGTAAGAGAGAGGTTACACCACTTCATAGAGGGGGGAAGAGTTGGTGATGATGGCGGTGAAGTTGTTGGTGAAAATTAGGGTGATGATGATGGCCACGGCAGTGTTCCGGCACCACCGGAAGAGAAGGGGAGAGGGGGCCCCTTCGTCATCTTCTTCCTTGACCTCCTCCCTAGGTGGGAGAAGGGTTTCCCCTCTAGTCCTTGGCCTTCATGTTATGGGAGGGGCGAGAGCCCCTCCGAGATTGGATCTGTCTCTCTGTCTCTCTTTGTTTCTGCGTTCTGTTATGCTGCCCTTTCACCGTTTTGTATATATATGGAGATCCGTAACTCTGATTGGACTAAAACCTTCGTCGTGATTTTTTCCTAAAAATTAGCTTTCTTGCGGCCGAAGAAGGGCATCAACTGCCTTACGGGTGGACCACGAGGGTCAGGGGCGCGCCCAGGGGGGTGGGGCGCTCCCCCGTGCCTCGTGCCCACCTCGGACACCGTTTCGCGTTGATTCTTCCTCCCAGATTTTCCAAATATTCCAAAATAATCTCCGTCCATTTTTATCCCGTTTGGATTCCGTTTGATATGGGGTTTCTGCGAAACATAAAACATGCAACAAACAGGAACTGGCACTGGGCACTGGATCAATAAGTTAGTCCCAAAAATAATATAAAAAGTTGCCAAAAGTATATGAAAGTTGTAGAATATTGGCATGGAACAATAAAAAATTATAGATATGACGGAGACGTATCAGAGCACGACGTGAATATGGAGATAGAGGTTCCCGTCCCCGCCGGCGAGGTGGAGAACGGAATGCCAACAAGCGGAGGCGGGTCGAGAAAGAACCGCAATCGACTTCATCGTGCCTAGACTTCATCAACAACCTCCCCGATGATATGTTGATACTCATCATATCCCTCCTCCCAATCAGAAATCGGGCGACGACAGCCACCGTTTCCCGGCGGTGACGCACCCTATGGCTCCGCACCCCTGTCGACCTCCTCCACGCCCACAAGTTCTGCCATGGCTATCGCCAAAGCTTGGATGCGTTCTCCCAGATCCTCGGCAGTCACCATGGCCCAATCAAAGGCCTTATTGCGGGCAAGTTCCATTCCAATGGCAAGGAGTGAGCCAAGCTTGACGAGTGGTTCCGATCCCGCGCCGTAGATCAGCTCGAGAAGCTAAGTTATAATGATGGGCATATGAGCTTGCTGCCAACGTCCGCGCTCCGCTTCGCGCCCACGCTGCACCTCGCCAAGTTCATGAACTGCCATCCCCCCTTAATGACGCGCCCGCTCTTTTTCTACCATGACTGAAGCACCTCGAGCTCCTCGTCGTCCGCATCCCAAAGGATGACATGGAGCGCCTGCTCCATGGCTGTACTGCACTCGAGTTCCTTCGTCTTCAGGCGATGAATTGGTCGAGTTCCTTGCACATCACCTCCAGGACTCTCTGCACTATTTATGTGTGTTGCTGGTGCTGCAACGAGAGATCACAAAAGGTGGACCACAATATGGTCACCCAGGACACACCTTCACTTGAGAGATTACTTGTAGTTGATCAACAAGGTCCAACAAGAATCAATGTCATTTCTGCGCCGAAATTGAAAGTGGTGGGCTACTCGTCTGTCAAATACTACAACTTTTAGGTACAACAGTCGCCTTATATACCTCTCCTTCTTGATATCAATGTTATTTCTAGTTTTGAAGATGTATGTTCGTCTGTCATCTAGCGAAGCTTCACCCAGACTCTGGACACAGTGAAGGTCTTGGCACTAGAATCTGTCGTCCCCAACCTGGACCAAGTTTTTAGTTGCCTGAGATGCTTTCCGTGCCTGAAGAAGCTGTATATCAAGGTGTTGTTCATTTCCTGTTAAATGTTAACCATAAGGGAGTTCAATTTTTTGCACCTTTTCCCAAGTTTACAATGACTATGTACTACGATTTCTGAAGGAATTTTGGAGGATTTTAGGACATACACCCCCACCCCATATTGGTTGCTTCATTCATATGGTTACAATCGTCCATAAGCATTTCTCCTTTGGATTCATGTGTACTAGTTTTCTTAGGGAATTTTTCATCCAATCCAACCTCTTGTGAAGAAGGCTACATGTTTCTAGATTGTAATCAAATTAATGCCCATGTTAATCATGACAGATAGAAGATGGCACGTTGGTGCATTTTACAAATCCTGCAAACCAACTGGGTGTGTAGCAGTGTTCAAAACTGCATGTAGGCACTAACACGTTCTCTTCTTTTGCAGTGCATATTAGGCCCGGTGGAAGATGTTGGTAACGACAATCACATCGAATGCCTGGATCTGCATCTCTCAAATATTACTTTGAACTCCTATCGAGGGACCCCACCGAAGATTACACTCGCCATGTTCTTTCTTGCCAGAGCAAAGGTGCTGAGGGTACTAAGGTTGAACATGCATTTAATTAGGAAAGATCAATGGTATGATTATCAAAGGCGGCTGGTACTGCGGAAAGGAAGTGCCTCCAAAAATGCCAAACTTCGTATTGGAAGAGCATATGGAAAAGCAATTGGAAGTTATTGGGTCAAACCCATACATGACTTGTCAGCGGTTGATCCCTTTTCAGAAATTACACAGCTTGCAATGTTTGAATTTGGGTGTATTAATCTTTGAACTTGAACCTTGCAATATTTATGGTATTTGTTATATTCAACCATTTCTGTTCTGTTGTCTCAACGCAAACAGTTCATCCGGGTGAACCGCATGTCGTACATCGCACACACCTTGAACTGGCTGACCGTTTCTTTTGTTTTGCCTAATCAGAAACAGTTCATCCGAGTGAACTGTATGCTGTACATCGCACACACCTTGATCTGGCTGACCGTTTCTTTTGTGTTGCCTAATCACAAACATTTCATCCGAGTGAACCGTATGCTGTACATCGCACACGCCTTCATCAGGTTGCCCGTTTCTTTTGTTCCGCCTCATCGCAAACGGTTCATTGGACTGAACCGTATGCCCTGGATCGCACACGCAACTAAAATCTGAACCGTGTTTGATGCATCCTCCATTGCAAACGTTTTGCACCTTTTTTGACGTTTTTTTTACTTCCCCGTTTGTGATTAATGCATCGCACACAGTTTCATGAAAGGGTCTCTGATAGAAGTGTCGCGTTAGCAGCATCCTGCAGTAGTGAGCAATGAGGATAATCCTCAGATCACAGACCTAGTACGCATCATTGCTACTATCATCTTTCAACTTAGTTTTCTCTAGGAACATATCAACAATAAACGGGGATCTACATCGCGAGCTATTGATCTACAACATATTAATGCAAATACTATCAGGACTAAGTTCATGATAAATTAAAGTTCAATTTAATCATATTACTTAAGAACTCCCACTTAGATAGACATCCCTCTAGTCATCTAAATGATCACGTGATCCATATCAACTTAACCATGTCCGATCATCACGTGAGATGGAGTAGTTTCCAATGGTGAACATCACTATGTTGATCATATCTAATATATGATTCATGCTCGACCTTTCGGTCTTAGTGTTCCGAGGCCATATCTGCATATGCTAGGCTCGTCAAGTTTAACCCGAGTATTCTGCGTGTGCAAAACTGGCTTGCACCCGTTGTATGTAAATGTAGATCTTATCACACCCAATCATCATGTGGTGTCTCGGCACGACGAACTGTTGCAATGGTGCATACTGAGGGAGAATACTTATACCTTGAAATTTAGTGAGAGATCATCTTATAATGCTACCGCCAAACTAAGAAAAATAAGATGCATAAAGTATAAACATCACATGCAATCAATATAAGTGATATGACATGGCCATCATCATCTTGTGCCTTTGATCTCCATCTCCAAAGCACCGTCATGATCACCATCGTCACCGGCTTGACACCTTGATCTCCATCGAAGCGTCGTTGTCGTCTCGCCAACTATTGCTTCTACGACTATCGCTACCACTTAGTGATGAAGTAAAGCAATTACATGGCGATTGCATTTCATACAATAAAGCGACAACCATATGGCTCTTGCCAGTTGCTGATAACTGTGTTACAAAACATGATCATCTCATACAACAATTTATATATCATCACGTCTTGACCATATCACATCAAAACATACCCTGCAAAAACAAGTTAGACGTCCTCTACTTGTTGTTGCAAATTTTACGTGGCTGCTATGGGTTTAGCAAGAACCGTTCTTACCTACGCATCAAAAACCACAACGATTTTTCGTCAAGTGTGTTGTTTTAATGTTCAACAAGGACCGGGCGTAGTCAGACTCTATTCAACTAAAGTTGGAGAAACAAACACCCACTAGCCACCTGTGTGCGAAGCACGTCGGTAGACCCAGTCTCTCGTAAGCGTACGCGTAATGTCGGTCTGAGCCGCTTCATCCAACAATAGCGCCGAATCAAAGTATGTCATGCTGGTAAACAGTATGACTATTATCGCCCACAACTCTTTGTGTTCTACTCGTGCATATAACATCTACGCATAGACCTGGCTCGGATGCCACTGTTGGGGAACACAGTAATTTCAAAAAATTCCTACGCACACGCAAGATCCATCTAGGTGATGCATAGCAACGAGAGGGGAAAGTGTTGTCCATGTACCCTCATATACCGAAAGCGGAAGCGTTATGACAACACAGTTGATGTAGTCGTACGTCTTCACGATCCGACCGATCGTAGCATCGAATGTACGGCACCGCCGCGATCTGCACACATTCAGCTCGGTGACGTCCCGCGAACTCTAGCTCCAGCTGAGGTCGAGGGAGAGTTTCGTCAGCACGACGGCGTGGTGACGGTGATGACGAGGCTACCGGCGCAGGGCTTCGCCTAAGCACTGCGCCGATATGACCGAGGTGGAAATCTGTGGAGGGGGGCACCGCACATGGCTAAACAATCAACTTGTGTGTCTATGGGGTGCCCCCTCCCCCGTATATAAAGGAGTGGAGGAGGGGGAGGGCCGGCCCTCTCATGGCGCGCCCAAGGGGGGAGTCCTACTCCCGGTGGGAGTAGGATTCCCCCTTCCCAAGTTGGAGTAGGAGAAGAAGGAAGGAGGAGAGAGGGAGAAGGAAAGGGGGACTGGCCCCCACCCCAATTCGGATTGGGCTTGGGCGGGGCCCACCTTGGCCGCTTCCTCCTCTTTCCCACTAAGGCCCATAGACTCCCCGGGGGGTTCCAGTAACCCCCGGTACTCCGGTAAATACCCGAACTCACCCAGAACCATTCCGATGTCCAAACATAGCCTTCCAATATATCAATCTTTATGTCTCGACCATTTCAAGAGTCCTTGTAATATCCTTGATCACATCCGGGACTCCAAACTACCTTTGGTACATCAAAACACATAAACTCATAATCCCGATCGTCATTGAACCTTAAGCGTGCAGACCCTACGGGTTCGAGAACTATGTAGACATGACCGAGACTCATCTCCGGTGAATAACCAATAGCGGAACCTGGATGCTCGTATTGGTTCCTACATATTCTACGAAGATCTTTATCGGTCAAACCGCATAACAACATACGTTGTTCCCTTTGTCATCGGTATGTTACTTGCCCGAGATTCGATCATCGGTATCCTCATACCTAGTTCAATCTCGTTACTGGCAAGTCTCTTTACTTGTTCCGTATTGCATCATCCCACAACTAACTCATTAGTCACAATGCTTGCAAGGCTTATAGTGATGTGCATTACCGAGAGGGCCCAGAGATACCTCTCCGATACATAGAGAGACAAATCCTAATCTCGATCTTTGCCAACTCAACAAACACCTTCGGAGACACCTGTAGAGCATCTTTATAATCAACCAGTTACGTTTTGATGTTTGATAGCACACAAAGTGTTCCTCCGGTATTCGGGAGTTGCATAATCTCATAGTTAGAGGAACATGTATAAATCATGAAGAAAGCAATAGCAATAAAACTAAACGATCATTATGCTAAGCTAACGGATGGGTCTTGCCCATCACATCATTCTCTAATGATGTGATCCCGTTCATCAAATGACAACATATGTGTATGGCTAGGAAACTTAACCATCTTTGATTAACGAACTAGTCAAGTAGAGGCATACTAGGGACACTCTGTTTGTCTATGTATTCACACATGCACTATGTTTCCAGTTAATACAATTCTAGCATGAATAATAAACATTTATCATGAAATAAGGAAATAAATAATAACTTTATTATTGCCTCTAGGGCATATTTCCTTCACTTCCCCCTACCCTTCGCCATCCACCATGCTTTTTTGCCTTTTCAACCAATAGACCGGTTGGGTAGCCAGTATCTACTACTTTCCCCCGTTTCCTCTTAGAACCAAGTCCTAGATTCATTCTACAACTTTCCCACTTTCTTCCCTGTTTGAACCAACTCTTAGATTCGACTGTATGAACTACCTTTACCTCTAATAATAGTAAAAGTCTAGGTGGCTTTGGAACAGTCGACGGAAGTAGAAAAAGATCCACACGCATCCACATGGGGAACTGGGGCAGTAGAGCAAGGCAGTTTTCGAAGGAATATATACCTAAGGGTCGTCGGCATGTGGCAAAGATGGCATCGGGAGGCCGCATCTTGGCCACAAAACCTCTGGGAGGAAGAAGGGGTCGGAGGCCCTCCTGAGCCGGGGCTCTGCCGGAAAGAATGACACGACCGCCGATCGGGACGCGTGGGCAGCCGTTGGTCCCCTCCCTCGCTGCCGATGACAGCGTGAACGATGCGCCTACACCCCTGCCCCAGTCAAGGTGGTCCGGCCGGATTTGTGACCAGCCGTGAGCAAAGAGAGAGTGTGGCCACCTATGTCTTGCTTAGATCCGGAGAGCATGAGAGAGTGAAAGAGAGGAACCCTAGTAAAGCAAGCGCTAAGGCTCCTGCTTATATATATAGTGGAGTGATTTTGTTGTACCAGCTTCAGAAAATGCGCTCCTACATGTACCCGCGAGTGGGTGTGAGAGAACTAGTGCGTGCGTGCACCGCTTCTTTTCGTGAGAGTACAATATACTATGCCCAAAGAACGTTCGCCACAAGAGTAATAGTATAAGTGTGTGACGTGTGAGCTAAAATAAAAGGTGTGCGACGTCCTTTGTTTTTTAGAAGTTCTGAGGGTAGGGTGTGAAGAGCACATATGTGTGTGACATCTACCTGCAGATAGACGGTGGGTGCGAGAGGACTCGGGAGAGTCTTGACTCGTGAGGGTGCGTGTGTGCGTGAGAGAGAGGGAGCATGTATCAATGCAATGCATGTGTCCGTAAATCATTATCCGACAAACGTTCGCCACAAGCCATTTCCTGACGAACACCGTAAGAACCGTTAGATCGGCATCCGATAGTGTCAGTTTTGCCATGTCATTTAACAGAGCAGCCACTCCTCCTACACACAAATCTTCCACGTGAGTGTTAGCAACTGCCGTATGCTCCTCCATCCGTTTCAAAATGCAGTGCATATAGCTTTACTGAAAATTCGAACCTCGCAAACTTTTACCGAGTTTTCGTGTACCAAAATGCACATATAGTATACTCAGTATATACCATTTCATTCATCTTCGAGAGGTAACTATCAAGATGGGGGAGGAGTCTACAAAGAAATACCGTCATATCACTTGGAGCAATTTCAACCATCCTTTGGTGTGGAGGAATATCATAGGAACTCTATATGATATGATTTTTATAGGATTTTTTCATTCAGAGCCAATTGGTTCATAGGAATAGATTCATATACTCCACATTTCAAAGGAAATAAACATGATATCATTTTTATAGCTTTAGAGCCACTTTGTTCATATGAATGGATTCCTATACTCCCATAATTTCAAAGAAAAAAACATTAGTGTATATTCAATAGAAAAGTTCCTATGATGGGAACCAAATGACATCTGTTTTCTAATCCCTCCTCATAGGAATTGAGATACATGTCATCTCTAGATTCAATAGAAATGTTCCTATGATGTGAACCAAATGACATCTCTTTTCCAATCCCTACTCATGGGAATTGAGATACATGTCATCTCTTTCCCTACAACTTCCATGTATACATCTTCTATTCCTAAATAGCTAGTACAACCCACTAGTAGCTTTTTTCCTAGACATGCAACTATGGCACAAGAACACGTCATGCATGCAAGTCATAAATCACATTGTTTTTTCTAATCTATGCATGCAAGCACCACATCATCAATTCGTGCATGTTACTCATAAGTTATTTCTTGCATTAAATTTTGCATGGACAATGTATGTGCTGGTCATTGCACACAAATGTTCACATTCACATTTTTGTTAGAAATGCCATTCTTTTAACTGCAATTCATTTTTTCTCTTTGTACTCCCACCGTCTAGGTGTGTAAGTCATCTTCCGAAAACCAAATAATCTCAAAACACTTTGGCACGGTACATTAACTCCCTCCTTGTTTCTTGTTTCGTGACATATCAACCAATAAGAGATGTGGGCCGTGCATGCTTTCCCAAAACACAAGCACTTCTCCTTTGTTCTAGAATCTTCCGTATCATAATTGTCCAAACTTTTTTTTTCTAAATGAATTGCCATTTTTTTACTTTATGCTTTACAATGCACAATCCCATTAAGCTTAACCTTTTTATAAAACTAATTGATTTTGAATGAGATTAACTATAAGAACTAAACGAACATCTACATCATGCATATATGACTCAAAGCTTTACATTCTATAGTGTGTATTTATTCATAATTTGGTTTCCAAATCTCATGCGTTCAATGCATGTGTACCTTACTAGTTTTGAGTAGAGTAGCAAATTTCACGCGGCCGCGGGTATATGAAAATGCAGGGCCCATGCATCATTTCCTTTCGGTCGAACCTACGTCCATAATTTTTTGTATGTACGTATATCTCCACTGGTCCCCGAACCCAAAATGTTGCCTTGTTCCCGTAAAACCAAGCGGCCCACATATATTAAGGTATCGACTCAAACTCAATCCCTCTCCTGTTTACTACGACGTGGCCCCGCACGCCGTAGTACTCCTACAAACCCTACCACCGCATGCATCATCGGTTTTCTTCAAGAGGACGAGGGAGAAGCGGATTTGTAGTGGAGGCGCTTTAAAAAATGGATTTGTAGTGGAGGCCCCTACCCTAGGGTGCCCTAGGTAGCTGCCGCACGCATCATTGATTTTCTCTTTTCTTTATGCTCTTGCGCCCTAGAGTGAAATGATGGTTGCTTCGTCCGTCCACCTTAATGCGGGAAAGGTGGGGCTTTGTGATTTGACCCCTCATCACTCATTTACTACTACTGCGGCGCTACGACCGTGGTGCCTCCAAGTCCAACCGCTGCTCCGAACTGTAATTTCGTGCATCGCACGTGGAACAAGATGGTGGATGAGCCACATGTCGGCCAAAGGGGTCCTGTTAAGTGTGTCACCATTTCGTGTGCGGACTGACCCTGCTTGAGTTGCTACGCCAACACGACAGGAGCAGCCTACCACTTGGTTTTGCTCCTTGGTGAATCCCGACTATATTTATCTAAAAAGATATGTACTGTACTACCCTCTCCATCTCGGTTTATAGGGCGCACACGTAGTTCTCGGTCATCCATTTGACTAACTAAATATGAGTTACTATGTCACAAAAAGTATATCATTCGATTCTTAAGCGGATGTAGTTTCTAAACATATACTGTTCATCACATATATAGCCAGTTAAATTCTCAACCTAGAACGACGTGCATGCCCTATAAACCGATACAGAGGAAGTAGCAAAAATGATGTGATTTTACCGAGCGATGGGCGGGGTAGCATGGCCTGTCATGCGGTCCCACGTGTCATGATGTACCAAGGCGATGCGCGTGTCCCTCTTGAGGCAGAATAATGGCAGAAGCAATACTACGTGGTTTTCTTGAAGGAGATGATGGCGAAGCGAAGTGTGAAATAATGGCTGCTTCGTCCTTCTGGGAAGGTGCGGCATTGTGATTTGACGTCTCATTGCTCATTACTACTACTGGGGCGGTACGACTGGGGTGCGTCCCCCTGCTGTTCTACACTGTTATTTGGTGCATGACACGTCGACCCGGTTGCTATATGTCCCACATGTCGGCGAGAGGAAGTACAAAATTCATGAAAGCGAGCGTCGACGGAGGAGTACAAGACATGGCTTGGTTTTTGCTGCTTCGCGTGATCCATCGATACAAACCCGGACTAAGAAAAAGGCGAGGGCGGGTCTTTTCTCGCGCGGCAGGCAGGAGAGTTTGGCATAGTCTCTTCGAGGCAACGACGCAGGAAGGGAAACAAGCAAATAAAGGTTGAGCGACTTAGTTTTGGGAAAATCTGATTTTATGGAGTACGTACCCACTATGGAGGTAGTATACTACTTACTACTCCCTCCTTTCCAGTTTATAGGGCTCGTCTAAAAAAATTTGTTTTTCCGGTTTATAAGTCTCAATTCTACTAGTAGTAGTAGTAGTACCTTCACATGTTGGATTTCGAGGTGCGTTAAATCACCCGATGCAAGCATTGTCAAGAGAAAACTCACCAATGCATGTAGAAGTTCATGGAAATTTAGTGGTCATGCATGCATTCGTTCTAATTAATGCCTCGGTAAACATAACTTCTTGAGAAAAACGAGCATACATTACTTGTGCAAACTACGAAATTAATTCCGCCACTCACCGTCTACCTTGGTTGGAGAGATTTTGAAATTGAGCCATAAACTAGAAAGGATGGAGTGGTAACATAGCCTAGGGTAGCTTGCTGCACCACGGACTCCAAGGAAATTGCTGTAGTAGTACTACTCCTATATACTACTCCAAGGAAATTGAGCCATAAAGTGGAAAGGAGGGAGTACTACTAAAAGACATATATTCCAAACTATATGATAATCTCTCTAACCAAGGTAGGGACGAGGAGTAAACAGAGGGAGTAGTGAAATTTTCTCCTCGTCCTGCGAGCCACCGCGCGCGTCGGCGAGGAAGCGGGCGTAAGGCGTAGTACTACTACCTCCGTCCTGGTTTATAGGTCACCTTTGTAGTTCGTGCCAAATTTTGACCAAATATTTAGCTAACAAAATGTTAATGCATGTCAACAAAAATTATATCATTGGATTCGTATTTCAACATATTTTTCAATGATATAATTTTTGGTAACATGCACGAATGTTTTGTTAGTTCAATCTATAGTCAAAATTTGACACAATATACAATGGGGACCAATAAACCAGGACGGAGGTAGTTTCTAGGAGTAGTAGGCAAGCTTCACCTTGTCCTGCGAGCCACCGCGCCCGTGGGCGGGGGAGACGGCGTAGTAAGCAAGCTTCTTCTCGTTCTACGAGTTGACAGGACACATCAAAAGTAATACGCACAGAGCATCTCAAGTGTATAGAACCTTGCCTCTAAGGTAGGCCCCACATGATGCGTCAACTCGCAGTTTGTTTGTTCACCCGTGGTAGACGGTCCTCCATCAAGTGGAAAACCAGTACATGTGTCAAATTACCACGTGGGCAGCCTTTTCGTACAGAAATGAGCTCCACCGTGTACCCGCGCGGGTGTGGTTGGGAAAGAGACGGGAGTACGTGCGCCGTGCGTGCACCTCTTCTCTTCATGCAGGTCCCCCACCTACGTGGGTGTGTGTGAGAGAGATACAAACCTAGACATAATGCGCCATCCATCCCCATGCCTCCGCCCAGTTCGACCACCAGTCACCACCACGCCCCACTCCTCCTCACCTTATCTCTCATCTTTCTCGAGATATCATTTTTTCGATGAAATTCTTGAGATACCATTTTTCCGATAAAATTCTCGAGATATCATTAGTTCCCTTAGTTTTTACACATGGGATTACTCCTGTATGGGTCAATCACAACAGGTGTTTTGTAAAAAAATGCATCTTGATGTTCCGTGCAATGCACGGGCATCTTGATAGTCCATGAAAACAACACATGGCAATATTTCACGGCAAACGAGGGATTTGAATCTGCTGGGAGGGGTTGTTTAGATTTTGCCCGGGATAGCCAAAATATTGGCGACCCTTTTGTCCACTGCTGCCTTTGCCACCGATGAACGAGGAATGGTTCAGGTGCTCATGCATCCTCCAGTGCGCACGTTGGAGACGAGCTCGCACGAGCTGTGCTTTTTTTGTCCCACCACGCCGCCCGAGCCGGCCGCAGACCGACCGGCGACCCGCATATTACGCCATCCAACCGTAGCCGCACACATTCTGACAGCAACTCAACCAACCGGACAAAATTCATGCAAACACGACGATATTTCTCATAAACAATGATGGAATTCATATAAAATACCGGATTTTCATACAAACATGACGGATTTCATTACATTCAAATCAACTAAGCGGTGCTAGTTTTGGACATCACAGGTATATAATACCTGGCCTAAATGGTCGCCTGCCGATCCATTTGTGTTCCTCATGTCCGGCAGCACGATCACCGGACTGCCGGGAGCCCCGGAGGTATATGCTTCAGCGCAAAGGACAGCTCGCTTCCCCGCTGCCCAACTGATATGGTTGGCTGATGCCCGAGATGATGGTGGAAGGGGGCTTCTCCACTTCCGTGGAGCCCATACGGGGTCGACGAAGGTCCTCACAAAAAAAGGATCCAGCAAGACACCTGCTGTGTATGCCGGCGTCGCCTCCGCGGTGGCCTTCATGGGACCCAAGCGGCAGCGGCCTCCCGTGTTCTACTTCTCCTCAATGATGGCGGCGGACGCGGAGGCGCTGGCCACCGACTCGTCACTCTTAGCTCACCCGGCTTCTGTCTCTACTTGCATGGCGCGGCCGCCGGCATGGGAGTCTCGGCCATAGAAACGGGAGACGCGGTCGCAGACACGGGAGGCGCGGTACGAGGCGGCAGCGACAACGCCCGTGCATCACTCCTCGTTGAGCTGGCCTGGAGCGGCGAGTTGCTAAACCGCGCGCTGGCTTGGGGCAGCAACTGGCTCCGTCGGGCGAGGGGAGGGAGGTGGATCAGCGAGCTGCATAGCTCGTATCCGGCGGGCTCGGCGGGCCAGCCAGCCAGCTTGGATGCGGGATAACTACTCTTCGTAAGCCATTGTAAGAGTGGACAAAATGGTGAAGGAGGAGATAGGGGAGCGGCGGAGGGGTGCGATTCTTGGCCGGCGTTGGCCTTGTTTAAATAGGAGATTGAATAGACGGCGGGCGGGAGGAGCTCGGCCGGTGTTGCGTTTAATGCCAGCTCGGTCATGAACGGACATGTTTCCAGAGTGGGTTTCTCGGCTTCCACACGGGTTTCATGGAGGCGTTTGAATGCGGCAAGGAGGCGTGTTCAGACGGGCGTGCATCGAGTGGCGCCGCCGACTCTGACATACGACACCGCGCCGTTCTTCCACTAACGTGTGGGCTCTTTGGGTACATGGCCTACATGTCAGTGACCCAACATAGGTAGCGCACGACAGAGGAACTTTTGGTGGGCCAGGGCGGTCAGAAGCAGGCATTTCATAAACCGATGATTGTTCATTGAGTGTGACGTCATCTATTTCATCTAGATAAGCCTACTATATAATGTAAGAGAATTTTAAAATTTTCATATATACGTTGCTAGCCCGTTCGATACGTTATGATTCATAAGGACCACTGCAAACATCAATGTTCTGCTTAGCACAGATGAGATTGATTAACCTTGCAAAAAAAGATAAGATTGATTAATACTCGTAACAATCCATGTCCTTAACAAAGGGTGCATGCACGTATAGGTTGAGCGTGTGTCTTGCGTCGTGTGCGGTGTGCATGCAGGCATGCGAGTGTTGCGTGCGTGCATGTGCATGTTTCAGTGTGGCATGCATGTGTGCGTACGTGCGTGTGTTCGTGAGTGCATGTGAATGTGTCAGTGTTGCATGCTTGCATGCGTGCGTGTGTTCGTTATGTGTACGTGTCAGTGTTGCACGCCTGCATGCGTGCGTGTGTTCGTGCGAGTGTTGCGAGTGTGCATGGGTATGTGCGGGGTGAGGCTACACGTCAATTGACTGACTTTTTCATCTCTGGTCAGTAGATTTTCCAGCCGTTGGATACGAAATCAAGGGCCTACAGTTTATTTTCAACCTCCACCCCCTGAGCCGCCAGCCACCGCTGGCCGCCACCGCCCGCGGCTGGCCCGCGCAGCCATGCCGCCCCGCCCGCCCCGAAACCACTCCCCACCATCGGTCCGCCGCCGCCCCGGCCATCCCTCTAGGCCCCCCGCGCCGAGCTTTTTCTGCGGCGATCCCCACGCCACCGCCCAATCACCCCCCACCGCCAGCGACTGCCAACCAGAGGTCTCACGACTTAGAATCCCCATCGAACACTAATTTATTACCATTTCTGTCCTTCATATACGCGCTGACAGGTGGGCCCTATGGTAATGTGCGCTGCTGAATGTGGACCGTTTGACTGGTCAATTGATCATGTCATCAACAAATTACGGAGCTGTATGGTGAGCCAATGACCGTATGATCACCCTAAAATGTATTTTATAAACACAGTACAGACTCAAACTACCATTTCTTTCTTTCGTATACGCTTTGACAGGTGGGCCCCACAGTTACGCGCCCCGATGGTGCAACACTAGTTGCGCCATGTGGAACGTTTGACTGGTCAATTGATTGTGTCATCAACAAAATAGGGAGTTGTACGGGTGAGCCAGTGACCGTATAATCACGACATGTATTTTTTTAACACGGTACACACGCAAGCGCTCATATATACGCGCAAGCACTCACCGCTATAAGCGCACACACGCAAAACCTACCCCTATGAGCACCTTCGAGAGAGTGAGCCAGCATATGATCTTGAGATTTTACGAAGTCACCATAGGTGCCTCGTAGTCGAGTGGAACGTCTCCTCCCACTGAACGCACATCGCCGGAAAAATACTCAAATTAACCCATAAATGAGAGCACCAGGACTTTAACCCTGGTGGGCTCGAGAAACCACTGTCCTCCTAACCATCCAACCACAGGTTGGTTAGCACCACAAAATGTATGTGCTGACCGTGATGAGATTATTATGAAGTCCAGTGACCATATCGTGCTTTCGCTTCAAATACAATGACCGTAAGTGTCGTCGACAAAATACGGAGCACACATCAAATACAATGTCTGTCAGTGTCATCAACAAAATACGGAGACGTATCATGATCTAGATACCGTGTGATCACCATGAGAATATATACGATGACTGTAATGAGCATATTCTGAAGTCCACCGACCTTATAGTGCTTTCTCTTGAAATACAGTGACCGTGACGCGTGAATGTGTCATGGGCATGCATACTTTTAGAGGGCCGAGAGATAGTTTGTGTGCGTACATGAAAGTGTTGTAGAAAGAGGGGGTGTCCGGTGGAGACAAGGAGAGATATGCCCTTCGTTTATCTTTCTCGTGACTAATATTTTAGGAGAAAATATAAACATTCACAATGCAGAACAATTTTTTTTGGTTGCACCATGCAATTAACTTTCATGTATAACATTGTATTGTATATGCTTATTTTCTTAGTGGCCGATTGCGTGTGTGGTGTGGTGGGCACATCATTTCTAGTTGGGGTGGGCACATCATTTCTAGTTGTGGTGGGTCAACATGAGGACTCATGGGTCGGTTCCATCCTACGCCACATAGGTTAGACCGAGACGCATTATACGAAGACCCATGTGGAGGACTCGGCGTACAACACGAAGCTACCAGAGTCGTGGAGGACTCTATCCCGACTGGTGATAAGCCGACTATATATGATTTGTAACCCTAGGCCCCGAGTATGTTATAGAAGCCTGGGGGCTAGTTCGTCGATAGTATACACACACACAATGCCTGGTATTCACGTGTACTTTGTACACACCCCTATCACTAATATACAGTACCAGGAGTAGGCTTTTTCCTCAACTGCAAGGGTCCGAACTTGGGTAAAACTTTGCCTCGTATTACCATCCAGCCTAACAGTCATGGATATCCTACCAAATGATCTGATGGAATCATATCTGCCAACTACTAAGAGAGAGGTGTGTCTATGGGGGGGGGGGCAATGTGTGCGAGAGAGGCATAAAGATAATGTGTGTGCGGGAGACACGTAGGCACATATATGTGCATATAGAGGGCTAGTAGAGACCGTGCGTGTGTATATATGCATGTGAGATAAATAGTCTTTTCCAACTGAGATTAGTGAAAAGAGTGGTACATAGTAGTCAGAAAGAGAGAGAGAGAGATACAGCGGGAGTTTGTGCGTGAGACACCCCGACACCCCGGGAGAGATTGTGAGCATGTGTGAAAGAGAAATGCCGATGTATATAAAAGTGTGTGCACTTATGCATTAGATAGAGAGACATATAGCACGTTTGTGAGAACGGGCCGAGGCATAGTGCATCTACGTGTAAAAGGCGGTTCTACGCATTAAATTAAAATATAAATGGCATTATTATTTTTGGATGAGATCATGAATTTTGCAATTTGCGTATGAACGAAAATCGGTCTATCATCCGCCCATACTCTATTGAATTCTAACATGTGCATGTGTTTATTTCATATTATCGATCCATAGAGTGAGAGCGGTTTGAAATACAGGCAATGCTTTGCTTTTGCAATTCATATATAAAGATTAATTAGTGCACTCCATGTTGTTAGTGTGAAGCACTTTATACATTTGTCACTTACATGGATACATTCCAAATTGCTAGCTACAAAATAGAATACATGTTGAATTCAACATAAAGGGGGTTTCGAAGATTCAAATTCATAGGAAGTGCATTCATCTATTTGAACCCGAGATAATGGCATTTGTAAATTAGATCTAAAAGGGGGCATCAATCTTTGTTGTGTGTTTGAACATGCTATATATTCATACACATGTCTAACTATTTTTTTGCAACCAAGGAGATTATATCTGGAACCATGAATGAACTAAGGTAAGTTGCATATTTTTTAATATATACTCATGTACAATTTATATTCAAATGTACCCCCTCCATTCCAAAATAATCGTAGTTTTAGGATTTTCAAGAGTAAAGATTTGTGAAGTTTGACAAATCCTGAAAGTTCAATTCAAGAGAACCGAAAATGTTAATGCTTTTGCTCCCAAATATTGAACGAAGCGCCAAATAAGCCTCTGGTCACCCGAAACCACTCGAGACTAATATTTGGTGGTAGGAAATTACTGCACTGACTCTGGCACCTGTAGCTTATCGGCCCGATGTCCAAAGGTCTAAACCGGGGTAGGTTTGTAACTGCACCAAGACACCAGTCTCAACCGCCTCCGAGAAGCATTCATACGCCGTGGGCGCCTAAACACCCATGCGCTCGGCCGAAATCTATCCTGACACCTGAGATTACTGTCCTACCCCCAACCCGCAATATGTCTAAAATTTTAGATGGGGGCAAAGTTTGTAACTTTACCCAAATTTCAAACAAGCACGTCCCAAACCGAAACATTGTTCACCCTTAGTTCCCCCTCCCTACGTTTCCCCATTCATACTCCGTGGGCGCCAAAACGCCCTCTCCACCAGCCGCGAAACCCCAGCTTCCTCCGTCCTCCACCCCATCGCGCCCAATCCACCGCCGCCCTCCTCCATCACACCGGAGCCGGTACCCCGACGTCGTCGTCCAACACAACCGAAACCGCAATGCCCTCAAGGACTTAGCAACTTAAGCCGAGGCTGAACTGCCTCCATGACGCCGACGCCGGCATGCGCCGTACCAGAACCACTTCAACCACGCCGTCCTGCGCCTCACCGGTGCCGCTCCACTGTCGCAACCGTCCACCGCACCGGAGCTGTTCCCGCAATGCCGTCGTTCGCCGCCTCGGATTTGGTTCCCCGCTGCCGACAAACGGCCACCGCACCACACTCAACAACTTGGCCATGGGTTCGTCCAAGGCTCCACCGTCCTCCACAACTTCTCGTTTCCAGCGAACCACAAAAAGATCCTTGGAAAAACAGAAGGAGGACACAGCACTGCCAGCAGAAAGAGGTACTCCTCTTCCCTTATTCGTGCAAATCTTACATCTCTGCTCACACCATATTCATCCCACGAAAGAAACTAGTTGAGCGCTTCGTACTGCATCTTCTCCGTGATACTAAATGCACAAGCTTTCCTCCCATTTACTATTTCACCTTTGTTAGAGGTCAGTAGCCCTCCTGGATTTCAATTCAGGGTCAGTCAAATTGCAATTAAAAGAAGCAGCACCCGCTTAGGCGCGCGGAGCACCTACTCCGCCTGTTCACCGGGGAAGCGGCACATCGGTGTCTATAATAGGGGTGTGGGGCGCAGGAGCTGCTTGCGCCTGTTCTGGAGATCGGCGGGGCTTGAAGGGATGGCCGGGGGGCGGTGCCAAGCACGGCAGTGCGGTGAGGTCGAGGGAAGGGGAGGGCGGAGGCAGGGGACTGGGCTGGTGGTCGTTTGCGTTTCGAGGAAGATCGTAACACTGACTGGCTGGAGGTAGATGAAGGCGATCTGCCCGTTCTTTGTACATCGGAGGGTGCAGAAAAAATGGACTGACCTATTTGTTTTCATTTGACTGTTATTTTCATAGGACCACACCTTGTGGTGTGCTGGAGGAGCATCTGCATTTCCCACCCATCCCTGTGGTCATATTTCAAAATCCTAGAATCTAGTAATTTCGTCTACCATGCATGTTGTAGAGCTATCATATGTCTCCCGTCATTTATTTCTCACCGACCTGCTATCTGCTACCTTTACACTGTACTACTTGTGCACACACTTCACCCATACTCACACTATTTTTTTATGCATAGGTATTTCAGACTCTCATGCAGTGTTTATGAATACAAAAAAGAAAAGACAGAAGTCGCTCTAGTGTAATTCGAAGATAAGCACTAAGCGTCTCAGCGCTCTAAAGGGTGCAGTGCCACTAGATGGAGACAGTAAACATAGCTCTGCAGTTGATGATCTCAATTGCCACACACAACCATCCCAGGTGCTTGCTTTAACTTCGAATTGTCAAATGTGGTTGCATGTTGCATATGGTGTCTAGCTTGTATTGCTTCCAATTTGGTTAAATTGCATCAACTTACTTTACACATTATACGTTTGATAATGACATGCGTTCCTGTTTTTGATACATACTACATATGTCTATTAACCATGTTCGTACATCAAACTAATGCTCTTTTGTATCCCTCATCAATCACTTATGATGAGACAATCACCCCCATGGGTTACTGTGAGACGCGCAACTCGTTTAAAGAGTGCAGTGTCATCCTCCCCACATGATTCTCAAGAAACAGCAAGGCTAAATGAAGATAGTCAACTTAGCTCTCTAGTTGATGACCGCAATTCCCCACACCACCATCGAAGGTGCTTGATCTTACTTGGCAGTGTGATATGTGGTTGCATGTTGCATATGGTGTCTACCTTGTAATGCTTCTAATTAGGGTAAATTGCATCTGCTTAGTTAACACATTATACCTGTGAATATGACATGCATTCCTGTTTTTGGTACATATTACGTCTTTCTATTAACCATGTTCTTAATCAAACTACTTTTCTTGTGTATCCCTCATCAATCACTTCTGACGAGACACCTTCAAGTTGACCGTGTAATATTGGCTGCATCTTGCATATCATTTCAAACATGTGTTGCCTCTAATTTCTTGAAGTGCCACTTATAATGAGACACATCTAACTTGGTAGAGTGATTTTGGTTGGATCTTTCATATGGTGTCTAGATTGCATTGCTTCCAATTTGTTGAAATGCCTTCTGCTTAGCGTTTTCGTACATATTCCATCCTCCTACAATGTGGTTGCCATACATAAAAGTTGTGTTCATCAGTATCATGCATCAACGAATTTGGAAGTGCGAATTTCATTCCTTTTTGTTGTGTGTTTACTTGACAAGGAAAAATCTAAAAGGACGAAGGCACGGAATGATGGTGGTCCTCTAGAGCAACCGAAACAGATGATCTCTGCAGATTCTCCTGCTACTCCTACTGCAGTGCAAGTTCCAAATCTCATCTCCCCTACTCCACAACCCTAGGTGCTTGCTCTAACATGGCAGTGTGATATCTGGTTGCATGTTGCATATGGTGCCTAGCTTGTATTGCTCCTAATTTGTTAAATTGCATCTCCTTAGCTTACACATTATACATGTGAATATGACACGCCTTCCTGTTTTTGGTACATACTACATCTGCCTATCACACCATATTCTTACATCAAACTACTGTTCTTGTGTATCCTACATCTATCGCTTATGATGAGACAGTAACGCCCATGGGTTAGTATGAGACGCGCTACTCTTATAAAGAGTGCAGTTTCATCCTATCCACATGATTCTCAAGAGACAGCAAGCCTCAATGAAGATATTGAACGTAGCTCTATACTTGAAGACCGCACTTCCCCTACACCACCATCACAGGTGCTTGCTCTAACTTCGCAGTGTGATATGTGGTTGCATGTTGCATACGGTATCTAGCTTGTAATGCTTCTAATTAGGGTAAATTGCATGTGCTTAGTTTACACATTATACCTGTGAGTATGACATGCCTTCCTATTTTTGGTACACACTACATCTATGTGTTAACCATGTAATTACATGAAACTACCTCTCTTCTGTATCCAGCATCAATCACTTACGATAAGTCACATTTATTCGTTGCATATTGCATATTATTTCTAGCCTGTTGCGATGTATTGCTTCTAATTTGGTCAAATACATCTGTTAGGCCACCCTTTTAATTTGGCAGAGTGATATTGGTTTCATCTTTCATATGGTTTCTAGCTTGCATTGCTTCTAACTAGTTCAAACACCTTGTGCTTAGTTTACACTTTATACATCATACATGTCAATATGTCATGTCGTCCTGTTTTTCATACATATTCCATCCTCCTATCATGTGGTTGTCTTACATGAAAGTAGTGCTCGTCAGTATCATGCATCAATGAGTTCTGAAGAGCAAATTTTATTCCTTTTTCTTGTGGGTTTGGCTTGACAAGGCAAAATCAAAGAAGAGGAAGGAAAAGAGTAAGGAAGGCGATGATGGTGGTCCTCTGCAGCAACGTAAACGGAGCATCTGTATGGATTCTCCTTGTACTACTAGTGCATTACAAGTTCCAAGTCTCCGCTCCCCTACTCCACCATCCAAGGTGCTTGCTCTAACTTGGCAGTGTGATATCTGGTTGCATGTTGCATATGGTGTCTAGCTTGTATTGCTCCTAATTAGTGTAAACTGCATCTGCCTAGCTTACACATGATACGTGTGAATATGGGACGCTTTCCTGTTTTTGGTACATAATATATCTGTCTAACACACCATGTTCTTACATGAAACTACTCTTCTTGTGTATCCTGCGTCAGTCACATATGATGGGGCACCTTGAAGTTGGCAGTGTGATATTGGTTTGCGTCTTGAATATGATTTCTAGCATGTAGTGCTTCTACTTTGATGAACGCCACCTATGACGAGAGAGTTTTAACTTGGTAGAGTAATATTGATTGCACCTTCCATATGGTGTCTAGCTTGCAGTGCTTCTAATTTGTTGAAGTGCCTTCTGCTTAGTTACCACATCATAGGTGTGAATATGTCAAGCCATTCAGTTTTTCGTACATATTCCATCCTCGTATCATGACTTTGCCTTTCATCAGAGTAGTGTTCGTCAGTATCATGCATGAATGAGTTCTGAAGAGTGAATTTTATTCCTTTTTCTTGTCGGTTTGACCTCATAATGAAAAATCAATAAAGCGGAAGGAAATTGGTAAGGCATTGGATGATGGTGGTCCTTTCGAGCAACTGAAATGGAGGGTCTCTACAGATTCTACTCCGCCATCCTCCCAACAAGATTCGCAAGACAACGCAAGGCTAGACAGTCAACATAGCTGTGTAGATGATGAGCACATCTCCCCTACTCCACCATCACAGGTGCTTGCTCTAACTTGGCACTATTATATGTGGTTGCATGTTGCGTATGCTGTCTAGCTTGTATTGGTTCTAACTTTGTTGAATTGCATCTGCTTACTTTACACATAATGGCTGTGGATATGACATGTGTTCCTGTTTCTAGAACATACTATATCTGATCACACCATGTTCTTACATCAGACTACTGTTCTTGCATATCCCGCATCAGTCACTTAGGATAAGGCACCTTTAAGTCGCCACTGTGATATTGGTTGTGTCTTGCATATGATTTCTAGCATGTACTGCTTCTAATTTGTTGAAACGCCAGACAGTTTGAACTTGGCAGAGTGCTATTGGTTGCACCTTTCATATGGTGTCTAGCTTGCAGTGCTTCTAATTTGTTGAAATGCCTTCTGCTTAGTTACCACATCATAGGTCTGAATATGTCACACCGTCCTGTTTTTGTACATATTCCATCCTCGTATCATGTGTTTGCCTTTCATCCGAGTAGTGTTCGTTAGTATCATGCATGAATGAGTTCTGAAGAGCGAATTTTATTCCTTTTTCTTATCGGTTTGACTTCAGAATGCAAAATCAATACAGCTGAAGGAAATTAGTCCGACAGTGGATGATGGTGGTCCTTCGGAGCATCTCAAACAGAGGGTCTCTACAGATTCTACTCCGCCATCCTACCAACAAGATTCGCAACACAACACAAGGCTGGACAGTCAACGTAGTTGTGTAGATGATGAGCACATCTCCCCTACTCCACCATCACAGGTGCTTGCTCTAACTTGGCACTATTATATGTGGTTTCATATTGTGTATGATGTCTAGCTCTTATTGCTTCTAAATTTGTTGAATTGCATCTGCTTACTTTACACATAATGCATGTGAATATGACACATGTTCCTGTTTCTAGAACATACGTGTAGATGATGAGCACATCTCCCCTACTCCACCATCACAGGTGCTTGCCCTAACTTGGAACTGTTATATGTGGTTGCGTGTTCCATATGATGTCTAGTTTGTATTGCTTCTGATTTTGTTGAATTGCATCTGCGTAGCTTACAACTTATACCTGCAACAATCACTTACCCATAAGACACATTTAACTTGGGAGTGTGATGTAGGTTGCATCTTGCATTGTCTTCTAATTTCTTGAAATGGCACTTACGACTAGACACTTTTTACCCGATAGAGTGATATTGGTACATGTTCATATGGTGCCTAGCTTTCATTTCTTCTAATTTTGTTGCAATGCCTTCTACTCACTGTTTTTCATACATATTCCATCCTCCTATCGTACGTCTGAATATGCAATGCTGTCTTTTTTTGTATATATTCCATCCTCCTATCCTACGCTTGCCTTACATCAAAGTAGTGTTCGTCTGTATCCTGCATCAACCAGTTAATGCAGATCTAATTTTATTCATCTTCTTTTGGTTTTGACTTCATAAGGCAATATCAGAAAATAGGAAGGAAAAGAGTAAGTTAGGGGATGTTGGTGGTCCTCCGGACCGACGCAAACAGAGACTCTCTAGATTTGCCACTGCTACTGCTAATGAAGTTGAAGTCCCAAGTCTACATGATGAGTTCATCTCCCGTACTCCACCATCGCAGGTGCTTGCTCTATGTTGACAGTGTGATAATTGGTTTCATGTTGCATATGTTGTCTAGCCTGTATTTCTTCTATTTTGATTAAATTGCACCTGCTGAGTTTATACGTTATACATGTGCATATGACATGCCTTTCTGTGTCTAGAATACACTGCATCTATCAACCAGACCATGTTCTTACATCAAAGTACTGCTGTTGTGTATCCCGCATCAGTCACTCATGATTGGACGCTTTTAACATGGCAGTTTGATAGTGGTTGCATCTTGCATTGATTTCTACGTTGTACTACTTCTAATTTTTTGAAATGCCACTTATGACAAGACACTTTTAACTAGGCAGAGTGATATTGGTTGCATCTTTCATATGGTGTCTAGCTTGCATTACTTCTATTTTCTTGAAAATCCTTCTGCTTAGTTTACACATCGTAGCTGTGAATATGTCACGCCGTCTAGTTTTTTTTACATAATCCATCCTCATACGGTTGTCTTACGTCAAAGTATTGCTTGTCTGTATCATGCATCAATAAGTTCTGAAGAGCGATTTTATTCTTTTGTGTTGTGGGTATGCCTTGACATGGCAAAGTCAAAAAAGAGCAAGGAAACGAATATAGTAGGGAATGGTGTTACTCGTCGGGTGAAACGGAAAAGGATCTGCCCTCGAGATTTTGCTGGTACTTATAGTGCAGTAGAAGGTCCAAGTCCACCGGCTAAATCTACAAACACAGTATCACCTGCTCCACCAGCTGCAGCATCCGCTTCAATTGTACCAGCATCTCAACGAGTTACTCGTTCGTTTGCTCCGGAACTGGCCAGTTCCCAAGCTGCATTCACACCTAACACTACTTCTGAAGCACTGCTGACACAACGGGACTTGGCAAGATCAGATGAACCTCATGAGCATCAACACCAAGACGGTACCTGACCGAGTCAAGTTGCAGTTGCATGCTCCTTTATATGTACTCTCCCAGTTTGATGTGCACTAACACTTTCCATATTCGTTGTTGAACTAGCACCACGGCGCAAGCAGAAACAGACATCAGGGATAATGCTTGACAGATTAACAAAATCTAAAGGAGGAAGAATGGAGATCCATTTTGAGGCAGGTTTAAAAAGGCCACGTGATGCTATAGAGTCAGCCAAGTTAGTATCAGAGGCAGCCATTGCCGTTAGGTGTCATGCACGTATCCTCCCAACGTGGATCCAGTACAGGAATGAGAAAGACAATACCCAGTTTAACACCTTCTTTGACCATTTATCCGTAAGTAATGTTATTCATCGCAATTTGTAATATTGTCTTGCTCTGTGCCATAGTTTCTAGCTTCCGCCTAATAAGACTCACATTTTTTTTCAATTGATGAGGTTCAAGTTGGATCCGAAAGATGATGCAACTAAACAAGCTTGCACTCATGTTTTTCAGACTGCTCTGTGACAGTATCGGTACCACCTTAGAAAATCTCACTTTGAAGGCAAGGCTAACAATGAAATCGCCCAAACATCTCTAGTGGAATATATTACAGATGAAGACTGGACAACCCTTGTTAAACACTGGTCTGATCCAAAGTATCAGGTAGGGTATATGTATTTCATCAGACCACATATTGAACCTGTATTTATGTATATGCCTTACAAGTGTATCTTCTTCTAGGCTAACTGTTTGAAGAACAAGACCGACCGTTCTAAAGTGAAATTCCAACAGACAACATGATCTCGTATCTATATTGCACACTGCGAGGCTCTTGTAAATAGCTGCTACTTCCTTCTTTTTTCTGTGCCATATTATCGTATCTATATTGACTTGTTCCAAATACAGAGGAAAACCCGTGCGGACCAAAAAGAACCTGAGCCGAATGCAGTGCAAATCTTCAAGGATTGCCACACCAACAAGATGAAGGGCATGAGCACACCAGTTCAGGCCGCTGTTGTAAGTCCATACTCCTGCCTTTGAACTGATTGGTACTGTGATTTGTTCATTTAACTGCTTGGTTTGCAGCCAATGTCAGTTACTCTGTTCACTTTTATACACAGTTGTCTTAACGTATCATTTCGCCTTACATGGTTTAAAAGAGATGAAGGATATTGTTTTGGTCTTGATCTGTAATCTAGTTGTGATGTTCACGTGCGCACACAATGATACAATAGCCTGTTTGTTTTATATCTGTTTGCCCATGATATGAATGATGTCATACTATGTTCATCCTACTTTAAACCATGTCTCTTTATCCTTAGATGTCAATGAATGTGAGGAAATAGACAATACAGTAGGCATGCTACATGGACATATGTTCCGAAAATGATTTTATTATGTAGTTGGCACTACAATACATGCTAATGTATTACAATAGTTCACCAAAAATAAGTTATGTACAAACGTGAAACCTACTTTATTTGTTTTTGTCTCATTAGTAACTTATCTGGTACACTAATCTACAAGTCCAAACTTTCAGCAAGCTATGGAACAAATGATTGAACAACCACAACCACCTGAAGGTGACGAGGCTACCACAGGCACAATGTCACCTCTTGCTGCAGTGCGTTAGTATCTCTCCACTAACAGTGCAAGAAGCACCTTCCTGCGTAATTCTGGGTTGGTTGTCAAGGTAACCTCGTCCAAATCACCTACTGAACAAAATCTTCCAGCTAGACAGAGTGATATATCTGTGATCCAGACACAAGCCCAATCCCTAATGGACGTTGTGTCGAAAACAAAAATAGTTGTTGACAAATGTCGTGAAGATATGAATGGTTTTGAAACCAGACTATCAGACATTTGCTTCATCGTTCAAGAGCAATGGCGGAAAAAGGGGAAGATCGTGCTGCTCCATCAGATTCTACAGCCTGAAACATAAGCACTCAGGTCAAATGATGTGTGCTTCTATACATCTGATGGTGCTTTTATCTGCAAGGACTGTAAACTTTATGCCAATAGGCCTTTTGTTGTATGGTTGGAATTTATTTTGTTGTGATACAGCATTTATGATGCTGCCAAAGGCTGCAGTAATTACGACGCTATTTTTGTATAGTGTAGGTTTATCTTAGTAATATATTCGGCCGAAAGCTTCATAGGAGCCCAACATGCCAACATTCGCCGGGCCCATTCCAATTGGGCTAAAAACGATTATGGGCTGAAATTTGCATGTAGCCCACTAAAAATATCTGGGCCTAAATCAACATAAGCTTTCATATTTTTCTGGTAGGCCTGTGCCCATAGTGGGCCTTTAACAGGCCTAAACATAATTTGGGCCCTTAGTAATAATAGGTCATTTACGTGTGTAAATATCTCGAGCCCATAGAAAACATGGGCCTTTAATAGGCCAAAAGTAAGATTGGGCCCTGATTGTGCCAAATAACCCACTGGTCTTAGCAGGCCGAAATGGTGGCCCATTTACAATGCGGATCGTCCACAGGCCGAAATTCAGACGGGCCGTAAATGCGCCGACCTACTACACGGGCCTTTAACAGGCCGGAAGTTTGGGCGGCTTGATTAGTGTCATTTTTATATGGGCCGTTAGTAGGCCCGGTGTGGCGTTGGGCCACATATGGCCCATGGATTTTGTCCGATGTTAACAGGCTGAAAGTCACAACAGGCTGAAAGTGGCCCAAATCTATAGTGGGCCTCTAACAGGCCGAATGTCAGACATGGCCGAATATGACCCATATCCTTCACGGTCGTTTATGGGCCGAAAGTTTCAATGGCCTATAAATGGGCCCAAATGAAGCAGGACCTTTAACAGGCCGGAAACACACCGGGCCACAATTCGGCCCAAATTCTTAGCGGATTGTTAATGGGCCAAAAGTGACCATGGGCCGGGATGATGACAAGTTTAGGACGGGTCGTTGAAGGGCCAATTTGACACTAGCCGTACGGGCCTTAACTGAGAATGTTGGGCCTTTAGCTAGGCCGACCCATTATGGTCTGCAAAATCTTGTGGGCCTTTAGCTGGGCTGACCCATTATGGCCCGCTAAATCTTGTGGGCCTTTAGTTGTGATAGCCCATTTAATCTTTATGGGCCACTTTCGGTCCGATCCACGTGTCATCATATCATAGGCGCATCTCGCCCATTGGATGTGCCAACGCGGAGCTGACATGTGGTTCCGTCAGACAATGAGAATTTTACACGTGGAAAATCGTCATTGGTCGTGGCTGTTAGCGGGTTATCGGATCCAAAACCGGACCCGATAGCTTAATGGTGTCCCGTTACGGTGGATGCCACGAAAGCACTTCTATGACGCACGATTTTTCGTCATGGAAGTGGACACTTCCGTGATGATAATTTTTGTAATGTCATGGAACACTTCTACGACAACACAGGTATGACTATCTTGATTCTGTCATAAAATTGTCATGGATGTACATGCATGATAGAAAACGTGACCTACTGTGACAAACACGTATCATCACGGAAGTGTCTTTTTTTGTAGTGACAGCAGAAAATAGAAAGAGAATGAAAATTCATTCCCTACCTCAGTCATATGTTCTATGAAGTATGCTATGCTGTGTACCAGACCTATTGTGAACCTCACCATGAGTTTGCTAAGAGGGTACAATAGTGATCCAGGAGTGGAGCACTTGACAACGGTCAAAATTATCCTTAGAAGACTAAGGAGATATTTCTCGGTTATGGAGGTGATAAAGAGTTCATCGTAAAGAGTTACGCTGATGGAAGCTTTTACACCGATCCGGATGACTCTGAGTCTCAATCTGGATGCATATTGAAAGTGGGAGCAATTAGCTAGAGTAGCTCCATGCAGAGCATTGTAGACATAGAAAATTTGCAAAATACATACAGCTCTAAATGTGACACACCCATTGACTAAGCTTCTCTCACAAGCAAAAAATGATCACACCTTAGTACTCTTTGGGTGTTAATCACATAGCAATGTGAACTAGATTATTAACTCTAGTAAAACCCTTTGGGTATTTGTCACATGGCGATGTGACTAATCACATGGTAATGTGAACTATTGGTGTTAAATAACATGGCAATGTGAACTAGATTATTGACTCTAGTGCAAGTGGGAGACTGAAGGAAGTATGCCCTAGAGGCAATAATAAAGTTGTTATTTATATTTCCTTATATCATGATAAATGTTTATTATTCATGCTAGAATTGTATTAACCGAAAACTTAGTACATGTGTGAATACATAGACAAAACAGAGTGTCCCTAGTATGGCTCTACTTGACTAGCTCGTTAATCAAAGATGGTTATGTTTCCTCACCATAGACATGTGTTGTCATTTGATGAACGGGATCACATCATTAGAGAATGATGTGATGGACAAGACCCATCCGTTAGCTTAGCATTATGATCGTTGAGTTTTATTGCTATTGCTTTCTTCATGACTTATACATGTTCCTCTGACTATGAGATTATGCAACTCCCGAATACCGGAGGAACACCTTGTGTGCTATCAAACGTCACAACATAACTGGGTGATTATAAAGATGCTCTACAGGTGTCTCTGAAGGTGTTTGTTGGGTTGGCATATATCGAGATTAGGATTTGTCACTCCGTGTATCGGAGAGGTATCTCGGGGCCCTCTCGGTAATGCTCATCACTATAAGCCTTGCAAGCAATGTGACTAATGAGTTAGTTGCGGGATGAAGTATTACGGAACGAGTAAAGAGACTTGCCAGTAACGAGATTGAACTAGGTATGATGATACCGACGATCGAATCTCGGGCAAGTAACATACCGATGACAAAGGGAACAACGTATGTTGTTATGCGGTTTGACCGATAAATATCTTCGTAGAATATGTAGGAGCCAATATGAGCATCTAGGTTCCGCTATTGGTTATTGACCGAAGATGAGTCTCGGTCATGTCTACATAGTTCTCGAACCCGTAGGGTCCGCACGCTTAACGTTCGATGACGATATGTATTATGAGTTTTGTATTTTGATGTACCGAAGGTTGTTCGGAGTCCCGGATGTGATCACGGACATGACGAGGAGTATCAAAATGGTCGAGACATAATGATTGATATATTGGAAGGTTATGTTTGGACACCGGAAAGGTTTTGGATGAGTTCGGGCATTTTCCGGAGTACCGGGGGGGTTACCGGAACCCCCCAGGGGGTTAATGGGCCTTCATGGGCCATGGTGGAAGAGAGGAAGAGGTGTCCAAGTGGTGGGCGTGCCCCACAAGCCCAATCCGAATTGGGGAGGGGGCCGGCCCCCTTTCCTTCTCTCCCTCTTCCGCTTCCTTCCCCCTCCTAGTTGGACTAGGAAAGGGGGGAACCTACTCCTAGTAGGAGTAGGATTCCCCCCTTGGGGCGCGCCCTAGGAGGCCGGCCCTCCCCCTCCTCCACTCCTTTATATACGGGGGAGGGGGGCACCGCATAGACACAAGTTGATTTTAGCCGTGTGCGGTGCCCCCCTCCACAGATTTCCACCTCGGTCATTTTGTCGTAGTGCTTAGGCGAAGCCCTGCGTCGATAACTTCATCATCACTGTCACCATGTCGTCGTGCTGATGAAACTCTCCCTTGGCCTCAATTGGATCTAGAGTTCGAGGGACGTCATCGAGCTAAACGTGTGCAGATCGCGGAGGTGCCATGCGTTCGGTACTTGATTAGTTGGATCGTGAAGACGTTCGACTACATCAACCGTGTTACTTAACGCTTCCGATTTTGGTCTACGAGGGTACGTGGACACACTCTCCCCGCTCGTTGCTATGTATCTCCTAGATAGATCTTGCGTGATCATAGGAATTTTTTTGAAATACTACGTTCCCCAACACATGGCTAGTTACATTATTCTTCAGTGAAAACATTTTCATTTACATGTAGCGTGTAAGATAATTTGTTGCGGTCAATTTTTTCATGAGTTGAATAGTTTTATTGAATCATTCGAAGTATGATACTACTGGCTAATGATAAATTTGTCATCTCTTTTTTAAGATTAGGGATTTGGGGATTCTGGCCCGCCCAGGATTCGATGCAGGATGCATTCACTGGTTCAGGGTCAGCGAGAACAAGATAGTGACCCATGATGACCCACAAGTATAGGGGATCTATCGTAGTCCTTTTGATAAGTAAGAGTGTCTAACCCAACGAGGAGCAGAAGGAAATGACAAGCGGTTTTTAGTAAGGTATTCTCTGCAAGCACTGAAATTATCGGTAACAGGTAGTTTTGTGATAAGGTAATTTGTAACGGGTAACAAGTAATGAAAGTAAACAAGGTGCAGCAAGATGGCCCAATCCTTTTTGTAGCAAAGGACAAGCCTGGACAAACTCTTATATAGAGAAAAGCAATCCCGAGGACACATGGGAATTATCGTCAAGCTAGTTTTCATCACGCTCATATGATTCATGTTCGTTACTTTGATAATTTGGTATGTGGGTGGACCGGTGCTTGGGTGCTGCCCTTTCTTGGACAAGCATCCCACTTATGATTAACCCCTATTGCAAGCATCCGCAACTACAAAAGAAGTATTAAGGTAAACCTAACCATAGCATGAAACATATGGATCCAAATCAGCCCCTTACGAAGCAACTCATAAACTAGGGTTTAAGCTTCTGTCACTCTAGCAACCCATCATCTACTTATTACTTCCCAATGCCTTCCTCTAGGACCAAACAATGGTGAAGTGTCATGTAGTCGACGTTCACATAACACCACTAGAGGAAAGATAACATACATCTCATCAAAATATCGAACGAATACCAAATTCACATGACTACTTATAGCAAGACTTCTCCCTTGTCCTCATGAACAAAACTAACTACTCACAAATCATATTCATGTTCATAATCAGAGGGGTATTAATATGCATAAAGGATCTGAACATATGATCTTCCACCAAATAAACCAACTAGCATCAACTACAAGGAGTAATCAACACTACTAGCAACCAGTGGCGGAGCTACAGCTGCAAAGCTGGGCGGGCCATTACAAAGGATAGCCCGTTAATTTTGCACTCATGGCCCACTCTATTCTCAATTCCATACTACATTTACAATGAGTTGGGCGGGCCACGGCCCTTTTTGGTAGCACGTAGCTCCGCCAATGCTAGCAACCCACAGGTACCAATCTGAGGCTTTGGGACAAAGATTGGATACAAGAGATGAACTAGGGTTTTAGAGGAGATGGTGCTGGTGAAGATGTTGATGGAGATTGACCCCCTCCTGATGAGAGGATCGTTGGTGATGATGATGGCGATGATTTCCCCCTCCCGGAGGGAAGTTTCCCCGGCAGAACAGCTCTGCCGGAGCTCTAGATTGGTTCCGCCAAGGTTCCGCCTCGTGGCGGAGTTTCTTCCCGAAAGCTTGCTTATGATTTTTTCCAGGGTAAAAGACTTCATATAGCAGAAGATGGGCACCAGAGGCCTGCCAGGGGGCCCACGAGGCAGGGGGCGCGCCCAGGAGGGTAGGGCGCACCCCCACCCTCGTGGCCAGGGTGTGGGCGCCCTTTGGTGGATTCTTTCACCAGTATTTTTTATCAATTCCAAAAATAACTTCTGTGAAGTTTCAGGACTTTTGGAGCTGTGCAGCATAGGTCTCTAATATTTGCTTCTTTTCCAGCCCAGATTTCCAGTTGCCGGCATTCTCCCTCTTCATGTAAACCTTGTAAAATAAGAGAGAATAGGCATAAGTATTGTGACTTAACGTGTAATAACAGCCCATAATGCAATAAATATTGATATAAAAATATGATGCAAAATGGACGTATCAACTCCCCCAAGCTTAGACCTCGCTTGTCCTGAAGCGGAAGCTGATAACGATGCATATGTCCAATTGTTTAGAGATAGAGGTGTCGATAAAATAAAATACGAACATGAGGGCATCATGATCATTCTTAGAATAGTAACATATATATATTGTCATATGATTTCTTATGCTAGAGTAACAATCTATTCACAATGTAAAGTATGAATCAGAAACTTCACTGAAAACTAACAAACTATAATCTCAGTCATTGAAGCAATTGCAATTTATCATAACATCGGAAAGAGTCAATATAAGAGCTTTTCAGCAACTCCACATACTCAACTATCATTTAGTCTTTCACCATTGCTAACACTCGCGCAATACTTATGGGTATGGAGTTTTAATCGGACACAGAGAAAGATAGGGGCTTATAGTGTTTCCTCCGAACCTTTTACCTCAAGGGTAATGTCAACAATAACAATTCATGCTAACTTACATCCAATTGGATATATATATATATATATATATATATATATATATATATCAGGATCTTTCCAACACAATGTGCTTGCCAAAGGATAAAATGTAAAAAGGAAAGGTGAAGATCACCTTGACTCTTGCAAGGTAAAAGACAAAAGTAAAAGATAGGCCCTTCGCAGAGGGAAGCAGAGGTTGTCATGTGCTTTTATGGTTGGATGCACAAAATCTTAATGCAAAAGAACGTCACTTTATATTGCCACTTGTGATATGGACCTTTATTATACCGTTCGTCGCTTTTATTGCTTCCATATCACAAGATCGTATAAAGTTTATTTTCTCCACACTAATAAATCATACATATTTAGAGAGAAAATTTTTATTGCAATACAACATGACAACTTACTTGAAGGATCTTACTCAATCCATAGGTAGATATGGTGGACTCTCATGGCAAGACTGGGTTTAAGGATATTTGAAAGCACAAGTAGTATCTCTACTTGGTGCAAAGAATTTTGGCTAGCATGAGGGGGAAAAGCAAGCTCAACATGTTGGACGATCCATGACAATATACTTTATTTCGGATATAAGAAAACATAACCCATTACATTGTCTTCCTTGTCCAACGTCAACTCTTTAGCATGTCATATTTTAATGAGTGCTCACAATCATAAAAGATGTCCAAGATAGTATATTTATATGTGAAAACCTCTCTTTCTTTATTACTTCCTACTAATTGCAACGATGACCAAAACTAGGTTCGTCAACTCTCAACAACTTTTATTCATCATACTCTTTAGATGTGAAGTCATTACTCTCCATAAGATCAATATGATATCTTTACTTCTTTTTATGCTTTCTTTTTCTTTTATTCCCT
Source organism: Aegilops tauschii subsp. strangulata (assembly GCF_002575655.3). Classification (NCBI taxonomy): domain Eukaryota; kingdom Viridiplantae; phylum Streptophyta; class Magnoliopsida; order Poales; family Poaceae; genus Aegilops; species Aegilops tauschii. Next base: position 494,986,364 of record NC_053037.3, on the reverse strand, counting down.
CACGATCATAGCAAGATAATCAAGCCCTTGACTCAACACTAATCTTTATTATATATAGCTCACGGACTCGATTACATAGAAGGATCATAAGGCAAAACTCAAAACTAAATCATACTAAAACTTTATTCTACTAGATCAAGATATTACCAAAAGGATCGAACTAAGAAAAACGGTAAAGATAGGAGTGTGATGGTGATACGATACCGGGGCACCTCCCCCAAGCTTGGCAGTTGCCAAGGGGAGTGCCCATACCCATGTGATTATGTCTCTTTTGCTGGTGAAGAAGACGGTGGTGATGATGGATAGTCGCACATCGAGCGTAGGAGATCCTCCAATTTGCGGATAATGCCCTTGAGTGCGATGATATGCTCCTTCAACAAAATATTTTCACGTGTGAGATACTTGTTTTGTATACGAGCTAACTCAATCATCTTGAAAGCTTCGATCTCAGTTAGGGTAAGAAGATTGTGATCAAGTTGAAGGATGTCTTCTTCTTCTGCTGTCGGGGCTTGATCCTCAGTGGCCTTCTTAATCCCATCATCCTTGTTGATCTCCATGGGTTCTTCCCTCTTCAGCTCTATCTTCATTAGCCAAGCATCGTTGTAACCATTGTTGGAGGAGGGGGACGACATGATGCCTGGCCTTGACAACTCTGGCAGAAAACAGCTTGAAACAAAAACAGAGGATATTTGCGTGGTACGGTGGTCAAAACCTTCGGGAGATTATATAATGATTTTTTACCGACCAAAAGAAGTATCGTGCAAGAAAACGGAGTCCGGAGAGCACACGAGGTGCCCACGAGGCAGGGGGCGCACCCAGGGGGTAGGGCGCGCCCTCCACCCTCGTGGACGCCTCGTGTCCTTCCCGGACTACTTCTTATTTTCCTCTTTCCTTAAATATTCCAAAACGGAGAAAAATTGCCATTAGAACTATTTTGGAGTCGGTTTACTTACCGTACCACATACCTATTCCTTTTTGGAGTCTGAAACGTTCTGGAAAGTGTCTCTTATGTATTCTTCCGGGGTTACGGTTTCAATAACATTGGTTTCAACATTTATAGGATTACCTGAGATATAATGTTTAATTCTTTCACTGTTCACCACCTTTGGATTTGTGCCTTCGAAGTTGTTGATTATTATGGCACCGGAACAATAGACCTCGTCGATAACGTAAGGACCTTCCAATTTAGACAGAAGCTTTCCTGCAAAAAATCTTAAACGAGAGTTGAATAGTAACACATAATCACCTACATTAAACTCACGCTTTTGTATCCTTTTGTCATGCCATCTTTTAACCTTTTCTTTAAACAGTTTGTTGGGGATATTACCACTGGGCGTAAACCGGCCAGGAGAGGCCGGGTTAACTTCATAAGTAGTTCATCTGTATCTGAAGCCCATGAAGACAGACGGTGACGCTTCATGAAGGCCTAGGGCCCAAAGCCGGTTTAAGGCATGTAGACACAAACCGGCATTGAGATGTAAACTTGTGTTGTAAGATATGCGTAGCAGAGACTAAGCCGGACACGATTATGAGCCGGCCTCGGAGTCTGTAAACCGACAGGTGTCAACCCATGTATATAAGGGGACGACCCGGCGACGGTTTCGAACAACAGACAACAACTCGAGACTTAGGCAAAGCGTATTCGCTCCCTGGTCATCGAAACCCCATCAATCCCATCACAACTAGACATAGGCTTTTACCTTCATCGAAGGGGCCGAACTAGTATAATACTCTCTTGCATCCCTTGTCCGCTTTAACCCCTTCAAGCTAACCCGTAGCGATGGCTCCACGACTAAGTCCTTTCTCTAGAACATCTGCCGTGACAAAAACACGACAGTTGGCGCCCACCGTGGGGCTATCGCACGATGGTTTCAAGTTCTTGGAGGGCAGCTTCGAAGGACTCAAGGGTTACGCTGTGGGGCGGATGACCAAGAGTCGTCGCGGCAAGCTCTACATCGACGATGCAGGCTGGGGCCCCGAGGCCGGCTCAATCGAGTACAGGTACCGGGTCCCCTTTGGTGGCATACACGTTTTCATTGGCAAGATCGGTGAACCGGGCCCTGAGCCGGACATCTGCACCGACCTCGTCGAAACGGCCCAGCGTGCGAGATCTGCCCGGGTCAAGCCTGTCATGAAGCGTGCCTTCCTGGGGGTTATCCATGGAGGTGAATCTGAGGATAGATCGGAATCTGGTGGTGAGACCCTCGTTTATTCCGGCGATGAGTCATCGACTGGAGAGACCGAGTCGTTATATCAGTTACAAGATGGCCAGATTGGGGGCTGTTCCGATGGCGACAGTATTCTGGTCCACGTTGATCTGCCAAACCGGGTGGCGATTTTCATGGCCAGCACGCAACCGGCGCTCCACTCTTCGACCGCAGCGGCGATGATTTTCGGATCTGCAGCGGCGGCAGCGGCTGGGGCAGGAGGCCCTGTGCGACCGCCAATTCAGGTTCTATCTGATTTGTTTGATGTGTTGGCAACGCTGATGGCGGAGGTTAACCCGGCGGATCAGGATGCACACAATGCGGAAGTCGCGAAAGTGAAAGATCAGATCACCCAGGCAAAAGCCGACTTAGCAGCTGAGGATACCAGGATAGCCGCGGAGCAGGCCGCTTTGGATGCACAAGCTTACCGGATTATGCTGGATCAGAGTGCGTTGAATGAAGTCCTGAAGAGGAGGACCGATCTTGCCTGCCTCCGGTTTATGAAGCTAGAAATCTCTTTAACACCCCAGGAGCAGGAACCAGCAATCCGCCGGTGGTAAACCGGGCAGAGGCACCTGGAGCAGGGGCACCGGTTCAGCCACGTTTGGTGGATCCGCCTCGCCAGAACAACGTTGTGGTACCTCATGTCCCCACACCACCGGGTCATTACTCTAACCCAATGGACAACATTGTCGCTGCCGCTTCACGGCTGGCGGCCATCCCGATCGAAGGCGATTCTCCAGCAGCGGTCGAGACGCGTCGGGTTAAGGAGCTTCTTCAGACAGCCTCGATTCAACAGGAGGCTTATTCATATAGTCGCGATCGGGTTCATTCCACTCCCCGTCCAAGCCGGAGTTACAGCAGGCGTATGGATGAACCGGCAGTATCAAGCAATGCGCGGAACCGTGATCCGCCCCGTGGCCATAACCCGGCGGGTGGTGCCGGTGAGGCTCAGGATGTGGTGGACCGGGCTCGGGCACGCAGAGAGGCCGAGTTAGCGGCACAGCATGAGGCCCGACAGCTTACTCCGGTTCGTCCAACCACATCGGTGGAACCAGGAGTTACGTCTAGTTCCTTGGGAGTGCCATGTCTTGTCCCAGCGTTGCACAATGTGCGCCTACCCAAGGATTTCAAGGGCCCGCGCAAGGTGCCGAATTACACCGCCAATTTATCCCCTAAAACATGGGTTGAAAGCTACGAGATGGCCATGGAGATGCTGGACGTGGATGATGCAGCATGTGCGAAGTACTTTACCATGATGCTAGAAGGAGCGGCCCGCACTTGGCTAAAGAGTTTACTGGCTAGTTCTATCAGGTCATGGGCTGAGTTGAGAGCCCGGTTTGTTCAGAATTTCAAGGATACATGCAAGCAGCCCATGTCAATTGTGGACTTAGCTGCCTGTGTCCAGGAGGAAGGAGAGTCAACAACCCATTGGGTACGCCGGGTTTCGGAGATTTTGCATTCATCAGACCGCATCAACGCTGACACCGCAGTTTTAACACTGGAAGGCAATTGCCGGTTTCAACCCTGAAGTTGAAGTTGGGACGGCTCAAACGTCATTGTAATGACATGGGAACCCTCATGGCTGCACTGGTGAAGTGTGCCGACTCTGATAGTACCAAGGATCCCGAGTCTGACGATGATAAGACAGGGAAGGGAAAGAAGAGCGGCAACGCCAAGGGGCAGCACCACAACCCGGCGGGTCATGGAAACAGTGGCAAGCGTAAAGCGGACCATGGTTTAGACTTTGTGGCTAACACTAATACGCACGACAAGGGCCAGCGGCGTAAGGGTAAACCGCCCCGGCGGAATGGAATGCCGAATCCTAATCCGGATCATTTGTCGTATCTGTTGAACTAGCCCTTTCCAAAGCATGGGACGAAGGAGGAACCATCTACACACCTCTAGAAAGATTGTTATATCATGCAAGAGTTCAAAAATTCTGATTCTTTCCAGTATGAGCAGGGATCAGGAGGCTGTTCGGGCTCTGGCTCTCATGGGCCGGGTTATGGCGGAGGAAATTCCGGTTCGGGATTCCATGGCAATCAGGGTGGACATAACAATCAAAGTAATCAAGGTAACCAAGGTGGCTATAATCATCAGGGCAATCAGCAGCAGCAGCAGTCGGGTTACCAGAGCAACCCGAAGCAATTGAATAGCGGACAGTATCATGTCTTCACCACTAGCTTGGACAAGTGCGATGAGAAGCTTCATAAAAGGATGGTGAATGCCGTTGAACCGGCGGTGCCCCGTTATTTGCGCTGGTCCGAGCAGCCCATTGTGTGGAGTAGAGACGATCATCCACCCCGGGTTGACAATCCGGGTCATCTGGCTCTGGTGGTGGCACCTCCGGTGGGAGGTTATAAGTTCACTAAGGTATTCATGGATGCAGGAAGTAGTATCAATATCCTTTATTATGAAACTTCCCGTCGCATGGGGCTAACAGATAAAAATCTTAAACCGTCCAATACGGTGTTCCATGGTGTGGTGCCTGGTAAGTCGGCATATCCTGTTGGTAAGATAGCTCTGGAGGTGGCTTTTGGAGATGAGCATGACTCGAGATCAGAAACCTTGACCTTTGAAGTGGTAAAAATCAGAAGCCCGTATCATGCCCTATTTGGACGGCCAGCTTATGCTAAGTTTATGGCACGGCCTTGTTATGTCTATCTACAGCTCAAGATGCCGGGTCACAAGGGAACTATAACCGTGCATGGAAGCCGCAAGATTGCTCTGGAGTGTGAGGAAGGTGATGTGGCATATGTTGAGTCAGTTTGTGCAACATAGGAGTTGAAGTTTTACAAAGACAATGTTGATCCGGTAGATATGACTTCATTGAAGAAACCAACTACGGAGCATGATCCGACCCTGAAGTTTAAATCGGCTGATGAGACTAAACTTGTTGACTTTGTGCCTGGCGATTCGTCCAAGCAGTTTAGCATCAGCGCTAACTTGGATCCGAAATAGGAAAGCGCGCTCATCGAGTTAATCCGTGAGAATCGGGACATCTTTCCATGGAAGCCTTCTGACATGCCTGGTGTACCGAGAGAAATAGCTGAGCACACTCTCAATGTTGATCCTAAGTATAAACCGGTCAAGCAGTTTCTCCGCCGGTTCAATGAAGAAAGACACAAAGCTATTGGAGAAGAAGTAGCCAGGCTCTTGGCGGCTGGATTTATCGTTGAAGTATTCTATCCTGAGTGGTTGGCTAATCCGGTGCTGGTCCTCAAGAAGAATGGCACTTGGCGTATGTGTGTGGACTACACAGATCTCAACAAAGCTTGTCCAGCAGATCCTTTTGCCCTCCCCCGTATTGATCAGATTATTGATGCTACGGCGGGTTGTGAGCGGTTAAGTTTTTTGGATGCATATTCTGGTTATCATCAGATCAAAATGGCAGTTACGGACCAGGAGAAGACGGCCTTCAAAACTCCCTTTGGAGCCTTCTGCTATGTGTCCATGCCCTTTGGGCTCAAGAGTGCACAGGCGACTTATCAACGGTGTGTGCAGAATTGTCTTCATAAACAGATCGGCCGCAATGTTCACGCCTATGTGGATGATATTGTGGTGAAATCAAGGAAAAAGGAGACATTGATTGGTGATTTGAAGGAAACCTTTGATAACCTGCGGGTTTATAAAATGATGCTTAATCCGGCCAAGTGCGTCTTTGGTGTACCTGCAGGCAAGCTCTTGGGTTTTTTGGCGTCTAACAGGGGCGTTGAAGCTAATCCGGAAAAAATCAAAGCCATCACCTCCTTGGCTAAACCGAAGTGTATCAATGATGTTCAACGCCTGGCAGGCCGGATTGCCGCGTTGAGCCGTTTTGTCAGACGCCTCGGCGAGAAGGCCATCCCTTTGTATCAGATGCTGAAGAAAACGGATAACTTCGTCTGGAGTGACGCCGCTAATGAAGCATTGGAGGACTTAAAGCGGCAGCTAGCTAATCCGCCGGTTCTCGCTGCTCCGGTTGACAAAGAGCCATTGTTGCTATATGTGGCAGCTAACGCTTGGGCTATTAGTGTGGCTATTGTGTGGAGCGCAAGGAGGCAGGAAAGGAATATCCGGTTCAGCGGCTGTTTTACTATATTAGTGAAGTACTCATTGAATCCAAGCAGAGGTACCCGCATTGGCAAAAATTGGTGTATGGGGTTTTCATGGCAAGCCGGAAGCTTAAGCAGTATTTCCAAGGTCATTTCATCACGGTGGTCAGCTCTGCTCCTTTGGGGGATATAATCCAGAATAGGGAGGCAATTGGTCGGATTGCTAAGTGGGCTATCGAGCTCGGGCCTCACGGGTTGAAATACATACCCCGAACGGCGATCAAATCTCAAGCACTTGTGGATTTCATCAATGATTGGACAGAATTACAAGCACCAGAAGAGAAGCCGGATCACACTTACTGGACTATTCATTTTGATGGGTCCAGGCAATTGGAGGGCTCAGGGGTTGGAGTTGTGTTAACTTCCCCGCGAGGTGATAAGTTTTGTTATGTTCTCCGTTTAATGTTCCCTTGCACTAATAATGCAGCTGAATATGAGGCCTTACTCCATGGTCTTCGGATGGCTAAGGAGATGAATCTCAGCCGAGTTAAATGCTTCAGTGACTCGGATCTGGTGGCTCAACAAGTGTCTGGCACTTGGGATTCCAAGGACCCACTAATGGCAGCATATCGTCGTGAGGTGGATACTGTTGCAGGTCACTTCAAAGTTTATCAGGTGGATCATGTGGACCGGCGGAAGAATGAAGCAGCAGACGCTTTAAGCCGCCTGGGCTCCCAACGTAAACAGGTTCCACCTAATGTCTTCCTAGATGTTTTGCATAATCCGTCCGTGAAGCTCCCTGGTGAAGAGGATTTGGCTGTTCCTGATCTGGAGGCTTAGTTGGTGGCGGCTTTACATGTTATCCTGGATTGGACGGTTCCGTATCTGGCGTATATAAACCGGGGCGAGTTACCAGAGGATGAAACTTTGGCCAGGCAGATAACCTGGCGGTCCAAGTCCATAACTATTATCAATGGAGAGTTGCATCATTGCAGTGTGACAGGGGCATTTCAACGCTGTGTATCTCCTGATGAAGGCCGTGAAATTTTGCGTGAGATCCACGAAGGAGATTGTGGACACCACGCCGGTTCAAAATCTTTGGTGGCCAAGGCGTTTTGTCATGGTTTCTATTGGTTGACAGCTCATGCTGATGCCGAGGACTTGGTTAAAATATGTGATGGCTGTCAGAAATTCTCACGGCGTGCTCATGTACCAACTCAAGAATTGAGGATGATTCCAATCACCTGGCCATTTGCAACTTGGGGGCTGGATATGGTTGGGCCTTTCAAGAGGTCCAAGGATAAGAAGACCCACCTTTTGGTGGCGGTTGATAAGTTCATGAAGTGGGTGGAGGTAGAGCCAGTTAGTAAGTGTGATGCAGCCACGGCAGTTCAATTCATCAAAAAGGTGATCTTCCGGTTTGGTTTTCCACACAGCATTATAACAGACAATGGTACCAATCTGTCAAAGGGTGCCATGAAGGAGTTCTGTCAACGTGAGCACATCCGGCTTGACGTGTCATCAGTGGCTCACCCCCAGTCCAATGGTCAAGCGGAGAGGGCCAATCAAGAGATCTTGAGAGGCATCAAACCCCGGCTTATGGTTCTTTTGCAACGGACGCCGGGTTGTTGGGTTGAGGAGTTACCTTCAGTGTTATGGAGCATCAATACCACACCCAACAGATCGACAGGCTACACGCCGTTCTTCATGGTTTATGGAGCAGAAGCGGTTCTTCCTAGTGACATCCGTCATGACTTGCCTCGTGTAGTGACATATGTTGAAGCGGATAAGGAGAAGGCACGGCAGGAAGCTCTTGACCTGTTAGATGAGGAGCGTGACATGGCGGCAGCCCGTTCGGCGATTTATCAGCAAGATCTGCGTCGTTATCATAGCCGCCGGGTTAGAACCAGAACCCTTCAAGAAGGAGATTTGGTGCTTTGACTCATCCAGGACCAGACGGATATGCACAAGCTATCCCCCCTTGGGAAGGGCCTTTTGTGGTCAGCAAGAATTTGCACAATGGGTCGTACTACCTAATCGATGTTCGAGAGCGCAAAGACTCACGTAAATCGGAGGAGGAGACCAACCGCCGTGGAATATTGCTCATCTTCGGCCCTACTATACTTGAGCTACAGGCTCTACTTATGTACATATTATGACATTGTATATATTATGATCAATATAATAAACCGGAACCTCAGCTAAAGCGGGGTATCTGTTGTTTTCTTACATCACGTGTGGTTACGTGGAGCTTACAAAGCGGCGTCCGGTTTACCCCTTGATTTAGCTTCTTAAATCTTGATATCAGATCACTTGGGGGCTTGGTCGTATCCGAACCATAGCTACACCTCTTGATCGGTGCAATGCCACAGCATCACTTGGGAGCATGGTTGAACCCGAACCATGGCTACGCCTCTTGATCGGCGTAAAGCCACAGAATCACTTGGGGGCTTGGTCGTATCCGAACCATAGCCACGCCTCTTGATCGGCGTAATGCCACATCATCACTTGGGAGCATGGTCGAACCCGAACCATGGCTACGCCTCTTGATCAGCGTAAAGCCACAGAATCACTTGGGGGCTTGGTCGAACCCGAACCATAGCAATGCCTTTTGATCGGCGTAATGCCACAGCATCACTTGGGGGCTTGGTCGAACCCGAACCATAGCAACACCTCTTGATCAAATTTGGGGCCTGGCAGCCCGTGAAAAGCCTCGACTACAACGGTTTTATTTTCCTTTTGCTAAGTTTCTTTTTCTTTTGCTAAGATTTGTGATGTTTTCAAACCAGTGTTTATCAACCCGATTGGGCTGTCAACTACAAGTTGTCAGTACATGACCAAGTTATAATCCGGAGACTATCAGCCCGGTCAGGTTTTGACTCATAGTCACCAGTATGGAATAAGCCGGTGTTTATCACAACCCGGAACGGTTTTGTTGTAAACCGGCATTATATAACAGGAGATACTTTTACTCCGGATTAAGGTTATTACCTTCATTACAAGGTTGGTCAGCCAACACTATGCCTAAAGGTCGCAGGTATCATATATTTCCATGCTTGGTTATCTTTTACAACCTTGGTTATAAAACTTGGTCATATATATAGTTGGGTATCATGACCCGCCCGGTGGTAAACCGCCAGGGCGCTTTACGCTTTTTATCTGTAGGAACAATTGGAATAAATAACTATGGATTATGAACATCATATCTCAAAGCATGGCGGATTAACACGCATCAGTTGTAGATAAATATGCACGAAGGCATAACAGACCAAGTGTTTTAACTAGCCTATTACAAGGCATTTCAATACCCAAAGGAATAATTGTTTCTCAATAAACATTGCAGTATGGAAGGATAAACCGGCCCCGGGGTTATGATCACTGAGCAGCTTGACCTGACGGCTGCGGGTCATCTTGCACCGGTTCTTCTTCTTCGTCCCTACCCAGCGGCTGGAAGTCAACAGTTGTCCAGTCGATCCCAGTTAAAGCTTGGAACACAGCTTCATCGCTTATAAGGGTGGACAGTTCAACATCAGGGGCATAAGTGTGCTTACGGATTGGAGGGATCAGGCTTTGAGCTTCAGGAGCTGGTGCAGCAGCCCGCTTGTTATTGATATCATAACTAGCCTGATAATGTGAAAGATCAGCTTCGTCAGCAAGTTGACAAGCTAGTGGACGTACTTCCCGGTTTATGGCGCGGAGATCTTCAGTGCAAAATTCTGATCCGTCTTCTTTCAAGCTTGGGTAGCCTTTAGCCACGTCCGTCGGATCAAGATCAGGCACCCATGCTTTTGCCCGGGTTAGCGCGGTCAGAGCGCCAGCCCTTGTAGCAGACCTCTTCAGCTCTTCTATCTGGGCGGGCAGCATAGATAGCCTGTCTAAGGTATCCTTGATCAACGTCGCGGGTGGCTTATTGTGCGAAGCGGTGCAGATAATCCGTTGTGCGCCGGTATACAGTTGCTCTATCAGCGTGTAGGCAGCTTTCAACTTCTTCTGCACATCAGAGCCCAGATGGCTAATGCGGGTTCCTGTATCATTACAAACATCAGTAAACCAACAACACATGAGAGGATATGTTGAAAGCATAAAGGAAGGATGCTTACCAAACACAGCAGCGGTCATAGCATGCACTTGCCGCTTTACACCAGTCAGCTCGTCAACCACCGGTTTAAGAGCGGCTTCTGCGTTTTCAACCCTTTTTATCAAAGCGGCTTTTTCAGCCTCCCAATCCGCCCGCTCTTTGTTGAAGCCCTCTTTTAGTTTCTCCATTGCGCCTAAAGCGCCGGTCAACTCTTCCTTCGCTTTGGAGGCTTCAGCTTGCTGGGTTTTGATGTTCTCTTGCAGATCAGCGGTTTGGCGTTCCTTCTTGCTCAGCTCTGCCTGTAAAGAGACAGATACATAATGAGTTGACAGTACATATTTGAAGTACCAAGCAGATAACAAGTTATGCCCTTAGTACTTGGGGGCTAATGCATATTTGCTTTTACTCAGAAATTTTTACAAGTCCCAAGCACAATACAAGTATTAAGCTTGGCACTTGGGGGCTAATGTGTGTTTGCTCAAAAAGCTGTTGATATGGGAATTCTTCTACAGTCCCGGTTCATCTTTATAAAGGTAAACCGGCCCTTGGGGACTATACCGGCAAAAGAGCAGTATGGCAAATTTTAAGGAACCGGTTCATTTTAACAAGGTAATCCGGTCCCCGGAGGCTAAATAGGCAAAGTTAAGTTATGACAAAAGTCCCAGTTTAGATTGGTATCATAAACCGTCACTTGGGAGCTACTACGAATCGATGAACTGCAATTGCACAAAGGAGAAAAACAGTAGTTACCTCATATCGCTCCTTCATCAAGTTTACCAAACTAGCTTCATAGTCACGGCTGGTATACAGACGGTTCAATAAGCCAGAGTGATTATCTTGAACACTGAGGTTGGCGAAGCTTGATAAATGGGCATTCCATTTGCCTTTGCCGATAGCAGAGAGATCATCCTTGGCAGTATGCTTTGACAAAGCTACAGGGTTGCCTGGAGTGGAGTGGCCAGTGCCAGTAATCATAACGTCATCATCTTGTTCATCAGCAGCTCTTGCCGGAGTTGGCGGTTTATCAGTGTCCTTCGATGGACTGACCGATTTGTCACTAGTTCGGACAGGGCTGGTTGGCCGGTCTGCATGACTTGTAGTATCAACTTGCACTTGTTCAGCAAGGAAATCATGGTCTTGAAGCGGCGGATCGTGAAGCATGGCGTCAGCATCGGTTTCTTCCAGATCTAGAGTTGTTTCCGGTTCAGCAGCTACATTATCATCAGTCGGTTTGTTCAACCGAGCTTTCTTGCTGGGTCTTGGCTTGGCGCTGCGAAAAGATAAGACATAAGGATCAGTACAGTATGAAAAGATAACATATCAAGAATAAAGACATGTGCATAACTCACCCAGGAACTGTTTTGAGGGGTGGAAGCTGTGTGGCCGAAGACTCGCCAGAGGATGAGTGATAAGTACCCTGATAATTTGAATCAGACGGGTTAAGAGGCTGGCGAAAACAACCTGCTTTTGGGCATGAAGTATCAATGGGATAAGAGACCTCTGATCGGCATTTCCGAACCGGACTGTTCGGCAAACCGGCGGAGGTAACTACCTGGCCGCTGTGCCTGGTTGTACGGCGAGCTTCATGCTGCTGCGTCTTCAAAAGAAAGTTTGGATCCAAATAAGCAAGAGGGTGAGAAAATTTTACTTACCGGTTTTGCTTGATGGATTTTTTATGTTGGCAGAGGATCTGAATCGGAGGAAAGAATAGTTACCTCTACGTCTTCAGCGTGACTGCCTTCAGCGTCGTCCTGATAATAATCATTGTCAATGAGATGTACGAAAAATGAACCAAGAGAGTCAAGTTCTACCTCTGATTCCGGATTATGCACATTGTCATCAGTTGGTAGATCGGAGGATGCAGTGGTCCTTCTCTTGGCAGGTTTCTTAACAACCTTGGCCTTTGGACGAACTGGCTTGACCGGTTTGTCTTGCGGTTTTGCCAGTTTATCTTGTGATGGTTTCTTGTTCCAGAACGGATCATCACCCTGTCAGAAAATAATCACACTCTCAGAGAATATTTGGACAGAAGCAAATTCAGATACGAAGGATTGTATGATTCTTACAGCTGGTGGTTTGTTGAAGGTGTAGAAACAGAGTAGTCCAATTTGGGCACAGACGGCCTCTGGTTCGTTCAGTATTCTCTTTACAGCCTCAGTGACTTCTTCGTCTGTAAGCTGAATATCAATGTGCCGCTGAGCATCCTTCAGACTACCCTTGTACTCACACATCAAACCGGGGCGCCGACTTAAGGGCAGAATGCTCCAGCTTATCCAGCAACGAGCAAGATCAACTCCTGTCAAACCATTCGCCATGAAGGCTCTAAGCTTTGATAGTTGGGGAGCATAGTTGGCCCATTCTCTTGCTATCAATCTCTGAGGAAACGGGTGTGTGTTGCTCAGGCGTTCAGGGCGGTAACCCGACAGGGGGTTTTCATCAGATGGAGAGGTATCCATGCAGTAAAACCAAGTTTGGTTCCACTCTTTGGGGTGACTGTGGAATTTGGGATGGGGGAAGGTGACTTCTTTCCTCTTCTGAACCCCCATTCCGCCCAGTTTTGTATTGGGTCCATCTAAGAACTCGGTGCGATGGTTTAAGTGAAAGAAATCCCTAAACAGTTCGACTGTAGGTTCCTCTTGCAGATAAGCTTCACAGAATACTTGGAAATGGCAGATGTTGGTAACAGAGTTGGGACCGATGTCTTGAGGGCGCAGCTGAAAATTGGCTAGCACATCTCGGAAATTTTTTGAACCGAGAGGGCTAAAACCTCGTCAAGATGGTCAGCAAACAGGACTACTTCTCCATCCTTGGGTGTAGGAGGATTTTCGGGGCCAGGTACCCTCCAGTGGATGACATCTTTCTTGGCTAAGGCGCCCGTTTTAACAAGGTTGCTTAATTGCTCCTCGGTTACTCGAGAGGGAGACCAATTGCACTCATAAACTTGTTTAGCCATGACAAGGAAAATCTAAAATATGAGTATTACCGGTTTAAGATTTACAGTGGACAACTATACAGCGGTATGAGGATAGTAGCATATTCATAAACCGGAGTCTGGCAATGGAACGGTGTAATGCATTGGCGGTTCAACAGGGGACTAATGGTATCTACCGGGTCATCATTTTTTCTGTGAGGTTAAACCGGCCAATCTGGTATTCAGACTGTGTAAGAGAAGGAAGAAACAAGTTTCACATCTTGCCATGGTAATTTCAGATCTACCGTGCATAGGAAAAACAAAATATATTCTGACCTAAATTCCAGTGTACTAAAGGTTCACCAAGATGAGATGAGTTGGATATCAAACAGGTGCTGAAACTGCTAAAGCGCGAGATCTATGTGGTTTAAAGTACTACCGCACGAGACCTATGTGGTTTTTGGATCTAACCCATGGATAAACATAAGGGAAAAGAAGGGCAGCGACGAACACCGATGAACGACAGAAACCCTAAGTGCAGATCTATGGAAAGAGAAAGGGGAGACTTACGGATGCTGTTGAGCAGCGGCGGCGCGCGGAGGAGCTTTGGTACGTTCAGGTCGATGCAGCGGCCAAGGTTGGTGCAGCAGTCGAAGGTTGATGGCGGCGGCTGAGGTCGAAGGTTCGGGCGTCGCGAGGAGGAAGATGAAGCGAAGAGGCACGAGGGGGAAACTGGAAAGACCTCTGGCCCTATTTATAAGGAGATAAAACGACATATGCGAAAATCAAGGAGCCGGATTTTTGGGTATAAGGTGATGCTGTCGCCTCAATTGTCGGAGGCTCGTTAATGACAGGTGACGTCACGGCGGTTTACCAAGATCCTAGAAGATGATGTCATGGCGGTTTACAAGACTGTGTGAAGATGTTGAAGAAGAAATTTTCTCAAGTATTGAGGATTGACATGAACCAGTTCAAATCAATCTGGGGCCTAATGTTGGGGATATTACCACTGGGCGTAAACTGGCCAGGAGAGGCCGGGTTAACTTCGTAAGTAGTTCATCTGTATCTGAAGCCCATGAAGACAGACGGTGACGCTTCATGAAGGCCCAGGGCCCAAAGCCGGTTTAAGGCATGTAGACACAAACCGGCATTGAGATGTAAACTTGTGTTGTAAGATATGCGTAGCAGAGACCGAGCCGGACACGATTATGAGCCGGCCTCGGAGTCTGTAAACCGATGGGCGTCAACCCATGTATATAAGGGGACGACCCGGCGACGGTTCAGAACAACAGACAACAACTCGAGACTCAGGCAAAGCGTATTCGCTCCTTGGTCATCGAAACCCCATCAATCCCATCACAACTAGACGTAGGCTTTTACCTTCATCGAAGGGGCCGAACTAGTATAAAACTCTCTTGCGTCCCTTGTCCGCTTTAACCCCTTCAAGCTTACCCGTAGCGATGGCTCCACGACTAAGTCCTTTCTCTAGGACATCTGCCGTGACAAAACCACGACAAGTTTGGCATTCTCATAGGCTTCAGTTCTCCATTCATCAAGTGAGCTAATGTGAAATAACCTCTTCTCACTGGCAAGTTTGAAATTATAATTAAGCTCTTTAATGGCCCGATATGCCTTATGTTCTAGTTCGAGAGGTAAGTGACATGCTTTTCCATAAACCATTTTATACGGAGACATACCCATAGGATTTTTATATGCAGTTCTATAGGCCCATAATGCATCATCAAGTTTCTTAGACCAATGCTTTCTAGATCTATTAACAGTCTTTTGCAAAATTAATTTGAGTTCTCTGTTACTCAATTCTACTTGACCACTAGACTGCGGGTGATACGGAGATGCAATTCTATGATTAACATCATACTTAGCAAGCATTTTACGAAAGGCACCATGAATAAAATGTGAACCACCAGCAGTCATTAAATATCTAGGGACTCCAAACCTCAGAAAAATAACTTCTTTAAGCATCTTAATAGAGGTGTTATGATCAGCACTACTAGTTGGAATAGCTTCTACCCACTTAGTAACATAATCAACAGCAACTAAAATATGTGTATACCCGTTAGAGGAAGGAAACGGTCCCATATAATCAAAGCCCCAAACATCAAATGGTTCAATAACAAGTGAATAATTCATAGGCATTTCTTGACGTCTGCTAATATTACCAATTCTTTGACATTCATCACAAGATAGACAAACTTACGGGCATCTTTGAAGAGAGTATGCCAATAAAACTGGATTGCAATACCTTATGTGCAGTTCTATCTCCAGCATGGTGTCCTCCATAAGCTTCGGAGTGACACTTGCGTAGGATCTGTTCCTGTTCATGCTCAGGTATACAACGTCTAATAACACCATCTACTCCTTCTTTATAAAGGTGCGAGTCATCCTAGAAGTAATGTCTTAAATCATAGAAAAACTTTTTCTTTTGCTGGTATGTGAAACTAGGTGGTATAAATTTAGCAACAATGTAATTAGCATAATCAGCATACCATGGAGCAGTGCGAGAAGCATTTATGACAGCTAATTGTTCATCAGGAAAGCTATCATCAATCGGTAGTGGGTCATCAAGAATATTCTCTAACCTAGACAAGTTGTCTGCAACGGGGTTCTCAGCTCCATTTCTATCAATAATATGCAAGTCAAATTCTTGTAGCAAGAGAACCCATCTAATAAGTCTAGGTTTAGCATCTTTCTTTTCCATAAGATATTTAATAGCAGCATGATCAGTGTGAACAGTTACTTTAGAATCAACAATATAAGGTCTGAACTTATCACAAGCAAATACAACTGCTAACAATTCTTTTTCAGTGGTAGCATAATTTCTCTGGGCATTGTCTAGAGTTTTACTAGCATATTGAATAACATTTAATTTCTTATCAACTCTTTATCCTAGAACAACCCCTACAGCATAATCGCTAGCATCACACATAATTTCAAAGGGTAAATTCCAATCAGGTGGCTGAACAATAGGTGCAGAAATCAAGACTTTCTTAAGTATTTCAAATGCTTCTACACAATCATCATCAAAGACAAAAGGAATATCTTTTTGTAAGAGGTTAGTCAGAGGCCTGGAGATTTTGGAGAAGTCCTTAATGAACCTCCTATAAAAACCGGCATCACCAAGGAAACTTCTTATACCTTTAATGTCCTTGGGACACGGCATCTTTTCAATAGCATCAACTTTAGCTTTGTCAACTTCGATACCTCTTTTAGAAATTTTATGCCCCAAGACAATACCTTCATTAACCATAAAGTGGCACTTCTCCCAATTCAAGACAAGGTTAGTTTCTTCACATCTCTACAAAACTCGATCAAGGTTGCTCAAGAAATCATCAAAAGAAGTTCCATATACGGAGAAATCATCCATGAAAACCTCAACAATCTTTTCACAAAAATAAGAGAATATAGCCATCATGCATCTTTGAAAGGTAGCAGGTGCATTGCATAAACCAAAATGCATACATCTATAAGCAAAGGTACCGAAAGGGCAAGTAAAAGTAGTATGTTCTTGATCCTCTTTTGACATAGGTATTTGAGAGAAACCGGAATAACCATCTAGAAAGCAAAAATGTGTATGTTTGGATAATCTTTCTAGCATTTGATCAATAAAAGGTAAAGGGTAATGATCCTTTTTAGTAGCTTTATTTAATTTGCGGAAATCAATTACCATTCTATAACCTGTAATAATTCTTTGTGGGATCAATTCATCTTTATCATTAGGAACAACACTAATACCTCCCTTCTTAGGGACACAATGGACATGACTTACCCACGGACTATCAGCAACGGGATAAATTATACCTGCCTCCAGAAGCTTTAGTATTTCTTTCCTTACCACTTCTTTCATCTTAGGATTTAACCGTCGTTGGTGATCAACAACTGGTTTAGCGTCTTTCTCCAGTTTTATTTTGTGTTGGCATAGAGTGGGACTAATGCCCTTAAGGTCATCAAGAGTATATCCAATAGCAGCACGGTGCTTCTTCAGAGTTTTCAATAATTTATTTTCTTCATGCTCTCAAAGGTTAGCACTAATAATAAAAGGATATATCTTCTTTTCATCAAGATAAGCATATTTAAGAGTATCGGGTAATGGTTTAAGCTCGAACACGGGATCACCCTTGGGTGGAGGGGGATCCCCTAGTATTTCAACAGGCAAGTTGTGTTTCAAAATAGGTCCCTGTTTAAAGAATACTTCATCTATTTCCCTTCTTTCATTCATAAACATATCATTTTCATGGTCTAGCAAATATTGTTCTAAAGGGTCATTAGGAGGCACGACAATAGGAGCAAGACCAATAATTTCATCTTTACTAGGCAGTTCCTCATCACGGGGTTGTCTACGAAATTTAGGAAAGTTAAACTCATGATACATATCCCCAAACCAATAGTAAAAACATCCTTTTCGCAATCTATCCTAGCATTAACAGTATTCAAGAATGGTCTACCAAATATAATGGGACAAAAGTTATCTTGTGGGGAACCAAGAACAAGAAATTAGCAGGATATTTAACTTTCCCACACAAGACTTCAACATCTCTAACAATCCCAACTGGTGAAATAGTGTCTCTATTGGCAAGCTTAATTGTAACATCAATTTCTTTGTATAAGGAATGAGGTATTGCACTTGCACTAGCACCCATATCACATAAGCGATGGTAACAATGATCTCCTATCTTAATAGAAATAACGGGCATGCCTACAAGAGGTCTATGTTTATTTTTAGTATCAGGCCTAGCAATCCTAGCAGCTTCATTACAGAAGTAAATAACATGCCCATCAATATTATCAGCCAAGAGATCTTTAACCATAGCAATACTAGGTTCAAATTTAATTTTCTCAGGGGGTTTGGGTGTCTTAATATCACTTTTATTGACCATAGTTGAAGCTTTAGCATGATCCTTTATTCTAACAGGGAAAGGTGGTTTCTCAATATAAGTAGTAGGAACGACAGGATCATTATAAGTGATAGTCTTTTCTTCAACTTTAATAGGTGCAACTACTTTTACTTCAATGGGAGGATTATGTTTAAACCACTGCTCCTTAGGCAGATCAACATGAGTAGCAAAGGATTCACAGAAAGAAGCTACTATCTTAGAGTCAAGTCCATATTCAGTGCTAAATTCACGGAAAACATCAGTATCCATAAAAGATTTAACACAATCAAACTTAGGGTTTACACCTGACTCCTTACCTTCGTCGAGATCCCAATCTTCAGAGTTGAGTTTAATTCTTTCCAATAAATCCCATTTGAATTCAATAGTCTTCATCATAAAAGAGTCAGTACAAGAAGTATCGACCATGGAGCGATTATTGAGAGAAAGCTGAGCATAAATCTTTTGAATAATCATTTCTCTGGAGAGCTCATGATTGGGCATGAATATAAAATTGACTTAAGCCTCCCCCAAGCTTGAGCGATGCTTTCTCCTTCGCGAGGCTAAAAATTATATATATAATTACAATCACGATGAACAAGATTGTGACGCCCCGAGACTGATGATCCAGAGGCCTTCCATGTTTTGCGTGACCGTCGTGTGTTCTATTGTTATTTGTTTGTTGCATTCATCATTTCATCATGGCATCATCCGCATTGCATCGGCACTCGTTGCTGTCATTGTTTTTAAAACTTGCATCCACTCATAGTTGTCGTGTCCCCCCTTGCTTTTGCTGACCGATCCGAGGCCAACCTTGTTCTTCCTTTTTTCCCTCTTGCCTAAACCGGAGTCTCTCTGTACAGTGCTCAAACCTCTCGCGCGCGTCTGAAAGCTGTCCCGAACCCGACCCGGGCAGTCGTCACCGTTGGATTCGGATCATCCCCAACCATCTTCGTTTCTTATTTAGACTTTCCTAGCCTATATATTCTCGATCGTCAGATTTTGATCGGATGATCCAACTCCCCTCTTTTCCCATATATATAGTCTATCCCTAGTTCATTTTGGACCTAACCCTATTTCCTAGGGATCCTCCCCAGTCTCCGCCACTTCGTTTCCTCGGGATCCCTCCCGATCCAAATCCTCCCCGACAGCCTCCCTCAACTTGCGCGGTCGACCAATCGGCTCGCCCAAGCCCCGAGCTCCTCCGCTGTTCCCTGCCCGAGATCCTCGCCACGCCAGTATCCTCGGAGGCCCGAGCCTCCCCGTGCTCCTCCACCTCGCCTCATCTCCGGCCACCTCGACAGCCCCGCCGCCGGCTGACCGAACTAGCAGGACCGTCGCGTCCCTCTCCTCTGCTTCCTCCCGTTTCCCTTCTTCCCGTATCTCTCTCTCACCTCGTGGTCTCTCTCTCTCTTTCTTCTTCAGGGCCAACATGATCTGCGCTCGACTACATGGATGGCCGCCGCCCCGGGCGTCGCTAGGAACCTCCTCGTCGGCGTGATCCCGCGAGTCTCTGTCGCCCATGCTCCACCACTTCCCCTCGAGCTCCTCCAGTCCGCACGGCTCCGTTGCCCCGTCAAGTTCCTGAAGCCGTCTTTGCCTGCTGCTGTTTCCTGTATCGCCCCGCGCTCGCCGCTACCTTGAGCCACCCGAGGTCTTCCTCCTCGCCGCCGCTGCTCCAGCGAGCAGCACTAGGTCGCGGTGCCCCTGCCCTCCATCTCTCCCTTCAGCTCCCTCCTCTCACATCTCTCTCTCTGAACCAGGACGCCGCCGCCATGGCCTCAGCTCCCCGCCCGCCTCCGGCCACGTCCTCGACAGGATCCGCCGGGTCCCCATCGCCGCGCCAAGTCCCCAGCGTCGAGCCGCCGCCCTACTGCCAAGTTCTGCCGCTGCCGCTGCAAGTCCCACGCCACCGCTGCTCTGCTCCCTGTCGTGCAGAGGAGGACGGCGCCTCTGCCTCGAGTCGTTCGAGCGCACGTCGCGCTCGTTGACTGATCGCTGACCGCGCCTGGGCCTGCCTCGCGCACCCAGACCCAACTCACCTCTGCCTCGCTCACGGGCCTCTTCCTCGTTCGGCCCATCCAGATATGGCCGCTAGGTGAGCATCCCAGCCAGCCCAGTTTCGTCCAGTTTTGGCCCGTGATGTTTTTTTTCCGTGCCTGCGAATTTGTCCAATAATCCAGAAAACTGCAGTTTTACAGAAAAACCCTCATGTTCATGCATTTAATAACTCCACAACTGTGCATCATATGTAAATAATCTATATATGAAAATTGCTTAGTTTTTCATCTAGTTTCATAATCTACCACTTTCATCCATGTTAAAAATGTTTAAATATGCTATTTGCATTTAATTTGCTCATATGACATGTTAAAATGGTTTATTTCATAACTAATTAACCATAGCTCCGAATTTAACAAACTTTAGATGTAAATGGGGTAGAATAATGCATAGTTTAACATGGTAGCATTACTTTGCATGTTTAACAACTCTAAAATATGCTTTAGGACAGAACAGTACCAAATCTAAAATACGGACATGAGGATTTTCCGGAATTGTTGTTTGTAGTTCCGGCCTCATTTAAACTTCCCTAAATAGTTAGTTTATTTATTGCTTCACCTGGTGTCATGGTTAACAACGTTTAATATTGTTGGGTACATAAACAAGAGAGAACTAAATACTTGATGTGGTGTTTCGTCAATATGCAACTCGTTGCATATTGAGCTCCACTTAATTTGTAGTGTTGTTTGTTGCACTTTGCCATGCCATGCATCTTTAAACCGGACATGCATCATACTTGTTTGTGCATCATGCCATGTGTATGTGGTGGTTGTTTACTATGTTATTTGTTTCTTTCCGAGTTGCTTCTCTCGTTAGCTTCGGTTTTGTTCTGGAGTTGTGAGGATTCGTTCGACTACATCCGTTTGTCTTCTTCATGGACCCGTTCTTCTTCCTAGCGGGATTTCAGGCAAGATGACCATACCCTCGAAATCACTTCTATCTTTGCTTGCTATTTGTTCGCTCTATTGCTATGCCACGCTACCTACCACTTGCTATATCATGCCTTCCACATTTCCATGTCAATCCTCTAACCATCCTTTCCTAGCAAACCGTTGTTTGGCTAAGTTACCGCTTTTGCTCAGCCCTTCTTATAGCGTTGCTAGTTGCAGGTGAAGTTGAAGTTGGTTCCATGTTGGAACATGGATATGTTGGGATATCAAAATATCTCTTATTTAATTAATGCATCTATATATATTTTGGTAAAGGGTGGAAGGCTCAGCCTTATGCCTGGTGTTTTGTTCCACTCTTGCCGCCCTAGTTTCCGTCATACCGGTGTTATGTTCCTTGATTTTGCGTTCCTTACACGGTTGGGGATTTATGGGACCCCCTTGATAGTTCGCTTTGAATAAAACTCCTCCAGCAAGGCCCAAACTTGGTTTTACATTTGCCTACCTAAGCCTTTCCCTTGGGTTTTCGCGAGCCCGAGGGTCATCTTATTTTACCCCCGGGCCAACGCTCGTCGTGAGTGTTGGTCCAACCTGTCAACCACTGGTGGCCACCAGGGGCAACTCTGGGCTCGCCTACCGGAAGTTCGGACAATCCGGTGTGCCCTGAGAACGAGATATGTGCAGCTCCTATCGGGATTTGTCGGCACATTCGGGCGGCTTTGCTGGTCTTGTTTTACCACTGTCGAAATGTCTTGTAACCGGGATTCCGAGACTGATCGGGTCTTCCCGGGGAAGGAATATCCTTCGTTGACCGTGAGAGCTTATGATGGGCTAAGTTGGGACACCCCTGCAGGGTATAAACTTTTGAGAGCCGTACCCGCGGTTATGTGGCAGATGGGAATTTTTTAATATCCAGTTGTAGAGAACTTGACACTTGACTTAATTAAAATGCATCAACCACGTGTGTAGCCGTGATGGTCTCTTTGCGGCGAAGTCCGGGAAGTGAACACGGTTTGGGTTATGTATGAACGGAAGTAGCTTCAGGATCACTTCTTGATCACTTCTAGCTTCTCGACCGTTGTGTTGCTTCTCTTCTCGCTCTTATTTGCGTATGTTAGCCACCATATTTGCTTAGTGCTTGCTGCAGCTCCACCTCATTACCCCTTTCCTACCCATAAGTTTAAATAGTCTTGATCTCGCGGGTGTGAGATTGCTGAGTCCTCGTGACTCACAGATTCTACCAAAACAGTTGCAGGTGCCGACGATACCAGTGCAGGTGACGCAACCGAGCTCAAGTGGGAGTTCGACGAGGACCTTGGTCGTTACTATGTTTCGTTTCCTGATGATCAGTAGTGGCGCCCAGTTGGGACGATCGGGGATCTAGCATTTGGGGTTGTCTTCTTTTATTTTGGTTTCATAGTCGGACCTTGATTGTACTCTGAATGATGTATGTTTAATTTATGTATTGTGTGATGTGGCGACTTTAAGCCAACGCTTTATCCCATTCTTGTTCATTACATGGGATTGTGTGAAGATGACCCTTCTTGCGACAAAACCACCATGCGGTTATGCCTCCAAGTCGTGCCTCGACACGTGGGAGATATAGCCGCATCGTGGGCGTTACAAGTTGGTAATCAGAGCCATCCGCGACTTAGGAGCCCCATGCTTGATTGAATCGCTGACGTTGTGGAGTCTAGAAAAAAATGTTTTGAGTCTTAGGATTATATATATCGGAGAGTAGGATTCTTTTTACTCCCCAGTCCCTTCGTCGCTCTGGTGAGGCCTCCTGACGTAGATGTTTTGTCTTTCCTCTCCTCAAATTTCACAAAAAAATATTTTAGGATCACGCGGGTATCTTGGAATCGTTTCGATGGTTTTGTGACGAGAACATTGTTCTTGGTGCCTCCTGAAATTTAGGGGTTGTAGTAGTGTCCCGGGCAGTTGAGCTCCGAGGTGTTGTCGTCACAATTTTATCGTTGCAGTTCTGGAATACCTGAGTTTCGCCGACATCAAAAATCTCTTTTATGCAGTTGTTGGTGAGATCACCTCGACACCACCCAGTACTGGGGCGGGAGTTCGGGAGTATTGCCATAGCTCGTATAACGGATGCTTTTGGAAGGTTGAGGTACACGATTTCCGGAGTTTTCTTGGTTACGTGTTGACGGATGGATACAGCTGGATCTAGGTATTGTTAGTTTGGGTGAGATATATTGCGTCCCCTGTATCCCCAACACCAGATTGCATAACCAGAAAGTTTCGGGAGTTTATAAGTGGGAATTCAAGTATCTTGTAGGATATTTTTCCAACACACACATGATACGATATGGGATTGGGTAAATCTCTATCATATGTATTTGTTCCGGCTTATTCTATGAGCCAATCCTTTGTTTTTTTAAGGTGTGGTATTCGAGTTGCTTCATTGTCAAGTGTTGATTCCATACCTTTTCTAAGCAGTGTTCTCATATTTCTATGTGGATGCTAATCCTTCTTGATCATCAAGGTTGTCTTTTCAATTCTTTTCAACCGGTGTGCTTCTCTTCAAGTGGATCCGATCATTGCAACATTCGCAAGATCATCCCTCAGTTTTTTCTCAATGGTGTTTGTTTCAACCGTCCCAAGTTGCCTTTGTTTTTCCCGCCCTCCCACCCTTTTCGTCAAGGAATCAGATTTCTTAACCAAGTATCCATCTTATAGATGGGAAGTCTCTCCATTCTTTTCCGTCAATGTTCTTATCCGGTGATTCTCAGGAAGAGACTAACAGAGCCTTAACTTCATCATTATTCGTTCTCTTTCTTCTCCAGTGGATTAAATTCAAGCTTTGTTGATCATATCTTTTCCTCGTTTCAAATGTTTTCTCGTACCGGTGCACCTCTTAATCATCCACTTATCGCTATTCAATTGTTCCGGAGTGATGAAGATATCTTAGAAGATTCAAGTTTCCACTCTCAATTCACTCAAGTTCTTTTGAGGATGCTTTAATTCAACCGGTGCAATCTCTCTTTTCAAGAAATCGTTCAACGGTGGTTCTTTTGAGTGGGCCCTAACCCACATGTCTTTTCCCAGGATCTTACCTGACTCTTCTAATTTTTCCGGAGCTTCTAAAAATTCTTTTCAAAGTTTGACGTAAGAATGGGTTATCATCAGTCATATGTCTTATCCAAGATCTTTCAAATTCTTTTCATCGGTGGTTCAACCTTTCCAATTTTCATTCCGGAGTGCCTCAACAATTCATGGTGGTGTTTCTCATCTTCATTCTCAACATTTGAAGACCGAAGAAGAGTTTCTCTTAAATCTTACTCCATTCGCTTCAAGATTCATGGTTCTAGCTTGATGCCATCCTCTCATAATTGTTTTCGATTGTGAGAATTCTTTTCACCCATCCGGAGCATTTCAGGAGTCTTTTTAGTTTGATTCTCCGGAGCCCATCATCTCACAATTATTCATTCAAGCTTTCAGCTCTCGTTCTCCAAATCATATCGGTGCATCATTCAAGTATTATCTAATCAGCTCGGGATCTTTGTGTTCACTTGTATCTAAAATCTCTCAAGTATCTTCATTCGTTTTCCAATTCTTCCCGGTGAATTGTGCCTTTTCTACATAAATTTTCAGTTCTTACGCTGGTTCTTTCAAGATTCCCCTTCTCTTTATCATATCAATTCATTTGTTCTTTTCAAGTCCTACCGGTGGTTCGTGGAAGACCTTCCCAAGTTTGCGCTATATCTATCTGAATCCTTTCTACGAGAATAAGTAGTATGCCAAATCCATTGCTTGTCATCAATTTAAATTGGTGAAGGATATGCATAACGTAATTCTTATTATTGTTTCATCCAAGTGATCTAGTTTCTTCTTTCCAGAGTTGTTCATCGTATCACATTCTCGGTTCGAGGTGCTTCATCTTTTCTTTTCCCGAGTTCCAAGTTTTTCCGCATTATCTCGTCGCGAAGCTCCATCTAAATTATCGCAAGGCTTCACTTTGTGTTTTCAACTTATCTTTCTTTTTATCATCCTTTTATTACCTGAGTTCTTCATGGAGGCTCTACATGGTGGTTCGTCAAGGATTCTTTTCATTCTTCAATTGTTCTTCAAGTTTTCTCTCGGAGTTAAGATCCGCCAAGCTATACACAAAAATAAACATGGTGTTCAACACATGTTTTGTTTTGAGGAGTTCAAGCATTCTTCATCTTGCATTCCGAAGTGCAATTCTTCCTACCTTATCTTTTGAGGTGGTGTTATGTCATTTTGGACAATTTCCCTTCGGGTCTCATGATTCACAAGTTTTCAAGAGTGACATATTTAAATCCATCATTTTATCTTCGTTCAAGAGATCTTTTCAAC
Source organism: Aegilops tauschii subsp. strangulata (assembly GCF_002575655.3). Taxonomy (NCBI): domain Eukaryota; kingdom Viridiplantae; phylum Streptophyta; class Magnoliopsida; order Poales; family Poaceae; genus Aegilops; species Aegilops tauschii. The sequence goes on along the minus strand of NC_053037.3, from coordinate 494,960,959 downwards.
CAATCAATCTTTTGTTGGAGTTATATTGGGTTATATTTCACCTACAACCTTCCCTAAGGAATGTTGCTATTGTGGTGTTTATCAATGATCCAATTTTCTCCTTCTCATCTCGGTGAAGAAGTTTTCATCTCCTTGTTGATCTCAATCAAATCTATTGTTTTCGTTATGGCAGAATTTCACCTCATAGTTTTGAGAAGTTTTCCATAAGCCCACTACAAGCTTACTTGTTTCGTTGTTGGTTTTCCAACAACTCCGTTATAACCTTCTTGGAAGGGTGCTTTCCAAGCTCATTTGTGGCAGAAGTTGTCATTTTCTTCTCCGTTCTTTTCTTTCCATCAATCCAGCTTCTATTCTTTCATTCCGGAGGCATGGTGATGTTGCTCTCTTTGACCCATCGTCTCGTTGTGTCAAGTTCATGATCTTGTCCTTGCTTATCCATCTAACCGGAGTGTTGTTTGAATTTGTTCTTCCTTGTCCCTTGTTTATCTCATTTCAACCAGAGTGGTTTCAATTCCTTCTTGTCCATTGTGCTCGTCATTCATAGCTTTGCAACCTCCAAGGTTCACATGGTGTTCCTTGTTTTCTCTTTTCTACCGGAGTGCTCTTAATTTCGTTCATCTCCGTTGTGTTTTCTTAAAATTGTTTAACCTCCCAAGGTTCTTTGGTTTCACTCATTTGTCGAAGAAGCAACTTTGTTTTACCTCTTCCTCTTCTGTTTCTCTCCTGTGCCATCCCTAGATCTCGGGACGAGATCTCTTGTAAGTGGAGGAGTGTTGTGACGCCCCGAGACTGATGCTCCAGAGGCATCCCATGTTTTGCGTGACCGTCGTGTGTTCTATTGTTATTTGTTTGTTGCATTCATCATTTCATCATGGCATCGTCCGCATTGCATCGGCACTCGTTGCCGTCATTGTTTTTAAAACTTGCATCCACTCGTAGTTGCCGTGTCACCCCTTGCTTTTGCTGACCGTTCCGAGGCCAACCTTGTTCTTCCTTTTCCCCTCTTGCCTAAACCGGAGTCTCTCTGTACAGTGCTCAAAGCTCTCACGCGCGTCCGAAAGCTGTCTCGAACCCGACCCGGGCAGTCGTCACCATTGGATTCGGATCATCCCCAAACATGTCCGTTTCTTATTTAGACTTTCCTAGCCTATCTATTCTCGACCGTCGAATTTTGATCGGATGATCCAACTCCCCTCTTTTCCCATATATATAGTCTATCCCTAGTTCATTTTGGACCTAACCCTATTTCCTAGGGATCCTCCCCAGCCGCCGCCACTTCGTTTCCTCGGGATCCCTCCCGACCCAAATCCTCCCCGACAGCCTCCCTCAACTTGCGCGGTCGACCAATCGGGTCGCCCAAGCCCCGAGCTCCTCCGCTGTTCCCTGCCCGAGATCCTCGCCGCGCCAGTATCCTCGGAGGCCCGAGCCTCCCCGTGCTCCTCCACCTCGCCTCATCTCCGGCCACCTCGACAGCCCCGCCGCTGGCTGACCGAACCAGCAGGACTGTCGCGTACCTCTCCTCTGCTTCCTCCCGTTTCCCTTCTTCCCGTATCTCTCTCTCACCTCGCGGTCTCTCTCTCTCTTTCTTCTTCAGGGCCAACATGATCTACGCTTGACGCCATGGATGGCCGCTGCCCCGAGCGTCGCTAGGAGCCTCCTCGTCGGCGTGATCCCGCGAGTCTCCGTCGCCCGTGCTCCACCACTTCCCCTCGTGCTCCTCTAGTCCGCACGGCTCCGTTGCCCCGTCAAGTTCCTGAAGCCGGCTTTGCCTGCTGCTGCTTCCTGCATCGCCCCACGCTCGCCGCTGCCTTGAGCCACCCGAGGTATTCCTCCTCGCCGCCGCTGCTCCGGCGAGCAGCACCAGGTCGCGGTGCCCCTGCCCTCCATCTCTCCCTTCTGCTCCCTCCTCTCACATCTCTCTCTCTGAACTAGGATGCCGCCGCCATGGCCTCAGCTCCCCGCCCGCCTCCGGCCACGTCCTCGACTGGATCCGCCGGATCCCCATCGCCGCGCCAAGTCCCCTGCGTCGAGCCGCTGCCCTGCTGCCAAGTTCCGCTGCTGCCGCTGCAAGTCCCACGCTGCCGCTGCTCTGCTTCCTGTCGAGCAGAGGAGGACGGCGCCTCTGCCTCGAGTCGTTCGAGCGCACGCCGCGCTCGTTGACTGATCGCTGACCGCGCCTGGGCCTGCCTCGCGCACCCAGACCCAGCTCACCTCTGCCTCGCTCACGGGCCTCTTCCTCGTTCGGCCCATCCAGATCTGGCCGCTAGGTGAGCATCCCAGCCAGCCCAGTTTCGTCTAGTTTTGGCCCGTGATGTTTTTTTTCCGTGCCTGCGAATTTGTCCAATAATCCAGAAAACTGCAGTTTTACAGAAAAACCCTCATGTTCATGCATTTAATAACTCCACAACCGTGCATCATATGTAAATAATCTATATATGAAAAATGCTTAGTTTTTCATCTAGTTTCATAATCTTCCACTTTCATCCATGTTAAAAATGTTTAAATATGCTATTTGCATTTAATTTGCTCATATGACATGTTAAAATGGTTTATTTCATAACTAATTAACCATAGCTCCGAATTTAATAAACTTTACATGTAAATGGGGTAGAATAATGCATAGTTTAACATGGTAGCATTACTTTGTATGTTTAACAACTCTAAAATATGCTTTAGGACAGAACAGTACCAAATCTAAAATATGGACATGATGATTTTCCGGAATTGTTGTTAGTAGTTCCGGCCTCATTTAAACTTGCCTAAATAGTTAGTTTATTTATTGCTTCACGTGGTGTCATGGTTAACAACGTTTAATATTGTTGGGTACATAAACAAGAGAGAACTAAATACTTGATGTGGTGTTTCGTCAATATGCAACTCGTTGCATATTGAGCTCCACTTAATTTGTAGTGTTGTTTGTTGCACTTTGCCATGCCATGCATCTTTGAACGAGACATGCATCATACTTGTTTGTGCATCATGCCATGTGTATGTGGTGGTTGTTTACTATGTTGTTTGTTTCTTTCTGGGTTGCTTCTCTCGTTAGCTTTGGTTTCGTTCCGGAGTTGTGAGGATTCGTTCGACTACATCTGTTTGTCTTCTTCATGGACTCGTTCTTCTTCCTAGCGGGATTTCAGGCAAGATGACCATACCCTTAAAATCACTTCTATCTTTGCTTGCTAGTTGTTTGCTCTATTGCTATGCCGCGCTACCTACCACTTGCTATATCATGCCTCCCATATTGCCATGTCAATCCTCTAACCATCCTTTCCTAGCAAACCGTTGTTTGGCTAAGTTACCGCTTTTGCTCAGCCCTTCTTATAGCGTTGCTAGTTGCAGGTGAAGTTGAAGTTGGTTCCATAATGGAACATGGATATTTTGGCATATCACAATATCTCTTATTAAATTAATGCATCTATATACTTGGTAAAGGGTGGAAGGCTCGGCCTTATGCCTGGTGTTTTGTTCCACTCTTGCCGCCCTAGTTTCCGTCATACCGGTGTTATGGTCCCTGATTTTGCGTTCCTTACGCGGTTGGGGATTTATGGGACCCCCTTGATAGTTCGCTTTGAATAAAACTCCTCCAGCAAGGCCCAACCTTGGTTTTACATTTGCCTACCTAAGCCTTTCCCTTGGGTTTTCACAAGCCCAAGGGTCATCTTATTTTAACCCCCGGGCCAACGCTCGTCGTGAGTGTTGGTCCAACCTGTCAACCGCCGGTGGCCACCACGGGCAACTCTGGGCTCGCCTACCGGAAGTTTGGACAACCCGGTGTGCCCTGAGAACGAGATATGTGCAGCTCCTATCGGGATTTGTCGGCACAGTCGGGCTGCTTTGCTGGTCTTGTTTTGCCATTGTCAAAATGTCTTGTAACCGGGATTCCAAGACTGATCGGGTCTTTCCAGGAGAAGGAATATCCTTCGTTGACCGTGAGAGCTTATGATGGGCTAAGTTGGGACACCCCTGCAGGGTATAAACTTTTGAGAGCCGTGCCCGCGGTCATGTGGCAGATGGGAATTTGTTTATATCCGGTTGTAGAGAACTTGACACTTGACTTGCGTGTGTAGCCGTGATAGTCTCTTTTCGGCGAAATCCGGGAAGTGAACACGGTTTGGGTTATGTATGAACGGAAGTAGCTTCAGGATCACTTCTTGATCACTTCTAGCTTCTCGACCGTTGTGTTGCTTCTCTTCTCGCTCTTATTTGCGTATGTTAGCCACTATATTTGATTAGTGCTTGCTGCAGCTCTACCTCATTACCCCTTTCCTACCCATAAGCTTAAATAGTCTTGATCTCGCGGGTGTGAGATTGCTGAGTCCTCGTGACTCATAGATTCTACCAAAACAGTTGCAGGTGCCGACGATACCAGTGCAGGTGACGCAACCGAGCTCAAGTGGGAGTTCGACAAGGACCTTGGTCATTACTATATTTCATTTCCTGATGATCAGTAGTGGCGCCGAGTTGGGACGATCGGGGATCTAGCATTTGGGGTTCTCTTCTTTTATTTTGGTTTCGTAATCGGACCTTGATTGTACTCTGAATGATGTATGTTTAATTTATGTATTGTGTGAAGTGGAGACTGTAAGCCAACTCTTTATCCCATTCTTGTGCATTACATGGGATTGTGTGAAGATGACCCTTCTTCCGACAAAACCACCATGCGGTTATGCCTCCAAGTCGTGCCTCGACACGTTGGAGATATAGCCGCATCGTGGGCGTTACAAAGATGCATAGGATAAAACTTCTGGTGAAATTCCAATTTAAATCGGTTGTAGTTCCATGATCTTATAGCATCACATAGCCTAAACCATGTCAATGCCTCTCCCTTCAAAGATAAAGGGAAGACCTTCTTCTTGATAACATCCTCGGGCATACCTGCAAGCTAAAATAATCCACAAACGTCATCCACATAGATAGGTGCAAATCGGGACGTAATGTTCCATCTCCTGTAAAAGGATTAGCTAGCTGTTTCTCTATCGTACCCGAAGGAATTTCAAAGTAAACATTTTCAGTAGGTTTAGTAGGTTGAGGAGCAACTCTTTGCTCTACTGGTGGGGTGAAGATACCCCGAACAAGCCCCTCAGAGGATTACTTTCCATAGTAACAAGTGACAGTAAATTTCAGCACACTATATAAATTTTTCCTTACCAAATTCCACCTACCAGAGGTGCTTCACTCCCCGGCAACGGCGCCAGAAAAGAGTCTTGATGACCCACAAGTATAGGGGATCTATCGTAGTCCTTTTGATAAGTAAGAGTGTCGAACCCAATGAGGAGCAGAAGGAAATGACAAGCGGTTTTCAGTAAGGTATTCTCTGTAAGCACTGAAATTGTCGGTAACAGGTAGTTTTGTGATAAGGTAATTTCTAACGGGTAATAAGTAATGAAAGTAAACAAGGTGCAGCAAGATGGCCAATCCTTTTTGTAGCAAAGGACAAGCCTGGACAAACTCTTATATAGAGAAAAGCGCTCCCGAGGACACATGGGAATTATCGTCAAGCTAGTTTTCATCACGCTCATATGATTCGCGTTCGTTACTTTGATAATTTGGTATGTGGGTGGACCGGTGCTTGGGTGCTGCCCTTTCTTGGACAAGCATCCCACTTATGATTAACCCCTATTGCAAGCATCCGCAACTACAAAACCAGTATTAAGGTAAACCTAACCATAGCATGAAACGCATGGATCCAAATCAGCCCCTTACGAAGCAACTCATAAACTAGGGTTTAAGCTTCTGTCACTCTAGCAACCCATCATCTACTTATTACTTCCCAATGACTTCCTCTAGGCCCAAATAATGGTGAAGTGTCATGTAGTCGACGTTCACGTAACACCACTAGAGGGAAGACAACATACATCTCATAAAAATATCGAACGAATACCAAATTCACATGACTACTTATAGCAAGACTTCTCCCATGTCCTCAGGAACAAAAGTAACTACTCACAAATCATATTCATGTTCATAATCAGAGGGGTATTAATATCCATAAAGGATCTGAACATATGATCTTCCACCAAATAAACCAACTAGCATCAACTACAAGGAGTAATCAACACTACTAGCTAGCAACCCACAGGTACCAATCTGAGGCTTTGGGACAAAGATTGGATACAAGAGATGAACTAGGGTTTTAGAGGAGATGGTGCTGGTGAAGATGTTGATGGAGATTGACCCCCTCTCGATGAGAGGATCATTGGTGATGATGATGGCGATGATTTCCCCCTCCCGGAGGGAAGTCTCCCCGACAGAACAGCTCTGCCGGAGCCCTAGATTGGTTCCGCCAAGGTTCCGCCTCGTGGCGGCGGAGTTTCTTCCCAAAAGCTTGCTTATGATTTTTTCCAGGGTAAAAGACTTCATATAGCAGAAGGGGGCCCACGAGGCAGGGGGCGCGCCCAGGGGCTAGGGCGCGCCCCCACCCTCGTGGCCAGGGTGTGGGCCCCCTCTGGTGGATTCTTTCACCAGTATTTTTTATTAATTCCAAAAGTAACTTCCGTGAAGTTTCAGGACTTTTGTAGCTGTGCAGAATAGGTCTCTAATATTTGCTCCTTTTCCAGCCCAGATTTCCAGCTGCTGGCATTCTCCCTCTTCATGTAAACCTTGTAAAATAAGAGAGAATAGGCATAAGTATTGTGACATAACGTGTAATAACAGCCCATAATGCAATAAATATCGATATAAAAGCATGATGCAAAATGGACGTATCAGCCCACCGCAGAAGATTACCATCATCACGACTATCTGAGGCAGTCCATTCTTGATAGTGGTAGTGTGCATCCTCCTAAAAATGTGATACGTCTCCAACGTATCTATACTTTTTGATTGTTTCATGTTGTTTTATTATCTATCTTGGATCTTTTATAATCATTTTATAGTCATTTTATATCATTTTTTGGTACTAACGTATTGACATAGTGCCAAGTGCCAGTTGCTATTTTTTTCCATGTTTTTTACATCGCAGGAAATCAATATCAAACGAAGTCAAAATGCCACGAAACTCCACAATGTTTTTTTATGGACCAAAAGAAAGAAGTTGGGCCCTGGTTGGACCTGGGGGGAGTCCCGAGGAGGGGACAACCCACCAGGGCGTGCCAGGAGGCCCAGGCGCGCCCTGGTGGGTTGTGCCCACCTCGGGTGCCCCCCGGACCGCCTCTTTGCTCTATAAATACCACAAAAATCCCAGAACCCTAGGGGAGTCGACGAAATATTAATCGAGCCACCGCAGAGTCCAGAACCACCAGATCCAATCTAGACACCATCTCGGATGGGGTTCACCACCTCCATTGGTGCCTCTCCGATGATGCGTGAGTAGTTCTTTGTAGACCTTCGGGTCCGTAGTTAGTAGCTAGATGGCTTCCTCTCTCTCGCTAAATTCTCAATAGAATGGTCTCTTGAAGATCCATATGATGTAACTCTTTTGCAGTGTGTTTGTTGGGATCTGATGAACTTTGAGTCTATGATCAGTCATATCTTTTTATATCCATGAAATTTATTTGAGTTTCTTTGATCTCTTATATGCATGATTGCTTATAGCCTCGTATTTCTTCACCGATATTTGCGTTTTGTTTGGCCAACTTGATCTATTTATCTTGCAATGGGAAGAGGTGCCCGGTAGTGGGTTCGATCTTACGGTGCTTGATCCTAGTGACAAGAAGGGAAACGACACGTATGTATTGTTGCTACTAAGGATAAAAAGACGAGATCTATATCTAAGCAATAGATAAACGGATCTTGTCTATATCATGTCATCGTTCTTATTGCATTACTCCGTTTTCCATGAACTTAATACACTAGATGCATGTTGGATAGCGGTCGATGTGTGGAGTAATAGTAGTAGATGCTGGCAGGAGTTGGTCTACTAATCTTGGACGTGATGCCTATGTAATGATCATTTCCTGGATATCGTCATAATTATTTGTGGTTCTATCAATTGCCCAACAGTAATTTGTTTACCAACCGTCTGTTATCTTTCTCGAGAGAAGCCACTAGTGAAACCTACGGCCCCCGGGTCTTCTTCCTCATATATTTGCCTGCGGTCTACTTTTCCTTTGCATTTTTATTTAGATATATTAAACCAAAAATACAAAAATACTTTGCTGCACTTTATTTATTTGCGATCTATTATTTCAATCTACTACAATTTACTGGCATCGTTACCCGAAAGGGATTGACAACCCCTTTAACACGTCGGGTTGCAAGGTGTTGTTATTTGTGTGCAGGTGTTGTTTACGTTGTGTTGCTTGGTTCTCCTACTGGTTCGATAACCTTGGTTTCTTCACTGAGGGAAATACCTACCTTCGCTGTGCTACATCATGCCTTCCTCTTTGGGGAAATACCAACGTAGTCCTAGCAGACAAGAGATTTTCTGGCGCTATAGTCAGAGAGCAATCAAAAGGAATTTCTGGCGCCGTTGCCGGGGAGGATCTTCAACATATACCATGTTCATAATCACAAATCTCATCTCCCCGCAATTTACATTATTTGCCTTTTGCCTCTCGTTTTCCTCTCCCCCACTTCACAAAAAATTTCCATTTTATACGCCTTCTTTTTCGTTCGCCTTTAATACGTCTCCAACGTATCCATAATTTTTTATTGTTCCATGTTGTTTTATTATCAATCTTGCATCTTTTATAATCATTTTATAGTCATTTTATATCATTTTTTGGTACTAACCTATTGAGATAGTGCCAAGTGCTAGTTGCTGTTTTTTTACATCGCGGGAAATCAATATCAAACGGAGTCAAAATGCCACGAAACTCCACGATGATTTTTTTTATGGGCCAAAAGGAAGGCAGTGGGCCCTGGTTGCACCTGGGGGTGCCCCGATGGGGGCACAACCCACGAGGGCGCGCCAGGAGGCCCAGGCGCGCCCTGGTGGGTTGTGCCCACCTTGGGTGCCCCTCGGACCGCCTCTTTGCTCTATAGATACCACAATATTCCAGAAACCCTAGAACAAGCATCGACATATTCATCCAGCAGCCGCAGAGTCCAGAACCACCTGATCCAATCTAGACACCATCCCGGAGGGGTTCACCACTTCCATTGGTGCGTCTCCGATGATGCGTGAGTAGTTCTTTGTAGACCTTCGGGTCCGTAGTTAGTAGCTAGATGAGTTTCTCTCTCTCTTGCTGAATTCTCAATACAATGGTCTCTTGGAGATCCATATGATGTAACTCTTTTGCGGTGTGTTTGTTGGGATCTGATGAACTTTGAGTTTATGATCAGTCATATCTTTTTATATCCATGAAAGTTATTTGAGTTTCTTTGATCTCTTATATGCATGATCTTTTATAGCCTCGTATTTCTTCTTCGATATTGGGTTTTGTTTGGCCAACTTGATCTATTTATCTTGCAATGGGAAGAGGTGCCTGGTAGTGGGTTTGATCTTATGGTGCTTGATCCACTACTGCAGGATGATACTAACGCGACACTACGATCAGAGACCCTTCGAGAAACTGTGTGCGATGCAATAATCGCAAGCGGTGCTGTATGAAAACCGTCAGAAATGTATAAAACATTTGCGATGGAGGATGCATCAAACACGGTTCTGGTTTTAGTTGCGTGTGCGATGAATGGCATACGGTTCAGTTCAATTAACTGTTCGCGATGAGTTGGAACAAAAGAAACGGGCAGCCAAATGAAGGCGTGTGCGATACACAACATACGGTTCATTCGGATGAACTGCTTGTGATTAGGCAACACAAAAGAAACGGCCAGCAAGATGAAGGTGTGTGCGATATACATCATATGGTTCACTCGGATGAACTATTTGTGATTAGGCAAGACAAAAGAAACGGTCAACCAGATCAAGGTGTGTGCGATATACACATGCGGTTCACTCGGCCCTTGTCGTCAGTGTGTGACCTCTATGGCAACCGTTCGCTCCCCAGGCGCCTCTTTGTGTACCGTGGCAACCGTCCACCACCTCTTCGCCTTTCCCTCTTGATTTGGAACTACTATCGCACGCTCTTCCTACCTCCTCCATTTGCCTTCCCCTTCCTTCTGCCATTGTTCGATCATCTTCTCCATGGAGGGAACAGGCCGGAAACGACCCTGTTATTCTTGCCCCGATTTGAATGATGACGCGGTGGAGGAACTCATTGATCGGTACGACGTCATCACCTCGGCTAGCATGGCAGGTTCGTTCAAGACCATTCTCGACTCAACTAATAACATCATATTACAAGGAACCCAAGGGTCCAGGAGCGGTTTGATCTCCCCTATCTTCTTCGCCGTGACCCTGCTGACTGGCGCGGGGACGAGGGAAGCCTCGCCTTGTGCAAGTTGATGTCGCTTGATAATGATACGTATGATGTTAAGATGCCATCGCTTGAGGGCAAGGCTTGGGCAGGCACAAATGGAGATTGGGTTGTTTACATTGGGTACAACTGCGAGTGGGAACTCGTGAATGTGTACACTCGTCACCGGGTTCCACTTCCAAAAATCTCAGACGACTGCCCAGAGGTTGAGTACACCGGTATTCTACATGAGTTCAAATACGATCATGGTGACTGTCGTCTACGGAAGATAGCAATTTGTCAAGTTCCCAGCCGCTATTGGGATTACTCGAACTATGAAGCTATTGCTATCTTCGACAAGCTTGTTGCCTTCCTTACTTCCACGCCTCGATGGATATTGCTCAAAAATCAATTTCTGTACATGGATGAGTATTGTGATGCAATTCAGTACGAGGGTCTTGTGTTTGCTGCCACCACTCGTGGCACTATTTTTGCATGGAATCATCATGCTTTCGGTCGTTTGTCTTCCACCGTAATTATAACTGTTTCATCCACATGCATGCGGGTTAGCTAGTTTCCCTTTACTAATTAATTAACCTTCTTGTGTTTCCAAGGTCCTGTGAACATTCCACCACCTATAATTTTAAATTTTTCTAACCAAGGGGGAGATGACGATGCTCATGATCACGAGCATGAGGACGAGCTAGACCCATATACTCAGTGGCGCCGGGCAACTTATTCCGATGGATCACCTCTTCTTCTTGTCTGTATACAGGGCACTGCTGATGTTACTAAGGAAGCAGGTGTTATCTTGCATGGTCGCACTCTCTGGACCTATTCCAACATCCGTTGTAGGGTATTCGGGATGGATACTAGTGTACTAGCGCCAACACCTTCTCCCTGGTTCAGTATTGAAAGTCTTGGAGGAAACTCGCTCTTCCATGGACAAAACTATCCAATGATGGTGGAAGGTGATCCAGTTGATATTGACACAACATTACTACCATTTATGAGAAGCAACTGTATCTATACCTCGGACATTGCTATGCTTCCCTACCGTCCCAATATGGGTCCTGACATAGGCCGCTTCAGCCTAGATGATTAGTCATGCGTTGGTCTCGAGATTGACAGTACCTGGCCCTTCGCAGAGAATCACTTCTGGTTCAAAGCAAGCATTTCCAACACCGACGAGTGGTTGAGCTGAAGTTCATTCCATCGCTTTGCTATTTGTTGTGTGAGAAAAACTTTACTAGAATGTTTTGTTGGAAATGATCTATAATCCAACGTGTATCCTCGTTGTCGTTGTGGGCTGATGACTTGTTGTATGTAATCAATGGTACATTTGCATATGCGTCCATCAACTCACGCCCGCTAGTGGTGTCCATATGAACAGTGCTAGTGATTTTAGTTGCAACAATTAGATAGTGCTGGTGATTTTTAGCTGCATATTTTGACAAATCGCAGTGTTACAAGGTTGACAAATGGCAATGTTACTAGATAAACAAATGTCAACTTTGCAGTTTGACAAATGGAAACATACCCAAAATGACAGATATGCAAATCTTACCCAATTGTTTGTACGTGTTTGCCCATGGGTCATGCAAAAGAACCGTTTGCGTTGAAGGGATGCTGAAATCCTGCTCGGCACATTTTCCCTTGACTTCCTGGGGAAGCTGTCGGTTTGCATCCGGTTGTTCTAACTAAAATGTTTGTGACGAGTGTTAGTTCAAAGCATATCATTCATTAAGAGAGAAAAACGCAAGTTCGTTCAAAGCATATCTTTCATTCAGTCACACTGTGAATTTATATTCGTATGATCGAGAATTCGAGATACAGTATTAAACCCCAAAAATCTATTTCCGGCGGCGGCGGAGGCGGTGTGCCACGCCGTCGTTGTCGTCCTCCCGGACGCCGTTGTTGAAGTCTTCAAGGCAGCACAAAATGTTCTTCACTTGTAAATCAAACATCATGTCGTCGCGCGATCGACAGGCGGGGCGCGGGAGGACGGCAACTGGCACCACTGAGAGGTAGTTGTCGACGGCAGCGTCCCATGCCGCCGAGGGGGGAGCGCGCACGGGCACGGGCACGGGCGGGGCGGGTGCAGCCAAACACACGGGGGCCAGCGCCACGGTGGGTGGAGGGGCGCGCACGGGCACGGGCGCTGGCATGTACACGAGCTCGCACGGGTCCGCGGAGACCTCGCTGACGCCCGCGACTTCCAGCTCCACGATAGTGCTTGGTGACCAGGGCCGTCAATGCTACGGGGATGGTCGCTGGCGCAGGCACGGGGATGGGAGCAGGGACGGGAGCGGGGGCAGCAACCGTCGCGGCCAGCTCATTCTGGGCCATGTCCATGAGGCCTCGTTCCTCCTTATTTTCTATCTCCTCCGACTCGGAGTCGACGTCACCAAACTTGAAGACTAGTGGCAGATGATCGTTCTGCGGCATGGTGTTGGTGGAGGTCTGCGGCTGCGGGAGGGAGGGGAATGGGAGGCGAACAATAAGGCCGCCCGTATTAAACAGCGGCTCGGGCGCCATTAATGGAGAGGAAGGCGGGCGTCCATGGAAGTCAAAGGGCTCGCTTGCCAGTGAGCCTGCGCAGCGTACAGCTCGCATGCTTCCCGGTGAGCCTGCGCATTGGATGACAGCTTGCATGCCTCTCGGTCAACCTGCGCACCGGACTGCGCTCGCACGCCTCCCAATCAGTCAAGGTCAAGCAGCTGTCCGCACGGCACCTCCTACATCCATTAAAACCAAGACATGTGGCGTCACGTGAATGGTTAAAAGAACGCACACGGTTTGAATTCTACAAACGTTTGAGATATTAATGTGGCAGCTATTTTTTCAAAATGCCTTTGTTGGCTGTCATTATTCGAGTGCGCCTTCTCTCAAAATGGACACGAAAAATGCCACAGCATGTCGGATACCATTCCATGATAGCATGCCAAGTTTCATGAATCTCAGATGAGTTTTTGATTAACTAGAATTTAAAAACAAGGCATCTCAACGTTTTGCCGGCAATAAAGAGTGCCCCGGTGTTTGAATTTCATCCCAATCTCTTGCATGGGACCTAGAAATACACCCTAGGACACACATGTGATTTTTCAACCAACTTTGGTGCATTGGAGCATGTGCATGTAGTTCAATTTTGAATTATGCAAATAAAATGCCTAGAAAACTCACTTAATGCATAAAAATGTCCAAACGAACCCCGAAAAATCCCCAAAATTGACACAACACTCTAGTTGTTCTATGTTGACACGAGAATTTTTTTGAAAGCAATAAGAGGCAATGGATGTCGTTTGGTCCTCAAAGGTGGGACATACGTTCCCTACCGAAACCATCAGGCTTGGTGTGAGAAGCTCTGGTTTGTGAGAAGCATATACCCAAACCTGCCCCAAATGGGACAATTTTTTACCACGACATGTTTATGCCGCTCCATGATGGCATGCCAAGTTTCATGAATTTCACACGAGTTTTGGATTTACTAGAATTTAAAAACCAGGCATCTCAATGTTTTGCTGACAATCAACGGTGCCCTGGTGTTTGAAATTCATTCCCATTTCTTGCATGGGACCTAATCATGCACCCATGGACACATATTTTATTTTTCAACCAATTTATATGGACTGGAGCATGTGCATGTAGTTCAAATTTGAATTATGCACATAAATGCATTGAAAACTCAGTTAATGCATAAAAATGTCCAAACGAACCCCGGAAAATCCCAAAAATTGACACAACACTCCTGTTGTTCTATGTTGACACGAGAAAAAATTTGAAAGCAATAAGAGGCAATGGATGTCGTTTCGTCCCCAAAGGTGGGACGTTCCCTATCGAAACCATCATGCTTGTTGTGAGAAGCTCTCGTTTGCGAGAAGCATATACCCAAACCTGTCCCAAATGGGACAAATATTTCACCACGACATGTTTATGCCGCTCCATGATAGCATGCCCAGTTTCATGAATTTCAGATGAGTTTTGGATTTACTATAATTTAAACCAGGCATCTCAATGTTTTGCCGGCAATCAACGGTGCCCTGGTGTTTCAAATTCATTCCCATTTCTTTCATGGGACCTAAGCATGCACCCAAGGACACATATTTGATTTTTCAACCAATTTATATGCACTGGAGCATGTGCATGTAGTTCAAATTTGAATTATGCACATGAATGAATTGAAAATTCAGTTAATGCATAAAAATGTCCAAACGAACCCCGAAAAATCCCAAAAATTGACACGATACTCCTGTTGTCCTATGTTGACACGAGAAAAAATTTGAAAGCAATAAGAGGCAATGGATATGGTTTCGTCCCCAAAGGTGGGGCGTTCCCTATCGAAACCATCATGCTTGTTGTGAGAAGCTCTGGTTTGTGAGAAGCATATACCCAAACCTGTCCCAAATGGGACAAATTTTTCACCACGGCATGTTTATGCCGCTCCATGATAGCATGCCAAGTTTCATGAATTTCAGACGAGTTTTGGATTTACTAGAATTTAAAAACTAGGCATCTCAATGTTTTGCCGGCAATCAACGGTGCCCTGGTGTTTGAAATTCATTCCAATTTCATGCATGGGACATAAGCAGGTACCCGAGGACACATATTTGATTTTTCAACCAGTTTATATGCACAGGAGCATGTGCATGTAGTTCAAATTTGAATTATGCACATAAATGCATTGAAAACTCAGTTAATGCATAAAAATGTCCAAACGAACCCCGAAAAATCCCAAAAATTGACACGACACTCCTGTTGTTCTATGTTGACACGAGAAAAAAGTTTGAAAGCAATAAGAGGCAATGGATATCGTTTCGTCCCCAAAGGTGGGACGTTCCCTATCGAAACCATCATGCTTGTTGTGAGAAGCTCTCGTTTGCGAGAAGCATATACCCAAACCTGTCCCAAATGGGACAAATATTTCACCACGACATGTTGATGCCGCTCCATGATAGCATGCCCAGTTTCATGAATTTCAGATGAGTTTTGGATTTACTATAATTTAAACCAGGCATCTCAATGTTTTGCCGGCAATCAACGGTGCCCTGGTGTTTCAAATTCATTCCCATTTCTTTCATGGGACCTAAGCATGCACCCAAGGACACATATTTGATTTTTCAACCAATTTATATGCACTGGAGCATGTGCATGTAGTTCAAATTTGAATTATGCACATGAATGAATTTAAAATTCAGTTAATGCATAAAAATGTCCAAACGAACCCCGAAAAATCCCAAAAATTGACACGATACTCCTGTTGTCCTATGTTGACACGAGAAAAAATTTGAAAGCAATAAGAGGCAATGGATATGGTTTCGTCCCCAAAGGTGGGGCGTTCCCTATCGAAACCATCATGCTTGTTGTGAGAAGCTCTGGTTTGTGAGAAGCATATACCCAAACCTGTCCCAAATGGGACAAATTTTTCACCACGGCATGTTTATGCCGCTCCATGATAGCATGCCAAGTTTCATGAATTTCAGACGAGTTTTGGATTTACTAGAATTTAAAAACTAGGCATCTCAATGTTTTGCCGGCAATCAACGGTGCCCTGGTGTTTGAAATTCATTCCAATTTCATGCATGGGACATAAGCAGGTACCCGAGGACACATATTTGATTTTTCAACCAGTTTATATGCACAGGAGCATGTGCATGTAGTTCAAATTTGAATTATGCACATAAAAGCATTGAAAACTCAGTTAATGCATAAAAATGTCCAAACGAACCCCGAAAAATCCCAAAAATTGACACGACACTCCTGTTGTTCTATGTTGACACGAGAAAAAAGTTTGAAAGCAATAAGAGGCAATGGATATCGTTTCGTCCCCAAAGGTGGGGCGTTCCCTATGGAAACCATCATGCTTGTTGTGAGAAGCTCTGGTTTGTGAGAAGCATATACCCGAACCTGCCCCAAATGGGACAAATTTTTTACCACGGCATGTTGATGCCGCTCCATGATAGCATGCCAAGTTTCATGAATTTCAGACGAGTTTTGGATTTACTAGAATTTAAAAACCAGGCATCTCAATGTTTTGCCGGCAATCAACGGTGCCCTGGTGTTTGAAATTCATTCCCATTTCTTTCATGGGACCTAAGCATGCACCCAAGGACACATATTTGATTTTTCAACCAATTTATATGCACTGGAGCATGTGCATGTAGTTCAAATTTGAATTATGCACATGAATGAATTTAAAATTCAGTTAATGCATAAAAATGTCCAAACGAACCCCGAAAAATCCCAAAAATTGACACGATACTCCTGTTGTCCTATGTTGACACGAGAAAAAATTTGAAAGCAATAAGAGGCAATGGATATGGTTTCGTCCCCAAAGGTGGGGCGTTCCCTATCGAAACCATCATGCTTGTTGTGAGAAGCTCTGGTTTGTGAGAAGCATATACCCAAACCTGTCCCAAATGGGACAAATTTTTCACCACGGCATGTTTATGCCGCTCCATGATAGCATGCCAAGTTTCATGAATTTCAGACGAGTTTTGGATTTACTAGAATTTAAAAACTAGGCATCTCAATGTTTTGCCGGCAATCAACGGTGCCCTGGTGTTTGAAATTCATTCCAATTTCATGCATGGGACATAAGCAGGTACCCGAGGACACATATTTGATTTTTCAACCAGTTTATATGCACAGGAGCATGTGCATGTAGTTCAAATTTGAATTATGCACATAAATGCATTGAAAACTCAGTTAATGCATAAAAATGTCCAAACGAACCCCGAAAAATCCCAAAAATTGACACGACACTCCTGTTGTTCTATGTTGACACGAGAAAAAAGTTTGAAAGCAATAAGAGGCAATGGATATCGTTTCGTCCCCAAAGGTGGGGCGTTCCCTATGGAAACCATCATGCTTGTTGTGAGAAGCTCTGGTTTGTGAGAAGCATATACCCGAACCTGCCCCAAATGGGACAAATTTTTTACCACGGCATGTTGATGCCGCTCCATGATAGCATGCCAAGTTTCATGAATTTCAGACGAGTTTTGGATTTACTAGAATTTAAAAACCAGGCATCTCAATGTTTTGCCGGCAATCAATGGTGCCCTGGTGTTTGAAATTCATTCCAATTTCTTGCATGGGACCTAAGCATGTACTCGAGGACACATATTTGATTTTTCAACCAATTTATATGCAATGGAGCATGTTCATGTAGTTCAAATTTGAATTTTGCACATAAATGCATTGAAAACTCTGTTAATGCATAAAAATGTCCAAACGAACCCCGAAAAATCCCAAAAATTGACACAACACTCCTATTGTTCTATGTTGACACGAGAAAAGATTTGAAAGCAATAAGAGGCAATGGATATCATTTCGTGCCCAAAGGTGGGACGTTCCCTATCGAAACCATCATGGTTGTTGTGAGAAGCTCTGGTTTGCGAGAAGCATATACCCAAACCTGTCCCAAATGGGACAAATTTTTCACCACGGCAAGTTTATGCCGCTCCATGATAGCATGCCCGGTTTCGTGAATTTCACACGAGTTTTGGATTTACTAGAATTTAAAAACCAGGCATCTCAATGTTTTGCCGGCAATCAACGGTGCCCTGTTGTTTGAAATTCATTCCCATTTCTTGCATGGGACCTAAGCATGCACCCAAGGACACATATTTTATTTTCCAACCAATTTATATGCACTGGAGCATGTGCATGTAGTTTAAATTTGAATTATGCACATAAATGCATTGAAAACTCAGTTAATGCATAAAAATGTCCAAACGAACCCTGAAAAATCACAAAAATTGACACGACACTCCTGTTGTTCTATGTTGACATGAGAAAAAAATTGAAAGCAATAAGAGGCAATGGATATCGTTTCGTCCGCAAAGGTGGGGCGTTCCCTATCGAAACCATCATGCTTGTTGTGAGAAGCTCTGGTTTGTGAGAAGCATATCCCGAACCTGCCCCAAATGGGACAAATTTTTTACCACGACATGTTGATGCCGCTCCATGATAGCATGCCAAGTTTCATGAATTTCAGACGAGTTTTGGATTTACTAGAATTTAAAAACCAGGCATCTCAACATTTTGCCGGCAATCAACATTGCCCTGGTGTTTGAATTTCATTCCAATCTCTTGCAATGGACCTAGAAATTCACCCAAGGACACACATGTGATTTTTCAACCAACTTTTGTAAATCGGAGCATGTGCTTGTAGTTCAAATTTTAATTATGCACATAAAATGCCTACAAAACCCAGTTAATGTATAAAAAAGGCCAAACGAAACCTGAAAAATTCCAATATTAAACACAACACTCCTGTTGTTCTATGTTGACACTAGAAATTTTATGGAAGCAATAAGAGGCAACGGATCTCGTCCCGTCATTAAAGGTGGTACGTTCCCTATCGAAACCATCACGCTTGTTCTGAGAAGCTCTGGTTTGTGAGAAGCTTATACCCAAACCTGCCCCAAATGGGACAAAATTTTCACCACCGCATGTTGATGCCGCTCCATCATAGCATGCAAAGTTTCATGAATTTCAGATGAGTTTTGGATTTACTAGAATTTAAAAACCAGGTATCTCAATGTTTTGCCGGCAATTAAGAGTGCCCTGGTGTTTGAAATTCATTCCCATCTCTTGCATGGGACCTAGAAATTCACCCAAGGACACACATGTGATTTTTCAACCAACTTTGGTGCATTGGAGCATGTGCTTGTAGTTCAAATTTGAATTATGCACATAAATGCCTAGAAAATCCAGTTAATGTATAAAAAAGGCCAAACGAACCCCAAAAATTCACTCCCATTTCTTCCATGGGACCTAAGCATGCACTGAATGACACAGATTTGATTTTTCAACCAATTTGTATGCACCGGAGCACGTGCATGTAGTTTAATTTTGAATTGTGCACGTGAAATGGCTAGAAAACAAGTTTATTGTATAAAATCTCCAAACGAACCCTGAATAATTCCAATTCTTTTAAGACACACATATAGTTGCATGTTCACTGCGGATAACAGGTCTAGCAATTCGAACAACGTCCATTGCCGCTGTGATCCCATTTTGCAATTCAAATCGAGTAGATCCCACACAGTTTATTATCACCAACCGTGTGAGATGTAGTACAAAATATCTTGGAGCACCGTCGGTGTATAGTACGCCTATGGCTTACGCGAGAAGGTGCGTTGGCTACAGTCCACAGCCGGCGTGTCAAGCCAACTAGCTCACTCCCCCAAAACTCCCGCCTCTACATCCCTTGCAATCTCGAAAATATCTACCGCCTGGAGGTTTTAATGTTTGATAGCACACGCTTAGTATGTGCAGACTGTGTGCGATGTCTGTTACTCCCGCTCTGCTTCAGTCCCTTGATTCAAATTTTCAGTAGCCCCGACATTTTACTCCCGCCTCTGCATCCCTCGCAATCTCAAAAATTTCTACTCGCCCTTGATCCAAATTTTCAGTGGCCCCGCCTTGTTACTCCCGCCTAGTAAAATTTTCAGTTGCCGCAGTATTTCCTCAAACACAACCTTGCTCCCCCCTCCCTCCACACACACACCCCAAGACCTCCGCTCACAAAGACACACACAACCCTCGAAACCATTGGTAGGTCGCTGCCATCGTGGGCGCCTCCATCCTCAACCTCTGCCCGTGTGCCGGGGAGCTCGAGGAGCCAATGGCCAAAAAGAGGTTTATCACGGCCTTTTCGCCCTACGCCGGCGAGGTGGCCGCCGAGGTGTCCCCGTCGTCCTCCTCGGGCCCGATCCGTCGTCGCCGGTCCCCCGATCCGCCCGCCGCCGCGCCCCTATGCCGTTTCGAGGACTTCCCTGTCCTCCCTCGGACCCGGCAGCCGACGAAGTCCTACCTCGGGGTCCGGCAGCGGCAGTGGGGGACGTGGGTCGCCGAGATTACAGATCGAGAGACCCACACCCGCCGGTGGCTCGGTAGCTTCCACACGGCCGAGCTCGCGGCCATGGAGTACGACCGCTGGCAGGTCCGCTACCATGGCACGGCGGCTAGGCTCAATTTCCCCTTTGGCACATGTCCGGTCCACCTCATTCCGCCGGAGCCAGGGTGGTGAGCTCGGCTATGTCGCGGGAGGACCGCGAGGCATGGGAGCGCCTCGAGGCTGAGGCCGCCGACGAGGCCTACATGCAAGAGCTCCGTCGGCAGCACTCGGAGCTCGTGGAGGCGGAGCGGGCGATCTTTGTCGGTGCGGAGGGTGGCGAGGTTATCGCGCTCTCCTCCGATGACGAGGTCGAAGGCGACGGTGACGAGTTTATCGCGCTCTCCTCTGATGACGAGGTCGAAGGCGACGGTGACGACGGCGCGGAGGGCGTCGAGGTGGGCCCCCAGGATGAGGAGATCGACGTCTACGAGTGGAGGAGTGCCTTCCCCAATGACCCCGACGACGGTACTGGCCCGGACTCGGCTCGCGACACACCGTACATGACGACGAAGGATTGGCTCGACCTCTACTTTGACCGAAAGTAGTTTAGCTTAGTTTAAATTTATGTTTTATGTTTGGTGATGCAAACTGCCTATGTTTATGTTTGAATGCATGCTACTTTCGGTTGAACCTGCTTTGAACACTATCAAATTGAAGTTTACAACCTTAAGTTTAGGGGATCGACTAGAAAAGGCCAAAAATTGCTGGAGTATATATATCCTTTAACTTTTTAAGGATTTCCTAGAGATGTCCTTATGACTTGTGTATTTCAGTTCTTCACAATGTGATGCTCTATATGTGCAACTATTTGCTGTGTAGTTTAATTTCATCAATAACAGTTTCAACAATACCACTATGAATTACGATATTTGGTTGCTGATAAGGATATTGAAGTTAACATGCCTTTTTGTTTTTCAATTGTTGTTTAGCAACATGCATTGTACTGAATGACTAAATATGCAATCCCATGCTACATAGCAACAAGGAAGAGTGTTACCTTAATGTTCTGATGATGTCTAGATATACATGTAATAAAATCTTATATAATGGGATGGATGGAGTGTTGTACTACATCATTTTTCAATTGTTGTTTAGCTTCTAATATTAACTTGGTGCTTTTAGGTACATATATCATTGCCAAAGATCCACACTTCGACCATTTCTGCGTATGGGGCAATGAGATATTCATGAACCAGCATCAAGTGAGGAAACTGATGAAGATTGCTACTAAAATGGGTCAAAAGATGTCAATCAAACTATTTGTTTACACTTTAGGCAAGACAACAGTGAACTGCATGATGCTAAGTAAGAACCATGTAGCCTTCTTTTTACTGCCCGTAATGAGTTGTGTTAGATGACAATATCTGAATCTTTTTTCTTTTGCAGTGGATCCTGAAGCAGTTTACTCAAGATTACCTCTCAAACTACATGATTGGCGGCCGGCCATCACAAGGGGTTGGACTATAGTCCTGCATGCCTTCTGGATCCAGGAGAGCACAATAGGTCCATTCCGCTTCACCTTGTTCAGCAACTGGAATGTCTGTCGCCTCTTTCTTTACCATCTGTAATAGTACAAGTATAGAACCCTGGTACATCATTCTTTATTTGGTGCTTCTGTAATTCTTAAACATATGTACCTGTGAATCGAATAATGCATTGGTTGTTTGAACCTGATGGATATGAATAAAGCTATAGCCTACTTTCAAGTTTAAATCAGGTACAATTTTAAATAACAGCAATTAAATTAGGGCGAAATTACGTTGTGCAGGTCATTAGGGCACACACAGTTGGTAAAACACAAACGTTTGCGATATACACCATAATCCGAGATGGTTCACAGAGAGGAAATGTGTGCAAGCATGCACACAGTTGCCGTTCGCAAAGCATGTGTGATGTCAGACACTATCACATACGATGTGGGAAAACTAAATGTGTGTGATTGTCTACCTATCGTACATGGTTTATAATCATGAACTGTTTGTGATGTCCCAGGCATAGTAAATCTCCCGTGCCTGGAATCTGCCTAGAATTTGCTTGGAAAGCTCCAGTGCCTAGAATCTGCCTTGTTTTAGGTAGAATCACAAAACTCCGACTGCGATGGCAATGCGAGCACAAACAAGTAGCAAGGATGAAGTTTTTGGGATATTCGAGATATCGGAAACGGTTATATAGGGACAACTGTATGCATCAAGGCTCCCTATCCCCGACAGTTTCTGGGTTGCGTGGGAAGGAACCCCTATCGCCCACACTCACTTGGCGACGGTTCCAAATGCCGTCGCGGAAAGGGGTAAAAAACAATTTGTTTAGGACCGACGCGCACCAGTGATCCCAGTGACAGAAGGGGAACCAACACGTATGTATCGTTGCTACTAAGGATAAAAAGACGAGATCTATATCTACCGCCATATAGATAAATGGATCTTGTCTACATCATGTCACCGTTCTTATTGCATTACTCCGTTTTTCCATGAACTTAGCACACTAGATGCATGCTGGATAGCGGTCGATGTGTGGAGTAATAGTAGTAGACGCGGGCAGGAGTCGGTCTACTAATCTTGGACGTGATGCCTATGTAATGATCATTGCCTGGATATCGTCATGAGTATTTGAAGTTCTATCAATTGCCCAACAGTAATTTGTTTACCCACTGTTTGCTATTTTTCTCGAGAGAAGCCACTAGTGAAACCTACGGCCCCCGGGTCTTCTTTTTCATATATTTGCCTTGCGATATACTTTTCCTTTGCATTTTTATTCAGATCTATTAAACCAAAAAATACAAAAATACCTTGGTGCACTTTATTTATTTGCGATCTATTATTTCAATCTACTACAATTTATCTCA
Source organism: Aegilops tauschii subsp. strangulata (assembly GCF_002575655.3). Lineage (NCBI taxonomy): Eukaryota > Viridiplantae > Streptophyta > Magnoliopsida > Poales > Poaceae > Aegilops > Aegilops tauschii. Next base: position 494,937,975 of record NC_053037.3, on the reverse strand, counting down.
CGCCATCTTGCCAATTTCTGGCGCCATTACCCGAAAGGGATTGACAACCCCTTTTACACATGGGGTTGCGAGGTGCTGTTATTTGTGTGCAGGTGTTGTTTACGTTGTGTTGCTTGGTTCTCCTACTGGTTCGATACCTTGGTTTCATAACTGAGGGAAATACTCTACCGTCGCTGTGCTACATCCTCCCTCCCTCTCCGGGGAAATACCGACGTAGTTCTAGCTACCATCAAGGAGAATTTCTGGCGCCGTTGCCGGGGGGGATCAAGTCAAGATAGTCTCCCGGCTCCGCGCCAATTTCTGGCGCCGTTGCTGGGGACGATCTTCAACATAACCAGGTTCCTAATCACAAATCTCATCTCCTTGCAATTTACATTATTTGCCATTCGCCTCTCGTTTTCCTCTCCCCCACTTCACAAAATTTGTCATTTTATTCGCCCTTTCGTTCGCCATTTTCTCGTCAGAGCTCATGTTTGCTTGTGTTGCCATGTGCCTTCTATTTTCTTGCATCTTTGCTTGCTAAAGATCTATTGATATGGATCCTCATCCACTTGCTAATCTTTTCAAAAGATCCAATTATGATGAACCTATTGCTAGTGAATTGAGTTCACTAGATTATCTTTATGAAGTTTTGCTTGAGATTCGTGAATCTGAAAATTGTGATGAAGAAATTTATGAAGTGATTCATGATAACTCCTTGAATGAAAAGCATGATTGCAATGATTTTACTATAAATTCTATTAATGTCAATTGTGCTAATAATATGCAAAACCCCAAGCTTGGGGATGCCAATTTTGCTATGTCCACTACTTGTTGTAATGATCATGATTGGGGTGATTTTTCTTATGATCTTGAAAATTTATTTAAGCCTCGTGATGAATATGTTTGCAATAATATTGAAAGTGGGTTTGGAAGAGCGTTAAATTCAGGTAAAATTAATCGCACATATTTGGAGAGTGTTCAATCTTACTTTTTTTTGATGAAAGTGGATTTTGAGAAGTCGTGACTTTATTTGATGATCCCACTATTTTGGAAGAGTGTCAACTTCGCATGCATGTGGATCATATAGAGAGTATGTTATGTGATAGATATATTGTTGAATTAGAATATGTTGCCACATATAATTATTATGAGAGAGGGAAATATGTTTGTAGAAATTTTCTTGTTAATAAATTACCTCTCTTCATGTTGAGATTGTCTATGTTTTATGCTTCTTCCTAGCATATGCTAGTCTTTGCTTGTTTTGACAATTTATTTGCTTATAAAATGCCTATGCATAGGAAGTATGTTAGACTTAAATGTGTTTTTAACATGTTACATGATGCTCTCTTCGTGTTTCAATTACTATCTTTCATGTGAGCATCATTGAAATATTATGCCTAGCTTGGGGCGTGAAACTATAACGCTTGTTGGGAGGCAACCCAATGAATAAAATTTATTTTTGATTTTTGCTTTCTGTTCTTGAGTGTTTACACAATTATGATATTGTTACGATTGTGTTTTTTTATGTTTAATTAGTGTTTGTTCCAAGAAGAACCAATAGGATATTCTTGGGTGATAGTTGTTTGATCTTGCTGAAAAAGAAAGAAACTTAGTGCTCACGAAAATACTTGTTAACACTCACCAGAGCGTAATAAAATGTTAATTCTTTTTTCATAAGATCAACATAGAAATTATCCAGGTTGTCCAAGTTTTTCATAATTTTTGGAGTTCCAGAAGTATTCGAACAAATCAGATGGCCACAGACTGTTCTGTTTTGACAGATTCTGTTTTCTCTGTGTTGTGTGCTTATTTTGATGGCTCTATGGTTTTCTTTGATGAGTTTTTGCCATAGAAAAGTTGGAATAAAGTAGATATAATACAAAAACAAAATAAGAATTGGTTTGATACAACACTTATAGTAGTGATTTATTTTTCTTACACTAACGGATCTCACGAAGGTTTTGTTGAGTTTTGTGTGATTCAAGTTTTCAAGTTTTGGGTTATCTTACGATGGATGAAGGAAGGATGTAAGAGCCTAAGCTTGGCGATGCCCCGGCATCCCAAGCTAATATCCAAGAATGAGCAACCAACTAAGCTTGGGGATGCCCCCGAGTGGCATCCCCGCTTTCTTCCAACAACTATCGGTATTTTACTCGATGCTATATTTTTATTTGTCACATGATAGGTGTTTTGCTTGGAGCGTCTTGTATGATATGTTTATTTGCTTGTTTTATTTTGTGTTGTAAGTCATCAATCCTTGCTGGACACACCTATTTGAGAGCCAAAATTATGTCATGACTACTTAGAATTGCTCTCTATGCTTCACTTAAATCTTTTACGAGCTAGGACTTGCTCTAGTGCTTCACTTATATCTTTTTTAGCACGGTGTGCTTTGTTGTTTTTGAAGAAAGTCTCTCTTGCTTCACTTAAATTATTTTGAGAGAAAGAAAATTTGGTATGCTCATGATCTTCACTTATATTTGTTTGAGCTTATGAAAAGCAACACATGAAAATTAGTCCCAAAGTGATAGATATCCAAGAAGGATAAAGAAAACAAAATGTCATGAAGATCATTGGACAAAATAAACTTTATTCTTAGTAATAGTTTTGAGATATGATGATGTGATATGTGAGTTATGTTGATGAGTAATTGTGCTTTAGTACGAATATTGGTGTTAAGGTTTGCGATTCCCTATTCATGCACGAAAGTCAATAATGATGCAATGAAAATTATATCCTACTTATGGTGCATTATTCGGTGTTAATTATGCTTAATGCTTGCTTATGAGATTATTCGTTTCTTTGTTGGTCGCTTCCCAATCTTTTTCTAGCCTTCATTTTGCACCAAGTATGATCTCTACTTGTGCATCCAAAATCCTTTAAACCAGTTTTGCCACATGAGTCCACTATATCTACCTATATGCGGTATCCTTTTGCCGTTCTAAGCAAATTTGCATGTGCCATCTCTAATTTTCAAAATAAACTTCTCTTTTGTGTGTTTGTTTCGCTCGCGGAACGGTAACGGTAACGGGTGGCTAATATTTTCCATGCTAGATGTGTTATTCTCAAGATGAGTGTTTATTCACTTGTCATTGCACGAGAGTAAGGCAAAGGTCTTAGGGATGCCCAGTCCCGAAATGCAAAAAAATATTTACTTTATGTTGTCAAATAATAAATTCCTTGGAAAGTGTTGGTATGGAGGGCACCCGTGGATACGACTAGCCATGGAAAGTGGAAGAATGGTGGAAAAAGGAATAATCTTTATTTTTTGTTTGGGAACTGCCTATGGCATATCTAGCATGGAAAGTGTTCGGAACTCTAAGTCGTTTTCGTTGGTGGGATGGATACACCTCCCAAAGTGTGTTTTATCTCTAATATTTTTCGCTTTGAGCTCTCGCACCTCTACAAATCCCTACTTCCCTCTACGAAGGGCCTTTCATTTACTTTATGCAATTTTTATTTTGAAATTTTAGTCTCCATCTTCTCTCACAAAAATCACCAACTAGGAGGCAATATGATCGTGCTCAAGTATTTGGTGTAGTTAATGTTCGAGTGTGTTTCATGAATGGATCCTTGTTTGAGCATGATGGGCTAGGGATAACTTATTTTAGCATTGATATTTTGAAAGACATGGTTGCTTGTTGATATGCTTGAGTATCTAAATTATTATGTAAAAACTAGACTATTGCTCTGAATCACATAAAAGTCCAATTGTCCATGCTATAAAGAAAAGAATATCATATGACTTGATGAACAACACTCCACATCAAAAATTCTGTTTTTATCACTTACCTACTCGACGATGAGGAGTTAAGCTTGGGGATGCTGATACGTCTCCAGAGTATCTATAATTTTTGATTGTACCATGCTGTTTTATTATTAATCTTGGACCTTTTGTAATAATTTTATAGTCATTTTATATCATTTTTTGGCACTAACCTATTGAGATAGTGCCAAGTGCCACTTGCTGTTTTTTCCATGTTTTTTACATCACATGAAATCAATACCAAACGAAGTCCAAATGCCACGAAATTCCACGATGATTTTTTATGGGCCAGAAGGAAGGCAATGGGCCCTGGTTGCACCTGGGGGTGCCCCGAAGGGGGCACAACCCACCAGGGCGCGCCAGGAGGCCCAAGCGCGCCCTGGTGGGTTGTGCCCACCTCGGGTGCCCCCGGTGTCGGTGTCAAAACCGGTGGATCTCGGGTAGGGGGTCCCGAACTGTGCGTCTAAGGTTGATGGTTGCAGGAGACATGGGGCATGATGTTTACCCAGGTTCGGGCCCTCTCTATGGAGGTAATACCCTACTTCCTACTTGATTGATCTTGATGAATATGAGTATTACAAGAGTTGATCTACCACGAGATCGTAATGGCTAAACCCTAGAAGCCTAGCCTGTATGACTATGGTAATGAGTATATCCTTTCCGGACTAACCCCTCCGGTTTATATAGACACCGGGGGATCTAGGGTTACATAGAGTCGGTTACATAGGAAGGAGTCTTCATAGCCGACCGCCAAGCTTACCTCCCACGCCAAGGAGAGTCCTATCCGGACACGGGTACAGTCTTCGGCCTTCATGTCTTCACAGCCCATCAGTCCGGCCCATGGATAACAGGCCGGACGCTCGAGGACCCCTTAGTCCAGGACTCCCTCAGTATCCCCTGAACCTGGCTTCAATGACGAGGATTCCGGCACGCAGATTGTCTTCGGCATTGCAAGGCGGGTTCCCCTTTCCTAACTCCAAGATATTCTTCAGATGTAATGATTGTATCCGGGCTTGTATACACAACTGCAGAGGATATAATATTTCATGAGTCCAATCCGTTGACAACTTTTTGGTAACATGACATCACGCCTGCTCGGCCTATTTTCGAACCGTTAGCTAGCCCGTCGTCTCATGTCTCGAGACGTGGTTTTATTGGCATGTCTTATCCAAGCGGAGATCGTGTCTCCCCTTTTTCAAGGGATTCTTATCAACCCGGACGTGGGTAACCCAACCGTCGCTTGGGTACAACTCCTTGAGAATAGGCAAGTTTTGAGGCCCAGGAGGAGACATTCTATATCCACGGCCTTTATATAGGGGTACAAACCCGTCTTTTTTCTTTCACGCTTGCTTCTTCCTCAACCCTTGCTACCCCGAGTTCCAACACCCGGGTTTCAATCGCCACAAGCTCCAATCATGTCCGGATCCAGCCGTCAAGGCCGGTGGGTGGCTTCTTCTGTCACAGAGGGAGATATTGCAAAGCTTCGGGCGGAGAGGTATCTGACCGTAGAAATCCTTCATCGGCTTCCTGCCGAGGGGCGAGTTATTCCCACCCCCAGATCCGGCGAGAGGGTCGTTTTCGTGTCCCACTTCCTCCATGGGTTAGGGTTTGCACTTAATCCCTTCGTCCGAGGGCTCATGTTCTATTATGGAATAGATTTTCACGATCTGGCCCCGTACTCTATTCTTCTTATCTCGGCATTTATCGTCATGTGCGAAGCCTTCCTCCGAACTCCTCCGCACTTCGGCTTGTGGCTCAAGACCTTCGATGTGAAGCCGCAAGTGATAGAGGGGGAGCAGGCAGAGTGCGGTGGTGCCATAGTGAGCAAGCTTGCCAGCGCTGTTTGGCGAAAGGATCTTTTGCCAAATCTTCCGATTTATGGTAGCAGGGGTGGTTCTATATCAACGAGCCCCTTGGATCCAAGTGGGCAGTTGCGCCCACATTTCGATCCAGCCACCAATTCAGCTTGCATCATGGATTAATAAGGGGTTGGACTGGGGATCAACGGACGAGGTGCGGGCTTTGCAAAGTCGCATCCGAAGCCTCATTGAGAGGGACATCAACATCGTCAATGTTGTTCAAGTAATGCTAGTCCGCCGGACCCTGGCGTGCCAACGACGGCCTCTCCGCATGTGGGAGTTCAATCCAGAAGGACCGCGGACTCTTCAGCACCTCTTCGGCACTACGCATGAAGGAATGTGGAGGTTATTTTCCAGGAAACGAAAGCAATGGCCGGACACCACCAAAGATATCGGCCTAGACTGTAACCATACGGACATCCCGGTAAGTACCCGTTCGCCGAACATCTCAAAATTAGACACCCATTGGTAAGACACTGACCAAATCATCCTTTTGCAGGGCTGGATAAGGAAGGTGGAACGGATTAGGTGTCCAGCTCCCCTTCCCGAAGACTCAGCTAATCCTGTGTTAACAAGGATGGTGGCCTCGGCAGCATAACAGACGTCGGCAAGGGAGGGTAAAGAGGAGAGTGAGAAGACCCGAGATGACCTTAGAAAGAAAGGTAAGTCGGATACTGAGTCCGGAGAAATCGACCTTTCCTCGCCTGAAGACAGAAGCGAAAGAGGACCCAGTATCCCTTCTCCGAGCAGGAGGAAAAGGGCCACCTCCGAAGGTTGGGAGGGGCGGTCTCCCAAGAGGGGCAAGATGCCACCGTCGAGCGGCTTGGGTTTGGAAAGCGACACCGTTGAACAGCTCCAACATGGGGACAAGCCCTCGACCAAACCGTAAGTGAATCCGGGGTACTTTGATAGCGTCCCGCTCCTTTGCCGTTACTCAAGATATACGTAACGTGCCCGTGCATTTATACAGGTCGGCACAGAGTTTTTCTAGGCAATCCTCTTCTTCGGGAGGTCTCCTCCCAGAGATGATGGAGAGCGAGACGCCTCCCCCAACCTCCTCGCCCAATAAGGCGGACGACTCTGAAGTGTCATCGTGGAGGGTTTTTCTTGATCAATGCTACCTCTTGAGCACTGCGTTGGTTTTCCCTTGAAGAGGAAAGGGTGATGCAATAAAGCAGCGTAAGTATTTCCCTAAGTTTTTGAGAACCAAGGTATCAATCCAGTAGGAGGCCACGCACGAGTCCCTCGCACCTGCACAAACAACTAAAATCCTCGCAACCAACGTAATAAAGGGGTTGTCAATCCCTTCACGGTCACTTACGAAAGTGAGATCTGATAGATATGATAAGATAATATTTTTGGTATTTTTATAATAAAGATGCAAATTAAAATAAAAGGCAAAAAAAATAACTAAGTGTTGGAAGACTAATATGATGGAAAATAGACCCGGGGGCCATAGGTTTCACTAGTGGCTTCTCTCGAGACCATAAGTATTTTACGGTGGGTGAACAAATTATTGTTGAGCAATTGACAAAATTGAGCATAGTTATGAGAATATCTAGGTATGATCATGTATATAGGCATCACGTCCGAGACAAGTAGACCGACTCCTGCCTGCATCTACTACTATTACTCCACACATCGACCGCTATCCAGCATGCATCTAGAGTTTTAAGTTCAAAAGAACAGAGTAACGCCTTAAGTAAGATGACATGATGTAGAGGGATAAACTCATGCAATATGATATAAACCCCATCTTGTTATCCTCGATGGCAAGAATACAATACGTGCCTTGCTGCCCCTACTGTCACTGGGAAAGGACACCGCAAGATTGAACCCAAAGCTAAGCACTTCTCCCATTGCAAGAAAGATCAATCTAGTAGGCCAAACCAAACTGATAATTCAAAGAGACTTGCAAAGATAACCAATCATACATAAAAGAATTCAGAGAAGATTCAAATATTGTTCATAGATAAACTTGATCATAAACCCACAATTCATCGGTCTCAACAAACACACCGCAAAAGAAGATTACATCGCATAGATCTCCACAAGAGAGGGGGAGAACATTGTATTGAGATCCAAATACAGAGATGAAGCCACCTAGCTAATAACTATGGACCCAAAGGTCTGAGGTAAACTACTCACACATCATCGGAGATGCTATGGTGTTGATGTAGAAGCCCTCCGTGATCGATGCCTCCTCCGGCGGAGCTCCGGAAAAGGCCCCAAGATGGGATCTCATGGGTACAGAAGGTTGCGGCGGTGGAATTAGGTTTTTGGCTCCATATCTGGTAGTTTGGGGGTAGGTAGGTATATATAGGAGGAAAAAGTACGTCGGTGGAGCAACGTGGGCCCCACGAGGGTGGAGGGCGCGCCCTGGGCGTAGGCGCGCCCCCTACCTCGTGCCTTCCTGGTTGATATCTTGACGTAGGGTCCAAGTCCTCTGGATCACGTTCGTTCCGAAAATCACGTTCCCGAAGGTTTCATTCCGTTTGGACTCCGTTTGATATTCTTTTTCTGCGAAACTCTGAAATAGGCAAAAAACAACAATTCTGGGCTGGCCCTCCGGTTAATAGGTTAGTCCCAAAAATAATATAAAAGTGAATAATAAAGCCCAATAATGTCCAAAACAGAGTATAATATAGCATGGAACAATAAAAAATTATAGATACGTTGGAGACGTATCAATCAACAAGCTACGCAGGGGATAAAAGAGGCAGTACCCGAAGGTGGATCTCCGACCGTCCGGGATTCTGGTGCTGATAATAAAGGCCCCGGACTGTCTGGCTCGCAGCCGACGGTGATTCTGGAGACGGGTGAACGGATTCCTTCAAAGGATGGTTGTGCTCCTAGAGCGGCTTCCGGAGACCCAGAGGCTCCGGATATATTGCGAGACATGTTGCGAAAATCATCTGCCTCGGGGGAACATTGTACCTTGATGGGTACAGTGGTTGAGAAGATTTTGTCTGCGAAGAGCGGATTGAATGAAGCCTTCATGAGCCTGCTAAAAGGTTTCGAGGTTTGTGATATAATGTTTTCAGCTATGTTTTATTTGCAAAGATGCACCTGCGTAAAGGTGGTAGCCCCTGAGACTCGGGTTGGCTTCCACTGGGAAGCGAATAGAGGATCAAAAAGAATTATCAAGGACTGATCTGATGAACTTGAACACAGGCTGTTTCCCCCTTAGCTACTTCCCAGACTATGGATATTGCCGAGCTGCAGCGGAAGCTTGATGTAGCAGGGGATGACCTTGCGTTAATCAATATGCGTCTTGACGAGTCACAAGGTATGTATTCGGGGCAATCCCCATACATTTTTTGTGGTATAAGCATGATGCTAAAGTCTATATGCTGGAATATGCATGGTTGCAGATGGTGCTGCCGTCGTTGAAGTTCTTTGAGCGGAGCTGGCCCGGGCCAAGGAGCAGGCCCGGTGTAGCAATGCGGCTGCCGAAAAGGCATCGGCTGAGTTAAAAGCCGAACAAGCTGCACGGCACCAAGACGAGGAGAAGATATCCACGATGGCGCTCGAAATGAAAAATGCTACTGGCCGCTGTGAATTTCTAGAGAAGGAGAATGAAGCCAAAACGGCTGAACTGGACAAGGCCTTACAAGAGGCGAGAGAAGCGCGGTCGGAATCCAGAGCAGCCCGTGAGGAGATCCGGCAAGCTGGGGAGATTGCGGCTGGTAAACCCTTTCTGCTACAGACTAAGTTCGCCAATCCAAACTATGCTCAGCTTGACCGAGTGTGTAGTTCTCGAGACGAGTTTTTAGACTTGCTGAAGAGTTCTTCCGATGCGGCACAGTATTATCAAGCGTGAGAGGGGTGCGCAATGGAGTAGCTTTTCTGGTCACAGTTTGGCGCATCAAAGCGCCCTCTGTTGCTGAATGAACAGATGTCCCAATGGGCCAAGCTTCATAGGATATCCGGCACTGCCATGAAGAACGTCATAATCCGGTTGTGGCCAATCGAGCCTGTTCCGAATAGCTACTTCGGTTTGGTGCAAAGGCTTGTTAACGCGGTGCCACATATCGATGTTGTGAAGCAGTCGACGTGCATTGAGGGTGCACGGATGGCTTTTGCCCGAGTCAAGACATTCTGGGGGAAGATGAAAGCCATCGATGTTGCGGCGAAGAGTCCACCCAAGGGCAAGGACCGTCCTGAACCGGAGCATTATTTTGAAGACGTCCTAGAGGCCGCCCGCTTGATAGAGGGTCAGTGCTCGAAATACATAATGTTCGAGTGAGGTGTATGAGAATTGTAAAAGACAATTTTATAGTTAATCTATTTTTATGTTTTGCTCGAAAGCTTGTATTCCTCCTGTGCGGCCGTTTTAATATAATCTGAAAGTTTTCCAGTCGTCGACTTCAGCCCCCTCGTAGGAAGTACGGGGGTTTTCAGAAAAGCATTTAATCACTCTTTATCCAACGTCTTGGTCCATGAAGGAGGTGATAATGCGGCGATCTAGGCAATCGGACAATAGGGCGTTAACACTTTCACTTAGCCATAGGAGTTTTATGGTGGGACTATGACATAGCCCCTGGTATGTATGCGGCGTATTATAATATGGTGCCTTACATATTTGATCTGAAAAAGATCCCTCGTGTGACACGGAGAATCGCTAAAGATTCCAATAAGTCGTCAAGTGGTTGACCAGCTCTCGCCGCATCATGACAGTCAGTTTTCGGCTTTCTCTACTAAGGTACTTGACCAGATGAACCGGAAGCACAATCGCAGTAGTTCGCCCTTTACTACCCTAGCCGATGGAGCGGAACGTAGGGTAGCAAGCACAGGAGCCGGGCAACCCAACTATTGACCCAAGACAATGATTCCGAGCTGATGCATATAAGGCCAAACTTGCGACGCCGAAGTACGCTATAGAGTTGTTCGGACTTTTGCTGGCAACTCATTTGTTCCCATACCGAGCCCCTGGCAAGTTATGCCAAGGTATACCTGTGAAACAACCATAGGAGCCATATTCATTCACGAAACAACACGAATGATTAATTCGGATACTGTTTACTGGGACCTGAGCAATATGCCAATGATTACTTTATATATATAAAGACCATAACCCCGGCTATTTGACATGCTCGGGGTCGGAGGCAGAGGAAGAGGCATAGTACAGGCTCGAAATAAAGAGTGCGGTCTACAAAAAGTTATTTTGGACCTCCTGTCGCACGTCTGCGCCGCCTGTCCTCGGCAAGGGGAATCCTTGATGGAAGTAGCCCCTTAGGTGAGTGTACGGATCCGAACTCCAATAGAGTCAGTTTTAGATGTTTGCCCTGTTCGTCACCTGTTTTTAAGAGATAGTGAAGGAAGAAATAAAAAGAAAATAGATAAAAAGTGTTACGGGAATGCTTGCAGGCTTGTCTGTAGTGTGCTTCCGCCAATGCCCATGGTATCTTGAGTGCGTAGTGATGTATGCGCGGTATAAATTTTGCAGGTGTACGAGGTGGGCGGCGGAAGCCGAACTGCTATTTCCGCTCGAGGAGTAGTCGATCCTCGGGTGGAAATTGCTTCTGACCCCCGGTATTTCGTTGGTGAACCTCTCCGTCGTCCCTGTCGCCTGGCGGCCTCCTCCCCTTCTGTTCGGCGTTGAGCTTGCCGGCCTGCTTAAAGACCCAGCAGTTTCTGTTGGTATGATTAGCTGGTTTATCGGGGTGGCCGTGAATCTGGCAGGGTCGGTCCAATATCCCGTCTAGGTTGGATGGTTCGTCTCGGTTCACCTTGAATGGCTTCTTTCGTTGACCGGGCTTGGGATTGCTGAATCCGGCGTTGACCGTTGTGTAGCGTGATCTTTCATTATCATTGCGACTGTTGTGTTTGCTTCGTCGTGGCTTGTCGTTGCCGTCTCGGGTTTCGGAAGTGCCCGGGTCGCTGGCGCTGTTGCTTCTATGAGCGAGCCAGCTGTCTTCTCCCGCGCAAAAGCGGGCCATTAGAGCAGTAAGGGCTGTCATGGATTTAGGTCCTTCTTGACCGAGGTGGCGTGCAAGCCATTCATCCCGGACGCTGTGTCTGAAGGCCGCAAGGGCTTCCGTGTCCAGATATTCGACGATTTGGTTCTTTTTGACTAAGAACCGAGTCCAGAGCTTCCTGGCTGACTCTCCGGGCTGCTCGATAATGTGACTTAGGTCATCGGCATCCGGTGGCCGGACATATGTTCCTTGGAAGTTGTCAAGGAAGGCTTCTTCCAAGTCTTCCCAGCTGCCTATGGAATTTTCAGGCAGGCTGTTTAACCAGTGCCGAGCTGGCCCTTTTAGCTTTAGTGGGAGGGATTTAATGGCGTGGAGGTCGTCTCCACGGGCCATATGGATGTGGAGGGTAAAATCTTCTATCCATACCGCGGGATCGGTTGTTTCGTCGTATGATTCAATATTGACGGGTTTGAATACTTCAGGGAATTCATGATCCATTACTTCATCAGTGAAGCAAAGAGGGTGTGCGGCGCCTCTATGTTCGGCCACACTGCGACGTAACTCCGAAGGAGTCCATTTGCGGTTTTCGGCTCGGGCGTGGCTAGGTTTGTCACGTCCGAATAGGTAGCCATCGTCGCGCGTTGAGGCATGCCCTCGCGATCCGTAGATCGATCTTGCGTGTCCTGCTCTACTGTCCATGTCCCGTCGAAGGTCGTCTGTACAACCATGAGCCGTGTTATTCTTGCCTTTACGGCGAAGTGGGGAAGTCTGGTGTTCGGCTTGAGTTGACTCTTTATCCGGACAGAGTTGTCGACGACCTGCCGCATTGTGTGATGATGGTACGGGCTCCAACGCCTCGTCATCGAACTGAGGTAGCAATCTATGCTTCGGGTAGCTTTTGGCTGGGCCACTATGGCCGTATTCTTCAGCGGCTAGGACTTCGGTCCATATATCGTTGAGTAGGTCTTGGTCAGCTTGAAGATGCTGCTGCTTCTTTTTCAGGCTTCTTGCAATAGCTATTAGCCTGCGCTTGAAGCGCCCCTGCTCGAGGGGTTCTTCGGGTACGAGGAAGTCTTCGTCGCTGAGGCTTACCTCATCTTCGGAGAGCGTAAGGTAGTTGTCGTCCTCCGAATTGTCACTGGGCAGGGCCTGTTCATCGGGGCTGGCTTGCCCGTTTTCTTGTTCCTCCTGTTCGGATCTTGCTCTAGCAGGGTCTTCATTGTTTTTGGCGTTGTCCGGAGTACTATTTTCTCCGGTGCCAGCGTTGCTGCGATGTGACTTAGAGCGGCATTTAGGGCGCCGGTACTTAGACTATGTCTCAGGGGGTTTATTCTCAACTGGATCTTCTTTGTCATCATCGCTAGCTTTTTTAGGTGTATCAACCATGTACACGTCGTACGAAGAGGTGGCCGTCCCACGTCTAGTGAATGGCGGGTCTTGTCCTTGCTCCTTGTCGGCATCGTCGTCTATATCGTCGATGTCCTCGGAGCCATGATCAAGCATGTCGGTTAAGTCCTCGACAGTGGCTATGAAGTGGGTGGCGGGTGGGAAGCGAAATTCTCCATCATCAGCCTCTAGCTCGAACCGGACATAGTTCGGCCGTGAGTCCCCCGCCAAGGACAGGTTTTTTAATCAATTGAGCACATCGCCGAAAGGGCGAGTGTTGGAAGATATCTGTGGCGCTGAAATCAAAGATTGATGACCGATCCAGCTCTGCGCCCATAGGCGTGTGTGGTTCGGAACTTATAGCCGGAGACGAGTCCAGAATTCCGTTGACGCGGACATTGCAAGGTGCTGAGTCCGTGTGCGGCTCCAACGCCGCGGATTCTGCGGCTTTGGATGGCACAATCTGCTCCGGATCTGAGGTCGTAGCAGTTACAGGAATCATCTCCTGAATATGGTCCAATGATAGATCTAAGTCATGTTCATCGGAGCGAGGGGGAGCGATCGCCGTGGTCTCAAATCCGTTGAAGATCAGGTCTCCACGGATATCCGCGATGTAGTTCAAGCTTCCAAATCTGACCTGGTGGCCAGGAGCGTAACTATCGATCTGCTCTAGACGGCCAAGCGAGTTGGCCCGCAGTATGAAGCCGCCGAGTACGAAAATCTGTCTAGGGAGGAAGGTTTCTCCTTGGACAGTGTCACTATAGACGATCGAAGGGGCCATCGAACCTTTCGTCGACGGCACAGTAGAACTCTCTATGAAAGCACCGTCGGTGTCAAAACCGGCAGATCTCGGGTAGGGTGTCCCGAACTGTGCATCTAAGGTTGATGGTTGCAGGAGACAGGGGGCATGATGTTTACCCAGGTTCGGGCCCTCTCTATGGAGGTAATACCCTACTTCCTGCTTGATTGATCTTGATGAATATGATTATTACAAGAGTTTATCTACCATGAGATCGTAATGGCTAAACCCTAGAAGCCTAGCCTGTATGACTATGGTAATGAGTATATCCATTCCGGACTAACCCCTCCGGTTTATATAAACACCGGGGGGATCTAGGGTTACATAGAGTCGGTTACATAGGAAGGAATCTTCATAGCTGACCGCCAAGCTTGCCTCCCACGCCAAGGAGAGTCCTATCCGGACACGGGTACAGTCTTCGGCCTTCATGTCTTACAGCCCATCAGTCCGGCCCATGGATAACAGGACGGACGCCCGAGGACCCCTTAGTCCAGGACTCCCTCACCCAGACCACCTCTTTTACTCTATAAATACCACAATATTCCAGAAACCCTAGAACAAGCGTCGTAATATTCATCCAGCCGCCGCAGAGTCCAGAACCACCAGATCCAATCTAGACACCATCACGGAGGGGTTCACCACTTCCATTGGTGCCTCTCCGATGATACGTGGGTAGTTCTTTGTAGACCTTCGGGTCCATAGTTAGTAGCTAGATGGTTTTCTCTCTCTCTCTCTCTGAATTCTAGATACAATGGTCTCTTGGAGATCCATATGATGTAACTCTTTTGCGTGTGTTTGTTGGGATCTGATGAACTTTGAGTTTATGATCAGTCATATCTTTTTATATCCATGAAAGTTATTTGAGTTTCTTTGATCTCTTATATGCATGATCTCTTATAGCCTCGTATTTCTTCTTCGATATTCGGTTTTGTTTGGCCAACTTGATCTATTTATCTTGCAATGGGAAGAGGTGCCCGGTAGTGGGTTCGATCTTACGGTGCTTGATCCCAGTGACAGAAGGGGAACCGACATGTATGTATTGTTGCTACTAAGGATAAAAGGACGAGATCTATATCTACCGCCATATAGATAAACGGATCTTGTCTACATCATGTCATCGTTCTTATTGCATTACGCCATTTTTCCATGAACTTAATACACTAGATGCATGCTGGATAGCGGTCGATGTGTGGAGTAATAGTAGTAGATGCAGGCAAGAGTCGGTCTACTAATCTTGGACATGATGCCTATGTAATGATCATTTCTTGGATATCGTCATTAGTATTTGAAGTTCTATCAATTGCCCAACAGTAATTTGTTTACCCACCGTTTCCTATTTTTCTCGAGAGAAGCCACTAGTGAAACCTACGGCCCCCGGGTCTTCTTTCTCATATATTTGCCTTGCGATCTACTTTTCCTTTGCATTTTTATTTAGATCTATTAAACCAAAAAAATACAAAAATACCTTGCTGCACTTTATTTATTTGCGATCTATTATTTCATCTACTACTATTTATCTCACGTCATCTTGCCAATTTGTGGCGCCATTACCCGAAAGGGATTGACAACCCCTTTTACACGTCGGGTTGCGAGGTGTTGTTATTTGTGTGCAGGTGCTGTTTATGTTCTGTTGCTTGGTTCTCCTACTGGTTCGATACCTTGGTTTCATAACTGAGGGAAATACTCTATCGTCGTTGTGCTACATCATCCCTCCCTCTCCGGGGAAATACCGACGTAGTTGTAGCTACCATCAGCCTTTTTCTTGTCGGATCTCTTGTTTGCTTGTGTGACCATGTGTCTTCTATTTGCTTGCATCTTCGCTTGCTAAAAATCTATTGATATGGATCCTCATCCACTAGCTAATCTTTTTAAGAGATCTAATTATGTTGAACCAGTTGCTAGTGTTTTGAGTGCACTTGATTATGTCTATGAAGTTTTGCTTGAAATTCATGAATCTGAAAATTGTGGTGAAGAAATTTATGAAGTGATTCATGATAGCACCTTGAATGAAAAGCATGATTGCAATGATTTTACTATAAATTCTATTAATGTCAATTGTGCTAATAATATGCGAAACCCCAAGGTTGGGGATGCTAATTTTGATATGTCCGATACTCATTGCAATGACCATGATTGGGGTGATGATGCTTCTTATGATCTTGTAAATTTATTTATGCCTCATGATGTATATGATATTGATAATAATTTTTGCAATAGTATTGAAAATGGGTTTGGAGAGGTCATGACTTTAGTTGATGTTAATCCCACTATCTTGGAAGATTATAAAACTTTTATGCATGTGGATCATGAAGAGAAAATTTTATATGATAGCTATATTGTTTGAATTTGATTATGATCCTACACGTAATTATTATGAGAGAGGAAAATATGGTTGTAGAAATTTTCATTTTGCTAATTTACCTCCCTTCATGTTGAGATTATCTATGTTTTATTCTTCTTCCTTGCATATGCTAGAAATTGCTCGTCTTGATAATTTGTTCACTTATAAAATGTATATGCATAGGAAGAGAGTTAGACTTAAATGTGTTTTTCACATGATTCATGATGTTCTCTTTGTGTTTCAATCATTATCTTTTATGTGAGCATCATCGAAATATTATGCCTAGCTAAGGGCATAAAACTATAGCGCTTGTTGGGAGGCAACCCAATGAATAAAATTTATTTTTGCTTTTTGATTTCTGTTCCTGTGTGTGTACACAATTATGCTACTGGTATAATTGTGTTTTAATTAGTGTTTGTGCCAAGTAGAACCAATAGGATATTCTTGGGTGGTAGTTGTTTGATCTTGCTGAAAAAGACAGAAACTTTGTGCTCACGAAAATAATTGTTAAAATTCACTAGAACGTGATAAAATGCCAATTATTTTTGCAGAAGATCAAAATAGAAATTATCCAGGTTGTCCTAGTTTTTCAGAAGATTTGTAGTTCTATAAGTATTTGAACAAATCAGATTTCTACAGACTGTTCTGTTTTGATAGATTCTATTTTCTTTGTGTTGTGTGCTTATTTTGATGGCTCTATGGTTTTCTTTGATGAGTTTTTTACATAGAAAGGTTGGAATACAGTAGATATAATACAAAAACAAAATAAGAATTGGTTTGATGCAGCACTTATAGTAGTGATTTATTTTTCTTACACTGACGGATCTCACGAAGGTTTTATTGAGTTTTGTGTGATTGAAGTTTTCAAGTTTTGGGTTATCTTACGATGGATGAAAGAAGGATAGAAGAGCCTAAGCTTGGGGATGCCCTGGCATCCCAAGCTATTATCCAAAAATGAGAAACCAACTAAGCTTGGGGATGCCCCCGAGTGGCATCCCCTATTTCTTCTAACGACCATCGGTATTTTACTCGAGGCTATATTTTTATTCGTCACATGATATGTGTTTTGCTTGGAGCGTCTTGTATGATATGTGTCTTTGCTTGTTTTATTTTGTGTTTTAGGTCATCAATCTTTGCTGGACACACCTATTTGAGAGAGCCAAAATTAGATCATGACTTGTTAGAATTGCTCTCTATGCTTCACTTAAATCTTTCATGAGCTAGGACTTGCTCTAGTGCTTCACTTATATCTTTTTGAGCACGATCTGCTTTGTTATTTTTCAAGAAATACTCTCTTGCTTCACTTAGATTTATTTGAGAGTTAGTAAAATTTTGAAGAAATTCTCTCTTGCTTCACTTCAATTATTTTGAGAGAAAGAATTTTTTTATGCTCATGATCTTCACTTATATTTGTTTGAGCTTATGAAAAGCAACACATGAAAATTAGTTCCAAAGTGATAGATATCCAAGAAGGATAAAGAAAAAGAAAAATAAAATGTCATGAAGATCATTGGACAAAATAAACTTGATTCTTAGTAATAGTTTTGAGATATGATGATGTGATATGTGAGTTATGTTGATGAGTAATTATGCTTTAGTAAGAATATTGGTGTTAAGGTTTGTGATTCCCTATGCATGCATGAAAGTCAATAGTCATGCAATGAAAATTATATCCTACTTGTGGTGCATTATTCGGTGTTAATTATCCTTAATGCTTGCTTATTAGATTATTCTTTTCTTGGGTCGTCGCTTCTCAATCTTTTTCCTAGCCTTCATTTTGCACCAAGTATGATCTCTACTTGTGCATCCAAAATCCTTTAAACCAATTTTGCCACATGAGTCCACTATATCTACCCATATGTGGTATTCTTTTGCCGTTCTAAGCAAATTTGCATGTGCCATCTCTAATTTTCAAATAAAACTTCGCTTTTGTGTGTTTGTTTCGCTCGCGGAACGGTAATGGGTGGCTAATGTTTTCCATGCTGGATGTGTTATTCTCAAGACGAGTGTTTATTCACTTGTCATTGCACGAGAGTAAGGCACAGGTTTTAGGGATTCCCAGTCCCGAAATGCAAAAATGAATTTACTTTATGTTGTCAAATAATAAATTCCTTGGAAAGTGTTGGTATGGAGGGCACCCGTGGATACGGTTAGCCATGGAAAGTGAAAGAATGGGTCAAAAGTAATAAACTTTATTTTCTGTTTGGGAACCGCCTATGTCATATTTAGCATGGAAAGTTTTGGGAACTCTAAGTCGTTTTCATTGGTGGGATGGATACACCTCCCAAAATGTTTTTATCTCTAATTTTTTCGCTTTGAGCTCTCGCACCTCTACAAATCCCTACTTCCCTCTGCGAAGGGCTTTTCTTTTTTACTTTATGCAATTTTTAATTTGAGTCTCCATATTCTCTTATAAAAGCACCAACTAAGAGGCAATATGATCATACTTAAGTATTGGGTGTAGCTAATATACGAGTGTGTTTCATGAATGGATCAATGTTTGAGCATGATAGGCTAGGGATAACTTATTTTAGCATTGATATTTTGAAAGACATCGTTGCTTGTTGATATGCTTGAGTATCTAAATTATTGTGTCAAAACTAGACTATTGCTTTGAATCACATAAAAGTCCAAATGTCCGTGCTATAAAGAAAAGAATATGATATGACATGATGAACAACACTCCACATCAAAAATTCGATTTTTATCACTTACCTACTCAAGGACAAGTAGGACTTAAGCTTGGGGATGCTGATACGTCTCCAATGTATCTATAATGTTTTATTGTTCCATGTTGTTTTATTATCAATCTAGGATGTTTTATAACCATTTTATAGTCCTTTTATATCATTTTTGGGTACTAACCTATTGACATAGTGCCAAGTGCCAGTTGCTGTTTTTTCCATGTTTTTTAAATCGCAGCAAATCAATATCAGACGGAGTCCAAATACAATGAAACTTCACCATGATTTTTTATGGACCAAAGGAAAGAAGTTGGGCCCTGGTTGCACCTGGGGGGAGTCCCGAGGAAGGGACAACCCACCAGGGCACGTCAGGAGGCCCAGGCGCGCCCTAGTGGGTTGTGCCCACCTCGGGTGCCCCCCGGACCGCCTGTTTGCTCTATAAATACGCCAAAAATCCCAGAACCCTAGGGGAGTCGACAAAATATTCATCCAGCCGCCACAGAGTCCAGAACCACCAGATCCAATCTATACACCATCTTGGATGGGGTTCACCACCTCCATTGGTGCCTCTCCGATGATGCGTGAGTAGTTCTTTCTACACCTTCGGGTACGTAGTTAGTAGCTAGATGGCTTCGTCTCTCTCGCTAGATTCTCAATACAATGCTATCTTGGAGATCCATATGTGTCGGTGTACAAAAGGAGGGGCGCACTTTTGTACCCCTTTACCCGTGCACGGGCAGTCGGAGCCGCACCCACGGCCACGCCAAGAAGAACAAGGGAGGTGAGCCAAGGTAAGACCGAAGCCCGAGGCTACCAGAGTAACGCCAAGGCCAAGACCACAAGAGAGCAGAGGGACGAAGCAGGTTCCCCCGGCAAGACCCTTGCCGGGGCAGCCTCAGCAGCCCCGGCAAAACCCTTGCGGGGCAGCTCGGCCCACACCAACAGAGCGAGCCACCCTTGAGCCCACGGTCCCCAACACCATCATCCACGTGGGGCCAAGGCTCGCGAGGCACCTCTGTGGTGGGATGCAGGTCTTTGTGAAGACATATTCAAGATCAGATGAGGATTAGAAGACGACGATCCTCGGCAAGATCCTTGCCGAGGAAGGCCACCAGACCCCCGGCAAGGTCCTTGCCGGGGACGACAGCGCATCGCGGCAAGACCCTTGCCGGGCCACCCAGCAAGGCCCTCGCCAAGGACGCCAGCCGGGCCACCGCCAGGCCCGCGCCAACCAAGTTTCCACCGTCGGTCACATGCAGCTGCCAGCCCAACCAGTTGGGCAGGCACCTGCGTGGCAACATGCAGCTTCCATGCCAACTCAGCAGACGGCTGCGTGGCGGCATGCAGATCTTCGTGAATGCTCCACCACCGCGCCACCCCAGCTACCTGCCTGCCTACATGGCACCGCATGCCTCGCTGGCCAGGGCGCGTGTCAAAGCGAGGAGGAGCGGCGACAGACGGGACGGGCCTCGCCTCCGTCCCCGATAAAGCAAGGGGACACCTAAGCTACGCATTAAATGCGTCTTGTCCTGTAATACGAGCGATAAGCTCGCAATACTGTACGCCTTTCCACCTCCTGTATGCCACTGTGGCAGCCCCTTTCGCCTATAAAAGGAGGCCCATGGCATACTGGAGAAGGATTCGGCTCTTTCGAACTACACGCCCACCACAACTAGTTCGAGAGCTCAAGAACTCTCTGAAATACACCCACCAAAGCAGGACTAGGGTGTTGCGCATCCTCGCGGCCCGAACCTGGGTAAACGATCTTTGTGCTGACTACTGATCCTGGTCTTCTTGCAACCCTGCGCCCCGGCAACCGTAGTAGGGATTCTTGTGATCCCATAGGTGTCGTTCCACACCGACATCTTTGGCGTGCCAGGTAGGGGAGCACAATTTTGAGAATCTGGCCTAGTAGCTAGCCTAGCGGTTCGTCATCGCCCTGGCTCCTGAGAAGAAGGCGGCCGGAAGAACGACGCCGGCGCGGCGACAGAAAAGCTAAGTCATTCAGAGCTTTGAGTTATTTCCTTCTATATATAAGGTTATCGTCCTCGGAGATTTTGCATATGTATGAGAAACCTGCACGCAAAGGGGCCCTCCTGCGATTGGCAATGCCCTTGTTCTGTTTCGAGTCCGCTCAACAGCTCAGGCGGCCGCGTCGAGAGTGGCGGGGTAGCCTTCCGCACCTGGCAACGCTCCCGATTCTGACTCGAGTCAAGCTCGACAGTTCGGGCGGCCGCGCTAAGGGCGCCAAGGTGGTTTGCCCGGTAGCAAGCACACCCGGCAGGCCAATGGGTATCCGTCCCCAAGACGCCGCCCTGGGCTTATGCGCCGGCAAACCTACCCAGTTAACGTAGGGTGGACCTACAAAGGAAAATCGAACAGGAAAATAACATGCATGATACTAAAAGTGCTGCAGAGTCATATTACATCAAATTGTTGCTGCGGTTCTAACTAGAGATAGCAATTGTCCTGGTTGTGAACTTGCAGCGGCGATAAGAAACGGGGTGCCTAGTCCCGGCGCTGGCCCTCCACCCTCAGAATTCCGCTGACACGGCTGATGATGGGCTTGATGCGCTCCCTGAGCGGCGCGAGGTCAGTACCCTCCGGCAAGCTCTCCAGCACGGCGTCGAAGTCGAGGTCGGGGTACCAGTGTGCCACCTTGGTGAGAACCTTGGTCATGGCGCCCTGGCAAAGCCTCCGGGACTCGTCGGCCAGCGAGGCCACCCGGTTGGCATGAAGCCGCTCCAAAGCGCCGACAACCTTATCAAAGAACAGGGTCATGCTGCAGTTGGCGCTGACGCTCCACTCCGGGACATACCTCACGTCCGGCATCCCCATGATGGCCAGCTGCGCGGCGCCCTGGTTGGCGACGGTGGCGAGGCGGTCGAGCGAGCGGTTCTCGCCCTCCACGTGATCCGCGAAGTTGAGGCCCTCGTTCTTCCGCAACTGCTTCTCGGCCTCCAGCTACTTGGCCAGGGTCCCCTCTCGGGTTTTGGCCTCCGACAACACCTTCTCGAGACCCTCCAGCTTCAGCTTGAGGTCTTTGATGGATTTGTTAGCCTCGGAGAGCTCCCCGACCCTGCTGACGGCCGCGCCCTGCGCCCTCGTCAGGGCGCTGTTGAGCGTATCCTTCTCCTGGGACAGCTTCAGGGCCTGCTCCTTCAGCTCGTCCCGCTCCGCCTCCAGCTCCTTCATCTTGTCGGCGTGAACCTGGGTCTGGGCATTGAGTGCCTCTTTGTGCCTCTGCTCCAGCTCACTGGTCCGCTACAAGACAAGCTTCTCCACCTCTTCATCCTTGCTGCGAAGCGTGGCGGCAAGCTTCTCCTCGCGCGTGGCGAGGTCCTCCTCCTGGGAGTCCAGTGCGGCCTCGTGCTGGGTCCGGACGGCCTCGGCGGCAGCGGCCAAGCCCTTCGCCATCTCCTAGGCCTTCTCGATGTCGGCCAGCTTCATGGTGAGCTCCACATCGCGCTTGGCCAGCTTGCCCTGGGCAGCGTTCAGCTCCTTGTGAGCCTCGCGGAACTAGTCCAGCGTCTCGGCAACGCGCTCCTGGAGGTCCGCCTCCGCCTTCTCCACCACCACCGTCCTGGACTTAACCTTGTCCTGGCGGGCACGGTGGAGCGCCTGGAGCTTCCGGAAGCTGGCGCCCATGGCGTTGAGGAGCCGCTCTTCCTGCGAGCCGTCGCCACCAACGATCGGCTCGTCGACGACTTCAAGCCCGGCAGCGGCGAGCACTTCGTCGTCGAACACCTCTCCCTCAACGGGTGTCCTGGTGCTCGACGCGCCTAGAAGGTGGACGAACAAGTCGTCACTCACCCTCAGGTACTTGCCGGAGCCGGAAGCAGCAGAAGAGGAAGGCTGGTCGTCAGCTGCCGCCTCCTCCTCCTCTGCAGCGGCCCCGCCTCCCTCCCCGGCAGGCCCCTTGCCGACCTCCCCGGCGGGCCCCTTGGCGGCGTCCTCAGCAGCGCCCCTGACGGCCTCCTCCGCAGCGATCTTCTCGGCGTCCGCCTCGGCGGCCTTGGCAACGCCCTCGATGACGGCGTCCACGTCCTCCGGGTTCGCCGAGGAGGGATCTGGACACCAAAGAAGGGAGTGAGGCAAGGCCAGGACCAAGAGCCAGAAAGAAAAAGGAAGAGGGATGAACGGCAAACGACTTACCAGTGCCAGCACCAGGCTAGGAAACGGAAGTCCCCTCCCCGCCAACATTTGACGTCGAGGCAAAGCCACCGGCGCCCAAGTTTTCCTCCTCCTCCTCCATGTGCGTGGGCTCGGTGCTTGGCGCCCTCGCCGGGGACGCCCCTCGGGGCGGCGTGGTCGATGGGGGCAGCATGTTGGGAGTAGCCCTCTGCGGCTCATCCTGCTGCTGCTCTCCTCCTGCATACCTGGCAAGGTCAGCACCAAAGTGTCGTGCCCCTGACACATGTCGACGGGGGAAGAGTGATGAACTTACGCTGGGGCTATGTCGGGGGCTGCTGTTCGGGATGCTCAACACCACCAGTGGCGCCCTCGAAGTACCAGCCGGGGGCTGGCCACCCGCCGAGACCTTGGCCCTCTTCACTCTCTGGGCGAGCATCTCCACGTCCCTGCAAAGACGAAGACAAGTCAAGACGAGCGACGCGGATTGAGGAGGCAGAGATAACGAAAGGGAACCAGATACTCACTCGTCGTCCGCCTCCTCCTCTGCTGTCTTCCTCTTCCTCCTCGGGCTGAGGGATCCATAATCGAAAGTGAACTTCGCGTCAACATCCGCCGGAGGAGGGGAAGGAGGTGGTGTCTGGACACGCGTGGGCGAAGAAGTGGCGGCTGTCTTCTTCTTCACCGCGGCCTTCGCCGGCTTCTTTGCCACTGCAGCCCTCGTGTGGCGCCCGGACCCCTCCAAGGTTAGCTGCGGCCGCGCAGCCCTGCTGGGCCGGACCAGCTCACCGAAACTGGCCTGCCGCAGGACTCGCCCTCTCCCCATAGCCGGCGTCGGGCCTGCGGCCTCGGCCACATCCTCCGACGACTCGCCGACCACATCTTCAACCAGAGGAGCCTCGGTGCCGGCGCTGCTGGCTTCCCCGGCGGCCGCCGCCCACCGGGCGAGCTCCTCCTCCTCTACGGCCGTCGCAGCCTTGTCCTCCACACCGCTAGTGCTGCCGACTTCCTTGGCAAGCTGTTCCTCCCTCGCCCTGGTGGCGATGTAGTCCAGTTCCGCCTGGGTGGTGTCCTGGACAAGCAGTCGCTCGGCGTCGGCGTTGACGTACCCCTGGTGCAGAGTATCAAAGAACTGCTGCACCTCGGCGCCCTCCGGCTCCTTCCAGCTCGGGTCAGGGCCATGCACGTTGAAGTCCGGCATCATGGCTATGATATCGGACCGGCGCGAGTTATTACACAACGGGACCACCCCCGTCGGCAGCTTGAACAAAGGCCCCTTGATGACCTTGCCGGCCTTCGCGGCGGCCCTCGCGACCTTGCCGGTCCGCTCAACCTCGCCATGGCGGCCCACATCAAGCTGGAAGAGCCGCTGGCAGAAATGGGCGTGTCCCATCACTTTGAAGTTGTGGTCGAGGCCGGGACGAAGCCGCATGATATCGGCAGGGTTCTTGAAGAGCCAGGCTGGCCTCCCCTTGTTATGAAGTGGAGCGATCCGGCGGCGGATAAACTCCGCCCCGATCGTCTCAAGGGTGAGCCCGGCCTTGGTGAGCCGGAGGATCCTGGTGGTGGCGACCATGAGCTTCTCGTCGTCAGCGTCGACGTCGCTCCAATCGCTTCTGCGGACCGGCGGCGCCCGGCGAACTTCGCAGAACGCCGGCGGGTCCTTCTCCTCGATCCAGCACCACCGGCCTCGCCATTCTTCCCACCTCTCCTCCATGGCGCCCTCCGGATACGCTCCCTTGGACCTTGAGACCCAAGTGATGCAACCGGAGATGGCGCCCCCTGGTTAGATCTGAGGGGAGAAGAAATGGCGAAAGAGCGTCGTGTTGGGGTGCACCCCGGCGAAGCCCTCGCAAAGATGTGCGAAAAGGGCCATGCACGCCACCGCATTCGGAGTAAAATCCAGGAGGCGGAAGCCAAAGGTATGCATGACGTCGCTGAAGAAATCAGAGAATGGAGGACATAGCCCGCAGGAAAAATAATCGACAAAGAAGGGGTACCGATTTGGGGCAGCCTCGGCGCAGTCGGCGGGGATGACGCGCGTGGCTGGATGCCCCGAATTCACCCCCCCCCCCCCCCCCCGTATTCACCCCCCACAAGGGCCTGAAGGAATCCCGAAGCTCGAGCACGTCAACTGTCGAGGGGAAGAAGGCGGACTGCGTCCGCTGCACCGCCAGCGCACTCTCCGGCGGCTCCGCTCCGGCGTCCTTGGCCACTCCCTTGCCCTTGGTGGATTTTGGCGCCATGGCGGCTGGGGGAGGAGGGCGGGACAGAGGGCGGCGGAAGCGCAACGACGGCGAGTAGGAGCGAAGCTTGGAGAAGAAGAGGAAGACGAGCGGAGGCTTTCGAGATTGGGATTGCGCGAAGGGTAAAAGGAACAGTGCGCTCGCGGTTATCCCTTTTTATGGGGAAGCCGCGGGTCGCGCTGCCCATTTACTGCGATGTGACACATGCGTGCAGGAAACCGCCCCACGCATGCCACCCACGTCACGCGCACCCCTCCACGCCACGCCGCGCCACGCGCGGGTCGTGGGAAGCAAACCGCGCGAAGAATTTAACCATGGGAAAAACCGCCCCGCCTGCCCGCGCACCGTTTTGGGCCTAGCCCAACAACGTGTCACGCTTATGTGTGGCCTAGGCCCGGGGACTCCTGTCGGTGTACAAAAGGAGGGGCACACTTTTGTACCCATTTACTTGTGCACGGGCAGTCGGAGCCGTGCCCACGGTCACGCCAAGCAGAACAGGGGAGGTGAGCCAAGGTAAGACCGAAGCCCGAGGCTACCAGAGCAACGCCAAGGCCAAGACCACAAGAGAGCAGAGGGACGAAGCAGGTTCTCCCGGCAAGACACTTGCCGGGGCAGCTCGTCCCACACCAACAGAGCGAGCCACCCTTGAGCCCACGGTCCCCAACACCATCATCCACGTGGGGCCAAGGCTCGGGAGGCACCTCTGTGGTGGCATGCAGATCTTTGTGAAGACATATTCAAGATCAGATGGGGATTAGAAGACGACGATCCTCGACAAGATCCTTGCCGAGGAAGGCCACCAGACCCCCAGCAAGGTCCTTGCCGGGGACGACAGCGCGCCGCGGCAAGACTCTTGCGGGCCACACGGCAAGACCCTTGCCGGGCCACCCGGCAAGGCCCTCGCCAAGGACGACTGCGGGCCAACCGCCAGGCCCGCGCCAACCAAGTTTCCACCGCCGTTCACATGCAGTTGCCAGCCCAACCAGTTGGGCAGGCACCTGCGTGGCAACATGCAGCTTCCAGGCCAACTCAGCAGACGCCTGCGTGGCGGCATGCAGATCTTCGTGAAGGTTCCACCACCGTGCCACCCCAGCTACCTGCCTGCCTACATGGCACCGCATGCCTCGCTGGCCAGGGCGCGTGTCGAAGCGAGGAGGAGCAGCGACGGACGGGACGGGCCTCGCCCCCGTCCCCGATAAAGCAAGGGGACACCTAAGCTACGCATTAAATGTGTCTTGTCCTGTAATACGAGCGATAAGCTCGCAATACTATATGCCTTTCCACCTCCTGTATGCCACTGTGGCAGCCCCTTTCGCCTATAAAACGAGGCCCATGGCATACTGGAGAAGGATTCGGCTCTTTCGAACTGCACGCCCACCACAGCTAGTTCGAGAGCTCAAGAACGCTCTGAAATACACCCACCAAAGCAGGACTAGGGTTTTACGCATCCTCGCGGCCCGAACCTGGGTAAACGATCCTTGTGCTGACTACTGATCCTGCTCTTCTTACAACCCTGCGCCCCGGCATCCGTAGTAGGGATTCTTGTGATCCCATAGGTGTAGTTCCACACCGACAATACAATGTAACTCTTTTGCGGTGTGTTTGTTGGGATCCGATGAATTTTGAGTTTATGATCAGTCATATCTTTTTATATCCATGAAAGTTATTTGAGTTTCTTTGATCTCTTATATGCATGATTGCTTATAGCCTCGTATTTCTTCTCTGATATTTGGGTTTTGTTTGGCCAACTTCATCTATTTATCTTGCAATGGGAAGAGGTGCCCGGTAGTGGGTTCGATCTTACGGTGCTCGATCCCAGTGACATAAAGGGAAATGGCACGTATGTATCATTGCTACTAAGGATAAAAAGACGAGATCTATATCTACGCAATAGATAAACGAATCTTGTCTACATCATGTCATCATTCTTATTGCATTACTCCATTTTCCATGAACTTAATACACTAGATGCATGCTGGATAGCGGTCGATGTGTGGAGTAATAGTAGTAGATGCAGGCAGGAGTCGGTCTACTAATCTTGGACGTGATGCCTATGTAATGACCATTGCCTAGATATCATCATAATTATTTGAGGTTCTATCAATCGCCCAAAGGTAATTTGTTTACCCACCGTTTGCTATCTTTCTCAAGAGAAGCCAATAGTGAAACCTACGGGCCCCGGGTCTTCTTCCTCATATATTTGCTTGTGATCTACTTTTCCTTTGCATTTTTATTCAGATGTATTAAACAAAAAATACAAAAATACTTTGCTGCACTTTATTTATTTGCGATCTATTATTTCAACATACTACAATTTTCTGGCATCGTTACCCGAAAGGGATTGACAACCCCTTTAACACGTCGGGTTGCGAGGTGTTGTTATTTGTGTGCAGGTGCTATTTACGTTGTGTTGCTTGGTTCTCCTACTGGTTCGATAACCTTGGTTTCTCCACTGAGGGAAATACCTACCTTCGTTGTGCTACATCATCCCTTCCTCTTTGGGGAAATACCGACATAGTCCTAGCAGACAGGAGCTTTTCTGGCGCTATAGTCAGAGAGCGATCAGAATGCTCTTTGTATTTCTGCGCAAAATGGATCGCATCACTCCGCCTAAAGCTTCCCACAATTCTATACCCACCAAGAGGGATGGCTACAGAGGTAGACAGTGCCCACTCGACTTACATGATCTGCGTGGAGGATTTCGCTGGTGGGGAGGAGGTGGCGGTGCTACCTTACACCCATCTCTTCCACCCTAGTTGCGTCAGGACCCATGTAAAGAAATACGTCAATATGTGATGTGCCATTTGCAAAGCCCCGTTACTGAAAAATATCTCTTCACTATGAAAGACTGTTAAGGGGATAAGTAAGCACTTATCATATCATAGGGGGGGCATGCCCCCTGCCAGAAATATGTTGTCTCTATTTGGGGGGAAATTATGATGAGTTGTTTCATTTGCACCCTTCCCTAGGTAAGGAAATCTAACATCATCTCTAATATTGGGATCAAATCAATCGATCAGAATGTGAAGTCATTGATCATCTTTATGTACACTAGCAGAGCAACAACTAGCTCGAGGGGGCACGCCCCCTAGCCTTGGACTATTTTGTAAAGCATTTTTTATGTAGGGCTTAGATTGGAAACTTTGTAGACTTTTTTCATGAGATGAACCATTTTATTGAATCATTTGAAGTATGATAGTACTAGCTAATGATAAACTTCTCATCTCTTTGTTAAGATTAGGGATTTAGGGATTCTGTCCCGACCAGGATTTGTTGCAGAAGGCATTCGTTGGTTAAGGGTAAGCCAGGACAAGACAATGACTTGTTGAACAAGATTGCAGGTCTGATACTGATAGTAGTAGCGTGCATCCTCCTACGAAGGCCCTTTGTATTTCAGCGGACATGGATGATGACACCCAGCCTAAATCTTCCCATGGCACTATACCCACCGGGAGGGGTGGCTACAGAGGCAGACAACGCCTACTCAACATGCGTTATTTGCGTTGAAAACTTCGCAGCTGAGGAGGAGGTGGCAGTGCTGCTTTGGACCCACCTCTTCCAACCCAGTTGTGTAGGACCCAAGTAAAAAAAGCCCCAGTGCATTAATGCATTATCTCTTCAATTTGGAAGATTGTTAAGAGGATAAGTAAGTGCTTAGTAGATCATAGAGTTGGGGGGACATGCCCCCCTACCCGATATTTGTCGTATCTACTTGGGGGGAAATTATGATGAGTTGGTTGATTTGAGCCCTTCCCGAGGTACGAAAATCTAACATCATCTCTAATATTGGGATAACAACAATAGATTGGAATGCAAAGTCATGGATCATCTTTTATGTGAAAAAAAATAAAATGAAATATTTTCCAAAATCATGAATAATTTTGTGAAATTCCTGAACAAGATTGAAACATTAACATTTTTTAAACTCTTGAACAAAATTGAAAACTAAAACATTTTTTGAAATTTGAAACAATATTTAAAACTGCCAAAAAAGTGGACATGTGAACATGATTTTGTGAATTGTTTTAAAAAGGAAATATTTTTAAAATTTCGACACATTTTCTGAAGAGTTGTGAAAATTTTGAACAAAAATTTCTAAAAAATTTCATTTAAAAGAGGAACAAAATTTGAAAAACACGAACAATTTTGTGAAATTCCAGAACAAAATTTGGAAACACGAACATTTTTTTAACTCCCGACCAAAATTAAAAAAAAAGAATAATTTTTGAAACTCCTAAAAAAGTTGAAATGTTAACATTATTTTAAAAGGATTTTTTTAAAACCCGAACATTTTCTGAAATGTTGAGAAAATTTTGAACAAAAACATTCTGAATAAATTTTAAAAACAGAAACAAAATAGGAAAACATGACATTTTTTATAATAATTTTTAAAAATGGAACATTCTTTGAAATTCTGAACATTTTTGAAAAGTTATGGAAATTTGAACCAAAATACCGCGAAGAATTTTATGAGAACACGTTTTTTAAATCCCAATTTTTTCTGAAATTTCCTAAGATTTTTCAAATATGTGAACATTAAAAAAAGAAACCTGAAAGCGAAAAAGAAATAGAAAAAGAAAAAGAACAAAAAGCAAAAATAAAAACAAAAATATGAAACCAAAAAAGGAAAAGAAAAACCGGATAAGAAACTAAAAGTCGGTTCCCAAAACCGGATGCGGTTGTACATGCACTGTCTACGCAAAACTAGGTCGGCCCATCACGTCGATCGGTCGCTCATGTGTGCGAAGCACCGACAGTTCGACGCAAAGCGCGTCAAATAGGAAATCGCCATAGGGGGAACGACATCCAAATATTAGCGTTCAAGCAAAATACTTCCACATTCTCATGCATGCCCGAGCAGGTGGAGGAAGGCACCATCTATGCCGCCGTGCGCGCCCGCAGTAGGGTCACTGGCACTACCAGCGCCAGCATGGCCATAGGCCATGGTCGTCTCCGGTCTACACCGACCTCGCCGGTGACGAGGACAAGGACGACGATAAGTAGATATAGGGTTTATTTATTTTTAACTTATGCTTTTTAGTTTAATTAATATAATAAATGGATTTTTGGCAGCCAATATATTTAGTTTAAATCGAAAAGAAAAAAAATGAAATGTGTCCCGCGTGTTGGGTGCACTGGCGGGCTGGCGAACACGAGCAGACTTTTGGTTTCTGCCTAGCCACCCAAACGAACAAAAAACAGACAAATTTTGTGTTTGTTTGGGTCTGCTCATTGGAGTTGCCCTTACAACAAGCAACACCATGCGCTACAGCCTCCAACTAGTCGGCCATCCGGAATTCACCGCCTCCACATAACTATTTCCTTCAGCGTCGAGCAGCCGCACTCGAAGGTCGAAGCATATGCTCTCACATGGTGGGATCCGCGTCCTCTGAGGTCTGGGCTACATACCCCGGTCGAGCAGGTGACCCGATGGGAGTCTGGTGACAAGAGAACGGAGCTATCGGCGGTAGTCGCAGAGAAATTTGGCGGGGGACATCATAATGATCGGGTTCGTGTCATGTGGCGTGGTGAACAAGTCCCTAATCAGATAAGCTGGCTGGCAAAGAATATTAGGAAGATAGTTGGCCATTTTAATTATTGGGGGTGGATGTACCAAAAAATAGGTTAGGGAGTAAAACATCCTAAACCTCATACTTTAGGGTGTAAAGCAGACTAATCTCAAAAAAATGTCCACAGGCCACAGCCACCCACCCGACCAGGCCAATACCGTGCTTCTTTCACACAGACCTGGGCTGCCAGCTAACTCCAACTCTCCAGTCGAACGGGCCAAATACATGGGCTATCGCCTGTGGTACGATTGAGAAGCTGCCGCGTCGAACGAATGGCTAGTTCCTGGTCTTTTTTTCATGTTAGGCTGGCGATGCCGCGATGGGCTGCTGGTTGAGAGGTTGCGGATTTGGTCGGTGTGGGGAGTTAACAAACACGCCTTCGGCTGTACTTTCTCGTTGGAGTTGAATCAAGCTAGCGTGTTCTTCTTCGTGGTTTCTTGAAATGTTCCATGTTGTTGTCAAAGATCCTTTTTTTTCTGCAAAACCGCCATGAATATGGCCTCTTCGACCGTAGTTTAAGAAAGTGGTGGAATTTCAGTTCGTTTTAGCATCTTATCTCTCATACGAGGAGCTCCTAGAAAAGCTACATGTTGCTCCTATATCCTTATTGAGATCCAAGATCGGTTGTTAGAGCAAGTCAAGTCTGATGTGTACAGGCCTAGCGCTGTCTGTCCACTTGAACTCGTTGGACATATTCCCTTAACCATGGGTGAACTTCACAATGTCACTAGCTTCTCGAGGACACTTGCTCCATTGTTCCCTTCTAGCTAAAAGAATGTAAGAAAAAGAACTCAACTTGTGCTCAGTCCACGGAACATTAAACGTGCACCTAAAAGAGAATTTATCTATTTGCATCTGAGGAAAATATCATGGTTCTTACTGTAAGACTTGCTTGGCCATGTTGCTCTTGCCCCTACGCCTATCTGCTGCACACTTTTATGATTACACAAGCCAAAGGAAATCCAATATGGGATATAATGAAATGATAACAATCAAAAAATTTAAATGGCAATCCTGGCAAATATAACTAAAGAAGTGTATTGTAGTGAATTCCACAAAGACTATGTCACAAGAACTCGCAAGGCTTTATTAATCATGAGAAACAGTCAAGGAATGTGCACTTTAGTATGGGGAGTACCTAACCACAAGTGACGCCCACGATTAAGCGAAAGACAAAACCTAGCAAGATTGTGAGCATCAACATTTGTGCTCCTAGACTCACACATGAAATCACACCTATTAACATGAAGTTTCCATGGAACAAGCTCTCGGATTATAGCTCCAGTTCCTCCCTTCGCTCCATTCTTGACGCCGCTAATGGCACTACAGCAATCTGACCTACCCAATTATTTTGGAGATTCAAATCCTCAGCCAGTGCAATGCCTTCTTTGTAGGCCAATATCTCAAGTGTCAGAGGTCAGCGATTCCTGTTATAATCACCACTGACAATCCCAAGTAATGACCAGATTGATTGCGACAAACTGCATCACGGGAGCTAAAATTACCATCTATGTCCACGGTCCACCCCACGTCAACATTAATTTTTCCACACCCGAGCGGTGAAGGGATTAACAAACTAATAATTCTTCCTTTGTGTTTTTGCAGGAAATCGCAAGAGGCAAAAAATATACAATTCACTTCAACACCAAAGGAAAATAAATTCATTATTACCGGGACCTTGCTCTTTGATGTACATATACAAGCAACACAAAACTCTCTTATAGAGATAGACAGGCAAGAAAACGAAGATGATCAAATCAACACAGGATACACAAAGATTTTAATGTCGAAAACCCCTCCAATGAGAAGGGGAAAAAGCTATGGGCACCAACCAGAGAAACTTCACTATATCAGGAGGTGTTACAAAAGCCGGGATTTACAACGATGATCTTATCAAGTGCGACGTCTTCCAAAGGATATGTGTGTGTGTCTATATATATATATATATATATATATATATATATATATATATATATATATATATATATAGTAGTGGTAACTTAACTCTAACTCTATACTGATCCTTACCATGGGGGTCTACCGTCCCCCAACCCCCGGGTCTCCCTGACAAGGGGTGAGCCATTGTGGGCCTCTCAGTGACGAGCCACTGCTCCAATCCATTAGAGGTTAGCCTATATATGAATTTCGATTAAAACTTGACAATCTCCCAACCATATTTTTGTTGGGGAACGTAGTAATTCAAAAAATTTCCTACGATCACGCAAGATCTATCTAGGAGATGCATGGCAACGAGATGGGGAGAGTGTGTCCACGTACCCTCATAGGCCGAAAGCGGAAGCGTTATGTTAACACGGTTGATGTAGTCGAACGTCTTCACGATCCAACCGATCCAAGTACCGAACATACGACACCTCCGTGTTCAGCACACGTTCAGCTCGATGATGTCCCTCGAGCTCTTGATCCAGTAGAGGGTCAAGGGAGAGTTCCATCAGCATGATGGCGTGGCGACGGTGTTGGTGATGTGATCCACCTAGGGCTTCGCCTAAGCACTACGACGCTATGACCGGAGGAGTAAACTGTGGAGGGGGGCACCACACATGGCTAAGAGAACTATTGGTGTGCCTTTGGGGTGCCCCCTACCCACGTATATAAAGGAGGGGGAGAGAGGCCGGCGGCTAGGAGGGCCGCGCCATGGGGGAGTCCTACTTGGACTCCTAGCTAGTCCAAGTAGGATTCGCCCCCCCCCTTTTCCTTTCTTCCACCGGAGGGAATAGGAAGGAGAGGGAGAGGGAAAGGGAAGGGGGGCGCTGCCCCTCCTCCTTGTCCAATTTGGACTCCCAAGGAGGGGGGCGCGTGGCCACCCCCCGTGGGCTTCCCTCTCTCTCTCCCTTAGGCCCATGTTGGCCCAACACTTCCCCGGGGGGTTCCGGTAACCCCTCGGTACTCCGGTAAAATACCCGAATCACTCGGAACCATTCCGATGTCCGAATATAACCTTCCAATATATGAATCTTTACCTCTCGGCCATTTAGAGACTCCTCATCATGTCCATGATCTCATCCGGGACTCCGAACAAACTTCGGTCACCAAAACACATAACTCATAATACAAATCATCATCGAACGTTAAGCGCGCGGACCCTACGGTTTGAGAACTATGTAGACATGACTGAGACACATCTTGTTGGGGAACGTAGTAATTTCAAGAAAATTCCTACGCACACGCAATATCATGGTGATGCATAGCAACGAGAGGGGAGAGTGTAGTCCACGTACCCTCGTAGACCATAAGCGGAAGCGTTATGACAACACGGTTGATGTAGTCATACGATGATCTGACCGATCCTAGTACCGAAAGTACGGCACCTCCGCGATCTGCACACGTTCGGCTCGGTGACGTCCCACGAACTCTCGATCCAGCTGAGTGTCGAGGGAGAGCTTCGTCAGCACGACGGCGTGGTGACGGTGATGATGAAGTTATCGGCTCAGGGCTTCGCCTAAGCACGACGAAGATATGACCGAGGTGTGTAACTGTGGAGGGGGGCACCGCACACGGCTAAGAGATTGTCTGTTGTGCCTTTGGGGTGTCCCCTGCCCACGTATATAAAGGTGGGAGGAGGAGGAGGCCGGCCCTAGAGGGGGCGCGCCAAGTGTGGGGAGTCCTACTAGGACTCCCAAGTCTTAGTAGGATTCCCCTTTTCCTTTCCAGAGTAGGAGAGAAGAAAGAGGGAAAGAGAGAGGGAGTAGGAAAGGGCAAGGGGGGGCGCGCCTCCTTCCCTTTGGCCTGCCTCCTCTATTCCCGTATGGCCCAATAAGGCCCAATACTTCTCCCGGCAAATTCCCGTAACTCTTCGGTACTCCAAAAAATACCCGAATCACTCGGAACCTTTCCGATGTATGAATATAGCATTCCAATATATCGATCTTTACCTCTCGACCATTTCGAGACTCCTCGTCATGTCCCCGATCTCATCCGGGACTCCGAACAAACTTCGGTCATCAAATCTCATAACTCATAATACAAATCGTCATCGAACATTAAGCGTGCGGACCCTACGGGTTCGAGAACTATGTAGACATGACCGAGACACATCTTCGGTCAATAACCAATAGCGGAACCTGGATGCTCATATTGGCTCCTACATATTCTATGAAGATCTTTATCGGTCAAACCGCATAACAATATACGTTGTTCCCTTTGTCATCAGTATGTTACTTGTGTTGGGGAACGTAGTAATTTCAAAATTTTCCTACACACACACAGGATCATGGTGATGCATAGCAACGAGAGGGGAGAGTGTTGTCCACGTACCCTCGTAGACCGAAAGCGGAAGCGTTAGCACAACGCGGTTGATGTAGTCGTACGTCTTCACGATCCGACTGATCAAGTACCGAACGTACAACACCTCTGAGTTCTGCACACGTTCAGCTCGATGACGTCCCTCGAACTCCAATCCAGCCGATCTTTGAGGGAGAGTTCCGTCAGCACGACGGCGTGGTGACGATGATGATGTTCTACCGACGCAGGGCTTCGCCTAAGCACCGCTACGATATTATCGAGGTGGACTATGGTGGAGGGGGGCACCGCACACGGCTAAGAGATCCAAGGGATCAATTGTTGTGTCTAGAGGTGCCCCCTGCCCCCGTATATAAAGGAGCAAGGGGGGAGAGGCGGCCGGCCAGGAGGAGGCGCGCCAGGGAGGAGTCATACTCCCACCGGGAGTAGGACTCCCTCCTTTCCTAGTTGGAGTAGGAGAAGGGGGAAGGAGGAGGGAGAGAGGAAGGAAAGGGGGGCGCCGCCCCCCTCCTTGTCCAATTCGGACTAGAGGGGGAAGGGGCGCGCAGCCTGCCCTGGCCACCCCACCTCTTCTCCACTAAGGCCCATCTTGGCCCATTAAACCCCCGGGGGGTTCCGGTAACCCCCAGTACTCCGGTAAAATCCCGATTTCACCCGGAACACTTCCGATATCCAAATATAGGCTTCCAATATATCAATCTTTATGTCTCGACCATTTAGAGACTCCTCGTCATGTCCGTGATCACATCCGGGACTCCGAACTACCTTCAGTACATCAAAACACATAAACTCATAATATAAGCGTCATTGAACTTTAAGTGTGCGAACCCTACGGGTTCGAGAACTATGTAGACATGACCGACACATGTCTTCGGTCAATAACCAATAGCGGAAACTGGATGCTCATATTGGCTCCCACATATTCTACAAAGATCTTTATTGGTCAAACCGCATAACACCATACGTTGTTCCCTTTGTCATTGGTATGTTACTTGCCCGAGATTCGATCGTCGGTATCTCGATACCTAGTTCAATCTCGTTACCGGCAAGTCTCTTTACTCATTCCGTAACGCATCATCCCACAACTAACTCATTAGTTACTGCTTGCAAGGCTTATAGTGTTGTGCATTACTGAGTGGGCCCAGAGATACCTCTCCGACAATCGGAGTGACAAATCCTAATCTCGAAATACGCCAACCCAACAAGTACCTTTGGAGACACCTGTAGAGCACCTTTATAATCACCCAGTTACGTTGTGACGTTTGGTACCACACAAAGTGTTCCTCTGGTAAACGGGAGTTGCATAATCTCATAGTCATACGAACATGTATAAGTCATGAAGAAAGCAATAGCAATAAAACTGTAACGATCACAATGCTAAGCTAATGAATGGGTCTTGTCCATCACATCATTCTCCTAATGATGTGATCCCGTTCATCAAATGACAACACATGTCTATGGCTAGGAAACATAACCATCTTTGATGAACAAGCTAGTCAAGTAGAGGCATACTAGGGACATATTGTTTTGTCTATGTATTCACACATGTATCAAGTTTTCGGTTAATACAATTCTAGCATGAATAATAAACATTTATCATGAAATAAGGAAATAAATAATAACTTTATTATTGCACACCGCCCGTCACACCCTGGGATTTGGTTTCGCCCGGGCCTATTTCCTTCAGTCTCCCACTTGCACTAGAGTCAATAATCTAGATCACATCGCCATGTGATTTAACATCAATAGTTCACATCACCGTGTGATTACCACCCATAGTTCACATCGTCATGTGACCAACACCCAAAGGGTTTACTAGAGTCAATAATCTAGTTCACATCACTATATGATTAACACCCAAAGAGTACTAATGTGTGATCATGTTTTGCTTGTGAGATAATTTTAGTCAACGGGCCTGTCACAATTCAGATCCGTATGTATTTTGCAAATTTCTATGTCTACAATGTTCTGCACAGAGCTACTTTAGCTAATTGCTCCCTCTTTCAATATGTATGCAGATTGAGACTTAGAGTCATCTGGATCAGTGTCAAAACTTGCATCGACGTAACTCTTTACGATGAACCTTTTGTCACCTCCATAATTGAGAAACATGTCCTTATTCTACTAAGGATAATTTTGACCGCTGTTCAGTGATCTACTCCTAGATCACTATTTTACTCCCTTGCCAAACTCAGTATAGGGTATACAATAGACCTGGTACACAGCATGGCATACCTTATAGAACCTATGGCTGAGGCATAGGAAATGACTTTCATTCTCTTTCTATCTTCTGCCGTGGTCGGGTTTTGAGTCTTACGCAATTTCACACCTTGTAACACAGGCAAGAAGTCTTTCTTTGACTGTTCTATGTTGAACTACTTCAAAATCTTGTCAAAGTATGTACTCATTGAAAAAACTTATCAAGCGTCTTGATCTATCTCTATAGATCTTGATGCTCAATATGTAAGCAGCTTCACCGAGGTCTTTCTTTGAAAAACTCCTTTCAAAATACTACTTTATGCTTTCCAGAAAAATTCTACATTATTTTCGATCATCAATATGTCATTTACATATACTGATCAGAAATGCTGTAGTGCCCCCACTCACTTTCTTGTAAACACAGGCTTCACCGCAAGTCTGTATAAAACTATATGTTTTTATCAACTCATCAAAGCGTGTATTCCAACTCTGAGATGCTTGTACCAGTCCATAGATGGATCGCTGGAGCTTGCACATTTTGTTAGCACCTTTAGGATCGACAAAACATTCTGGTTGCATCATATACAACTCTTCTTTAAGAAATCCATTAAGGAATGTAGTTTTGACATCCATTTGCTAGATTTCATAAAATGTGGCAATTTGCTAACATGATTCGGACAGATTTAAGCATCGCTACGAGTGATAAAATCACATCATAGTCAACACCTTGAACTTTGTCAAAACGTTTTTTGATAAGTCTAGCTTTGTAGACAGTAACAGTACTATCAGCATCCGTCTTCCTCTTGAAGATCCATTTATTTTCTATGGCTTGCCGATCATCGGGCAAGTCAACCAAAGTCCATACTTTGTTCTCATACATGGATCCCATCTCAGATGTCATGGTCTTAAACCATTTTGCGGAATCTGGGCTCATCATCGCTTCCTCATAGTTCGTAGGTTCGTCATGGTCAAGTAACATGACCTTCAGAACAGGATTACCGTACCACTCTGGTGCAGATCTCACTCTGGTTGACCTACGAGGTTCGGTAGAAACTTGATCTGAAGTTTCATGATCATCATCAATAACTTCCTCACTAATTCATGTAGGCATCAGTGGAACTGATTTCAGTGATGAGCTACTTTTCAATTCGAGAGAAGGTACAATTACCTCATAAATTTCTACTTTCCTCCCACTCACTTCTTTTGAGAGAAGCTACTTCTCTAGAAAGGATCCATTCTCAGCAACGTATATCTTGCCTTCAGATCTGTGATAGAAGGTGTACCCAACTGTCTTCTTTGGGTATCCTATGAAGACACATTTCTCTGATTTGGGTTTGAGCTTATCAGGATGAAACTTTTCCACATAAGCATCGCAACCCCAAACTTTTTAAGAAACAACAACTTTGGTTTCTTGCCAAACCACAGTTCATATGGTGTCGTCTCAACATATTTAGATGGTGCCCTTTTTAACGTGAATGCAGCTGTCTCTAATGCATAACCCTGAAACGATAGTGGTAAATCGGTAAGAAACATCATAGATTGCACTATATCCAATAAAGTACGGTTATGACGTTCAGACACACTATTATGCTGTGGTGTTCCAGGTGGCATGAGTTTGTGAAACTATTCCACATTGTTTTAATTGAAGGCCAAACTCGTAACTCAAATATTTTCCTCCATGATTAGATCATAGAAACTTTATTTTCTTGTTACGATGATTTTCCACTTCACTCTGAAATTTTATGAACTTTTCAAATGTTTCAGACTTATGTTTCATCAAGTAGATATACCCATATCTGCTCAAATCATCTGTGGAGGTTAGAAAATAACGATACCCGCCGTGAGCCTCAACACTCATCGGATCGCATACATCAGTAAGTATTATTTCCAGTAAGTCAGTTGCTCGCTCCATTATTACGAAGAACGGAGTCTTAGTCATCTTGCCCATAAGGCATGGTTCGCAAGCATCAAGTGATTCATAATCAAGTGATTCCAAAATCCCATCAGTATGGAGTTTCTTCATGCGCTTTACACCAATATGATCTAAACGGCAGTGCCACAAATAAGTTGCACTATCATTATTAACTTTGCATCTTTTGGTTTCAATATTATGAATATGTGTATCACTACGATCGAGATCCAACAAACCATTTTTATTGGGTGTATGACCATAGAAGGTTTTATTCATGTAAACAGAACAACAATTATTCTCTAGTTTAAATGAATAACCGTATTGCAATAAACATGATCAAATCATATTCATGCTCAACACAAACACCAAATAACACTTATTTAGGTTCAACACTAATCCCGAAAGTATAGGAAGTGTGCGATGATGATCATATCAATCTTGGAACTACTTCCAACACACATCGTCACCTCGCCCTTAACTAGTTTCTGTTCATTCTGCAACTCCCGTTTCGAGTTACTAATCTTAGCAACTGAACTAGTATCAAATATTGAGGGGTTGCTATAAACACTAGTAAGGTACACATCAATAACATGTATATCAAATATACCTTTGTTCACTTTGCCATCCTTCTCATCCGCCAAATACTTGGGGCAGTTCCGCTTCCAGTGACCAGTCCCTTTGCAGTAGAAGCACTTAGTCTCAGGCTTAGGTCCAGACTTGGGCTTCTTCACTTGAGCAGCAACTTGCTTGCCATTCTTCTTGAAGTTCCCCTTCTTCCCTTTACCCTTTTCCTTGAAACTAGTGGTCTTGTCAACCATCAACATTTGATGCTCTTTCTTGATTTCTACCTTCATCGATTTCATCATCATGAAAAGCTCGGGAATCGTTTTTGTCATCCCTTGCATACTATATTTCATCACGAAGTTCTACTAACTTGATGATGGTGACTAGAGAATTTTGTCAATCACTATTTTATCTGGAAGATTAACTCCCACTTGATTCAAGCGATTGTAGTACCCAGACAATCTGAGCACATGCTCACTGCTTGAGCTATTCTCCTCCATCTTTTAACTATAGAACTTGTTGGAGACTTCATATCTCTCAACTCGGGTATTTGCTTGAAATATTAACTTCAACTCCTGGAACATCTCATATGGTCCATGACGTTCAAAATGTCTTTGAAGTCCCGATTCTAAGTCTTTAAGCATGGTGCACTAAACTATCAAGTAGTCATCATATTGAGCTAGCCAAATGTTCATAACGTCTGCATCTGCTCCTGCAATAGGTCTGTCACCTAGCGGGGCATCAAGGACATAATTCTTATGTGCAACAATGAGGATAAACCTCAGATCACGGACCCAGTCCGCATCATTGCTACTATCATCTTTCAACTTAGTTTTCTCTAGGAACACATATAAAACATAGGGAAGCAACAACGCGAGCTATTGATCTACAACATTATTTGCAAAATACTATCAGGACTAAGTTCATGATAAATTAAAGTTCAATTAATCATATTACTTAAGAACTCCCACTTAGATAGACATCCCTCTAGTCATCTAAATGATCACGTGATCCATATCAACTAAACCATGTCCGATCATCACGTGAGATGGAGTAGTTTTCAATGGTGAGCATCATTATGTTGATCATATCTACTATATGATTCACGCTCGAACTTTCGGTCTCCAGTGTTCCGAGGCCATATCTGCATATGCTAGGCTCGTCAAGTTTAACCTGAGTATTCCGCGTGTGCAACTGTTTTGCACCCGTTGTATTTGAACATAGAGCTTATCACACCCGATCATCACGTGGTGTCTCAGCACGAAGAACTTCCGCAATGGTGCATACTCAGGGGGAACACTTATACCTTGAAATTTTAGTAAGGGATCATCTTATAAAGCTACCGTCGAACTAAGCAAAATAAGATGTATAAAAGATAAACATCACATGCAATCAAAATATGTGACATGATATGGCCATGACCATCTTGCGCCTTTGATCTCCATCTCCAAAGTACCGTCATGATCTTTATCGTCACCGGCATGACACCATGATCTCCATTATCTTGATCTATATCAATGGGTCGTCACATGGTCGTCTCGCCAACTATTGCTCTTGGAACTATTGCTATCGCATAGTGATAAAGTAAAGAAATTATTTGGCGCTTGCATCTTATGCAATAAAGAGACAACCACAAGGCTTCTGCCAGTTGTCGATAACTTCAACAAAACTCATTACCGGCAACCATAAGGTATGTTACTTGCCCGAGATTCGATCGTCGGTATCTCAATACCTAGTTCAATCTCGTTACCGGCAAGTCTCTTTACTCGTTCCGTAATGCATCATCCCGCAACTAACTCATTAGTTACAATGCTTGCAAGGCTTATAGTGATGTGCATTACCGAGTGGGCCCAGAGATACCTCTCCGACAATCTGAGTGACAAATCCTAATCTCGAAATATGCCAACCCAACAAGTACCTTTGGAGACACCTGTAGAGCACCTTTATAATCACCCAGTTACATTGTGACGTTTGGTAGCACACAAAGTGTTCCTCCGGTAAACGGGAGTTGCATAATCTCACAGTCATAGGAACATGTATAAGTCATGAAGAAAGCAATAGTAATAAAACTGTAACGATCACAATGCTAAGCTAATGAATGGGTCTTGTCCATCACATCATTCTCCTAATGATTTGATCCCGTTCATCAAATGACAAACATGTCTATGGCTAGGAAACATAACCATATTTGATGAACAAGCTAGTCAAGTAGAGGCATACTAGGGACATATTGTTTTGTCTATGTATTCACACATGTATCAAGTTTCTGGTTAATACAATTCTAGCATGAATAATAGACATTTATCATGAAATAAGGAAATAAATAATAACTTTGTTATTGCCTCTAGGGCATATTTCCTTCAACTTGCCCGAGATTCGATCGTCGGTATCACCAAACCTAGTTCAATCTCGTTACCGGCAAGTCTCTTTACTCATTCCGTAATGCATCATCCCACAACTAACTCATTAGTCACAATGCTTGCAAGGCTTATAGTGATGTGCATTACCGAGGGAGCCCAGAGATACCTCTCCGACAATTGGAGTGACAAATCCTAATCTCGATCTATGCCAACTCAACAAACACCATCGAAGACACCTGTAGAGCACCTTTATAATCACTCAGTTACATTGTGACGTTTGGTAGCACACAAAGTGTTCCTCCGGTATTCGGGAGTTGCATAATCTCATAGTCATAGGAACATGTATAAGTCATGAAGAAAGCAATAGCAACATACTAAACGATCAAGTGCTAAGCTAACGGAATGGGTCAAGTCAATCACATCATTCTCTAATGTTGTGATCCCGTTAATCAAATGACAACTCATGTCTATGGCTAGGAAACTTAACCATCTTTGATTCAACGAGCTAGTCAAGTAGAGACATACGAGTGACACTCTGTTTGTCTATGTATTCACACATGTACTAAGTTTCCGGTTAATAGAATTCTAGCATGAATAATAAACATTTATCATGATATAAGGAAATAAATAATAAATTTATTATTGCCTCTAGGGCATATTTCCTTCACATCTCCGGCCAATAACCAATAGCGGAACCTGGATGCTTATATTGGCTCCTACATATTCTGCGAAGATCTTTATCTGTCAAACCGCATAACAACATATGTCATTCTCTTTGTCATCGGTATGTTACTTGCCCGAGATTTGATAGTCGGTATCATCATGCCTAGTTCAATCTCGTTACCAGCAAGTCTCTTTACTCATTCCTGTAACATCCCAAAATTCTATTTTTGGAATGTTATATTAAATAGATAGATTTGATTGATTGCTTGATTGTTGTGTGATTGATTGACTGAAAGTGAGTGAAATTGAAACTTTTGAAAGTTAAATGAGAGGGAATAAAAGGACTTTCCCAAACTTTCATTTTGCATTTATGATCTCTGTGAATTCAACTTCTTTTCATCACAAAACCCTGGAGAGAAGATGACATGACTTCTTCCATTTAAATAAATGAAAAGGGTTTTGAAAATATTTGAATTTTATTTGGAAATATTTCAAATTCAGAAACTCTAAGCAACTCAATGATTTTCATGAGAGAAGATAAAATGACTTCTTCAAAACCTACGAAATATGAGTTGGGAGTTTCAAAGAATCATATTTAAAGTCCTTTTGAAATTATTTTCAATTTGGAGTTATTTGGGTTTTATTCAAATTACTTTTCTGCAAAAATAAAATATATGGAAATTAGGGTAAAATGATTCCCTATTATAGAGAATTGGAGAGAAATAAATTTGAAATTATTTAGATATTTTTAAAATGATTTTTACTGGATTTTATTAGAGCAGTAGCACTGTTTGATTTATTTGAATTTTTCTAGATTTTATTTGGCGTTAGAAAAATGTTCATCTTGTAGAAAATCTTTTTCTGAAAATTTTGATATATTATATGCCTATATAATATTTTTATTTCTTTTTGTTTTATTCTTTTCGTTTGATTATTAAAAAAAACTTCCGAACTGGGCCGGCCCAGCTCCCAGGCCAGGCCACGGCCCAGCCCACTGTGACGCCCCCGATTTGACTGTACACTAATCATGCACCCAAACGTGTACGATCAAGA
This sequence comes from Aegilops tauschii subsp. strangulata, assembly GCF_002575655.3. NCBI lineage: Eukaryota > Viridiplantae > Streptophyta > Magnoliopsida > Poales > Poaceae > Aegilops > Aegilops tauschii. The sequence continues at coordinate 494,894,282 of NC_053037.3, read as the reverse complement.
TCAGGGACTCACGGGAAGATATCACAACACAACTCTAAAACATAAATAAGTCATACAAGCATCATAATACAAGCCAGGGCCTCGAGGGCTCGAATACAATTGCTCGATCATAGACGAGTCAGCGGAAGCAACAATATTTGAGTACAGACATAAGTTAAACAAGTTTGCCTTAAGAAGGCTAGCACAAACTGGGATACAGATCGAAAGAGGCGCAGGCCTCCTGCCTGGGATCCTCCTAACTACTCCTGGTCGTCGTCAGCGGGCTGCACGTAGGAGTAGGCTCCTCTAGTGCCGTAGGAGTCGTCGTCGACGGTGGCGTCTGGCTCCTGGACTCCAGCATCTGGTTGCGAAAACCAGGTAGAAAGGAAAGGGGGAAAAGAGGGAGAGAAGCAACTGTGAGTACTCATCCAAAGTACTCGCAAGCAAGGAGCTACACTACATATGCATGGTTATATGTGTAAAGGGCCATATCAGTGGACTGAACTGCAGAATGCCAGAATAATAGGGGGATAGCTAATCCTGTCGAAGACTACGCTTCTGGCAGCCTCCATCTTGCAGCATGTTGAAGAGAGTAGATTGAAGTCCTCCAAGTAGCATCGCATAGCATCATCCTACCCGGCGATCCCCTCCTCGTCGCCCTGTTAGAGAGCGATCACCGGGTTGTATCTGGCACTTGGAAGGGTGTGTTTTATTAAGTATCCGGTTCTAGTTGTCATAAGGTCAAGGTACAACTCCGGGTAGTCCTTTTACCGAGGGACATGGCTATTCGAATAGATAAACTTCCCTGCAGGGGTGCACCACATAACCCAACACGCTCGATCCCATTTGGCCGGACACACTTTTCTGTGTCATGCCCGGCCGCGGAAGATCAACACGTCGCAGCCCCACCTAGGCTCAACAGAGAGGTCAACACGCCGGTCTAAATCCTATGCACGCAGGGGTCTGGGCCCATCGCCCATTGCACACCTGCACGTTGCGTACGCGGCCAGAAGCAGACCTAGCCTAGCAGGCGTTCCAGTCCAATCCGGCCCGCGCCGCTCCGTGGCTGACGTCAAGAAGAGCTTCGGCTGATACCACGGCGTCGAGTGCCCATAACTGTTCCCGCGTAGTTGTTTAGTGCGTATAGACCAAATGGCCAGACTCAGATCAAATACCAAGATCTCGTTAAGCGTGTTAAGTATCCACGAACGCCGACCAGGGCCAGGCCCACCTCTCTCCCAGGTGGTCTCAACCTGCCCTGTCGCTCCGCCATAAAGTAACCGTCGGGGGCCGTCAGGAACCCAGGCCCACCTCTACCGGGATGGAGCCACCTGTCCTTTCAGCCCCCTCATCAGAATCACTTGCGGGTACTCAACGAGCCGACCCGACTTTAGTCACCACATGTGTCATGTATATAAAGTATATAGTATATACCCGTGATCACCTCCCGAAGTGATCACGGCCCCGTAGTATAGCAAGGCAGACGGACAAGAGTGTAGGGCCACTAATGGAACACTAGCGTCCTATACTAAGCAGTAGGATAGCAGGTAAGGGTAACAACTGTAGCAACAATGAGAGGCTATGCAACAGAATAGGATTAACCGAAAGCAGTAACATGCTACACTACTTTAATGTAAGCAGTATAGAGAAGAATAGGCGATATCTGGTGATCAAGGGGGGGCTTGCCTGGTTGCTCTGGCAAGTAGGAGGGGTCGTCTTCGATGTAGACGAACACACGAACATCGGCAGCGGTCTCGAAGTCTACCAAAAAGAAGTAACGGAGGGGGAACACATTAAATAACAGAGCAATCAAATGTAACACAAAGCAAGACGCGGCGATACGTGGTGCTAGGGGTGACCTAACGTAGGGATAGGTGATACCGGCGAAAGGGGAAACATCCGGGAAAATATCCCCGGTGTTTCGCGTTTTCGGACAGATGAACCGGAGGTGAAATGTTGCAGGTTCGCTATGCTAGGGACGCATGGCTGGCGAACAGGTTGCGTATTCGGATTCGTCTCGTCGTTCTGAGCAACTTTCATGTACAAAGTATTTTCATCCGAATTACGGATTATTTTATATGATTTTTATAAGTTTAAATGATTTTCTAAATTTCCAGGATTTATTTTAATTCAAAAATAAAAGAGAAATTGCTAAATGTACCCAGCCCTGTGTACACAGCAGTTTACACAGGGGCTGACATGTGGGCCAGGGGGACCCAGTTGACCAGTCAATGTTTGACTGGTCAACAGGAGGTGGGGCCACCGTGTCATTGACAGATTAGGCTAAACAGGGTTTAATTAAGTTAACTAGTGATTAGGTTATTCTAATTATGATTAATTAAGTTAATTAATTCTTTAATTAATTAATTAATTAATATTTTTATTATTGTTATTATATTTTTTTAATTTTTTTAATTTTTTATAAAAATGATCTGGGCAGTGGGCCCCGTTTATCATAGGCCCCAGGGGCCTTGCCGTGTTTGATCGCTTGCGGGCGTGGGCGCCAGGCCACCCGATAGGGCGCTGCGGCCAGCGGTGAAGGGGGCCGGCGCGAGGCCCAGCGTCGGCGACCGTGGCCGGAGCGAGGCAGCGCGGCAAGGCCAGCCGGAGCGAAGGGAGGCGCGGTGGCGTGCGCGCGGGCCGCGCGGGCGCAGGGGGTTGCGGGAGGTGCGGTGGCACGGAGTAGGACGCGCCCGGGGCGGCGATGCGCGCGGGGGCGAGGCACAGGTCGCGGGCGGGCAGGGGCGACCACGGTGAGGCATGCGAGCGGGGAGACGCGGGGAAAGGTGGCCAGCGGCGGGGTCCGAACTCAGTGGAGGTCGATCCGCAATAGCACGCACGGTGGAGGCAAGGCGAAGGGGAGGCTCACATCGCAACGTGTAGGGGGCCCAGGGTAGCCGGAGGGACCCTGCCGGCGAGGTCCGGCGGCCGGACGGGCCGGCAGGCGCGAGGGCGAAGTAGAGGTGCGGGTTGAGGGAGGCCGTCATGCGGAGGAAGAGGAGCCGCGGGGACGGAGCCGACGAGGAAGGCGCGGGAGGAAGGGAGCTGCGAGGAGGAGGCCGGGGAGGCGGCCCTCGGCGCCGGCGGGCGGCGGCCGTCCTCGGGCGCGGGCGCGCCGAGAGGATGGGAACGAACAGGGGCGCCCCTCCTCCGTGCGTCAGCGTGTGTATGTGGGTGATGACGCGGGGAGGGAGCGAGGTAGAGTGGGGGTGTCGGTTAGGTTTCCCCCGAGTGGGGGGATATGGAGAAGGGTGTGGGCGCCGGCAGGGCCGGTGGGCTGGCCTGGTTGCCAGCTGGGCCAGATGGCCCAGTCGGGGGAGGGTTCTTTTGTTTTGTTTTATGTTTTGTTTGTTCTTTTTATTTATTTGCTTTGTACTGTTTTAGTTTAACTTCCTATTACTTTTAGTTTTAGTAAAATATACACGTAGCATCTAAATTCACATTTCAACTTAGTCCATAGTCACAAAAAGACTAGTCCTCAAATAAATTAGTTTGACATTTTATTAATTACAAACGGTATTTAAATAATTGTTTTTACCGAAGTTTTATTCATCTTATAGTATTAAAACATTTTACAAAGGTGTGGTTTCTCCTCCATAATTAGCTATGCAATATTTGGTTCACTCCAAACATTATAGTTTTAATATTTGAAAATGTTTATTGTTTGCTTGATTTTGAATTTGAATTTGGAGCGGTTTCGATCTAACGCGAGATTAGCAACAGTAATCGAAGTGACATGGCATCATTAGTAGAGGGTTACTGTAGCTTAATTATCCGGGCGTCACAATTCTCCTCCACTACAAGAAATCTCGTCCCGAGATTTAAGAGGGGAGTACGGGGGAAAGTTCTGGTTACGGAATTCTAACGAATCTTCTTGGTCTTGGTTGCTCTTCTCGAAGAAGTTGATCCGTTACGTTGATGTCTTCATTTTTCCTACTCAAGGTCATCATGATGAAGCTGGCATCCTTTCTTCGGGAACTCCATCGTACTTAGGAAGGACAAGGGGTAATTTCGGAATAACAGACCTCTGAATGGTTGACTATCTGGTTGATAACATCGGGGAAGGTGGCGGAAAGTAACTCTCGAATGGAAATTTAAGACAATATCGAGAGCAAAGTAAGGCGGTATCGTGGGGAAGTTTCGAGCGGGCAGGCAATCGTTCGATGCCTGAAGGGTTCAGAGCAACGGGAATAAGTATTGTGTCTGATACCAAAATTGATGATCTCACGAAAGGTGGCACGTGAATTACATACGAAGTCAAGCGTGAGGAATAACCTTGGGAACAGGGGTGTACAAGAGAGTCAGGTTTCGATCTTGTGGAACTGTGGGTTATGGGCCCACCATGTGGTTTTTTTATAGGAGCAGTGACATCTTGCACGGTCATGATAGCAAGGCATGTCAGAGAGTACCCTGTCAGTTATGTCGGCAACACGTTGGTACCAAGGGCGAGGGACGAAGAGAACCATTTTCCTGCTCGTTGAAACAAGGCGGACCAATAGGCAAAGTTCTCATCCATCGGTGGCTACCGACATGTCATCAACAAAAGTAACATGGTCTACTAAGAGAGTGGTACAACGAGGTGCTCAACTAAGCAGGGAATTATCTCTGCTCAGCTAAGTCAGATTACAAGAAAGGTTAAACAAAACAATGGAAAGGAAAATATGATTATCAGAGTAAACAGAACAATGGAAAGGAAAATGTGCTTAAAGAATATAATGTAGAAAACCCTTTAGGATATAATGTAGAAAACCCTTTAGGTAAGGGGAGAGAAATATCATGACATTACCCATACAACGGTGTTTGGATAATTGAGCAGGAAACAATTAGCTTTGGGCTTCACATGTTCCTGTTGAAAATCGGAGTACCATAGACATGCTTCGAGATAGCATTGACATGATCTTCAGGCAAAGGACAGACTCTAGATACACAAAGGACTTATTAGGAACAACTTATAGAATAAGTCTTACAATTTCCTCATGGAAGAAAGGTTATCCTTGCTATAGAGGAAACTATAATAATAGGCCCTCCGGCCAGGTGTGCTAGGCATGACATAACCTTACCGGGTCATATAAAGACCAACATTATAACTCTTGGAAATATGTTCCAACCATCACATCTGACCGAGATTCAGATCTGATTGCTGTCACGATACCTCAGACTTAGGATGCCTGAGAAGAAAAGGTGCGACACAATTTGACGAGATGACATTGTAAGATTCTCGGGAAATGAACTATGGAAGCGAGTTCCGAAACAAGAGTCCATCAGTATACCAACGAGAGGATGAGGAGGTGGCTGATGGAATCAGTGATAATTCATCGAGATTAACAAAATATGGATTTCCACAACTATGTGAACAAGGAGATAGCTTTTGTCAGTTCAAATGATATAATGAGGTATGCTCGAGGAAACATACGCCATTGAACATTGGTTGACGGTGCACCCGAAATATGGGCTAGGCAGCACAATCAATGTTCGAATGATAATTCAATAAGCCATAGACGTAGAATGAAACTATAGACCAATAACTTCAAAGCAATAGGGTTGCTAGAAGTTTAGAGTTTACACATCACAAACCATTTGTCGGTATTCCGGTTAGAAACAACACGGGGACCAAGAAAAGAATGGTGATGTTAAATAAGTATCACTTGTATCAAGAATTCTTAAGGGTGGTGAATTTCCCATGACATTCTTGACATAAAATATAGCAATACTCCAAGGTAGAACATAACATAAGTTGGATAGCAAGGATCTCAAGGTACAACACAAAACATGAACAAGTTTGTATTGAAGGGAAAACAAGAATGTTGCCGATGATAACACAAATCATCGAGGGGCAAGGATGGTATTTCTCATCATGAATTCAATTGATATCTTGGAGGAACTCAGAATGTTGATGATGATCATGACAAATTTTGTCGAGAGGTTTCATGGAGATGTAATCGGTCGGCGATGACATCAAGTCAAAGGAATGATGAAGCGAAATGTTCTTGGGACCATGAGTATGACACAAACTCGAATTCAAGCTTGTTGTTCAAGGTGGAACGATAAGACGAGGAAATCGGCGTAAGCTTAGCTCATCATCTAAGGTTGCGCTCCGGAACTAAGGACCCGGTAGCACAGTTAAAATTAGCATGATAATGATGTAGCCGATCAGGCTAGGAGTGACACTACTAGAAAAAGGCTTACTAGTGGCGCACCAGTTTTGCCTACTAATGGCGCACTACTGGTGCGCCACTAGCATCACGCCACTAGTAATTTTTACTAATGGCGCACCGCTGGTGCGCCATTAGTATCTGGTACTCTAATGGCGCACCAGGCAGTGCGCCATTAGTATAGGCCACGGTGCGCCATTAGTATGCCTCCCAGGGGGCATGTGCTTTGCCATACTAATGGCGCACTGGTGGGTGATGCGCCATTAGTATCCTTTGGCATACTAATGGCGCACGTCTGGGTGATGCGCCATTAGTATGTATATTAGGGATTTTTTTTCTTTTCTGATATTTGCACAGATTACAAAATATATTATTGGACAGAATATAAACAGCACCACACAGCAACAGCAGATTCATTGAATACAATAGAAGATTAGTCTCCGAATACAATTCATCATATTAGTCTCCAAAATCAAAAGACCGAACAAAGATAGAACATTACAAGTCTCGAGACCGCGAGTAGCGAGTTTGTCGAAATTAATACTAATCCTAACAAGTCCTACTAATCATCATCATACAACTTCTACTCGTTATTAATAACAAGTCATACGATCATCATCCTGATAGTCATCGAACCAACCCTACTTAATTGTTCTTAGCACATGATCATCAGTATTAGGCAGGACCTAAAATACCCTATTTAAGGTAAAATAGCATAAAACAATATAGACCCTGACTCTCCATTATGGAGAATGGAGATCATCCTGTCTCCAATTCTTGCGCGGCGCTTCCTTTTGCTTCCAAGAACCTCCTTACGACTGTCCATACATTTTTTCCATTCTCTGATTAGCATGTCTCCAGTTCTTCTAGAAATCCGGTATGGACAGTTGAGATTTGTAGGATGACCTGGATATAAGTTCAAAACTTGAAGGCTGCCATTCTGATACATCAAATGAGGCACACAATCCTCTGGGATTCTCTGTTGAAAAACATAGTAATAACTTCATAGTTAGCAATGATGTACTAGTTTTAGAAGTATGCAAAAGATGCACGGATGTCATAATAGTACAAAATCTTACCAGGGTATCTCCATGGTAGTTACCGTAGTTCAACACGTGCACTAGTCGCACGTATTGACCACAATGTTGAGGAGTTTGATTGTAGATATTGTAATTCTCAAGATCAGTACAAAATCCGACCAGATGATTTTTCTCCTGATAAGTTAACTCAGAGCCATCGGTGTAGTGGGTTTTGTCTACCATTTTCCGCACATTTTTTGAACAATCAAAATAAGCTGTCAATGGAAATAAGTTGTCAACTATTTTGAAATAAACAATATAGATTAGTTAATAATTAACTATGTTTGAGAAACTCACATAGCGGTAGAACTGGAGGCGTATCAACAAGGACCCAAATGTCCATATTGTCTTGGTCGATGCCAGGATCACCAAGATCCATGGTGACAAGCATACCCTCATCAAAACCATAGATCTTGCAAAATGCTTCCCAATTTTTGCAACCAAAATGGGTTACGCTCTCAGCATTATACAGATTTACTTCAAAATCCACATCATGATGTGTCCTTAGGTGAATTTTCTTCGTTTCAAAATTTTCATGATCTTCAAAATCCATCCTCTCCAAGACATAGCGTCTTGCATGGCATGGGATAAACTATACTCGAATTGTAAAAGATGAAATTACACGTTGGAATAGTTGAAGTCATGCTTAATTATGAAAAAAACACTTGTCGTCGTTGCGTACCGTTTCAACTTCGAAGGTCTCCTCGAGCTTAATGCTGAAGCGCCGATCATCGTCCAGGTGAGGCCTGTCGCACAGACCTCGACCGTCGTGGCACCAGTCGCACTCCCCCGAGAGACTTTCGTCGTCCGATGACGACATTTCCTATGTTCATAATTCAAAACTACATCATCTCTGTTGGGTCCAATAAGATAATCCACAGTGTGGTGAAAACACGCCCATCCAAATAGAATATGTGGTATGGGCTTTTTTAGTAGGTCATCCTACCAGATTAGGGTTTATCGATGACGAGCAACTGACATTAGTAATAACTATGAGTAGATATCACACTTCTATATGAATAACACAAGAGGCAGTTGATCCTACTTAATTAAGTACTAAGATACCCCGGCCCATGCATTAGTCGGAAGTGCCCCATATGTCCTATTTTTAGCAAAGTCATGCTAAAATTCACGGAAAATTTCAGGATGACCTTTGCTGAAAATAGGACATATGGAGTACCCGAATTTGCCGGAACGGAAGTTAATCGACATTCCGGCAAACTCAAGGGCCTCTCGGGGTACCTGCAAAATCATCACGACACGATGGTCGCAGACAAAACCCAGCAAACTAGCAATTGATGGATCAACACGTAAAACATGTCCAATAAGAGCATATAATTCAACAACTCCACTGAAAATGAGAGCTGAAAGATGCAGGGAGCACAAACAGCTCAGAAAAAGGATGCAGGGAGCACAAAGAGCTACACTCTGAATCTTTTATCTATTTATACCTGTAAATTAGCACTCCGATGCTGGCCTTGACAAATGATCCCACTATGTTGTTTGCTGGAATCTGCAAAATGATCCCACTATGTTGACAAATGATCCCACTATGTTGTTATACTTGAGAACACTGTAACAAAATCAAAACCACAATAAACAGTGGTCAAATACAGAAGAAGGAACAATTTATTTGTACTGTAAAAAAGGTTAGAGAGAAAAGTTAATGAGGATGAGTCACATAAACCAATTCAGATCACTCCCTCCCCAACACTGGCAATGCTCACTAGATCTTTATAAACCTGGGTACTTGTTTGGGATAAAAATAATAGAAGGGATTTCAGGAAGGAGTTCAAAACATATAACATTGGAGGGTTAGATTCAATTTAACCTCTTGTACCTCCTGTACATGTGTGAATGAAGGAGTAGCAAGCACATGAACAGCAAAATTCAGAGATGACAGAAAATCAAGGCACAAATTACACAGAACCATGAAGCTAAAATATAACTATTTAAATGAAGGCACTGTTAGAAAAGACAACATAGTTCAGTAAAGTCATGAACATAAATACTGCAGAATTTAGAGACCACTTAGTACTGTAAATTTAGTTAGCAACAAGACAGAGAAATTGCACTTAGATTTCAAAGAAAAATATGACTACTCCACACTGTAAATCATCAACATTGACACTGTAATAACTGTATACTCCACACTGTAAATAGACAGAACATTTTTTTGCCACAACTTGAATCTGCAGATTATCACGAGGAGTGAAGCAATTTTGATTTACAAACATAGTTACTCCTACTACTTATCTGCGGTTGCCCAGATCATAATTGCATCATGCTTGCTTATCTGAGACTAATACAAAAAGAGAAGAGCAGTTTTAAACAGAGCAGAAGAAGTACTAGTGCAGGAACGAATGTAAGGTTCAGAAAATCCATCACAGGAGCAAGAAGAAGAACAAAAGTTTTACTAGCTTGCATGAACAAGTGGAGCAAATTGCTCAGAGGTGCTGCTGGAGATGCTGTCGGGGCGGCGGGCCGCTGGACACGGAGGAAGGAGGAAGGAGGAGAGGTACCTGGGCGGGCGCGGCCGGTCGCCGGAGGGGTCGGGGTCGGGGTTGGGGTCGGGGTCGGCGGCGGCGGCGGCGGCGAAGGGATGGCTGCGCGGGGGAGGGCGCGGGGGCGGCGGCGCGGGGGCGGGGGCGGCGGCTCGGGGGAGCTGCAGTGGTGGGGGGCACGGGGGCGCGGGGGCGACGGGGGTGGAGTCCGGCGGGGGTCGGGGCGGCGGCGTCGTGGGTCAGGTGAGCGCGCGGGTGGACTGGCGAGGGAGAGGGGAGGAATTAGCTATGGGGGGAAACTTACTAATGGCACACCCCGAAGCGGTGCGCCATTTGAATTTTTTTTACATAGCAATGGCGCACCCACGACGGGTGCGCCATTAGTAAAAAAAAATTATGTAGCAATGGCGCACCAGCCATACGTGCGCCATAAGTAATTTTTTTATTACTTTTTGTTGCATCTAATAAATTTTTTAGAAAATGAATATGAATATGAAACAGTAACAATTTTTTACAAAAACAGTAATAATTTGTGACGGTGGAGCGGGCCGGGGAGGGTGCGGGGGGTCGTCGGCGGTGGTGGAGCGGGCCGGGGAGGGTGCGGGGGGTCGTCGGCGGCGGTGGAGCGGGCCGGGGAGGGTGCGGTGGGTCGTCGGCGGCGGTGGAGCGGGGGAGGGTGCGGGGGGTCGTCGGCGGCGGTGGAGCGGGCCGGGGAGGGTGCGGTGGGTCGTCGGCGGCGGTGGAGCCGGGGAGCTAGGGTGCGGGTGGTCGTCGGCGGCGGTGCAGCGGGCCGGGGAGGGTGCGGGGGGGCGTCGGCGGCGGTGGAGCGGGCCGGGGAGGGTGCGGTGGGTCGTCGGCGGCGGTGGAGCAGGGGAGCTAGGGTGCGGGGGGTCGTCGGCGGCGGTGGAGCGGGCCGGGGAGGGTGCGGGGGCTCGTCGGCGGCGGTGGAGCGGGCCGGGGAGGGTGCGCTGGGTCGTCGGCGGCTGTGGAGCAGGGGAGCTAGGGTGCGGTGGGTCGGCGGCGGCGGTGGAGTGGGGGAGGGTGCGGGGGGTCGTCGGCGGCGGTGGAGCGGGCTGGGGAGGGTGCGGTGGGTCGTCGGCCGCGGTGGAGCAGGGGAGCTAGGGTGCGGTGGGTCGTCGGCGGCGGTGGAGCGGGGGAGGGTGCGGGGGGTCGGCGGCGGCGCCCGGTGGAGCGGGGTAGAGGGTGTAGGGGGTGCTCGGCGGCGAGGGGGACCGGATCTGGCGAGGTGGGATAGCGATCGAGATGGAGGGGGATCGAGATCAAGTGTCCATGAAATATACACTAATGGCGCACGGGGAGCAGTGCGCCATTACTAGCTTAAACTAGTAATGGCGCACTGCACCAGGTGCGCCATTAGTAGTTTTGCAAAAAAGTAAAAAATAAAAAAATATTTTAGTGGCGTACTATGCTGCTGGTGCGCCATTAGTAGTTACAACTAGTAATGGCGCACTATGTCCTGGTGCGCCATTAGTATGTCTGGCAAAATAAAAAAAATTCGTTACTAATGGCGCACCGTTTGTCTGGTGCGCCATTAGTGTCACACTAATGGCGCACCAGCACATGGTGCGCCATTGCTATATAGCAATGGCGCACCACATGTCTGGTGCGCCATTAGTGGCCATTCCATCTATAGCACTTTTCCTAGTAGTGTGACGTGATGGAGTATTAAACTTCTCAACAACAAAGTACTGGGAGTAACGAATCTCAGTGTTGATTTGATTCACAAATCGAAGTTCTCGGTTGACGACAACCCAGAACCCGTGGAGTGACTATGATGGGAAAGGTACTACTTCATCAGAAACTCATAAGATGAAGTGCAATGGGTTGATATCCTCGAGATACCAGGGGGTAATACTCGAAGGTAGAACAAAATAGAGGTTGGGAAGGCGTACTGATCTGCAGAAGGCAAGTACTTTAACTTGTCCGAGAAATAGAATCAAAGGAGAACAATCGTGGTCGGAACCACGGTTGCAAAGGATCAATTCACAGATACCACATGATATTTATCAAGGAAATACTTATTATTACAAGAAGCTTCCATGATAGGATCTACATCGTGTCCATGGGCATGAACACAAAGGTTCAAGGTCGACTCCCACTTCTCCAATGCATAACCTTTCATTCACTTCTCATTTTTCAAAGAAGTTGTAGTGTTGAAATTTTATCTGGCACAATACCAGAAGAGTATGACTTGTGAAAACCTTCGGGTTCATACGGTTTTTAGGGAAGGTATAGGTTCAACCCATCAGGGCATCTTAGGAAGATATACCACAAACTTCGGAGTAAATATTACAAGCTCGAAAGTAGAGCATTGTTCAAAAGCAGATGATGCAATTTACCAAAGGCATTATATACCCATGGAAAGGCTCACAAGGTTATTTAATATGAAGGACACTGTCGGATAAAATCCAACAAAGGAACCGATGGTCCACAAGGGATCTGATGTGAGCATCGGTACTCAACCAGAGGAAGAAGAATGCAAGGAGATCTGATTATAGAAACAACTGTCTAATTCAAAGTTCAAATGCAAAAGAATCATGATTTCCAAATCAAGGGATCGGGAGCAACGCTCTGGTCAAGGATGGATAAGTTAAGTAGGCTTAGGGGTACAATCGATGGCAAATTGATTGACCGAGATCCAGCTCACGTTTAAAATGACGTCTGAGCCGGAAGGATGAATTCTAGGATCTGATTGAGGATTGCATCATTCACAACAAATTGAACCAACGGACTTAAGATTACGAGACTTAAGATTAATCATAATGCAAGTAAGCAAGAATTTCAAGAGCAAAAAGGCTCCTGAGGATTTTCGGAAGATCGAATGGTATTTTGAACACTTTTGTGAAATACTTGAATCAACTGGGGATGAGCGGATACTCGGTAAGTGCGAGAATTATCCGTAGGGGTATTCAGGTGACAAAGAACAGCAAGGCAGTAAGCTCAAAGGATTCTCGGAATAACAGAGAGAATTTTGGGGTATCTTGTAATAACAAGATGAACTGGGAAACATTGTATGAATGGCGAGTATACGTGGTTATCCATAGGAGTTTATCGATGAAAGGGAATTGCAAAAGCGATGAACACAAGTTCTCGGGTTATCAGCGGAGAGTATCTTCAGGGTCTTCACGTGCAGCAGACGATCATTAGTAATAAGGGGCTCTCCGGGTGAAAGTGATAACGAGATCCTAATGTTAGATTTAGCAAAATTCATTTAACCCGAATAGGAGAGAGATCAGAGTCCCAGAGTAAAGGTCGAGGAGTAAACGATCCTAGTACCGCCCAATGGCAATGTGGGCCCGTAAGACACACAGCCATGTTAGTAAAAAGTTTTCCAATGACTAGACTCGACTTCGGCCAAGGAGTTGGAAAGGGGATTCCTACAGGCAGTCGGCTCTGATACCAACTTGTGACGCCCCCAATTTGACCGTACACTAATCATGCACGCAAACGTGTACGATCAAGATCAGGGACTCACGGGAAGATATCACAACACAACTCTAAAACATAAATAAGTCATACAAGCATCATAATACAAGCCAGGGGCCTCGAGGGCTCGAATACAATTGCTCGATCATAGACGAGTCAGCGGAAGCAACAATATCTGAGTACAGACATAAGTTAAACAAGTTTGCCTTAAGAAGGCTAGCACAAACTGGGATACAGATCGAAAGAGGCGCAGGCCTCCTGCCTGGGATCCTCCTAACTACTCCTGGTCGTCGTCAGCGGGCTGCACGTAGTAGTAGGCTCCTCTAGTGCCGTAGGAGTCGTCGTCGACGGTGGCGTCTGGCTCCTGGACTCTAGGATCTGGTTGCGATCACCAGGTAGAAAGGAAAGGGGGAAAAGAGGGAGAGAAGCAACCGTGAGTACTCATCCAAAGTACTCGCAAGCAAGGAGCTACACTACATATGCATGGTTATATGTGTAAAGGGCCGTATCAGTGGACTGAACTGCAGAATGCCAGAATAATAGGGGGATAGCTAATCCTGTCAAAGACTACGCTTCTGGCAGCCTCCATCTTGCAGCATGTAGAAGAGAGTAGATTGAAGTCCTCCAAGTAGCATCGCATAGCATCATCCTACCCGGCGATCCCCTCCTCGTCGCCCTGTTAGAGAGCGATCACCGGGTTGTATCTGGCACTTGGAAGGGTGTGTTTTATTAAGTATCCGGTTCTAGTTGTCATAAGGTCAAGGTACAACTCTGGGTTGTCCTTTTACCGAGGGACACGGCTATTCGAGTAGATAAACTTCCCTGCAGGGGTGCACCACATAACCCAACACGCTCGATCCCATTTGGCCGGACACACTTTTCTGGGTCATGCCCGGCCGCGGAAGATCAACACATCGCAGCCCCACCTAGGCTCAACAGAGAGGTCAACACGCCGGTCTAAATCCTATGCGCGCAGGGGTCTGGGCCCATCGCCCATTGCACACCTGCACGTTGCATACACGGCCGGAAGCAGACCTAGCCTAGCAAGCGTTCCAGTCTAATCCGGCGCGCGCCGCTCCGTCGCTGACGTCAAGAAGAGCTTCGGCTGATACCACGACGTCGAGTGCCCATAACTGTTCCCGCGTAGTTGGTTAGTGCGTATAGACCAAATGGCCAGACTCAGATCAAATACCAAGATCTCGTTAAGCGTGTTAAGTATCCGCGAACGCCGACCAGGGCCAGGCCCACCTCTCTCCTAGGTGGTCTCAACCTGCCCTGTCGCTCCGCCATAAAGTAACAGTCGGGGGCCGTCAGGAACCCAGGCCCACCTCTACCGGGATGGAGCCACCTGTCCTTTCAGCCCCCTCATCAGAATCACTTGCGGGTACTCAACGAGCCGACCCGACTTTAGTCACCACATGTGTCATGTATATAAAGTATATAGTATATACCCGTGATCACCTCCCGAAGTGATCATGGCCCCGTAGTATAGCAAGGCAGATGGACAAGAGTGTAGGGCCACTGATGGAACACTAGCATCCTATACTAAGCAGTAGGATAGCAGGTAAGGGTAACAACTGTAGCAACAATGAGAGGCTATGCAACAGAATAGGATTAACCGAAAGCAGTAACATGCTACACTACTTTAATGCAAGCAGTATAGAGAAGAATAGGCGATATCTGGTGATCAAGGGGGGGGGGCTTGCCTGGTTGCTCTGGCAAGTAGGAGGGGTCGTCTTCGATGTAGTCGAACACACGAACATCAGCAGCGGTCTCGAAGTCTACCGAAAAAAAGTAACGGAGGGGGAACACAATAAATAACAGAGCAATCAAATGTAACACAAAGCAAGACGCGGCGATACGTTGTGCTCGGGGTGACCAAACGTAGGGATAGGTGATACCGGCGAAAGGGGAAACATCCGGGAAAATATCCCCGGTGTTTCGCGTTTTCAAACAAATGAACCGGAGGTGAAATGTTGCAGGTTCGCTATGCTAGGGACGCATGGCTGGCGAACAGGTTGCGTATTCGGATTCGTCTCGTCGTTCTGAGCAACTTTCATGTACAAAGTATTTTCATCCGAGTTACGGATTATTTTATATGATTTTTATAAGTTTAAATGATTTTCTAAATTTCCAGGATTTATTTTAATTCGAAAATAAAGAGAAATTGCTAAATGTACCCAGCCCTGTGTACACAGCAGTTTACACAGGGGCTGACATGTGGGCCAGGGGGACCCAGTTGACCAGTCAATGTTTGACTGGTCAACAGGAGGTGGGGCCCCCGTGTCATTGAGAGATTAGGCTAAACAGGGTTTAATTAAGTTAACTAGTGATTAGGTTATTCTAATTATGATCAAGTAAGTTAATTAATTCTTTAATTAATTAATTAATTAATATTTTTTATTATTGTTATTGTATTTTTTAAAATTTTTATTATTTTTTTATAAAAATGTTCTGGGCAGTGGGCCCCGTTTGTCATAGGCCCCAGGGGCCTTGGCGGGTTTGATCGCTAGCGGGCGTGGGCGCCAGCCCACCCGATAGGGCGCTGCGGCCAGCGGTGAAGGGGGCCGGCACGAGGCCCAGCGTCGGCGACCGTGGCCGGAGCGAGGCGGCGCGGCAAGGCCAGCCGGAGCGAAGGGAGGCGCGGTGGCGTGCGCGCGGGCCGCACGGGCGCAGGGGGTTGCGGGCGGTGCGGTGGCGCAGAGTAGGACGCGCCCGGGCCAGCGATGCGCGCGGGGGCGAGGCATAGGTCACGGGCGGGCAGGGGTGACCACGGTGAGGCATGCGAGCGGGGAGACGCGGGGAAAGGTGGCCAGCGGCGGGGTCCGAACTCGGCGGAGGTCGATCCGCAATAGCACGCACGGTGGAGGCAAGGCGAAGGGGAGGCTCACATCGCAACGTGTAGGGGGCCCAGGGGAGCCGAAAGGACCCTGCCGGCGAGGTCCGGCGGCAGGAAGGGCCGGCAGGCGCGAGGGCGAAGTAGAGGTGCGGGTTGAGGGAGGCCGTCATGCGGAGGAAGAGGAGCCGCGGGGACGGAGCCGACGAGGAAGGCGCGGGAGGAAGGGAGCTGCGAGGAGGAGGCCGGGGAGGCAGCCCTCTGCGCCGGCGGGCGGCGGCCGTCCTCGGGCGCGGGCGCGCCGAGTGGAGGGGAACGAACAGGGGCGCCCCTCCTCCGTGCGTCAGCGTGTGTATGTGGGTGACGGCGCGGGGAGGGAGCGAGGGAGAGTGGGGGTGTCGGTTAGGTTTCCCCCGAGTGGGGGGATATGGAGGAGGGTGTGGGCGCCGGCTGGGCCGGTGGGCTGGCGTGGTTGCCAGCTGGGCCGGATGGCCCAGTGGGGGGAGGGTTCTTTTCTTTTGTTTTATGTTTTGTTTGTTCTTTTTATTTATTTGCTTTGTACTATTTTAGTTTAACTTCCTATTACTTTTAGTTTTAGTAAAATATACACGTAGCATCTAAATTCACATTTCAACTTAGTCCATAGTCATAAAAAGACTAGTCCTCAAATAAATTAGTTTGACATTTTATTAATTACAAACGGTATTTAGATAATTGTTTTTACCAAAGTTTTATTCATCTTATAGTATTAAAACATTTTATAAAGGCGTGGTTTCTCCTCCATAATTAGCTATGCAATATTTGGTTCACTCCAAACATTATAGTTTTAATATTTGAAAACGTTTATTGTTTGCTTGATTTTGAATTTGAATTTGGAGCGGTTTCGAACTAACGCGAGATTAGCAACAGTAATCGAAGTGACGTGGCATTATTAGCAGAGGGTTACTGTAGCTTAATTATCCGGGCGTCACACCCACGCGGCTCGCCTTCCCCGTCCTGGAGTGGGACTTCGCTCGGGAGTCCGCCGCCGCCACGGCCGTCCGCCGTCCGAGCCAGGCACTTCTCCCGCCGCCGCCTCTTGCCCCTTCCCCACGCCACCTCTCGCCCTCCTCTCCTATAAATCCAGAGCCTCGGGCCCTGATCTCTCTCTCCCTCCTCGCATCGCACCGCATCTCGCAACCACCACCGCGCCGCCGACCTCACCCCTGCTGCCGCCGGACGCCGCCGCCGCTTGCGCTCGCCGCCGCTGCCCCGCGCCGCCCGCGCCGCACCACCGCCTCCTCCCGCCGTAGTCCGCTGCCACCGCCATCGTCTCCGCCGCCCGCAGCCACGCCCGGAGCCGCCGCCGTTTGGCTCGTCGTTGAACTCGCCGCCGTCGACGAACAAAACCGATGAAAACCGCCGGTAAGACCGCCGAGCCGTCCCGGTTTATTTTGTTTTTTCTTCGGGTTTTCCCGATGGGTTTTAATTAGTGAACGTTCGCTCGTTTAGGATCTGGAGTGACAGATTCATTAGTTTGCGTTCGGCAGCGAACGTTCGCTCGGTAGAGTTTTTCTTTTTCTTTTTAATTTGGGCCAGGGACCCATGCGTGAACATTATATTTACAGATTAGTCCATGTACTTCAATCGATCGCAACTCTTCGCTCGTTTATCCAAATCCAATGAAACCAACGCCAACTTCTTCGTTTTGACCTCATCCATCCAGTAATCCAACTCAAACATGTTTTTGAAAGTTTTAAAATTTGAATTCAAACAGATTTGTATTTGAACTCCGTTTGATCGTAACTTGAGTTTTATAACTCCATTTGAGTTGATTCTTTTTGCAAATCGAAGCTCTTGACCTAAACTTTCTGATAAGGCCAAATTCACTTAATTTTGGTACTGTTAGAATTTTTTTTTTGTTGCAAGAGTTAATTGCTTGTTTTTGAAGTTTTCCGAGATCTTTTCTTCGATTCTTTTGCTTGAGTGCTTATGTATGCAATTGCTTGCTCACGATAGATTGACCGGAGTGTGACGAGTAGAACTATGAGGAGATGTGAGTGTGAATCATCTTCATCAACAGTACAAGGCAAGTTCACACTTTGATCATATCCCTTTATTACCCAGTTTTTATGCATTAGTTTCAACCCCTCAAACATTGCATGGTTAGGATTTGATAACATGTGGGTATTGGGAAGTAGTTGATGAGGTACGAACCTATTGTCCTGCATTCAAACATTGGGTGTTACTACCACGTTATGCTTATACTACTCTGCTATGCTCGTAGACATGGATTGGTTGAGTGTATTCATACAGATGTGAGAGTTATCGTTAATGGTTAAGTTAAGGTGGCTACTTTAATACACATCTGGGTGGATTGGTTGGGGCACCCTGGAGCACCTAGTGGTTTGCCCGGGCACCTGGAGAACCCAGTGCTTGCCCAAGGGGATCCCAGAGTACCCGTGTGATTCCCCTATGGAATGCCACCCAGGCTCAAAGGGATCATAAGATTATTCATGCTAGAAACTTCCGTGTGCAGCCACAAGCTATTATGGGCTCTAGCATAGTTGAGTATGCACTACAAAAAAATACAATTCTGTGATGATACGTGTTTGTCATAGTAGGTCGCGTTTTTTGTCATGCATGTACATCCATGACAAATTTATGACAGAATCAAGATAGTCATACCTGTGCTGTCGTAGAAGTGTTCCATGACATTACCAAAATTATCATCACGGAAGTGTCCACTTCTATGACGATAAATCGCGCGTCACATAAGTGCTTTCGTCAAGGGTGACCGACACGTGGCATCCACCGTAACGGAACGCCGTTAAGCTATCGGGTCGGGTTTTGGATCCGATAACCCATTAACAGCCCCGACCAATGGGGATTTTCCACGTGTAAAATCATTATTGGCTGGAGGAAACACGTGTCGGCTCATCGTTGGGATAGATGTCATCCACTCATTTGACAGAAGGCGCCTATGATACGTTGACATGTGGCACGGCCCAACAGAGGCCCATTCCTGTGAAAAGGCCGGCCAGTTTGACTTGGTCAAAAGGTGGCGGGCCGGCCCATGGAAAGCATGTTAATAGCCTGTTCGCATATAGCCCATTTACAGCCCGCTAGCCCAAGGCCCGTTACGCCCTATCCAAATTAGGCCCAGTATCGTCATCTAGGCCATCCAATATGATTCCAGCCCGTTTTCACTTCTGGCCCATGTATGGCCCATGACGTCTTTCGGCCCATATGAGGCCCTATGTAACTCTTGGCCTATTAACGGCCCGTGGTGAAACTGGCCTGTAATGAACAGTGTATCACTTTACACCCATTAACGGCCCATGGAGAAACTATCCCGTAATGAACAGTGTATCACTTTATACCCATTAACAGCCCATTATTCCGTTGGGCCGTTTCCAGCCCATCTTATCTTTCGGCCTTCTCAGAGCCCATTTATTCTTGGGCTCATTTCCAGCATTTGTTTACTTACGGCCCGTTACTGTAATTTTTTGCTTGTGGGCCAAATTCAGCCCGTGGTTACAGTCGGCCTGTTTGTGGTCCATTAATACGTTGGCCGTTTTCATAGCGTCATCAAATACGGCCTATTAACGATGGCCCTTTATGGTCGGCCCATGAACGGACGATTCCAACTCTAGCCCGTTTACGGGCATAATGCGGTCTGTTTGGCCCATGTTTGGCCAATCGATCATACGGCCCGTATAAGGCCCATTGATGATACGGCCCGCAGAAGGCCCATTGTTTCTACGGCCTGTAGAAGGCCCATTGTTTCTATGGCCCGTAGAAGGCCCACTGTTTCTACGGCCAGTAGGAGGCCCACTGTCACTACAGTAAATATTAGCCCATGGTTATTGTGGCCTAGTTTTAAAAAATAGTTTATTGCAGCCACTAGCTAACCGCGGAAAAAGAACTGCAATGACTACAAGCAAACAAATAAACAAGACAACAAGGAAATAAATAAGCAAGCAACTAACGCTAGGCTATCACGGCTATTACACATATTACATCCACTGGGCATCAAAGTTCGCCACCAGTGCAAATATAGGGAACAAAGCAGCATATCATATACACTGGTTTTCAAAGTTGGCGACCAGCGCAAATAAATGCCGCAGCAAAACAAATCCAGAACAGAAACCACTTCAGAAGATCTCAAGAAACAATATCCTGGGTACCCATAATGCTTGCAAGAAGCTTAGCATGCTTATTAACTTTCTCTTGTTTGGCGCTTAAATCCTCCAGCGCTTGCTGTTGCACCAGAAAATATGCATATGAATTCTGCAGGGACTTCCTCAGTCCTTCAGCTTCCTGTCGCAGCACATCTGATCGATATCTTTCAACTTGAAGTTGAGACTCAAGAAGACAAACTGATTCAGGCAGCGAGTTTGAAGAGCTTGTGCCAGTAGTAGTGGCCAATAACTCGAACACTACATCAAGACAGGACTTTTGGGTTCCCTCACTGTCGTCAAGATAGTTTTTATCAGCTTTCTTGGAGACCAACAGGGATGTCTCACTATCTTGAACCTTATCTGCATTACTTCCTTTACCATTGGATAACGCGGTACTGTTCTCCAATATTTTGTCCGCATTCTAAAAGAGAAACAAGCAGACACATCACATGTTTACCATGTTGTAGATGAAACTCATTTTGGTAAATGAGTTCAGTAGTAAAGTGGACAGGATAACAGCATGAAACAAACATATATATATATGTACCATGGTCACTTTATGGTCTATATCATTCTAGTTTTTGTTGCCAAATCAAGATAGAGACACAGTTCAAATAATATTTGTTCAAGACAAAGCAGAATAGACAGAATATAAGTGTGGGTAACTATAGAGCAATAACAACACTTGTAATGTGCATGACATGAGAACATAACTGTTTATTCAATTGAAACTGAAATCAACATAGAGCAGGTTACAACAGCAAACCAGTTAAAGAAACAGGTTTAAAACATACCTGTTGCGCCATTGGAGTTTCAATTCCATCCTTCAAATTTGAAAATAGTTGGTATGAGTAAATACAGTAATGCAAGGGCAAAGGAGTATGAACCATAGCTACAGAACCTGACCTGAGAACAAATCTTCTTCTCCTTTAAGCGTTGAGTTGGGATTCGGAGTGGTGGTCCTCATGCTTTGGGCACTGCAGTTCCCTTACTAACTGCTCGTGTTTGGGTGCTCTGTGGTGGAGACGGTGCTGTGTCAACTGGAACTGGGTTACTATCTGCCGGGGTTGGGGTTAGAAGGGGTGTAGCTGGTTCTCTGTCCAACTGGGTAGGGGTACAATCTGCGAGAGTCTGGGTTATGTGTGGTGGATCTGGTCCTTGGGCAAGTACAACCGTGGTTCTATCTGCATCAACTGGTAGCACTATGTTTTCTGAAGACCGTGTTGTTACTCCCTTAGATACTGCCATCACGCTCTCCAATTCAAATGGCTGATAAAGAAGAAAAGTAATTGAAAGTATAGACATTGTATGATAGACAGGTGCAAAGGATAGTGGGGAATAAAAGAGGGCATGAAATAATTCATATTTATGTTGTCTAACCAAACAGGATAGCATGACACAATTTCACATATATGATGGCTAACTAAACAGGATAGCATGACACAATTTCACATTATGATGGCTAACTAAAAAAGATGGAAAGACATAGTTCAAAATATGAGACTATGTAAACAGAATGACATGACATAACTATATAATGTGTTTATTAAATAGGTTGGCATGCCATAATTCACATACATTCACGGATAGAATGCCATAATTCAAAATATGATGACTGTAAACACTAAACAGGATGAGATGATATAACTATATGATGTCTTTATTAAATGGGTTGCCATGCCATAATTCAGATAGATGATGTGTATGTACTATGTAAACATGATGGCATGATATAATTCAAATATATGATTTATATAGTAAGCAAGTAAGCAGATGGAAATCCATATATGATGTAAAAACTAAGCAATGCAAGACAACATGCATGACATGGGTAATATAACCCTGCCAAGTTTGAGCATAGACCTCAGGGGGGAAATAGGACTGGTCATCAGTCTCTGAATCCTCCTCGGAGGAGCTCTCTGTAACCAGCAAGATGTCTGCTTCAGCAGGTAGCATTGTCTGCTCTGAATACCTTGTTTTCACTCCAGATACTTCCATCACCGCTTCAAATGGCTGATGCATAGGAAGAGTAGTTGAATATACAAACGTTGTCGACAAATGGAACATGTAATACAAAAAAATGATAGCATGATATAATTCACATACATGATGATTGGCTAAACAGCATGGCATTGCATAATTCACATATATAATGCCTTTGCAACAAGATAGCATTGTATAATTCACATATATAATGTCTTGCAACAAGGTGGCAATGCATAATTCACATATATGGTAATTAGACACTGAACTGGTGGCATTCACGCAAAGCATGTCTAAACTAATCAAATGACATAGCAATGCGAGACACCATACGCACGATATGAGCAACATAACCCTGCCAAGTTAGAGCATACACCTCGGGGGGGGGGAATAGGACTGGTCATCTGTCTCTGAATCCTCCTCTGAGGAGCTATCCGTAACCAGCGAGATATGCGCTTCGTCAGATAGCATAGTCTGCTCTGAAGACCTTATTTTCACTCCAGAATTTGCCATCACCGTGTCAAATGGCTGATGCACACGAAGAGCAGTTGAATGTACTAACATTGTTGACAAAGGTAATATGTAACAAAAAAGGATGGCCTGATATAATTTACATATAAGATGACTGGCTAAGCAGGATGGCATTGCAAAATTCACATATATGGTGCCTGGCTAAACAAGATGGCGTTGCATAATTCACATAAACGATGAATAAAATAAACAGATGGCATTCGCACAAAGGATGTCTAAACTAAGCAGATGACATATTTGATGTATAAAGTAAGCAATGCAAGACACCATATGCATGATATAACCAACATCAGCATGCCAAGTTAGAGCGAAGACCTCAGGGGGTAAATAGGAGTTGTCTTCTCCTTATGAATCCCCCTCAGAACAGATATCTTCCTCTCGATTGCAATCCGAAATGCGTGGAGGGGGGGCTGCCTTTGCGCCTACCGTGGAGCGACGTCTGCATGAAATTTTATTGCCACGCAAGGCTCGTCTCTTTTGCTCTACATGTTCAGTTCCATTGTTTACAATAACTGTCATGCATAGGAATAAAACATAGTGAGATTATGTCGGGAGTGCATGCAGAAATCCAGAGTGATGGTAGCAACCTGTGGATCGACCCAAAACCAATAATAGCAGGCAGATAATGGCTTCAGTTAAAAAATACAGATAATGGCTTCTTTACTGTTTGTTTCCCACCCAACATGAAACTCATAGTAGACACCGGAGATTAACCAGATAGTAGATAGATACTATTGATAGCGGCCCCGATATGTACCCCACAACCATTTAAAAACTCAAGTTTGACCATTAGTTTGGAGCTGACTCAGAGTCTAATCGGTGAACATGACGATAAAGTAGCATGTAATATTAAGCGATGCATAACGTAAGCAGACACGAAAGAGTGCGACCTCTCTTGCGGACCCGTGTAGTCCTCGAGGTCATCTGCTCAATTGATGATGGTAATGCAGTTTTCATGGCTGCCAGCGGCGGGGAAGAAGATCTGAGGCGGCGAAAGACAGTCTGGAGGTAGGATCCCTGTTGTGCTGGACCCTTCTGTCGTTGGAGCAGCTGAGGTGGGGTGGACGACGGCGCAGCAGGAGCGGGACAAACCACGCAAGGTTTTATTTGACAACTATTTGTAAGAGAAGTAATTCTGTAAGGGCTCGTTTGAATTGGAGGATTCCAACAATGCAGGGATAGGAAATAGACAGGAATAGGACAGGAATGCACGTGCAAAACAGAGAATTTAAAAACACAAGATTTCTGCCAATCTGGGTGTTTGATTCACAACAATTGGAAGATCATAGGATGCAAAGAAGCATGGTGAGATTAAGTCAAACCACAAGAAAATGTACGGTTATAATGCTATTATGCTACTATCTCTTAGTCTTGTGCTTCATGAATAGGAATTTGAAAAGGAGGACAAGTTAAAATTAAAATTCCTACGTTTTTTCTTTCAAGGAGACACTAAAGGAACAAATCCGTGTGCTCAATGGAAAATATATATAACATGTAGAGTAAAAAAGAGATGCAACAAGTGTACAACCTCTTTGGCGAAGCCATGTCGATCTCAGCGTGATTGGGTTGGCCGGTGAGGATGCTCCGGCTGACTTTGCTGTCGGAGGAGGGGAAGAAGATCTTAGGCGTCTGGAGATGGAGCCCGAGGTACTGCTCCGCTGTGATGGAGGGTTTCGTCGTAGGAGCAGCTCCGGTGAGTTGTACGACGCCGAGGCTGAAGCAGGACAAGAGAGACAACGAACAACGTTAACCTCAGTGGAATTCTAATAGCATCTCCAATACATGACGTAAAATACATAACTACAAAGTGCTAGATGTAAAATACTCAGCCGCTCATCTCTGAACTTAATTGTTGAAACTGAACTTAACTGTCGAAACTGAACTTAACTGTCGAAACTGAATTTTGCTGTCGAAACTGAATTTTGCTGTCGAAACTGAATTTTGCTGACGAAACTGAACGAACTAGCAAGGTGAGGCTACACGTCGGTCGACTGAATTTTTCATCTCTGGTCAGTCGATTTTGCAGCCGTTGGATACGAAATCAAGGGCCTGCGGTTCATCTTCAACCTCCACCCCCCTGAGCCGCCAGCCACCACCGACCAAACAGCAGGCCCCCGCCGCCCGCGGCCGGCGGTGCGCCGCCCCGCCCGCCCCGAAAACACTTCCCACCGCCGGTCCGCCGCCGCCCCGACCTTCCCTCTAGCCGCCCCCCCCCCCCCGTGCCGAGATTTTTCTCCGGCGATCCCCACGCCACCGCCTCGCTAACGCCCCGCCACCACCGGCGACCACCGCCCCCATCCTGAACCCCAAGATAGATAGTGGGGTACCTCTCCGGCGAGCCCCCTTCCCTGCTACGGCTGGTTCTTCCTTCACCCCGGCGAGCCCCCCCCACCCCCTGAAAATCAACTGACCCAAAAGTCGATTCAGTCGACTGAAGTGTAGCTAAATCGGAGCAGCATCGCAAGCAAGAGCAAGAGCGAGAGCAGCAGCGCGAGCAAGAGCAATAGCAAGAGCAGACCAGGCAGGGGACCGAGAGCAAGAGTAGAGCAGCAGCGCGAGCGAGAGCTAAAGCAGCAGCAGCTCCTACTAATGTGGACGTCGCCGCCGAGGGAGCAACACTGTGGAGGAAGTGGCCGGCGACGCCGCCGTGGATGGAGCCGCGCCGTGTCGGCTCGGGACCGAGCGCCGGCAGCACCGTGAGATCGAATGAAGAAGAAAATGCGGCGATTAGTGTACAACCTCTTTGGTGGCGCCGATTAGGCCGCAGCTTCATCCGAGGAAACGGTGATGATGATTCTCTTCCGGTGGTGCAGGTGAAGACGGCGGTGTGGGAATGGAGGTGGCGCGAAAGACGAGGGGAACGTCGGGGCAGCTCCTTGGAGGTGGAGGACGGGGTGGCTGAGCCGGCGGGACGATGAGATCGACGACGGATCTTCATCCGGTACGGTGGATGAGGGACGTCGAGGTGTTGATGTGGCCGACGTCGTCGGGGAAGAGGCTCCGCCTGGGTGGCGGACTGAGCAGGGTGTGGGGTTTCGTCGCGGGTTTTCGCGGCCTCGGTGTACGAATGGGTGGGCGGATGGGATGGCAGTGGGGAACCATGGCTTAGAGATGCGCTTGTCCGAAATGTGGGGTATGTGACGAAAGTACCCCCACCGATTTGAGGCGGTTCTTTCGGTTCAGGGGTACCACGGGCATTTCGCGTGTCGGGATTTCACAGGAGGTGGGAGTTTTCGCGTGCGTTATAATTTCGGAATAGCAAGGCACGAGTTGAGATGGAGGGAGTTGTCGGAGCACAACGAGACAAAGATATATCTTAAATATTTCGGGCTAAAAAGGCGCGGGTTGAAATCGGACAAGCCTAACATGTACTGTAGCAAATCAATGCGCACTACAAATGTCATTCAAAACTTTGAATTCATGTTATGTTCAATTAAAATATTTCGCTACGTGTATAATGCATGCAACCTACTACTCAAATGAACGTTTTAGTGCATTCCAAACGTATATACTACTGCTTCAATATGAACTAAATTTGAATTCGTTTCTCTATTTGAATAAGATCTACAGTAATGATTGTTGTGAAGTCAAAGCATTTGAATTCGTTTCTCTGTTTTAATAAGATCTACAATCATCATTATTGTCAAGTTAAACCATCGTTTGTGTATTATCTTCACAGCACACCACATGATTAGTCTCGAGTTACATATGAACTATGTGTACTATATGAACTCGAACTAGATTTTTTGAATCCACTTTATTTTGATTTCAAATCACATTACGTTTCTAGCTCTAGCTAGATCTTCATAATCTAAACCATGTCTCATATGTATAATGTGTTTATCACATTATGTATGGTGCCCCGCCCCTACGCCTACAAGTATTTAGATGTGAGTTGCAAACACCACACATTACCACAAATTCAAATAAAATGTGAGAAT
The DNA here is from genome assembly GCF_002575655.3 of Aegilops tauschii subsp. strangulata. Lineage (NCBI taxonomy): Eukaryota > Viridiplantae > Streptophyta > Magnoliopsida > Poales > Poaceae > Aegilops > Aegilops tauschii. The sequence goes on along the minus strand of NC_053037.3, from coordinate 494,867,667 downwards.
GTTCGATATATAGTATTGTTTAGATTGTGCGATATTTAGTTGTAAGCTACAAACGCCACACATTATCACAAATTCAAATAAAATGTGAGATTGTTTGATGTATAGTATGGTTTAGATTGTTCGGCATTTAGCTGTGAGTTGCAAACGCCATGCATTATCACATTATGGTATAACATGTGCACAGCACATGTATCACCGCTATATTCATGCATGCAACGTCTAAAAACTATGATCTCCTATTCAAATATATGAATCCGCTTTCATATCAAATTATGATCTTTGTTAGTCTCTTACACCCACACAATCCTCTAACCTTTGTAGCTACCACTAACTTTCTCTCGTGCATGCACACGCCCTCCTCGCCGTCCCCCTCCCTCGGCATTCTATCCACCGGGCACATTGATTTTTCTCTTTAGGTCGTTCTCCCAGAGTCTCCACAACTCCTTTCCGACACACACCGATCGATAAACCTCTCCAGCGATGCCAGCCTACAACATACACACACACCTTCAATCTCCTCCTTTATGTGTCCTTGCCTCGTGTCTCTCATACGGTCAGACACACGTGTAAACTCTCGCCCCTCTTTTCATCGATCTCACAACCGCACACTCCTCCCCCTATCTAGCTAGTAGTTGGTGAAGGAAATATGCCCTAGAGGCAATAATAAAGTATTATATATTTCCTTATATCATGATAAATGTTTATTATTCATGCTAGAATTGTATTAACAGGAAACATAATACATGTGTGAATACATAGACAAACAGAGTGTCACTACTATGCCTCTACTTGACTAGCTCGTTAATCAAAGATGGTTATGTTTCCTAGCCATAGACATGAGTTGTCATTTGATTAACGGGATCACCTCATTAGGAAAATGACGTGATTGACTTGACCCATTCCGTTAGCTTAGCACCCGATCGTTTAGTATGTTGCTATTGCTTTCTTCATGACTTATACATGTTCCTATGATTATGAGATTATGCAACTCCCGTTTACCGGAGGAGCACTTTGTGTGCTACCAAACGTCACAACGTAAATGGGTGATTATAAAGGTGCTCTACAGGTGTCTCCAAAGGTACTTGTTGGGTTGGCGTATTTCGAGATTAGGATTTGTCACTCCGATTGTCGGAGATGTATCTCTGGGCCCATTCGGTAATGCACATCACTATAAGCCTTGCAAGCATTGTGACTAATGAGTTAGTTACAGGATGATGTATTACGGAACGAGTAAAGAGACTTGCCGGTAACGAGATTGAACTAGGTATCGAGATACCGACGATCGAATCTCGGGCAAGTAACATACCGATGACAAAGGGAACAACGTATGTTGTTATGTGGTCTGACCGATAAAGATCTTCGTAGAATATGTGGGAGCCAATATGGGCATCCAGGTCCTGCTATTGGTTATTGACCGGAGAGGTGTCTCGGTCATGTCTACATAGTTCTCGAACCCGTAGGGTCCGCACGCTTAACGTTACGATGACAATTTTATTGAGTTTTGATGTACCGAAGGAGTTCGGAGTCCCGGATGAGATCGGGGACATGACGAGGAGTCTCGAAATGGCCGAGACGTAAAGATCAATATATTGGACGACTATATTCGGACTTCGGAAAGGTTCCGAGTGATACGGGTATTTTTCGGAGTACCGGAGAGTTACGGGAATTCGTATTGGGCTTTAATGGGCCATACGGGAAAGGAGAGAAAGACCCCAAAGGGTGGCCGCACCCCTCCCCATGGGCTAGTCCGAATTGGACTAGGGAGGGGGGGCGCCCCCTTCCTTCTTTCTCCTTCCCCCTTCCCTTCTCCTACTCCCGGTGGGAGTAGGACTCCCCCCTTTGGCGCGCCTCTCCCCTTGGCCGGCTGCCTCCCCCTTGCTCCTTTATATACGGGGGCAGGGGCACCCCAGAGACACAACAATTGATCCTTGAGATCTCTTAGCCGTGTGCGGTGCCCCCCTCCACAATATTACACCTCAATAATACCGTTGCGGAGCTTAGGCGAAGCCCTGCGTCGGTGGAACATCATCATCGTCACCACGCCGTCGTGCTGACGAAACTCTCCCTCAACACTCGGCTGGATCGGAGTTCGAGGGACGTCATCGAGCTGAACGTGTGTAGAACTCGGAGGTGCCGTGCGTTCGGTACTTGATCGGTCGGATCGTGAAGACGTTCGACTACATCAACCGCGTTATGATAACGCTTCCGCTGTCGGTCTACAAGGGTACGTGGACAACACTCTCCCCTCTCGCTGCTATGCATCACCATGATCTTGCGTGTGTGTAGGATTTTTTTTGAAATTACTACGTTCCCCAACAGTTGGGCCTCTCGCACCACCTCCTGGCTCCATTCTCTCTGTCTATCCATCTCGCTGGGCCTTATTTGCCTCTAACAAATGGACGTACACCGACCGATCTCTCGCTATACATATAGCTAGCTAGGTCCTTATAACTCATTTTTACCCACACGCCAATCGATCTACCTCATTAGTTGTGTCTCTCCCTTCCTCCGACAAACAACAATTGATCTACCGATCTAGTTAGGTTTGCTTACCAAACACATGGTTCCCCTTCATCATCCATGGATGCGTCCCGACAGATCTATCACGCACAGGCACACACAGAAACACATCCCCACTCTTATTGATAACATTGCAGTTCCACCCTCAGTTTGTCTAGTAGGCCTCTCCCACCATCTTCGAGAAGCAACTCCATCACCCATCCAGCACTCTACCCCTCTCCCTCCCTCTCTCTCTCCTCTCTCTCTGTCCCATCATATTTCCCGTCCTTCAGTTATGTATGGATGTCGACCGATCTCCCTCAAGACATAGCTGGGTCTCTCCTTCTCAACACATATACGAGTCGTTCTACCTCTATAGTTAGGCCTCTGCCTACCCCTGTGGAGTACTTTTGATGTGTTATGTTAAAAAAAGAGGCAAACCATGTGGGGCCTACCTTAGAAGCAAGGCTCTATACACTGGAGTACTTTTGATGTGTCTCGTCAACTCGCAGAACGAGGAGAAGCTTGCTTAGTACGCCGTCTCCCCCGCCCATGGGCGCGGTGGCTCGCAGGATGAGGTGAAGCTTGCTCCGCCTTACGCCTGCTCCCTCGCCCATGCGCGTGGTGGCTCGCAGGACGAGGAGAAAAATTTACTAGTCCCTCAATTTACTCCTCGTCCCTACTACCTTGGTTATAGAGATTATATCATATTGTTTGGAATATATATGTCCTTTAGTAGATTTCAATATGAACTACTAGTACATACTCCAAACACTGATGTATATAGACGTATTTTAGAGTGTAGATTCACTCATTTTGCTCCGTATGTAGCACTCTCCCTCGCCCCTCGCCCACGTGGTGGACGTGCAGCAATTCATTCGGTCTCATATAGCCAGAGCGATATATACTGCACTACCATTATTGCTCCACTTCCCGAAGAGGCGAAGAGCCAATCGCAAGGTTAATATTTTGGAGATGCCAAGCGCAAGGTTATAGGAGAACGAGTAGTAGGTGCGGCGTCATTTATAAATAAAGTTTTTTTTCTTCAGTGGCACGTAAGCAATATGATAGGTTCATATGGAGAGAAAAGGAAACCGCTCCACTATATACATAGTCAGGACAGGCCAGCCTACACAGTTGCTTGCTGGGGTTGCTCTCTTCACACTCTCTCGCACAAAACGACTGTGGCCACAACTCTAACATCCCGGCGGATCACGTCCGCTTGGGGAAGGGGTGGATGCTTACTGTAGATGCGGTGGCCGTCGCCGACGGCGAAAACCCACTGTCGGCACGCCCCGATCAGGGGTCCCCGCCGTTCTCTCTCACAAAGCCGGTGAGGTTGCCTTCATCCCTTGCTCACTGCCGCGACGTGGGCAGTTGCCGCCTCCCGCCGCCCTCCTCAAGGTTGAGCTACGTCCCTCAGGTACAACTCCCTTTAGAGCCGGCTTGCACCACTGCTCCAGCTGCCCACATCACTCCTTGTGGATATTTCTCTACTTATTTGCCCCGCACATACCTCTACTAGCTTCTACGTACTGTATTTGTGATGAGTTTATGTCTCATCAACTAGTCCCAGTAATCTTATTCTAATCACGCTTCTTCAATTTCTTTGCCACAGGGATGCTCATCTCGATTTTGGTGAAACTGCACAAAATGATCCGATGGTCAAAAGGTTCCACACTTCATTTATTAGGAAGCTCGATCATTGCCAGCAAATTGAAGCCTGCTCAGGTTTCACGGTTCAAGGGCTAGGGATTGCATGGATCTTTTTTTCTTTAGCTGCCTCTGTTCCAAAATAAGTGTCAACTTTAGTAGTAGTACAACTTTGTACTAAAGTTTGCACAAAGTTGAGACACTTATTTTGGAACGGAGGGAGTACATATTTGCTATGATTTGTCAATCATTGAGATGCAATAGCATGCATGTTAGTCTCCTTTGTATTTGATGAAATGTTGCAACGGGCAACCTTGGACGCAAGATACATGTAACAGAAGCTGGAAGCTTCATAGCATTGTACAAATTTATCTCGCTGATAAATTACACTACGTACTATACTAGTACTTCCTCCGTTCCTAAATATAAGTCTTTGTAGAGATTTCACCATGAACCACATGCGGATGTATATAGATGCATTTTAAGTGTAGATTCATTCATTTTGTTCCGTATGTAGTGGAATCTCTACAAAGACTTATCTACTAGTAATAGCTAGCCCCCACTACTAGGAATTCTCTATCCTCTCCTTGAGCCACATCATCAAAATTGATGTAGCCGTTAGATGAAGTAAATCAGTCCATAATAGCCGTCTAATCTAGGCGTTGAGAGGCTCCACACTAAGCCACATGCAAGCATGCAGAAATACCGTGGCACATGCATGTGAGTGGGTTTTAAATCACATCAACATGTCTGCATGCAAGCATGCACCGGTAGCATGCATGTAAGTGAGCTTTTAAGTCCCATTAACATGTCAAAAAGAAAAATATAATCCCATTATGCAGTAGGAGTTGGCTGATCTTTTTTCCTTACGTGGGATGATCTAAATGATGATGGGAGTTTATTTAGTTTGGCTACCACATTTGTCATGCGGTTATAGATTTTTTTAGTTCTATGAAATCGATAATTTTGCGCAGAGAGATATACCAATGTTCCGCGGCAACGCGCGGGGACTCATCTAGTAATATTTAGGAACGGAGGGAGTATTATGTAAATGAGTTAGGTGTCGCACGGTGATAGTGTGAGGTGGGCCATGTAATCACTCAGCCTGTGTGTTTTCACTGCTCTTGCACGCCTCCGCTGTAAGAATGGAGAAAATTGTAATCTAGTAGTAGTACCTCCTTTCGCCAAAAGCGTGGGACATCCAGCAGTCCTGCCACCTTAGTAATAAAGACCAATGAGCCGTCAAATCACATAGACCCAGCAGTAGTTGGACGGACGAAGCAACCATCACTCTTGCGCCAGTGAGAGGTCGCGTCCGCTCTGCCCGGGCATGAATGCGGCACTGATTCATTGGAGCGGCGCTGACCGTTTCGGGCGGGAAGCGCGCGCGGGCGATGGAGGGGCTTTGGGTGGGCCAGGCTGGTCAGGAGAGGGCATGGCAGCTGTCCACATGTCCCTACCGGACACGCCCGGATACGAGAGGATGCACCGACTCCCACGGCTAAAATCGTACTACACTACACAACATCTCTCTATAGGAGTAGGTCGATCTGTCACTCTCTCTAACACACACATGCTGTTAAACACACACACACACACACGCACCTTGGTCCCGTTGCACCTTCTAACGTGACTTATTACACCTAGACGGAGGGAGTAGTAAGTATATGAGATACGGTGGCACACTGACTTAAGTCGAATACAAGTGCCCAAAATTTGTGGTCATGTTATAATAAGGATTCACTTAAAATAGTACGTGAGCGAACAGAGGGATTAATTGGACAGTGTTCCCGAGCAGTAGCGAGATGTGTGAGGTAAGATACAGCGCTGGCGCTTTTAATTTTTCTTATTAATTTGTTTGTTTCACCCTCTGACTGGTGGGACCCAACGTACTACGTGGAGAGAGGTAAGGTGACTAAGGCTGCATTATTTCTGCATCACTGTGGATAGTCTTACCACCAACGCCGCATGACATGATTATGATTGAAATCCCAATGACTCCCACACACACAAAAAACATGGCATGCTTGTCACACGAATGCAGGAATGTATAAAAGGTTATTTCCCTCTCGTTGAACATAACGGGATGGTTGTGTAGCTGGTTAGCCTGTTCGCTCATCAAACTTGAGGTCTCGGGTGGATTCTTTGACTGGTCAAAATGTTTTCTAGGGTTTGCACGCTTCACACTCTCTCTCCAGTATATATATACACGCTGGAGCCTCAGCACTTGTAGTTGTTCTCTTCACACTCTCTCGCCCTCTCCCGCTGGAGCCTCAGCGCTTGTAGTTGCTCTCTTCACACTCTCTCGCCCTCTCCAGATCTAAACAAGACTTCGTTGGCCTCTCTCTCCCCTCACTGCTGCTCAAAGAGCCGGCAGGATCCGTCTGCCGGGAAGGGAAGGAGGCTTAACACTGTCGCCGTCGGCAAGGGACTACCAGCGCAGCTGTTCACTTTCCACCCAGCGGCGGCGCGGGAGGGCCTCCGGCCCCTTCTTCTTCGCCGTCGTCTCGTCGCCCACCGAACCACGCCCCAAGAACCTTAAGGTATAATTTACTTACTCCACATGCATTGCTCTAGCTGCATGTATACCATGAATCTAGGACGTGGTTCAAAGAGGAAAGGAGTGGGGGAAAGTAGTGGGAAACATTGTATATAGCATGAATCTAGGACGTGGTTCAAAGAGGAAATGAAGGGGGAAAGTTGTATAGCATGAATCTAGGACATGGTTCAAAGAGGAAAGGAATGGGGGAAAGTAGTGGGGAAAGTTGTATCGCATAAATCTAGGACGTGGTTCAAAGAGGAAAGGAAGGGGCGAAAGTACTAGTTCAAAAAGGAAAGGAAGGGACAAGGCTGTAGAGTTTGAGCAGGACTAGATTTACTGCCCTCACATAGGGAAAGGTGTCTAAAGATAACAAAACTGGGACCACCACAAATATGCTCCTTGGTTGTTTGTTCTTTGTTGCAACAGACTGTGCATGACCACAGTACATCGGTAGATGCACATGGTGCTGGTGCGTCCACTGTCCCGTGCAACTCATTAGCTGTTGTTAATCTAAGGCCCTGTTTGGTTAAAAACTCCCTAGTCCCTACCTGCTTGGTTCCAGGGACTAAACATGGACTAGAGGTTTTTAAATGACATGCTAAAAGACCATGTTACCCCTAGTAATGAACTAATAGAGACAAGGTGCGATGCGTGGCAGGGGCAACTGTTGGAAAAAGTCCCAAAAAGACTCCCTCGGGGTCTTCTTTCTTTAGTCCCAAATGCCCACTTTTAGTCCCTAAAAGTCCCTCATGTTTGGTTTAGATGGGACTGACACGGACTTTTTTTAGTCCCTACACCAAAATGTCCATGTAAACAAACACCCTCTAATAATGCCGCTGGAAAATTGATGCAATGCCACAGTTAAAAGCAAATTACATGTTTAACGAATTTTATTCTTAATATAATCTCTATGTTAATATTAATCAATGCCACCGTTTGAGAAATGCTACTGTCTTGCTTTCTTTCCCATTGAGATAAGGTAGATGCTTCTTTTTGTTGGCTTCTGTGTCATCCACCGTTATTGACCACTAATTGTTTCCTTTGCACCTCTGTGTAAACAGGGTTATCTACTTCACCTCGTTGCCATTGTGACCTTTTGTTGCACTGCACAAAACACTTTTGTTTTAAGAGTGTTTTGTGCAGTTCAACCAAAATGTCACACCGACAACGTTGCTTGATTGCTTGATCTTAATGGAACTGCACAAGAGGAGATCTTAGTTCCTATCCGTTAAGGCGAATTTGGTTCAGATCTTCTTCTTGTGAGTTGTTTGAATTCCGCGTCATGAGAGGTCAGTACTAGCCTTCTTTCACATGATTCTACAGTGTGCTTTCATATGTTGTGCTACTTGTACGATAATGTTGCTTATTTTAGTGAACTGCACAAATGGAGACAAGACTTCCAATGTGTATGTGCACCGTAATATCCCATTGAGGCAAGATAAGGATATTTCACAACTGCTGGCCTGTATTTTGCCACTTTCATCAGAAAATTAAGTTTAGTACTATACTTGTGCTCCCTAATTGACATGCCAAATCTTACATTGAAGGCGAAGCTTGTCTGTTATTGAACCAAGTGATGAAGGGGAAGAACAAGCGGAAGAAAAACAAAAATCAACTCCCGGTGCTGTAATGAAGCACTGGAACTGTGATGACACAAGTAATGATATAGTTTTGCATCTTAATTTATTGCTCTGGCTGGAACGAGCAATTGTTTTGCCACTGATTTGATGCCACTCTTAATGTAATATGTAATTATCGCTACTTGTGCAAACAGGGATCTTCTTTGAAGATACCATATATTTTAGTGGAACTGCACAAGAAGATGTTGGAAACATTAAATTAATCGAGGATTATATAGTAAGCATGGCCACCACCGTAGATAGCAACAGATGGTTCCGGAGAAGTGCTTCATCTGTATGCTCTACACAATAAGCCTCCTGACAAATGTTGGTACTCGCCCACCGATTTCATCCATATGATTGAGCTTTGTCATCTCTATTGGTGTTGTGCTACTGTTTAGATACTGTCATCAAAAAGTGGTATTGTCCTTGAGAAGTGCTTCATCTGTGCTGTTTTAAATATTTCCTTTCCTTTTTTTCGAGCAAATAGGGATGCTAGCATTTAGTAGTCCTCTTGTCTTTGCACAACAGGGTCATCTTCCTCTGAAGAAGAATATGGAGTACGTGAAGTGACTAGTTCCGATTATGCCAGGATGAAGAAGCCATGTCTATCTTCTCATCAGACGGAGCAGTTGAAGGATGGTTACATTACTCCCCACAAGACCAAACTAACTTCAGCTCAGAAGGACTGACAAATCTCCATTTTTTTGCTGTGATGCGCGAGTACAATGTTGTTCTAGGATTCTTTCTGGTGAGTTCCATTTTTCTAAAAGTGTGCTTTACATGGACCATGTATGTGCCTGTTGAAACTGTCAATTCATAGTACAATTTGCTTTATACTAATCACTTTTTTGTATTTGTGCAAATAGGGGTGCTCAGCTTGATTTCAATGGGAACTGCACAAAATGTTCATGAATACATCGAATCATTCATTTCCACCACAAGAAAGGAGGTGCCGATAAGTTCAAGGCGTTGCAACATATAAGGGCGATATCATACAAGCTACGCGCGAATTTGGTTGATTTTGGTGGAACTGCACAAAAAGAGCAGCTGGTTTATTTAGCACGAGGTGCCATGTCAATGTCCGAACTGATGGCAAACCATGCCCATTCCACAATCGTAGGCATTTGATATTTTGGAATGGGACAACCTTGTCAAATTTTGCTCATTGATTTTAGCAAGACATGCGTTTGATATTTTCGAATGGGACGCCCTTTGCTGTCAGCAGCGTCGATCAATTTTTTCTTTATTCTTTAGTTGTGAAGTAAATATTGCCTCTGACATGTGAGTAGCTGAGATGCATAATCATCGATTGTTTTGAATGTTCTCTATGAATTGCCATGCCTGTGTGTTTGATTGCAATGTACAGAAACGCTAAAAAGCTGCTCAAACTCTTTGTACTCCTTCTGTTCCTTTTTACTTCGCACATTGTGAAAGTGCATACTTTTTTGTATAACATTGGTCAAAGTAGAGATACTTTGACTGCAGACAAAACTTGTATGCAGACTAGAAAGGACCGGAGGGAGTACATGTGAAACTGCTGCAAACGAGGTGATCACCCTGGGAATAATGCTAGTACGTATTGTTTTGCATGTTCATCCAATGCCAGTGATACAGGAATTCGAACTAATCGAAATAAATTCATTCATACACGGTCAGATTTCATATAAACATGCCGGATTTCATTACATTTCATACATTCTTCAACTAAAAAGGGGTGCGCTGGAGGTACAATTAATTAACCGAAGCTGCCCACCTGTGTCCTGCTGAGCCGAACAGAAGCTTCAGTGATTTAACTGCAGGTGCAGTTGCGTAACTGACATGTGGCCTGTTGGGCCCACGTGTCAGTCAACCAACTGCACTAGCAGTTAAGTAGAAGCAGCGTTCTTCTCCAGCGCAGCTCTCCGACTCCACATCGCCGCCAAAAAGCTAACCGGTCGTCAATGGTCAACCCGCCTAGCTTGGCTTCAACCGGAGGGTAGCAGCGGTGGCCTTACTTGGACCCGAGCGGCGCCGACCTACCGTGTTCTACTCTTCCTCGTTTACTGTGTGGCGCGGCCTCATTGGCAGCGAGGCGGGGCCTCACCGGAGCCGGCGATGTCCTCTGTCTCGTTGCCGGCGGGCGGCGCCTCAGCGGAGCGGTGGAAATCCACCCCCACGTTGCCGGCAGGGTGGGGCCTCGACTGAGCCGGCGATGTCCTCTGCCTCGTTGTTGGCGGGGCGGGGCCTCGGCGGAGCCGGCGGTGTCCTCTGCCTCGTTGTTGGCGCCGCGGGGCCTCGGCGGAGCAGGGCCTCGTCGACGCCAGCGGAGCGGGGACTCGTCGGAGCCGGCATGGTCCTCTGCCTCGTCCTCCGTCTCGCCAAACAGCACCTCGCCCGCTTCATTGCCCTCTTTGCTAGCCTCTTTGTAGGTGGCCGCAACCTCCGCCACCCGCATGCGGTACCGCCAGCGCTCGAGGCGGCCCTTGCGGGCGGAGCAGTACGAGTCGAATAGCGCCTCCTGCTCCGCCCGCTCCGCGGTGATCTGCTCCTCCGCCTGCATGTGCTCCTGGAGGAGATGGTGGTTGTAGGCGGCGTCGGCCTGCGCCTCCCGGAACTGCTCCACATGCATCTGCCTCACTCTGTCCATATATTGGGCACGGGCCTCGCTGATGGTCATGGTGCAATACACCGGCGAGGATGGCGCCGAGGAGGGGGTTGGCGCCGGATCGTCGACTACCATGTTCTCCATTGGGACGTCGTCGTCCTCCGGCTGCCTGCCGGCCAGCCGGTCGGCAGCAATGGCTGCCATCTCCTTGTGGTCCGTCGTCCGCCCGTCCCGAAGAGCGCTGGAGCGCGAGGAAGCCATGGTGGGCAGTAGTGGTGTGGACAGGAGAAAGGGAACGGATGCGGATGACTGCGGCTATGGCCGGCGCAGCAGTTTATATAGCAATGGTGGGCGGGCGGAGGGACGGACGTGTGGCGCCAGAGTAGCCGCCTCGGCAACCGCGTATCAGTAATGTGGGCGGCAGATGGACGGACGGACGTCACTTGTGTCGTTTGAAGGCGGAGCAATCGCCTGCACCGGGAAGCGGGGCGGGCGGCGCTGACTGTTTCGCACGGAAAGCGCGCGCGGGCGAGGAGATGACTTTACTTGGAGAGGATGACAATGGCCTCACGTACGCAAGTGCCTCCTTATTATATATATAAATATAATTTATTTTGATTCCTCCTGGTTTCCTGACATCACGGTCCCACACCATTGTCAACCTATGTAGTAGTCAATAAACGAGAGAATTGCACAAGAAGCGGCCGACAGCTGGGATCAAGCAGCTCGAGCAGTATTTGTGTTTTTGAGGTGTGAGCACTGCAGAGTTTTTCGATGTTTAGCCCAGATATTAATTTTTCTCCTCTGAACAATAACGAAAACATCGCTGCGGGTATTAACCGGGCGGGCTGTGGCCCATCTAGCCCAGGCCAGATATCCAGCCCAGATATAAATTTTTGTTAAGCTGAAAATGGCTAGCCCAGCTATACTTTTTTTAGGAATACCCAGGCAAGGTCAAGTTGTTATTCTCCGCCCCGCTGGGCTGCAAATCTTTCCTAGGAGGGATGCATTAGGCTTAACAAGAAAATGGGCTTTAAGAAATAATAAATGGGATGTAATTATAAAAACTTGGCAGTAACTATAAAAAATGCACCAAACACGTGATTACTTTATAAAATATTATTTTTGGTTATTGATAATTTTTATTTCATTAATTGTTGTGAGCGCAATGTTTCGTTGGATTTTTACGTAATATAAATTTATATTGAAATTGTATTTAATCTGACTAGAAATTTTGGGATAAAAATATTTCGGATCCCATCAAAATGTGGGAAATTTTATTGAATTTTGTTTTGAACGGTTGGTTGAAATGGGTTGTACTTTTAACAAACTGTAAATGGGCTGTAGTAAATTCCATTAGAATTCAAAAATGGGCTACACATTCTTACAAATCTCAAATGGGCTATAAGTTCTTTGCCACACACTTCTGGCCTTACTAAGTTGACGCGTCCCCTAAAAAAACAGAGTTGACGCGTATGCAAGGCTTTGTCAACTTATAGTCAATACACGGTTCTAGCAGCAGTGGCCGTTGGATGTCCATCCGACGGATGCCGTGCTTCTTCTTCAATCTCGGATATTCTAGCTTCACCCGCCCAAAAAATGATTCCTCCCCCTGACATCTGGGGCGCACCGTTTCGGAAGCTAACCTGTGGGCCTACTAAGTTGACGCACCAAGGGCTTTGTCAACTTAGTCAATATAAACGATTCTAGCTGCAGTGACCGTACGATGTCCATCCAACGGTCGTCGTGCTTCTTCAACCTCTGGTCTTCTTGCTCCAGCCACCCAAAGCAGCGCCGGTCATGCCGCCTGCTCCTGCCTCCCGTGGCCGGCTGTGCTGCCGTGGAGGCCTCACCGCCCCCTACTACTCCCACCGCTGGCCAGGCCATCCCTCCACTCACCCACACCACCTGTTATTCTACGGCGACGACAGCGCAGCCGAACCAGTTCACCCTCGTACTCCTCTCCGCGTGTGCATCCACTGCCGCATCTTCCCCGGCTCCGCGTCGTCCCCTTCCTAGGCCTCGCCGTCGTCCATCGCCCTGGTGCTCTCGGCGCAGCGTGGTCAACGTGGTCAAGGAACGACTTCCATCGGACGTGGAGTGTACGTGGAGAGGCTGACAGCTGGGTCCACGGCAGCCGCAAGGAAGTGCCTCCTTATTACGCGGAAAATAATTATTCCTCCACCTGACAGCGGGGACCCACCTGACGGGCCACCAGTATTTTGCGAAAAAATCGTTTCCCCCTGACTGCTGGGACCCACTGGACGGGCCATCGTATTTCGCGAAAAAAACGTTCCCCCCGCTGTCAGCTCGGACCCACCGGAAGTGCCTCCTTATTACGCACAAAAAAATGAATACTCCCCCAGCTAGCTGGGACCCACCTTGGTGGGAGGCTGACTTGTGGGCCTACTAAGTTGACAGGGACGAAGGGCTTTGTCAACTTAGTCAATATGAACGATTCTAGATCCAGTGACCGTACGATGTCCATCCAACGGCCGTAGTGCTTCTTCAACCTCTGGTCTTCTTGCTCCAGCCGCCCAAAGCAGCGCTGGTCGTGCCGCATGCTCCTGCCTCCCGTGGCCGGCTGTGCTGCCGCAGAAGCCTCACCGCCCCTACTATTCCCACCGCTGGCCAGCCCCTGCGGCGACGGCAGCGTCACACCGCAGCCGAACCAGTGAACCCTCATACTCCTCTCCGCGCGGGCTTCCACTGCCGTGTCTTCCCCGGCTCCGCGTCGTCCCCTTCCTAGGCATCGTCGTCGTCCACCGCCGTGGTGCTCTCCGCGCGGCGTGGTCAACGTGGTCAAGGAACAACTTCCATCTGAAGAGTACTGTACGTGGAGAGGCTGACAGCTGGGTCCACGGCCACAGCCTAATTTTTTTGTGATTTGCCAAGTAAGTCGCTTTGTCAGGCCTGTTGGGCTGCAAATCTTTCAAGACGAGGAGAGCTTTCATTCGGCTGGCCGAGAAAATGGCCCATCAGTAATGAGAAATGGGCTATACATTTTTAAAACACATCAAACCGGCAATTAGTTTCAAATATCTTTTTTTTTCATTTCAAGATTTTAAATTACATTAATTTTTATGCGTGGAGAATTTGTTGGATTTTATATTGATATACATTTATTTTCAAAATCAGTTTGAATGTGAGTCGAAATTTCAGGATTAAAAACAGTTCGGACCGCACCGAAATATGCAAAATTTCGTATAATTTTTTAACCGTGGCCACAATATGGGCTGTAATGCTAACATAAAGAATATGGGCTCCAAAAAAACCTCAAGAATTAACAAATGGGCTGTAAATTATTAAAAATAATGGCAGATGGGTTGTATGCTGTTTTCCACAGATTTGAGGCTTTCCTAAAAAAAAGGTTGACGCACAAGCACTGACTGTTGGATCTCCATCCAACGGCCGTCATGCTTCTTCAATCTCTGCTCTTCCTGCTCCAGCCGCTCAAACAAGCGCCGGCGGGACTGCCTGCTCCCTCCTCCCCACGGCCGGCTGTGCTGCCGCGCAGGCCTCACCGCCCCACCATACTCCCATCACTGGCCTAGCCATCCCTCTACTCACCCACACCTGCTGTTATTCTCCAGCGATGGCAGACGAAGCAGTAAACCCTCGTACAGTCGTACTCCCCTCCGCGTGGGAAACAACTGCCGAGTCTTCCCTGCCTCCGTGTCGTCCCCTTCCTAGGCCTTGCCGTCGTCCACCGCCGTGGTGCTCTCGGTGGCGTGGTCAATGTGGTCAACGACCGACTTCCATCGGAAGAGTACTGTGCGTGGAGACGCTGACAGCTGGGTCCACGGCCGCAGCAAGGAAGTGCCTCCTTATTACACGCAAAATAATTATTCCTCCACCTGACAGCGGGGACGCACCGGACGGGCCACCGTATTTCGCGAAAAAAACGTTTCCCCCCTGACTGCTAGGACCCACCAACTACACCTTCACACGCAAGGAAGTGCGTCCAGGCAAAAAAAACAAAATGATTCGCCCCCCGGACTTCTGGGATCCACCAGCTACATCTTCGCATGCAAGGAAGTGCCTGACAGTCGGGACCCACCTGGTCGAAGCGTACGTAGCGTTGACATTCTGGTCGCTAACGTGGACGTACATATATACTGGTGGATGTAGAGGCGCGCACGTGTCGTAGTAGAGGCGCGTACGTGTCGTAGTAGAGGCGCGCACGTAGCATGTACACGTACGTACAACGGCCAGGGTGCAAGAAAGAAAATATGACCACGTATGTGTACATATGGGCGGGCTCTCGAACGCCTACTCGCGCATACGTACGGCCAGGGCTCGTGTACATGGCTGGGTCGGAACGGAGAAACAGCGCCGTCGTCGTGTTCATGGGGAGGCAATGGAATGTGTCGTGTTCATGGGGAGGCAACGGAATGCGTCGTGTTCATCGGGAGGCAACGGAACTTGTGGGAGCCAACCGGCTGGGTCGGAATAGAATGCGTGGTCGTGTTCATCGGGAGGGCTTGGACGGAACAGGCGATGGAAACGAGGCCTGGCGTACCGCACAACGGAGGAAACGGACCTCCTACGTTCGGAACAGGGTCCTGTTGATCGGGAGGGGTCTGGCGTACCGCAAAACGGAGGAAACGGACCTCCTACAGTCGAAACGGGGGTCCTGTTGATCGGGAAGGGTGTGGTGTACCGCAAAACGGATGAAACGGACCTCCTACGGTCGAAACGGGGGTCCTGTTGATCGGGAGGGGTGTGGCGTACCGCAAAACGGACAAAACGGACCTCCTACGGTCAAAACGGGGGTCCTGTTCATCGGGAGGGGTGTGGCGTACCGCAAAACGGGACTCCACGGGATACTGTTCATCTCCACCATCGACCTCCTCCAGCCTCCACGGGCTCCTGTTCATCCAGCCTCCACCGCGCGCTACTCCACCGGCTACTGTTCAACCACCCCTCCACGGGCACCCCTCCACCGTCTACTGTTCAACCAGCCCTCCACACCACGGGGTCCTGTTCAACCACCCCTCCATGGGCACCCGTCCACCGTCTACTGTTCATCCAGCCCTCCACACCATGGGGTCCTGTTCAACCACCCCTCCACGGGCACCCCTCCACCGTCTACTATTCATCTAGCCCTCCACCACACCACGGGGTCCTGTTCATCCAGAGGCAACGCCATCGCTCACTGTTCATCCAACCACCCCCCCTGCCGCAACGCTCACTGTTCATCCCAGAGGCAGCATCGATCGGCTTCAGTTAGCAGCAGTAGCGAAGGAATCACTCGATCGGGTTCAGTTAACAGCCATCGATCGATCGCTCGGGTTCAGTAACGCGTAGCCTCCAGTGCAATCGCTCGGGTTCAGTTAGAGCCCAACGCCTCGCTCGGGTTCAGTTAGAGCCAACGCCTCGCACACACGCGCGTACGTGTACGAGACAAACACGCATCGCTCGGCCCCCGACCTCCCACCGTAACCGGGAACTCCCCGAAGTTTTCCTCGCCCTCGCTTCTACCACGGTTTTTTCCGTCATGGACGGCCCAAAGAATGTCATGCAGCTGCGTCTCCGGCCCGCCGAGGACGAAAAGCCCATTTTCTGTCATGATTTTTTGTCATAGAAGTAGGAGCCCACCACATCTATGATGATACCGGGTTTTGTCACAATTATCGTCATAGAAGTGTCATATGTATGACAGAAAAAAAATTCGTTCGGCCCAAAATGTCACGGATGTGTCTTTTTTTTGTAATAATGTTGCATGACCTCTTTCAGTGGCGGGCTAGCAAATGTAGGGGAAAGTAGGTGTAACTCTCCACCCAGAGTAAAGAGTTAATGTTTCTGAAAGACTGTGTCTCGGTCATCCGTTTCTCAAACACCATGTAGTGCGAGAAATCAAACGGAGGAGATCGAGTCTTGGGGGAAAAGTGCGCAAACCTCTGCAGAGTGTACAAACTAATCATGGTTAGCCGTGTCCCCGGTTATGGACGTCTTGAGTATCTGGTTCTTGTATTATCATGTTGATCTCATCACTTTACTTAATAAATTTGATTGGGTTAATGATTATTATTTTGGGATTGAGTTGGAGGAACCTTCTCAATAATTTTCAACCAATTTTGTAGTTAAATAAAATATATTCCTTTGTTGTAGGAAAAAATTGGCTTTATGCAAAAATAAACTTAGAGCTTTCCACGAGCCAAATATGCATGTAGTGATAGCTATTATTCATCATTGTCCTATGGTGTGAATTTGCCAGTACATTCAATGTACTGACCCTTTGTGGCTGCTGAGGGAGTCCTGGACTAAGGGGTCCTCAGGCGTCCGGCCTGCTATCCATGGGTCGGACTGATGGGCTGTGAAGACATGAAGGCCGAAGACTGTACCCGTGTCCGGATAGGACTCTCCTTGGCGTGGGAGGCAAGCTTGGTGATCGATTATGAAGATTCCTTCCTATGTAACCGACTCTATGTAACCCTAGATCCCCCCGGTGTCTATATAAACTGGAGGGGTTAGTCCGGAAAGGATATACTCATTACCATAGTCATATAGGCTAGGCTTCTAGGATTTAGCCATTACAATCTCGTGGTAGATCAACTCTTGTAATACTCATATTCATCAAGATCAATCAAGCAGGAAGTAGGGTATTACCTCCATAGAGAGGGCCCGAACCTCGGTAAACATCGTGTCCCCCATCTCCTGTAACCATCGACCTTAGACGCACACTTCGGGACCCCCTACCCGAGATCTGCCGGTTTTGACACCAACATTGGTGCTTTCATTGAGAGTTCCACTATGACATCGACGAAAGGTTCGATGGCTCGCCTTGTCCTTAAAGACAACATCACCTCCGGGGGAGTCCTAGCCCCAGGCTAAACCCTCCGGCTGGGCGGCTTTACCATCATCGCCCGTTCGGCCGTTGAGCCGACGATGACCTCTCGGGCCATCGAAAACCCCCTTCGCATCAACTCCGAACACTCCAATAAGATGGATCCGGCAGAGTTTTCGTCCTTGAACGAGCTCCTAGATCGCACCGCCGCTTTGGGAATCACCACAGATTACAATCGGATCGGGCCTAAAACCGATCAAGGAGAAATCAAAACTCCACCGGTCACCCACCAGATAGCGGTAGTCGAGGAGCAGGACGGCGAGTCTTCTTCTATATCGAAGACGGACTATGTTTGGATCGCCGATCAGGAAGAATCGGATACCCACCAGCGAAAGGATGCGACCAGCCCTCTGAACATAGAATCGGACGGCAGTCTTAAACAATCAGAAGATACTCCAGAGACCGGGCTGTTGAGTCTGGAAGGTCTTCAGACTCCGGATAATCGGTCAGGTCATGGTTCGGATTTAATTCCACCCACCCACCCGGACATAGACGCTCTCATGAGCATAAAACAACAGTCTTAGGAAACGGTCCACCACTTCTGGGCAAGATTCCTCCTTCTCAAAAACAAGGTAAAAGATTGCCGCGACGAGGACGCGGTATCAGCGTTCTGCAACAATTGCGCGGACAAAGGAATCCTCAACGCCATCAATCGCCGCCGCATACTGAAGTTCGCTGACTTAGCAACTATCGTACAGAAGTACATCGCGATGGAAAGCGCCTGGAAAACTCAGGCAGCTTGTTGGGAAGCGTCGGTCCCAACTCAACTCCTCCTACAGGCGAAGAGGGCGTACCCCCGTGGCACGCCCAGTCCAACAGTCAAGTAACATAAACCCATTACGCGGCACGACACCGTTCTGGAGGGATGGCTCGATGGCCCATGCAAAATACACATGACACCAGATACCGTGGCAACCCACAGCCTTAGAGCATGTTGGATACTCCGGTAGGTAGCCAAGAGCGGCGAGGACATCCTTATCAAGGACACCCCAGAACAGCACCCTCTAGAAAACGACGACACAAGAGTATTGACGGTCTTCGAGACATTCGCTTCAAACAACAAACGCAAAAGGGCACTTCGCGACCTCGCCGAAGTCTGCCAAATCGCTGCAATAAACCCTTGGAACGACATGACTATAACATTTAATGCCGGTGACGAACCAAAGTACAGGACAGTCCGAGTGCCAACCGCATTAGTCCTCAGTCCCATCGTGGACGGGTTTCGACTAACCAAGGTCCTCATGGACGGCGGCAGCGGACTCAACCTCATTTATGAGGACACACCCCACAAAATGGAAATAGACAGGAGCCGCATCAAGGAAAGTAGCACAACCTTCCGAGGAATCATTCCCAGTCGAGAGGCGCGATGCGCGGGAAAAAACACACTTGACGTGGTATTCGGCACTCCCGAGAATTATCGGTCCGAAGAAATCACTTTCCAAGTGGCCCCTTTCAGCAGCGGATACCACGCCCTGTTGGGGCGGGATGCTTTTACATGCTTCCAAGCTATACCTCATTACGGGTATATGAAGCTCAAAATGCCCGGACCAAACAGTATAATCACTCTCATTAGTGATCCGGACATAGCACTCCGTGCTGAAAACAAAACCGCATCCCTGGCCCTTGAGGCGCTATCTTGAGCCCTCGCGGCCGAAGAATTAACCGCACTGCGCTCCACGGTGGACAGGGACAATGCGATCCTTGACAAACGCCCCAAATCCACCTCCTTCAAACCAGCAGAAGAAATAGTCAAATTCCAGGTCCACCCAACGGACCCCAAGAAGACAGCATCTATCGGAGTGCGACTGAACCCAACAGTTGACGCCGCACTACAAGAATTCCTGCGCGAAAACTTGGACATATTTTCCCGGCACCCTTCAGATATGCCAGGGATACCACGCAAGCTGGCCGAACATAGCCTCAATATATTAAAGGGATTTAAACCGGTCAAGAAAACGCTGCGGTGCTTTTCCGAACCCAAGCGACAAGACATGGGGGGGGGGAGCTGGCCAAGCTTATCGAAGCCGGATTCATTAGAGAAATCAAACATCCGGACTGGCTGGCAAACCTGGTGATGGTACCAAAGAAGGACAAATCCTGGCGCTTGTGTGTCGATTTCAAAGACCTCAACAAGGCTTGCCCTAAGGATCCCTTCCGCCTCCCCCGCATTGATCAAATCATTGACGCCACCGCAGGACACGACTCGCTGTGTTTCGTCGATGCATATTCCGGATACCATCAAATCAAAATGAAGGAGTCTGATCAAGCTGCAACAGCATTTATTGCCCCATATGGGCCATTCTGCTTCAACACCATGCCCTTCGGGCTCAAGAATGCCGGCGCCACATACCAACGCATGATTCAAACATGCCTGGAGAAGCAGATCGGCAAGACAGTAGAAGCTTACATCGATGACATCGTCATCAAAACTAGGCACGTCGAAACACTAATAGACGACTTATGTCTTACATTCGACAACCTCCGTGCGTATGACATTAAACTCAACCCGGAAAAGTGTGTCTTCGGCGTCCCCGCTGGAAAACTGTTGGGCTTCATCGTTTCCAATAGAGGAATAGAAGCAAATCCAGCTAAAATCAGAGCTCTGTCACAGTTGGCTACGCCAACAGACCTCAAACATGTCCAAAAACTAGCTGGTTGCGTGGCAGCGTTAAGTCGCTTTATCTCCAGATTAGGAGAAAAGGCACTACCACTCTATCGCCTCTTACGACGCACCGATAACTTCCAATGGACAGACGCGGCGACTGCCGGACTGTAGGAAATAAAGGCCCTCCTAGCAAGCAACCGAATCCTGGCCGCACCAAACGCTGGCGAACCCATGTTGCTATACATATCGGCAACGCATCAGGTGGTGAGAGCCGTGCTCGTCGTCGAACGAGAACAGGACGGACACAAATTCCCACTTCAAAAGCCAGTATACTACGTATCTACTGTCCTCACACCATGCAAATCCCGGTACCCCCATTACCAAAAGATAGCATACACAGTCTTCATGGCATCCCGAAAGCTACGACACTACTTCTAGGAGTGTTCAATCACGGTGGCTTCCGAAGTCCCACTCAATGACATAAAAAACAACCGCGACGCCACGGGACGGATCGCCAAATGGGCCATAGAGCTACTTCCATTTGACATAACATACAAGCCACGTCGAGCCATCAAATCCCAAGTACTGGCTGACTTCGTCGCCGAATGGACAGAGGCCGAACTCCCTAAAGAGTACGGCGCATATTCCAATTGGGTTATGTATTTTGATGGCTCCAAAATGCTGGCGGGGCTAGGAGCGGGAGTCGTGTTAACATCCCCCACTGGAGATGTTGTCCAGTATGTACTCCATATACTATACACAGACTCCAACAACACAGCCGAATATGAGGCCCTATTGCATGGTCTTTGGATGGCCGTATCCATGGGCATACAACGCCTAGAGGTGCGCGGGGATTCAAACCTCGCAACATCTCAAATAAATGGAGACTTTGATGCCAAAGATCCAAAGATGGTAGCTTATCGTAATGCCATCTTAAAAATATCGGCTCGGTTCGACGGGCTCGAATTTCATCACGTCGCCCGGGAAAGTAATCAGGCAGCGGACGTCCTTGCTCGCATTGGCGCCAAGCGCGACCCCGTCCCACCCAACATTTTCTTAGAAAGGCTTTTCAAGCCATCCGTGGTGTGGCAAGGGGAGGACGGCAACAACAGTCCAGATACGAATACAACCCCAAATCCCGAACACACCGATAGTATCAGGGGCTCAGCCACCGAAATAACACCGTCGGCCCATCTCATTATGGCAGTCATTGCCCCATGGACCGAACCCTTCTTGGCCTACATTAATAGGAAGGAGCTTCCTAAAGACCAGAATGAGGCTCACCGCATTGTCCAGCGTTCGAAGGCCTACAAGGTTCACGACGGAGAGATCTACAAGAAAAGTACTACCGGAGTACTTCAAAGATGTATCTCCGAGGAAGAGGGGCGGCAGCTTTTAGCGGAAATTCACGCTGGTCACGGCGGACACCATGCCGCAGCTCGGGCCCTTGTTAGCAAGGCCTTCCGTACTGGGTTTTATTAGCCGACAGCCCGAGCAGACGCGCAGGACCTTGTCCAACGCTGCGTCGGATGCCAACTCTTCGCCAACCAAAGCCACATGCCCCCAACTACCTTACAAACTATCCCCATTACTTGGCCTTTCGCGGTCTGGGGGCTGGATATGGTTGGACCCCTTAAAGGGGGAAGCCATAAGAAAAAATATCTGCTGGTCATGGTGGACAAATTCACTAAGTGGATAGAGGCTAAACCGGTCAAAACGGCTGAGTTCGGCCCGGTGATAGAATTCATATCTGGTGTTGTGCACCGTTATGGTGTCCCACACAGCATCATCACCGACAACGGCTCTAATTTCGCAGTCGACGAGGTGAAAACTTGGTGTACTAATCTTGGCATTAAACTCGATTACGCCTCCGTCTACCACCCGCAAACCAACGGTCAAGTCGAACGAGCCAATGGTCTTATTATGAGAGGCATCAAGCCCAGACTAGTGCGGTCTTTGAAAGAATCAGACAAGCACTGGGTTGAGGAGCTCGAGTCCGTACTCCGGGGGCTGCGGACCACGCCCAACCGTACTACCGGATACACACCTTTCTTCATGGTGTATGGCGCGGAGGCTGTATTCCCCTGCGATATTATCCACGACTCACCTCGAGTGCGTATGTACGAAGAGAGAGAAGCTGAGCTTGATCGGCAGGACAACCTAGATGCCCTGGAAGAGGAGCGTGATGTCGCAAAAGCCCGTTCAACATTTTACCAACAGCAGGCTTGAAGGTATCAAAGCAGAGAAGTACGGGCCAGGACCTACAACATTGGCGAACTCGTTCTACGCCTGCCGGAGAAGAAAAAGGACAAACTCAAGCCCAAATGGGAGGGTCCTTTCATAATTGACGAAGTTCTCACCGGAGGGGCGTACCGTCTTCGTGATGCATCAGACAATCGCCTCGAGCTGAACCCCTGGAACGCGGCCAGACTCCAAAGATTCTATGCCTAGCGCCGAACTCCCTGTTCGTCTCCTTCTCCCCTATAGTTTCCATTATTTTTCCTCTCTTTTCCTATTACTTTTTTCTTCCTCACTTTAAAGCTTTCATACGGCTAGACCGCACACCCCTGACACATACATCTTTAAATATGTACGTCCATTATACCCGGGGGCTTCTTGGACAGAAGTTTTTTATTTTTATTCCTTGAGCATCAAGCTCTTCACATATGAGTTTTTCCATATGTACCTTATTTTCTTCGCCACTACATGCATATGACTTAAGTTTTGGCCAAGCTGGGTTGCCTGGTTCCTGTGCTTATGCCCTACGTTCCCGTTAGTTCGGCTAGGGCATAAAGGGAGCACCTCTGCGATTGTTACTGCCGGGTCATCCGGATGTGTACCTCAGACTGGGTGAAGCTGAAAGCTAGCGTTCTTAAGGGAATATTCGGTTGGTGAATTAGAGATGTTTTTTGCACTCACTCCATTGTGAACCCCTAGAAGTTATACATACTGTGATTTTCACATCACAATTCGGACATGTACACTAATGCATGCACACCCAGGGAAAGGAACCCTTAACGGAACTATTCTCTCTGGAAGATGTTTCTTACAATCTTAATGTAATATAACATAGCTAGCCGGATACAACTTGTCTGTTCAAGTAACTATGACCCCTACGCCTAGTTTCCACGCATACTCCAGTCTATTCGGCTGTGCGGGTATTCGAAAACACTCCGCACCTTCGGGTCCGGAGGCTGAGGTGAAAAGGTCTGCCATGACAAATGCTATACAATTCAGCTAGAGTTACATATATCAAGGAAAGTACGTAGTCACTTGGACTCAAACATTTCCTCCTCTACACCGTCCAAAAGGCGGTCTAATTTACAATCCTGTTGGGAATATTTGGCGGCCACCTCTACTTGGTCATATACTAAACTAACGGGAATTTCTTCCCCAGTCGACCCTAGTGGTCCGACACGGGCCATGTGATTAGGATCCAGCTTGGTATATCGCGTCTTCACCACGGCCCAGGCCTCTCGCGCACCCTCTCGGCAGGACGATATCTTCCATAGTCGGATACGCTGTCGCGCTCCTTTGAATAGCTCTACAAGCTCCTCCATACTTCCTGGAGGGGAGACGGATGGCCATAGGGCCTTGGCAACACTTCACATCGCCAGCCGAGCCTATTCGTGCACTTGCGACAGCCCTTGCAGCAGATCACTTGATGATCCGGACACCTCCTCTTCAGGACGGCCCGTCAATATACCTGCAATCATAACTATATCAGTTCCATTTATCTCCGAACTACTTTGAAAATAGTTCAGACACATACTAAATATGCCGCCCCGCAGCTTCTTGTTCTCTTTCATGGAGTTGGCTAGCTGGGCTCGCACATCTTTCAATTCTTCACCCAATGTAGTGTTGGAATCCTGTAGCTTGTTTTTCTCCCCTCTGACTCGGGTTAGCACACGCTCGCCTGCGGCGTGTAGCCTCTTGCCTCTTTTTCTCACACTTGGGCGATCTTCAACTTCTGTTCAAGTTGATCGGGCGATCCTATTATGCGATCAGCATCAATATTAGTACAGTTGGTATACAATTATTGTTCCTCGATGGAGGGGAATGTTACCAGAAGACGCCTTCTTGAAGTTTTCCAGTTTGGCGGTAGCAGCATTTAGCTGCGCCCGGCACTGCTCCAGCTCTTGGGCTAGCAGGCCATTCTTCTCGGTAAGGACCTGGTTATACAACGATCCTTAAATCAGTTGTACCAACTGCTTTCAGTCTCGGGGGCTACACGCATATGGTTATCCTTTTCGGACAAAGAAAAACTTACCTGCACATCTGTCAAATGTTGCTTTGTGGATTTTCTAAGCCCATCTCGAGCAGCTCGGATGTATGCGTCAGCCGAGCTGAAGGCATTGAATGCCTCTCCTGAGAACTTGGGGTCTCGTAAGACAGCCCAACAGCGCTGATGATTCATGGCGCTCTCTACTTTCGAGTTGGTAACGGACATGTCTTCCGAACCCTCGGCCGAAGGACAGTCTGGCGTTGTCCCCATAGCGGCCCCAACCTTTCCGGTGGGATCTAAATCCCGGTTGTTGGGAGTGCGAGCGGCCGAATCCCCGGACATAGTCCGGCGAACCTTTTTCCTGATACAGGACCAACATAACAATCACGGTTGGGTACGACTGCCAAAGCGTACCTTCAAACCCACCTCTTCGACGAAGGACCAGCCTTGTCTTCGCCGACCTTCCTTTTCGAGGCCTTGCTCGGCGCGGGAGCCGCTCTTCTTGGAGTAATCCCCGGCGTAGCATGACGTGCCGAATGCCTCCCCTTTGAAACATGAGACAGTGTGGTGGGTGAGGCAGTGTGAGGAAACTCTTTCGAGGGGGATTTCTCCTGATTACTTACGTGGGAAGCTGGAAGAAGAACAAGATAATCAGCGATGATGGCCACTTTTGTGCCGTCATAGCTCGCCTGGTAAAACACCCCTTCCGCGAGTACCACGAATATATCTGGGTCCTCTTCGAACCCAGGATCAAGCTCCCGGTTGTGGTTCTCTGGCTGTGGGGCAGGGCTATTAAGCCCCTCGGTTACCTTCCGACAGTGCTGTTTCAAAATAGATGGATTGGGAATTCGTTAAAGATGGCTAAGAGAGCGGAGTGAATAAAAGCAAAGGGGTTAGGACTTACCCAGCTGGGAGGGTTGTACATGGAGTACCCATCTCTGCGATTGATGCGGAGAAATTCTTCTTCCTCCCCATTAAACATCTCGGCCAGTATCTTGGCTAGAGCGGCCGGGGTGTCCGGACCTTTCCGACCACAACGGGAGGCATCATCCTCCCCATTGTAGTGCCACATCGGGAGCCCTCTGTATTGAAGTGGCTGAACCCCTCGGACTATGGAGGTCGCCATTACCTCTACTATCGTAAAACCAGACTGGGCAAGCATCCTTATCTTGCCCAGGAGCTGACAAACCTCCGCGCTGTCCTCCTCTTCAAGACTTTAGGGACGCCGGCTGTGACGTTTCTTCAACAGAATGCTTGCAAATTCTGGGAGACCCTTGCGAACTGGGTTGGGAAGAGCGACGTCTTCTACATAGAACCATTCGGAAGGCCATTCTTCAGATGCCTTCCTTGGTGTGCCGGACAGGTATCCGGTATCGGCGAGGCACCATACTTTGGCTCCGCCCACTTCAAATATTGACCCCTGGTGGTTGCGCGGGACAAGACAGAACAACTTTCTCCACGGTTTGAAATGGGCCTCAATGCCCAGGAACAGTTCGCACAAAGCGACGTAGTCCGCAATATGCAGAATGGAGGCGGGAGTAAAGTTATGCAGCTGAAGGCCATAGTATTCCAGAAGCCCCCCGAAGGAACGGATGGATTGGAAATCCAACGCCCCTTAGCAGACGAGGGACGAAACAAACTCGCCCCCCTGGATGGATTGCGAAAATCCTCCGCCTGGATCTCACCGTTAAGGGAAGCTTGCCCTGCTCGAAGAGGGACCAGATCTGCAGGGGGAGGAATCCCTGCGTTTGCAGCTTCTTTAATTGGCTATAGGCCACTGAGCACCTCTCCCACTCGCCTCTCTCTGAGTCGAAGGAGGAACTGGGAATGCTAGCCGGTTGGAATGGCTTCTCCTAGTAGTCTTTGGGGATTTTTCTCCGCGAGATATTGAATGGATCTAAGATCCGATCTCTTTAAATAGGCGCTCTTCCTGGCCTAAATGGGGTGTTATTTGCAAAAATACCCTAACCCCCCGCATTCGCTCGACACGTGGAAGACGAGGTTATCAAATGCGCAGAAGCCGAGGGGAGACATTGAATCTACGGCCGAATACACTACATGGAAATCATTAAAGGAGGAACCCGCCTTGCAATGCCGAAGACAATTTGTGTGCCGAACACCTTGCTATTGAAGACTGGTTCGGGGGCTACTAAGGGAGTCCTGGACTAAGGGGTCCTCGGGCGTCCGGCCTGTTATCCATTTGGCCAGACTGATGGGCTGTGAAGACATGAAGGCCGAAGACTGTACCCGTGTCCGGATAGGACTCTCCTTGGCGTGGGAGGCAAGCTTGGCGATCTATTATGAAGATTCCTTCCTATGTAACCGACTCTATATAAACCGGAGGGGTTAGTCCGGAAAGGATATACTCATTACCATAGTCATACAAGCTAGGCTTCTAGGGTTTAGCCATTACAATCTCGTGGTAGATCAACTCTTGTAATACTCATATTCATCAAGATCAATCAAGCAGGAAGTAGGGTATTACCTCCATAGAGAGGGCCCGAACCTGGGTAAACATCGTGTCCCCCGTCCCCTGTAACCATCGACCTTAGATGCACAGTTCGGGACCCCCTACCCGAGGCCCGCCGGTTTTGACACCGACAGCTGCAACATCTCATGTTGCAGGATTCTTACGACGAGTAAGTGATACGTTAGGGTTACGATTTCTACACTCAACTTTGCCGTTGGTGTTGATGGGAATCCACAACCTTGTCGTTACTTCCGCTATTTGGATTGAGGTAATAGTATTTGTGTTATTTTATACATGTGATTTATCTCTGTTATAAATCCTCGAGTATTATGTGTGTCAGCATACCGATCCAGGGATGACACTTAAGCATAGAGACTTGACTGTCTGAGGTCGGGTCGCTACAGTTCCGTAATGCATCATCCTGTAACTAACTCATTAGTCACATTGCTTGCAAGGCTTATAGTGATGTGCATTATCGAGAGGGCCTAGAGATACCTCTCCGATACACGGAGTGAAAAATCCTAATCTTGATCTATGCCAACTCAACAAACACCTTCGGAGACACCTATAGAGCATCTTTGTAATCACCCAGTTACGTTGTGATGTTTGATAGCACACAAAGTGTTCCTTCGGTATTCGGGAGTTGCATAATCTCATAGTCAGAGGAATATGTATAAGTCATGAAGTAATAACAATAAAACTAAACTATGATTATGCTAACCTAACGGATGGGTCTTCTCCATCACATCATTCTCTAATGATGTGATCCATTTGATCAAATGACAACAGATGTCTATGGTTAGGAAACTTAACCATCTTTGATTAACGAGCTAGTCAAGTAGAGGCATACAAGGGACACTCTGTTTGTCTATGTATTCACACATGTACTAAGTTCCGGTTAATACAATTCTAGCATGAATAATGAACATTTATCATGATATAAGGAAATATAAATAACAACTTTATTATTGCCTCTAGAGCATATTTCCTTCAGTCTCCCACTTGCACTAGAGTCAGTAATCTAGATTACATAGTAATGATTCTAACACCCATGGAGTCTTGGTGCTGATCATGTTTTGCTCGTGGAAGAGACTTAGTCAATGGGTCTGCAACATTCAGATCCATATGTATTTTGCAAATCTCTATGTCTCCTTCCTTGACTTGATCGCGGATGGAATTGAAGCGTCTCTTGATGTGTTTAGTTCTCTTGTGAAATTTGGATTTCTTCGCCAAGGCAATTGCTCCAGTATTGTCACAAAAGATTTTCATTGGACCCCATGCACTAGGTATTACACCTAGATCGGATATGAATTCCTTCATCCAGACTCCTTCATTTACTGCTTCCGAAGCAACTATGTACTCCGCTTCACACGTAGATCCCGCCACGACACTCTGGTTTGAACTGCACCAATTTATAGCTCCACCATTCAATATAAATACGTATTCGGTTTCTGACTTAGAGTCATCTGGATCAGTGTCAAAGCTTGCATCGACGTAACCATTTACGACAAGCTCTTTGTCACCTCCATAAACGAGAAACATATCCTTCGTCCTTTTTAGGTATTTCAGGATGTTCTTGACCGCTGCACAGTGATCCACTCGTGGATTACTTTGGTACCTCCTTGCTAAACTTATAGCAAGGCACACATCAGGTCTGGTACATAGCATTACATACATAATAGAACCTATGGCTGAGGCATAGGGAATGACCTTCATTTTCTCTCTATCTTCTACAGTGGTCGGGCATTGAGTCTGACTCAACTTCACACCTTGTAACACAGGCAAGAACCCTTTCTTCGACTGATCCATTTTGAACTTCTTCAAAACTTTATCAAGGTATGTGCTTTGTGAAAGTCTGATTAAGCGTCTTGATCTATCTATATAGATCTTGATGCCCAATATATAAGCATCTTCACCGAGGTCTTTCATTGAAAAATTCTTATTCAAGTATCCTTTTATGCTATCCAGAAATTCTGTATTATTTCCAATCAACTACATGTCATCCACATATAATATTAGAAATTCTACAGAGCTCCCACTCACTTTCTTGTAAATACAGGCTTCTCCAAAAGTCTGTATAAAACTATATGCTTTGATCACACTATCAAAGTGTATATTCCAACTCCGA
Organism: Aegilops tauschii subsp. strangulata; assembly: GCF_002575655.3. NCBI lineage: Eukaryota > Viridiplantae > Streptophyta > Magnoliopsida > Poales > Poaceae > Aegilops > Aegilops tauschii. Next base: position 494,838,489 of record NC_053037.3, on the reverse strand, counting down.
GAGGCTTGCACCAGTCCATAAATGGATCGCTGGAGCTTGCACACTTTGTTAGCACCTTTAGGATCGACAAAACCATCTGGTTGCATCATATACAACTCTTCCCTAAGATATCCATTAAGGAATGTAGTTTTGACATCCATTTGCCAAATTTTATAATCATAAAATGCGGAAATTGCTAACATGATTCAGACAGACTTAAGCATCGCTACGGGTGAGAAGGTCTCATCATAGCAACTCCTTGAACTTGTCGAAAACCTTTCGCAACAAGTCGAGGTTTGTAGACAGTAATATTACAGTCAGCGTCAGTCTTCTTCTTGAAGATCCATTTATTCTCTATGGCTTTCCGATCATCGGGAAAGTCAACCAAAGTCCATACTTTGTTCTCATACATGGATCCCATCTCAGATTTCATGGCCTGAAGCCATTTCGCAGAATCTGGGCTCATCATCGGTTCCTCATAGTTCGTAGGTTCGTCATGGTCAAGTAACATGACCTCCAGAACAGGATTGTCGTACTACTCTGGTGCGGACGGTACTCTGGTTGACCTACGAGGTTCGGTAGTAACTTGATCTGAAGTTCTTTGATCATCATCATTAGCTTCCTCACTGGTTGGTGTAGGAATCACCGGAACTGATTTCTGTGATGAACTACTTTCCAATTTGGGAGAAGGTACAATTGCCTCATCAAGTTCTACTTTCCTCCCACTCACTTCTTTCGAGGGAAACTCCATCTTCTCTTATAAAGCACCAACTAGGGGGCACTATGATCGTACTTGAGCATTGGGTGTAGCTAATATGCGAGTGTGTTTCATGAATGGATCAATGAGCATGATGGGCTAGGTATAACTTATTTTAGCATTGATATTTTAAAAGACATGGTTGCTTGTTGGTATGCTTGAGTATTGAAGTCCTCATGTCAAAACTAGACTATTGCTTTGAACCATATAAAAGTCCAAATGTCCATACTACAAAGAAAAGAATATGAGATGACATGTTAGGTAGCATTCCACATCAAAAATTATGTTTTTCTCATTTACCTACTCGAGGACGAGCATGAATTAACCTTGGGGATGCTGATACGTCTCCAACGTATCTATATTTTTTTATTGTTCCATGCTGTTATATTATCATTCTTGGATGTTTTACAATCATTTATATCTTTTTTGGTACTAACATATTGACATAGTACCAAGTGCTAGTTGCTGCTTTTTGCATGTTTTTTACATCGCATGAAATCAATACCAAACGGAGTCCAAACACAACGAAACTTTTTGTGGATTTTTTGGACCAGAATACATCCAGTGGGACAAATAAGTACAGAAGAGGGAGCTCGAGGTGAGCACAAGACAACAGGGCGCGCCTGGAGGCCCAGGCGCGCCCTTGTGGGCTGTGCCCACCTCGGTAGCCTCCCGAACCGCCTCTTTACTCTATAAATACCGCAATATTCCAGAAACCCTAGGGGAGTCAATGAAAATCAATTCCAGCCGCCGCAAGTTCCAGAACCACCAGATCCAATCTAGACACCGTCTCGGATGGGGTTCACCACCTCCATTGGTGGCTCTCCGATGATGTGTGATTAGTTCTTTGTAGACCTTCGGGTCCGTAGTTAGTAGCTAGATGGCTTCCTCTCTCTCACTAAATTCTCAATACAATGGTCTCTTGTAGATCCATATGATGTAACTCTTTTGGCGGTGTGTTCAACATTGAGTTTATGATCAGTCATATCTTTTTATATCCATGAAAGTCATTTGAGTTTCTTTGATCTCCTATATGCATGATTGCTTATAGCCTCGTATTTCTTCTCCGATATTTGGGTTTTGTTTGGCCAACTTGATCTATTTATGTTGCAATGGGAAGAGGTGCCCTGTAGTGGGTTCGATCTTACGGTGCTCGATCCCAGTGACAGAGAGGGAAACGACATGTATGTATCGTTGCTACTAAGGATAAAAAGACGAGATCTATATCTACACAATAGATAAACGGATCTTGTCTACATCATGTCACCATTCTTATTGCATTGCTCCATTTTTCCATGAACTTAATACACTAGATGCATGATGGATAGCGGTCAATGTGTGGATTAATAGTAGTAGATGCAGGCAGGAGTTGGTATACTAATCTTGGACGTGATGCCTATGTAATGATCATTGCCTGGATATCGTCATAATTATTTGAGCTTCTATCAATTGCCCAACAGTAATTTGTTTACCCACCGTTTGCTATCTTTCTCGAGAGAAGCCACTAGTGAAACCTACGGCCCCCGGGTCTTCTTCCTCATATATTTGCTTGCGATCTACTTTACCTTTGCATTTTATTCAGATCTATTAAACCAAAAATACAAAAATACTTTGCTACACTTTATTTATTTGCGATCTATTATTTCAATCTACTACAATTTTCTCGCATCGTTACCCCCTTTAACACGTCAGGTTGCGAGGTGTTGTTATTTATGTGCAGGTGTTGTTTATGTTGTGTTGCTTGGTTCTCCTACTGGTTCGATAACCTTGGTTTCTTCACTGAGGGAATTACCTACCTACGTTGTGCTACAACATCCCTTCCTCTTTGGGGAAATACGGACGTAGTCCTAGCAGACATGAGCTTTTCTGGCGCTATAGTCAGAGAGCGATCAAAAGGAATTTCTGGCACCGTTTTCGGGGAGGATCTTCAACATATACTAGGTTCCTAATCACAAATCTCATCTCCTCGCAATTTACATTATTTGCCTTTTGCCTCTCGTTTTCTCTCCCCCACTTCACAAAAATTTGCCGTTTTATTCGCCTTCTTTTTCGTTCGCCTTTTTCTTGTCAGATCTCTTGTTTGCTTGTGTGACCATGTGTCTTCTATTTGCTTGCATCTTCGCTTGCTAAAAATCTATTGATATGGATCCTCAGCCACCAGCTAATCTTTTTAAGAGATCTAATATGTTGAACCAGTTGCTAGTGATTTGAGTGCACTTAATTATCTCCATGAAGTTTTTCTTGAAATTCATGAGTCTAAAAATTGTGATGAAGAAATTTATGAAGTGGTTCATGATAACACCTTGAATGAAAAGCATGATTGCAATGATTTTACTATAAATTATATTAATGTCAATTGTGCTAATAATATGCAAAACCCCAAGCTTGGGGATACTCATTGCAATGACCATGATTGGGGTGATGATGCTTCTTATGATCTTGAAAATTTATTTATGCCTCATGATGAATATGATATTGATAATAATTTTTGCAATAGTTTCTAAAGTGGGTTTGTAGAGGTCATGACTTTATTGATGTTAATCCCACTATCTTGGAAGATTATAAAACTTTTATGCATGTGGATCATGAAGAGAAAAATTTATATGATAGCTATATTGTTGAATTTGATTATGATCCTACACATAATTATTATGAGAGAGGAAAATATGGTTGTAGAAATTTTCATTTTGCTAAATTACCTCTCTTCATGCTGAGATTGTCTATGTTTTATTCTTCTTCCTTGCATATGCTAGAAATTGCTCGTCTTGATAATTTGTTCACTTATAAAATGTCTATGCATAGGAAGAGAGTTAGACTTAAATGTGTTGGTCACATGATTCATGATGCTCTCTTTGTGTTCCAGTCATTATCTTTTATGTGAGCATCATTGAAATATTATGCCTAGCTAAGGGCGTAAAACTATAGCGCTTGTTGGGAGGCAACCCAATGAATAAAATTTATTTTTGCTTTTTTGCTTTCTATTCTTGTGTGTTTACACAATTATGCTACTGGTATAATTGTGTTTCTTGTGTTTTAATTAGTGTTTGTGCCAAGTAGAACCAATAGGAACTTCTTGGGTGATAGTTGTTTGATCTTGCTGAAAAAGATTGAAACTTTGTGCTCACGCAAATAATTGTTAAAATTCACCCAAACGTGATAAAATGCTAATTATTTTTGCAGAAGATCAATATACAAATTATCCAGGTTGTCGTAGTTTTTAAAAAAATTGGAGTTCCATAAGTATTCGAACAAATCAGATTGCTACAGACTGTTCTGTTTTGACAGATTCTGTTTTCTTTGTGTCTTGTGCTTATTTATATGGCTCTATGGTTTTCTTTGATGTGTTTTTGCCATAGAAAGGTTGGAATATAGTAGATATAATACAAAAACAAAATAAGAATTGGTTTTATACAACACTTATAGTAGTGATTTATTTTTCTTACACTAACGGATCTCACGAAGGTTTTATTGAGTTTTGTGTGATTGAAGGTTTCAAGTTTTGGGTTATCTTACGATGGATGAAAGAAGGATAGAAGAGCCTAAGTTTGGGGATGCCCCGACATCCCAAGCTATTATCCAAAAATGAGCAACCAACTAAGCTTGGGGATGCCCCCGAGTGGCATCCCCTCTTTCTTCTAACGACCATCGATATTTTACTCAAGGCTATATTTTATTCGTCACATGATATGTGTTTTTCTTGGAGCGTCTTGTATGATATGTGTCTTTTCTTGTTTTATTTTGTGTTTTAAGTCATCAATCCTTGATGGACACACCTATTTGAGAGAGCCAAAATTAGATCATGACTTGTTAGAATTGCTCTCTATGCTCCACTTAAATCTTTTATTAGTTAGGACTTGCTCTAGTGCTTCACTTAAATCTTTTATTAGCTAGGACTTGCTCTAGTGCTTCATTTATATCTTTTTGAGCACGGTGTGCTTTTTTATTTTTGAAGAAAATACTCTCTTGCTTCACTTAGATTTATTTGAGAGTTAGTAAAATATTGAAGAAATAATCTCTTGCTTCACTTAAATTATTTTGAGAGAAATAAAATTTGTTATGCTCATGATCTTCACTTATATTTGTTTGAGCTTTTGAAAAGCAACACATGAAAATTAGTTCCAAAGTGATAGATATCCAAGAAGGATAAAGAAAAAGAAAAAGAAAATGTCATGAAGATCATTGGACGAAATAAACTTGATTCTTAGTAATAGTTTTGAGATATGATGATGTGATATGTGAGTTATGTTGATGAGTAATTATGCTTTAGTAAGAATATTGGTGTTAAGGTTTGTGATTCCCTATGCATGCATGAAAGTCAATAGTCATGCAATGAAAATTATATCCTACTTGCGGTGCATTATTCGGTGTTAATTATGCTTTATGCTTGCTTATGAGATTATTCGTTTCTTGGTTGGTCGCTTCTCAATCTTTTTGCTAGCCTTCATTTTGCACCAAGTATGATCTCTACTTGTGCATCGAAAATCCTTTAAAACTAGTTTTGCCACATCAGTCCACTATATCTACCTATATGCTGTATTCTTTTCCATTCTAAGCAAATTTGCATGTGCCATCTCTAATTTTCAAAATTAACTTCTATTTTGTGTGTTTGTTTCGCTCGCGGAACTGTAAAGGGGGCTAATATTTCCATGTTGGATGTGTTATTCTCAAGATGAGTGTTTATTCACTTGTCATTGCACGAAAGTAAGGCAAAGGTTTTAGGGATTCCCAGTCCAAAATGCAAAAATGAATTTACTTTATGTTGTCAAATAATAAATTCTTTGGAAAGTGTTGGTATGGAGGGCACCCGTGGATAAGGTTAGACATGGAAAGTGAAAGAATGGTGGAAAAAGGAATAAACTTTATTTTCTGTTTGGGACCGCCTATGGCATATCTAGCATGGAAAGCGTTGGGAACTCTAAGTCGTTTTTGTTGGTGGGATGGATACATCTCCCAAAATGTTTTTATCTCTAATTTTTTTCGCTTTGAGCTCTGGCACCTCTACAAATCCCTACTTCCCTCTGCGAAGGGCTTTTCTTTTACTTTATGCAATTTTTATTTTGAGTCTCCATCTTCTCTTATAAAAGCACTAGCTAAGAGGCTATATGATCGTACTTAAGTATTGGGTGTAAGATGTCTACTACGCAACCTTCTTCTTGTAAACGTTGTTGGGCCTCCAAGTGCAGAGGTTTGTAGGACAGTAGAAACTTTCCCTCAAGTGGATGACCTAAGGTTTATCAATCCATGGGAGGCGTAGGATGAAGATGGTTTCTCTCAAGCAACCCTGCAACCAGATAACAAAGAGTCTCTTGTGTCCCCCAGCACACCCAATACAATGGTAAATTGAATAGGTGCACTAGTTCGGCGAAGAGATGGTGATACAAGTGCAATATGGATGGTAGATATAGGGTTTTGTAATCCAAAAATATAAAAACAGCAAGGTAGCAAGCGATAAAAGTGAGCGTAAATGGTATTGCAATGCTAGGAAACAAGGCCTAGGGTTCATACTTTCACTAGTGCAAGTTCTCTCAACAATAATAACATAATTGGATCATATAACTATCCCTCAACATGCAACAAAGAGTCACTCCAAAGTCACTAATAGCGGAGAACAAACGAAGAGATTATGGTAGGGTACGAAACCACCTCAAAGTTATTCTTTCCGATCAATCCATTGGGCTATTCCTATAGGTGTCACAAACAGCCCTAGAGTTCGGAGTAAAATAACACCTTAAGACACATATCAACCAAAACCCTAATGTCACCTAGATACTCCAATGTCACCTCAAGTATCCGTGGGTATGATTATACGATATGCATCACACAATCTCAGATTCATCTATTCAAACCAACACAAAGTACTTCAAAGAGTGCCCCAAAGTTTCTACCGGAGAGTCAAGACAAAAACGTGTGCCAACCCCTATGCATAGGTTCATGGGCGGAACCCGCAAGTTGATCACCAAAACATACATCAAGTGAATCACGTGATATCCCATTGTCACCACAGATATGCACAGGAAGACATACATCAAGTGTTCTCAAATCATTAAAGGCTCAATCCGATCAGATTAATTCAAAGGGAAAACTCAATCCATTACAAGAGAGTAGAGGGGGAGAAGCAACATATGATCCAATTATAATAGCAAAGCTCGCGATACATCAAGATCGAATCACCTCAAGAACATGAGAGAGAGAGAGATCAAGCACATAGCTACTGGTACATACCCTCAGCCCCAAGGGTGAACTACTCCCTCCTCGTCATGGAGAGCGATGGGATGATGAAGATGGCCACCGGTGAGGGATCCCCCCTCCGGCAGGGTGCCGAAACAGGGTCCCGATTGGTTTTTGGTGGCTACAGAGGCTTGCGGCGGCGGAACTCCCGATCTATTCTGTTCCCCGAAGGTTTTAGGGTATATGGATATATATAGGCGGAAGAAATACGTCAGGGGAGCCAAGAGGGGCCCACAAGGGTGGAGGGCGCGCCCAGGGGGGTGGGCGCGCCCCCTGCCTCGTGCCTTCCTCGTTGCTTTCTTGACGTGGACTCCATGTCTCCCGGGTTGCTTTCTTTCCAAAAATAACTTCTCCAGAAGGTTTCATTCCGTTTCGACTCCGTTTGATATTCCTTTTCTTTGAAACACTGAAACAAGGGGGGGGAACAGGAATTGGCACTGGGCTCTGGGTTAATAGGTTAGTCCCAAAAATAATATAAAAGTGTATAGTAAAGCCCATAAAACATCCAAGATGGATAATATAATAGCATGAATACTTCATAAATTATAGATACGTTGGAGACGTATCAGCATCCCCAAGCTTAATTCCTGCTCGTCCTCGAGTAGGTAAATGATAAAAGAAAGAATTTATGAAGTGTGAATGCTAGCAGGTGCATAAGTTTGATCAATGATAATTTCAATCACCTTTTCTAGCATCATTATATGTCATAACAGTAGTTCAACTCATAGAACTTTTCATGATCAAGTAACAAGCTATTCACATGTTAAAGTATAGATCATAAACTTTCTTAAAAACTAACAAACCGTGTTATTAGTCATCAAACAATTACAATTCATCTTTTTTCCAGGAAGAGTCTATGTCAGAGCTTTGATTCAGCAAACTTCACATACTCAACTATCATATAGTCTTCCATGATTGCTACCACTCAAATCTTATTTTTAGAACAAATAGCATCCATCGAACACAGAGAAAGATAGGGGCTTAATGCTTCGCCACCCAACTCATTTATCATATAGATAATTGTAAACAATAATAATTCAAGATCAAATATATTTGAATGGCCATATATGCTCAGATCTTTCCATCACATGATGCTTGCCAACTAAAGAGTAGGTTGGAATGAGAAGGAATACTACTGACTCTTGCATAAAAGTAAAAGATAGGCCCTTCGCAGAGGGAAGCAGGGATTTGCATAGGTGCCAGAGCTCGAAGCAAAAACAGAGATGAAAATAATTTTGAGAGGTATGCTTTCATTGTCAAGATAACGACCAAGAGTTCCCAATATCTTCCATACTACATACATTATAGGCGGTTCCCAAACAAAAAGGTAAAGATTTTTACTCCCCTCCACCAACAATCATCAATCCATGGCTTTCCCGAAACAACGGGTGCCTCCAACTAACATCAAACCTGGGGGAGTTTTGTTTACAATTATTTTTGATTTGATTTTGATCTTTTGATCATGGGACTGGGCATCCCAGTTACCAGCCATTTTCTCATGAATGATGAGCGGAGTCCACTCATCGTGAGAATAATCACCTAGCATGGAAGATACTGCTAGCCCCTAGTCGCTACACGAGCGATTCGGGCATACAAAACAGATTATTATTTGAAGGTTTAGAGTTTGGCACATGTAAATTTACTTGGAACGGCAGGTAAATACCGCATGTAGGTAGATATGGTGGACACTCATGGAAGAAACTTGGTTCAAGGAATTTGGATGCACAAGCAGTATTCCAGCTTAGTACAGATATTTGGGCTAGCAAAGGATTCTAAATAGCAAGCACCACATGTTAGAGGATCCATAACGATATAACTTCTATACAAATATACCCAAGCATAACTCATTACGTTGTCTTCCTTGTCCAACATCAACTAATGTGCTCAGGTTTGGAAATAATAATTGGGGCTCACAATCATAGAAGATGTCCAAGATAGCATATTTATATGTGAAATCTCTCTTCCTTCAATATTCTTTCATGAATTGTTCAAGTGACCAATACAACGTTTGCTAACCTACAAAAAAATTTACCACCTCTACTTCTTATATGTGAAGTCATTACTCCCCATGGGAAAGGCATATGAAACATATATAATTTCATATTTATGACATTCAAATCATTCAACCATTTACTCATAGGATATAAGTGAAGCACATGAGCAAACAACAAACTAGTGAGTAGTTAAATAATTATGTAGCTATGTGAAGACTCTCTAACATTTAATACTTTCAGATCTTGGTATTTTATTCAAACAGCAAGCAAAGCTAAAGAAAATAAAATGACGCTCCAAGCAAAACACATATCATGTGGTGAATAAAAATATACTCCAAGTAAAGTTACCGATGAACGAAGACGAAAGAGGGGATGCCTTCCGGGGCATCCCCAAGATTAGGCTCTTGGTTATCCTTGAATATTACCTTGGGGTGCCTTGGGCATCCCCAAGCTTAGGCTCTTGCCACTCCTTATTCCATAGTCCATCGAATCTTTACCCAAAACTTGAAAACTTCACAACACAAAACTTAAGAGAAAAAATCTCGTGAGCTCCGTTAGCGAAAGAAAACAAAACACCACTTCATGGTACTGTAATGAACTCATTATTTATTTATATTGGTGTTAAACCTACTGTATTACAACTTCTCTATGGTTTATAAACTATTTTACTAGCCATAGAGTCATCAAAATAAGCAAACAACACACGAAAAACAGAATCTGTCAAAAACAGAACAGTCTGTAGTAATCTGTAACTAACGCAAACTTCTGGAACTCCAAAAATTATACCAAAATAGGACGACCTAGAAAATTTCTTTATTCATCTGCTGCAATTGGAATCAATATTTCATCACATTCTGGTGATTTGTAACAATTGTTTTCGTGAACAGAAAGTTTCTGGAATTTTCAGCAAGATCAAATAACTATCATCCAAGAGGATCCTATAGGTCTTACTTGGCACAAACACTAATTACAACACAAAACCACGTCTAAACAGAAGCGAGATGAATTATTTATTCCTAAACAGAACCAAAAAGCAAGAGACTGAAATAAAATTGGGTTGCCTCCCAACAAGCGCTAACGTTTAACGCCCCTAGCTAGGCATGATGATTTCAATGATGCTCACATAAAAGATAGGAATTGAAACATAAAGAGATCATCATGAAGAATATGACTAGCACATTTAAGTCTAACCCACTTCCTATGCATAGGTATTTTGTGAGCAAATAACTTATGGGAACAACAATCAACTAGCATAGGAAGGCAAAACAAGCATAACTTCAAAACTTTAAGCACATAGAGAGGAAACTTGATATTATTGCAATTCCTACAAGCATATATTCCTCCCTCATAATAATTTTCAGTAGAATCATGAATGAATTCAACAATATAACCAGCACCTAAAGCATTCTTTTCATGATATACTATCATAGAAATTTTATTACTCTCCACATAAGCAAAATTCTTCTCATTCGGAATAGTGGGAGTATCATAAGAGACTTGAATACTATAAATTTTTTCCACATTAAAAGAGTAATGTTCAAAAAAGGGGAATCATAATCATGACAATTTTTTTAAATATAATCATCACTACTTTTTATAGCATAAGTGTCATCACAATAATCATCATAAGTAGGAGGCATGCTATCATCATTATAAATTTGCATATCGAAACTTGAGAGGCTAAAAGTATCATTTTCATTAGACATAGCATCCCCAAGCTTGGGACAAACATTAATTGCAGCAAATATATTCTCAAAAACATCATCTTCTTCAAACATAGCATCCCCAAGCTTGGGCCTTTTCATATCATAAGCATAATTACTCTCATCATTAGTAGTATGGATAGCACCAATAGTATAGCAATTGCCATATTCCAAGCAAGTGGCAAAAAGATTTTCAAGATCATAAGAAGTATCATTATCTTCCCAATCATAATCATCACAACAAGCAATAGGCATAACTAGATCATCATCAAGTGCATCATCTTCATTTTCATGAGGCACAACAATAATAGGAGCAACATTATTTGCGAGAGATATCTTTTTACCTCTCTTCCTTTTCCTTTTCTTCTTCTTCACCACATCATGTGTGGGTTCAATCCTCTTTTTGAAGCTCCTTATTAATGAAATTGGTTGAATAGAAGGCTCCTCCTCGTTACCTGATTCATCATAAGAAATATTAGGAGAATATTGGGAAGTCTATTCCCTTTCATTAGTATTCTCTTCATATCCTATTTGTTTTCTTTTCTTTATGTAATTGGCAATATAAGGATTTTCAATGCAATTCACCGCACAATACATATAAATTTCCTCTAGATCAAAACCAAGAAGTTTGTTACGGGCAAATACTGGAAGATAGTTAGTTATACGTTTCATTTCTTCATAACCCATAAGCAAACTAAGTTCCTTATAATGTGCAAGGGAAATCAATTCATCACAATTTTTGGACACGATTAGATCATGAAACAATTTGCATCGGATAGTTAAATGACCCCGTTCATTGCAAAGTTCACAAGTATGGCCAAGAAAATTTAAATTTTCAGCACAAACATCTAGCCTTTCTTGCAACAATTTAGTTTCTAAATGCTTATGCCTCTTGCAATATCTATCTTCCCTATTTGGTGTGTACTTTCAAACCCAATGCACTCCACAAAAACTGACATGTTTATAGGAGACATTTTCATCATGACTAGTGCAATCATCATTAGTACTATGGATATTCAAGGATTTCATACTATCAACATTGCAATCATACTCATCATTCAAAGATTTAGTGCCAAACATTTTAATGCATTCTTCTTCTAACACTTTGGCACAATTTTCCTTTCCATCATACTCATGAAAGATATTAAAAAGATGAAGCGTATGAGATAAACTCAATTCCATTTTTTTGTAGTTTTCTTTTATAAACTAAACTAGTGCTAAAACAAGAAACAAAAAGATTCGATTGCAAGATCTAAAGATATACCTTCAAGCACTCACCTCCCCGGCAACGGCCCCAGAAACTGCTTGATGTCTACTACGCAACCTTCTTCTTGTAGACGTTGTTGGGCCTCCAAGTGCAGAGGTTTGTAGGATAGTAGCAAATTTCCCTCAAGTGGATGACCTAAGGTTTATCAATCCGTGGGAGGCTTAGGATGAAGATGGTCTCTCTCAAGCAACCCTGCAACCAAGTAACAAAGAGTCTCTTGTGTCCCCAACACACCCAATACAATGGTAAATTGTATAGGTTCACTAGTTCGGCGAAGAGATGGTGATACAAGTGCAATATGGATGGTAGATATAGGGTTTTGTAATATGAAAATATAAAAACAGCAAGGTAGCAAGCGATAAAAGTGAGCGTAAATGGTATTGCAATGCTAGGAAACAAGGCCTAGGGTTCATACTTTCACTAGTGCAAGTTCTCTCAACAATAATAACATAATTGGATCATATAACTATCCCTCAACATGCAACAAAGAGTCACTCCAAAGTCACTAATAGCGGAGAACAAACGAAGAGATTATGGTAGGGTACGAAAACACCTCAAAGTTATTCTTTCCGATCAATCCATTGGGCTATTCCTATAAGTGTCACAAACAGCCCTAGAGTTCGTAGTAAAATAACACCTTAAGACACATATCAACCAAAACCCTAATGTCACCTAGATACTCCAATGTCACCTCAAGTATCCGTGGGTATGATTATACGATATGCATCACACAATCTCAGATTCATCTATTCAAACCAACACAAAGTACTTCAAAGAGTGCCCCAAAGTTTCTACCGGAGAGTCAAGACGAAAACTTGTGCCAACCCCTATGCATAGGTTCATGGGCGGAACCCGCAAGTTGATCACCAAAACATACATCAAGTGAATCACGTGATATCCCATTGTCACCACGCACGGCAAGACATACATCAAGTGTTCTCAAATCATTAAAGACTCAATCCGATAAGATTACTTCGAAGGGAAAACTCAATCCATTACAAGAGAGTAGAGGGGGAGAAGAAACATAAGATCCAACTATAATAGCAAAGCTCGCGATACATCAAGATCGAATCACCTCGAGAACACAAGAGAGAGAGATCATGCACATAGCTACTGGTAGATACCCTCAGCCCCGAGGGTGAACTACTCCCTCCTCGTCATGGAGAGCGCCGGGATGATGAAGATGGCCACCGGTGAGGGTTCCCTCCTCCGGCAGGGTGCCGGAACAGGGTCCCGATTGGTTTTTGGTGGCTACAGAGGCTTGCGGCGGCGGAACTCCCGATCTATTCTGTTCCCCGAAGGTTTTAGGGTATATGGATATATATAGCCGGAATAAATACGTCAGGGGAGCCACGAGGGGCCCACAAGGGTGGAGGGTGCGCCCAGGGGGGTGGGCGTGCCCCCCTGCCTCGTGCCTTCCTCATTGCTTTCTTGACGTGGACTCCAAGTCCCCCGGGTTGCTTTCTTTCCAAAAATAACTTCTCCAGAAGGTTTCATTCTGTTTCGACTCCATTTGATATTCCTTTCCTTCGAAACACTGAAACAAGGAAAAAAACAGGAACTGGCACTGGGCTCTGGGTTAATAGGTTAGTCCCAAAAATAATATAGAAGTGTATAGTAAAGCCCATAAAACATCCAAGATGGATAATATAATAGCATGAATACTTCATAAATTATAGATACGTTGGAGACGTACCAGTGTAGCTAATCTTCAAGTGTGTTTCATGAATGGATCAATGTTTGAGCATGATGGTCTAGGGATAACTTATTTTAGCATTGATATTTTGAAAGACATGGTTGCTTGTTGATATGCTTGAGTATCTAAATTATTTTGTCAAAACTATACTATTGCTTTGAATCACATAAAAGTCCAAATGTCCATGTTATAAAGAAAATAATATGATATGACATGATGAACAACACTCCACATAAAAAATTCTGTTTTTATCACTTACCTACTCGAGGACGAGTAGGAGTTAAGCTTGGGGATGCTGATACGTCTCCAAGATATCTATAATATTTTATTGTTCCATGTTGTTTTATTATCAATCTTGGATGTTTTATAACCATTTTATAGTCATTTTATATCTTTTTTGGTACTAACCTATTGACATAGTGGCAAGTGCCAGTTGCTATTTTTTCCATCGCAGGAAATCAATATCAGACGGAGTCCAAATGCAACGAAACTTCAAGATGATTTTTTATGGACCAAGAGAAAGAAGTTGGGCCCTGGTTGGACCTGGGGGGAGTCCCGAGGAGGGGACAACCCACCAGGGCGGGCCAGGAGGCCCAGGCGCGCCCTGGTGGGTTGTGCCCACCTCGGGTGCCCCCCGGACCGCCTCTTTGCTCTATAAATACCCCAAAAATCCCAGAACCCGAGGGGAGTCAATGAAATATTCCTCCAGCCACCGCAGAGTCCAGAACCACCAGATCCAATCTAGACACCATCTCAGATGGGGTTCACCACCTTCATTGGTGCCTCTCCGTTGATGCGTGAGTAGTTCTTTGTAGACCTTCGGGTCTGTAGTTAGTAGCTAGATGGCTTCCTCTCTCTCGCTGAATTCTCAATACAATGGTGTCTTGTAGATCCATATGATGTCACTCATTTGCGGTGTGTTCGTTGGGATGTGATGAACTTTGAGTTTATGACCAGTCATATCTTTTTATATCCATGAAAGTTATTTGAGTTTCTTTGATCTCTTATATGTACGATTGCTTATAGCCTCGTATTTCTTCTCCGATATTTGGGTTTTGTTTGGCCAACTTGATCTATATATCTTGCAATGGGAAGAGGTGCCCGGTAGTGGGTTCGATCTTACGGTGCTGGATCCCAGTGACAGAAAGGGAAACAACACGTATGTATCGTTGCTACTAAGGATAAAAATACAAGATCTATATCTACGCAATAGATAAACAGATCTTGTCTACATCATGTCATCGTTCTTATTGCATTACTCCGTTTCTCCATGAACTTAATACACTAGATGCATGTTGGATAGCGGTCGATGTGTGGAGTAATAGTAGTAGATGCAGGCAGGAATCGGTCTACTAATCTTTGACGTGATGCCTATTTAATGATCATTGCCTGCATATCGTCAAAATTATTTGAGGTTCTATCAATTGCCCCATAGTAATTTGTTTACCCACCGTTTGCTATCTTTCTCGAGAGAAGCCACTAGTGAAACCTACAGCCCCCGGGTCTTGTTCCTCTTATATTTGCTTGCGATCTACTTTTCCTTTGCATTTTTATTCAGATCCATTAAACCAAAAGTACAAAAATACTTTGCTGCACTTTATTTATTTGCGATCTATTATTTCAATCCACTACAACTTTCTGGCATCGTTACCCGAAAGGGATTGACAACCCCTTTAACACGTCGGGTTGTGATGTGTTGTTATTTGTGTGCAGGTGTTGTTTACGTTGTGTTGCTTCGTTCTCCTACTTGTTCGATAACCTTGGTTTCTTCACCGAGGGAAATACCTACCTTCGCTGTGCTACATCATCCCTTCCTCTTTGCGGAAATACTAATGTAGTCCTAGCAGACAGGAGCTTTTCTGGCGCTATAGTCAGAGAGCGATCAGAATGCTCTTTGTATTTCTGCGCAAAATGGATCGCATCGCTCCGCCTAAAGCTTCCCACGATGCTATACCCGCCAAGAGGGATGGCTACAGAGGTAGACAGTGCCCACTCGACTTACATGATCTGCGTGGAGGATTTCGCTGGTGGGGAGAAGGTGGCGGTGCTACCTTGCACCCATCTCTTCCACCCTAGTTGCGTCAGGACCCATGTAAAGAAATACGTCAATATGTGATGTGCCATTTGCAAAGCCCTGTTACTGAAAAATATCTCTTCACTTTGAAAGACTGTCAAGGGGAAAAGTAAGCACTTATCATGTCATGGGGGGGGGGGGCAGGCCCCCTGCCAGAAATATGTCGTCTTTGTTTGGGGGGAAATTTTGATGAGTTGTTTCATTTGAACCCTTCCCTAGGTAAGGAAATCTAACATCATCTCTAATATTGGGATCAAATGAATTGATCAGAACGTGAAGTCATTGATCATCTTTTATGTACACTAGCAGAGCAACAACTAGCTCGAGGGGGGCACACCCCCTAGCGTTGTACTATTTTGTAAAGCATTTTTTATGTAGGGCTTAGATTGGAAACTTTGTAGACTTTTTTCATGAGATGAACCATTTTATTGAATCATTTGTAGTATGATACTACTAGATAATGATAAACTTCTCATCTCGTTGTTAAGATTAGGGATTTAGGGATCCTGTCCCGGCCAGGATTTGCTGCAGAAGGCATTCGTTGGTTAAGGGTAAGCCGGGACAAGACAATGACTTGTTGAACAAGATTGCAGGTCTGATACTGATAGTGGTAGCGCGCATCCTCCTACGAAGGCCCTTTGCATTTCAGCGCACATGGATCATGACACCCAGCCTAAAGCGTCCCATGGCACTATACCCACTGGGAGGGGTGGCTACAGAGGCAGACAACGCCTACTAAGCATGCGTTATCTGCGTCAAAAACTTCGTAGCTGAGGAGGAGGTGGCAGTGCTGCCTTGGACCCACCTCTTCCACCCCAGTTGTGTAGGACCCAGGTAAAGAAAAGCCCCACTGCATTAATGCACTATCTCTTCAATTTGGAAGATTGTTAAGAGGATAAGTAAGTGCTTAGTAGATCATAGAGGGGGGGCATGGCCCCCTACCTGATATTTGTCGTATCTACTTGGGGGGAAATTAAGATGAGTTGGTTGATTTGAGCCCTTCCCGAGGTTCGAAAATCTAACATCATTTCTAATATTGGGATAACATCAATTGATTGGAATGCAAAGTCATGGATCACCTTTTATGTAAAAATAAATAAAATGAAATATTTTCCAAAATCATGAACAATTTTGTGAAATTCCTGAAGAAGATTGAAACATTAACATTTTTTTAAACTCTTCAACAAAATTGAAAACAAAAACATTTTCGCAATTTCAAACAATATTTACAACTGCCAAAAAAGTGGAAATGTGAACATGTTTTTCTGAAAATTTTAAAAAAGGAAATTTTTTTAAAATTTCCACACATTTACTCAAGAATTGTGAAAATCTTGAACAAAAATTTCTGAAACTTTTCATTCAAAATAGGAACAAAATTTGAAAAACACGAACAATTTTGTAAAATTACAGAACAAAATTTGGTAACACGAACATTTTTTTAACTCTCGGCCAAAATTTCAAAAAAAAAAAGAATAATTTTTGGAACTGCTAAAAAAGTGGAAACGTGAACATTTTTTAAAGGATTTTTTTAATAACCCGAACATTTTCTGAAAATTTGAGAAAATTTTGAACAAAAACATTCTGAATAAATTTTGAAAACAGAAACAAAATTGGAAAACATGACATTTTTTACAATAATTTTTAAAAATGGAACATTCTTTGAAATTCTAATTTTTTTAAAAGTTGTGGAAATTTGAACCAAAATACCCCGAAGAATTTTACGAAAACACGTTTTTTAAATCCCAATTTTTCTGAAATTTCCAAAGATTTATCGAGTATGTGAACATTAAAAAAAGAAATAGAAAATGAAAAAGAACAAAAATCAAAAATAAAAACAAAAATATGAAACCAAAAAAGGAAAAGAAAAACCGGTATAAGAAACTAAAAGTCGGTTCCCAAAACCGGATGCGGTTGTACATGCACTATCTACGCAAAACTAGGCCGACCCAACACGTCGATCGGTCGCTCGTGTGTGCGAAGCACCGACAGTTCAACGCAAAGTGCGTCAAATAGGAAATCACCATCGGGGGAACGACATCCAAATATTAGCGTTCAAGCAAAATACTTCCACATTCTCATGCACGCCAGAGCAGGTGGAGGAAGCACCATCTATGCCGTCGTGCGCGCCAGCGGTAGGGTCACTGGCACTACCAGCGCCAGCATGGCCATAGCCATGGTCGTCTCTGGTCTACACCGACCTCGTCGGTGACGAGGACAAGGATGACGATAAGTAGATATAGGGTTTATTTATTTTTAAATTATGTTTTTTAGTTTAGTTAATATAATAAATGGATTTTGGAAGCCAATATATTTAGTTTAAATTGAAAAGAAAAAAAATGAAATGTGTCCCGCGTGTTGGGTGCACTAGCGGGCTGGCGAACACGAGCAGACTTTTGCTTTCTGCCTAGCCACCCAAACGGACAAAAAACAAACAAATATTGTTTCTGTTTGGGTCTACTCATTGGAGTTGCCCTTACACAAGCAACAGCATGCGCTACAGCCTCCAACAAGCCGGCCATCCGGAATTCACCGCCTCCACGTAATTGTTTCCTTCAACTTCGGGCAACCGCACTCGAAGGTTGAAGCATATGCTCTCACATGGTGGGATCCGCCTCCTCCGAGGTCTGGGCTATGTACCCCGGCCGAGCCGGTGACCCGATGGGAGTCCGGTGACAAGAGAACGGAGTTATCAGCGGTAGTCGCAGAGAAATTTGGCGGGGGACATCATAATGACCGGATTCGTGTCATGTGGCGTGGTGAACAAGCCCTAATCAGGTAAGCTGGCTGGCAAAGAATATTAGGAAGATAGTTGGCCAGTTTAATTATTGGGGGTAGATGTACCAAAAAAATAGGTTAGGGAGTAAAACATCCTAAACCTCATACTTTAGGGTGTAATGCAGACTAATCTCAAAAAAATGTCCACAGGCCACAGCCACCCACCCGACCAGGCCTATACCGTGCTTCTTTCACACAGACCAGGGCTGCCAACTAACTCCAACTCTCCAGTCGAACGGGCCAAATACATGGGCTGTCGCCTGTGGTATGATTGAGAAGCTGCCTCGCCGAACGAATGACAAGCTCCTGGTCTTTTTTTCATGTTAGGCTGGCGATGCCGCGATGGGCTGCTGGTTGAGAGGTTGCGGATTTGGTCGGTGTGGGGAGTTAACAAACACGCCTTCGGCGGAACTTTCTCGTTGGAGTTGAATCAAGATAGCGTGTTCTTCTTCGTGGTTGCTTGAAATGTTCCATGTTGTTGTCAAAGATCCATTTTTTTCTACAAAACCGCCATGAATATGGCCTCTTCGACCGTAGTTTAAGAAAGTGGTGGAATTTCAGTTCGTTTCAGCATCTTATCTCTCATACGAGGAGCTCCTAGAAAAGCTACATGTTGCTCCTATATCCTTATTAAGATCCAAGATCGGTTGTTAGAGCAAGTCAAGTCTGATGTGTACAGGCCTAGTGCTGTCTGTCCACTTGAACTCGTTGGACATATTCCCTTAACCATGGGTGAACTTCACAATGTCACTAGCTTCTCGAGGACACTTGGTCCATTGTTCCCTTCTAGCTAAAAGAATGTAAGAAAAAGAACTCAACTTGTGCTCAGTCCACGGAACATTAAAAGTGCACCTAAAAGAGAATTTATCTATTTGCATCTGAGGAAAATCTCATGGTTCTTACAGTAAGACTTGCTTGGCCATGTTGCTCTTGCCCTACGCTTATCTGTTGCACACTTTTATGACTACACAAGCCAAAGGAAATCCTATATGGGATATAATGAAATGATAACAATCAAAAAATTTAAATGGCAATCCTGGCAAATATAACTAAAGAAGTGTATTGTAGTGAATTTTACAAAGGCTATGCCACAAGAACTCGCAAGGCTTTATTAATCATGAGAAACAGTTAAGGAATGTGCACTTCAGTATGGGGAGTACCTAACCACAAGTGACGCCCACGATTAAGCGAAAGACAAAACCTAGCAAGATTGTGAGCATCAACGTTTGTGCTCCTAGACTCACACATGAAATCACACCTATTAACATGAAGTTTCCATGGAACAAGCTCTCGGATTATAGCTCCAGTTCCTCCATTAGCTCCATTCTTGACGCCGCTAATGGCACTACAGCAATCTGACCTACCCAAATATTTTGGAGATTCAAATCCTCAGCCAGTGCAATGCCTTCTTTGTAGGCCAATATCTCAAGTGTTAGAGCTCAGCGATTCCTGTTATAATCACCGTTGACAATCCCAAGTAATGACCAGATTGATTGCGACAAACTGCATCACGGGAGCTAAAATTACCATCTATGTCCACCCCCACGTCAACATTAATTTTTCCACACCCGAGTGGTGAAGGGACTAACAAACTAATAATTCTTCCTTTGTGTTTTTGCAGGAAATCGCAAGAGGGAAAAATATACAATTCACTTCACCACAAAAGGAAAATAAATTCATTATTACCAGGACCTTGCTCTTTGATGTACATATACAAGCAACACAAAATTCTCTTATAGAGATAGACAGGCAAGAAAATGAAGATGATCAAATCAACACAGGATACACAAAAATTTTAATGTCGAAAACCCCTCCAATGAGAAGGGGAAAAAGCTATGAGCACCAGCCAGAGAAACTTCACTATATTAGGATATGTTACAAACGCCGGGGATTTACAACTTTACAATGATGATCTTATCAAGTGCGACGTCTTACAAAGGATATATGTATATATATATATATATATTATATACATATATATATAGTAGTGGTAACTTAACTCTAACTCTATAATGATCCATACCATGGGGGTCTACCGCCCCCAACCCCCGGATCTCCCTGACAAGGGGTGAGCCATTGTAGGCCTCTCAGTGACGAGCCACTGCTCCAATCCATTAGAGGTGAGCCTGTATATGAATTTCGATTAAAACTTGACAATCTCCCAACCATATTTTTGTTGTGGAACATAGTAATTCAAAAAAATTCCTACGATCACGCAAGATCTATCTAGGAGATGCATAACAACGAGACGGGGAGAGTGCGCCCACATACTCTCGTAGACCGAAAGCGGAAGCGTTATTTTAACACGGTTGATGTGGTCGAACGTCTTCACGATCCAACCGATCCAAGTACCGAATGTACGACACCTCCGAGTTCAGCACACATTCAACTCGATGACGTCCCTCGAGCTCTTGATCCAGTAGAGGGTCGAGGGAGAGTTCCGTGAGCACGACGGCATGGCGATGGTGTTGGTGATGTGATCCACGTAGGGCTTTGCCTAAGCACTACGACGCTATGACCGAAGGAGTAAATTGTGGAGGGGGGCACCCGCACACGGCTAAGAGAACTATTGGTGTGCCTTTGGGGTGCCCCCTACCCACGTATATAAAAGGAGGTGGGAGAGAGGCCGGCGGCCAGGAGGAACACGCTATGGGGGGAGTCCTACTTGGACTCCTAGTCCAAGTAGGATTCGCCCCCCTTTTCCTTTCTTCCACCGGAGGGAATAGGAAGGAGAGGGAGAGGGAAAGGGAGGGGGTGATACGTCTAAAACGTATCTATAATTTTTTATTTTTCCATGCTATTATATATTCTGTTTTGGATGTTCTATGGGCTTATTTATACACTTTTATATTATTTTTTGGACTAACCTATTAACCAGAGGCCCAGCCCAAATTGCTGTTTTTTCGCCTATTTCAGTGTTTCACAGAAAAAGAATATCAAACGGAGTCCAAACGGAATGAAACCTTCGGGAGCGTGATTTTTGGAACAAACGTGATCCAGAGGACTTGGAGTGGACGTCAAGCAACCAACGAGGAGGCCATGAGGCAAGGGGGCGCGCATACCCCTCCTGGGCGCGCCCTCCACCCTTGTGGGCCCCTCGTGGCTCCACCGACCTACTTCTTCCTCCTATATATACCTACGTACCCCCAAACTATCGAGGAGCACCACAAAAACGTAATTCCACCACCGCAACCTTCTGTACCCGTGAGATCCCATCACGGAGGGCTTCTACATCAACACCATAGCCTCTCCGATGATGTGTGAGTAGTTTACCTCAGACCTTCGGGTCCATAGTTATTAGCTAGATGGCTTCTTCTCTCTCTTTGGATCTCAATACAAAGTTCTCCTCGATTCTCTTGGAGATCTATTCGATGTAATCTTCTTCTGCGGTGTGTTTGTCGAGATCTGATGAATTGTGAGTTTATGATAAAGATTATCTATGAACAATATTTGAATCTTCTCTGAATTCTTTTATGTATGATTGGTTATCTTTGCAAGTCTCTTCGAATTATCAGTTTGGTTTGGCCTACTAGATTGATCTTTCTTGCAATGGGAGAAGTGCTTAGCTTTGGGTTCAATCTTGCGGTGCTCGATCCCAGTGACAGTAGGGGAAACGACACGTATTGTATTGTTGCCATCGAGGATAAAAAGATGGGGTTTATATCATATTGCATGAGTTTATCCCTCTACATCATGTCATCTTGCTTAAAACGTTACTCCGTGCTTATGAACTTAATACTCTAGATGCATGCTGGAGAGCGGTCGATGTGTGGAATAATAGTAGTAGATGCAGGTAGGAGTCGGTCTACTTGTCACGGACGTGATGCCCATATACATGATCATACCTAGATATTCTCATAACTATGCTCAATTCTATCAATTGCTCGATAGTAATTTGTTCACCCACCGTAATACTTATGCTATCTTGAGAGAAGCCACTAGTGAAACCTATGGCCCCCGGGTCTATTTTCCATCATATTAATCTTCCGTCAACAAGCTATTTGTATCTTTGTTTACTTTGCAATCTTTACTTTTAATCTTTATCATACAAATACCAAAAACATTATCTTATCTTCTCTATCAGATCTCACTTTTGCAAGTGGCTGTGAAGGGATTGACAACCCCTTTATCGCGTTGGTTGCAAGGTTCTTATTTGTTTGTGTAGGTGCGAGGGACTTGAGCGTGGCCTCCTACTGGATTGATACCTTGGTTCTCAAAAACTGAGGGAAATACTTACGCTACTTTGCTGCATCACCCTTTCCTCTTCAAGGGAAAACCAACGCAGTGCTCAAGAGGTAGCAAGAAGGATTTCTGGCGCCGTTGCCTGGGAGGTGTGCGCCAAGTCAAGTCAAGAATTGATTTCCCGTCAACGAGCCATTTCTGGTGCCGTTGCCGTGGAATCTACGCACAAGTCAAGACATACCAAGTACCCATGACAAACTCTTGTCCCTCGCGTTACATTATTTGCCATTTGCCTCTCATTTTCCTCTCCCCCACTTCACCCTTGCCGTTTTATTCGTCCTCTTTTTCCGTTCGCCTCTTTTTGCTTGCCTCTTGTTGCTTGTTGCCCTCATGGCTCTACCTAGATTTGGTGATCTTCACCTTAAAAGGTTAGAAGAGATTGAAAGCAACGTCAGAAGTTTTATGACTTTACAATTTGAGCATAATAATTTCTTTAGAAATGAGCTTAATGAACAAAAAAGCTTTATGGGGTACATGAATAAAGAGGTCGATGATATGTCTAAGGAAATTTATGGTTTGAAATCTCAGATTGCCCATCTAGAAAAATTAATAGCTGAAATTTCGGATAAGCATGCCACCTTAGTTAATAAGATGGCCGCTAAACCGGAATTTTTTTATGAGAATAAAGATGAAGATCTAAAAGTTATTGATGTGTCCCCTATTAAATCCTTGTTTTGCAATATGAATCTTGATGTTGATGGGACTGGAGATGAGTCAACTTTAGTTAGAAGGCGTCCCAAAAATTCGGAGTTTTTAGATCTTGATGCTAAAATTGCTAAAAGTGGGATTGAAGAGGTCAAAACTTTAGATAGCAATGAAACCACTATCTTGGATTTCAAGGAATTTAATTATGATAATTGCTCTTTGATAGATTGTATTTCCTTGTTGCGATCCATTCTAAATTCTCCTCATGCTTATAGTCAAAATAAGGCTTTTACTAAACATATCGTTGATGCTTTGATGCAATGTTATGAAGAAAAACTTGAGTTGGAAGTTTCTATCCCTAGAAAACTTTATGATGAGTGGGAACCTACTTTTAAAATTAAAGATCATGAATGCTATGCTTTGTGTGATTTGGGTGCTAGTGTTTCCACGATTCCAAAAACTTTGTGTGATTTGCTAGGTTTCCGTGAATTTGATGATTGTTCTTTAAACTTGCACCTTGCGGATTCCACCATTAAGAAACCTATGGGAAGAATTAATGATGTTCTTATTGTTGCAAATAGGAATTATGTGCCCGTAGATTTCATTGTTCTTGATATAGATTGCAATCCTTCATGTCCTATTATTCTTGGTAGACCTTTCCCTAGAACGATTGGTGCAATCATTGATATGAAGGAAGGGAATATTAGGTTCCAATTTCCGTTAAGGAAAGGCATGGAACACTTCCCTAGAAAGAAAATTAAATAACCATATGAATCTATTATGAGAGCCACGTATGGATTGCCTACCAAAGATGGCAATACCTAGATCTATCCTCACTTTTATGCCTAGCTAGGGGCGATAAACAATAGCGCTTGTTGGGAGGCAACCCAATTTTATTTTATTTTTAGTTTTTTTTTTGCTTTTTGGTTCTGTTTAGGAATAAATAATCCATCTAGATTCTGTTTAGATGTGGTTTTGTGTTTTAATTAGTGTTTGTGCCAAGTTAAACCTATAGGATCTTCTTGGATGATAGTTATTTGATCTTGCTGAAAATTCCAGAAACTTTCTGTTCGCGAAAACAATTGTAAAGAATTACCAGAACGTGATATAATACTGATTCCAATTGCAGAAGATAAATAAACAAATTATCTAGGTCGTCCTATTTTGGTAGAATTTTTAGAGTTCCAGAAGTTTGCGTTAGTTACAGATTACTACGGACTGTTCTGTTTTTGACAGACTCTGTTTTTCGCGTGTTGTTTGCTTATTTTAATGAATCTATGGCTAGTAAAAGAGCTTAGAAACTATACAGAAGTTGGAATAGAGTAGGTTTAACACCAATATAAATAAAGAATGATTTCATTATAGTACCTTGAAGTGGTGTTTTGTTTTCTTTCGCTAACGGAGCTCACGAGATTCTCTGTTAAGTTCTGTGCTGTGAAGTTTTCAAGTTTTGGGTAAAGATTTGATGGACTATGGAACAAGGATTGGCAAGAACCTAAGCTTGGGGATGCCCATGGCACCCCAAGGTAAAATTCAAGGATAACCAAAAGCTTAAGCTTCGGGATGCCCCGGAAGGCATCCCCTCTTTCGTCTTCGTCTATCGGTAACTTTACTTGGAGCTATATTTTTATTCACCACATGATATGTGTTTTGCTTGGAGCATCTTGTATGATTTGAATCTTTGCTTTTTAGTTTGTCACAATCATCCTCGCTGTACACACCTTTTGAGAGAGACACACATGATTCGGAATTTGTTAGAATACTCTATGTGCTTCACTTATATCTTTTAGAGCACGGTGGTGGTTGTATTTTATAGAAATTATTGATCTCTCATGCTTCACTTATATTATTTTGAGAGTATTAAACAGCATGGTAATTTGCTTTAATTGTGAAATTAATCTTCCATATTGAGTTCATTGAATATCATGAGAAGTTTGATACTTGATAAGTGTTTTGAGATATAAAGGTGGTAATATTAGAGTGTGCTAGTTGAGTAATTGTGAAATTGAGAAATACTTGTGT
This sequence comes from Aegilops tauschii subsp. strangulata, assembly GCF_002575655.3. Classification (NCBI taxonomy): domain Eukaryota; kingdom Viridiplantae; phylum Streptophyta; class Magnoliopsida; order Poales; family Poaceae; genus Aegilops; species Aegilops tauschii. Next base: position 494,813,107 of record NC_053037.3, on the reverse strand, counting down.
TAAAGTTGGCAAGTCCCGTAGCATGCACGTATGGTAAAAGTTGTGTGACAATGTTGACACATAAGGTGTTCTTTTATTGCTTTCCTTACGAGTGGCGGTCGGGGACGAGCGATGGTCTTTTCCTACCAATCTATCCCTCTAGGGGCATGCATAGTAGTACTTTGCTTCGAGGGCTAATAAACTTTTGCAATAAGTATATGAGTTCTTTATGACTAATGTGAGTCCATGAATTATACGCACTCTCAACCTCCCACAATTTTCTAGCCTCTACAGTACTGCGCATTGCCCTTTCTCACCTTGAGAGTTGGTGCAAACTTCGCCGGTGCATCCAAACCCCGTGATATGATACGCTCTATCACACATAAACCTCCTTATATCTTCCTCAAAACAGCCACCATACCTACCTATCATGGCATTTCCATAGCCATTCCGAGATATATTGCCATGCAACCTTCCACCGTTCCGTTTATTATGACACGCTTCATCATTGTCATATTGCCTTGCATGATCATGTAGTTGACATCGTATTAGTGGCAAAGCCACCATTCATAATTTCTCATACATGTCACTCTTTATTCATTGCATATCCCAGTACACCGCCAGAGGCATTCACATAGAGTCATATTTTGTTCTAAGTATTGAGTTGTAATTCTTGAGTTGTAAGTAATAAAAGTGTGATGATCATCATTATTAGAGCATTGTCCCATGTGAGGAAAGGATGATGGAGACTATGATTCCCACACAAGTCGGGATGAGATTTCGGACTAAAAAAAGAGGCCAAAAAAAAGAGAAGGCCCAAAAAAAAGAAGAAAAAAGAAAGAAAAAAATGAGAGAAAAAGATAGAAGGGACAATGTTACTATCCTTTTTCCACACTTGTGCTTCAAAGTAGCACCGTGAACTTCATGATAGAGAGTCTCCTATGTTGTCACTTTCATATACTAGTGGGAATTTTTCATTATAGAACTTGGCTTATATATTCCAATGATGGGCTTCCTCAAAATGCCCTAGGTCTTCGTGAGCAAGCAAGTTGGATGCACACCCACTTAGTTTCTTTTGTTGAGCTTTCATATATTTATAGCTTTAGTGCATCCTTTGCATGGCAATCCCTACTCCTCTCATTGACATCAATTGATGGGCATCGCCATAGCCTATTGATTAGCCGCGTCGATGTGAGACTTTCTACCTTTTTGTCTTCTCTCATAACCCCCATCATTATACTTTACTCCACCCATAGTGCTATATCACTAGCTTGCACTCATGTATTGCGTAAGGGTTGAAAGGCCGAAGCGCGTTAAAAAGTATGAACCAATTGCTCGGCTTGTCATCGGGGTTATGCATGATGAGAACATTTGCGTGACGATATTGAAACATGGCCTAACTATATGATTTTGTAGGGATAAGCTTTCTTTGGCTATGTTATTTTGATAAGACATAATTGCTTGGTTAGCATGTTTGAAGTATTATTGTTTTTATGTCAACATTAAACTTTTATCTTGAATCTTTCGGATCTAAATATTCATGCCACAATAAAAAGAATTACATTGAAAATTATGCTAAGAAGCATTCCACATCAAAAATTCTGTTTTTATCATTTACCTACTTGAGGACGAGCAGGAATTAAGCTTGGGGATGCTTGATACGTCTCCAACGTATCTATAATTTTTGATTGTTCCATGTTATTATATATTCTGTTTTGGATGTTCAATGAGCTTATTTACACACTTTTATATTATTTTTGGGACTAACCTATTAACCGGAGGCCCAGCCCAAATTGCTGTTTTTTTGCCTATTTCAGTGTTTCGCAAAAAAAATAGAATATCAAACGGAATGAAACCTTCGGGAGCGTGATTTTTGGAACAAATGTGATCCAGAGGACTTGTAGTGGACGTCAAGCAACCAACAAGGAGGCCACGAGGCAGGGGGCGCGCCTACCCCCCTGGGCGTGCCCTGCATCCTCGTGGGCCCCTCGTGGCTCCATCGACCTACTTCTTCCTCCTATATATACCTACGTACCCCCAAACCATCGAGGAGCACCACGAAAGTGTAATTCCACTGCCGCAACCTTCTGTACCCATGAGATCCCATCTTGGGGCCTTTTCCGGCGTCCTGCCGGAGGGGGCATTGATCATGAAGGGCTTCTACATCAACACCATAGCCTGTCTGATGATGTGTGATTAGTTTACCTCAGACCTTCGGGTCCATAGTTATTAGCTACATGGCTTCTTCTCTCTCTTTGGATCTCAATACAAAGTTATCCTCGATTCTCTTGGACATCTATTCGTTGTAATCTTCTTTTGCGGTGTGTTTGTCGAGATCCGATGAATCGTGGGTTTATGATCAAGATTATCTATGAACAATATTTGAATCTTCTCTGAATTCTTTTATGTATGATTGGTTATCTTTGCAAGTCTCTTCAAATTATCAGTTTGGTTTGGCCTACTAGATTGATCTTTCTTGCAATGGGAGAAGTGCTTAGCTTTGGGTTCAATCTTGCGGTGCTCGATCCCAGTGGCACTAGGGGAAACGACACGTATTGTATTGTTGCCATCGATCATAAAAAGATGGGGTTTATATCATATTGCATGAGTTTATCCCTCTACATCATGTCATCTTGCTTAAAGTGTTACTCCGTTCTTATGAACTTAATACTCTAGATGCATGCTGGATAGCGGTCGATGTGTGGAGTAATAGAAGTAGATGCAGGTAGGAGTCGGTCTACTTGTCACGGACGTGATGCCTATATACATGATCATACCTAGATATTCTCATAACTATGCTCAATTCTATCAATTGCTCGACAGTAATTTGTCCACCCACCGTAATACTTATGCTATCTTGAGGGAAGCCACTAGTGAAACCTATTGCCCCCAGGTCTATTTTCCATCATATTACTCTTTCGTCAACAAGCTATTTCTATCTTTGTTTACTTTGCAATCTTTACTTTTAATATTTATCATAAAAATACCAAAAACATTATCTTATCTTCTCTATGAGATCTCACTTTTGCAAGTGGCCATGAAGGGATTGACAACCCCTTTATCGCGATGGTTGCAAGGTTCTTATTTGTTTGTGTAGGTGCGAGGGACTTGAGCGTGGCCTCCTACTGGATTGATACCTTGGTTCTCAAAAACTGAGGGAAATACTTACGCTACTTTGCTGCATCACCCTTTCCTCTTCAAGGGAAAACCAACGCAGTGCTCAAGAGGTAGCAGGGGGCGCTGCCCCCTCCTCCTTGTCCACTTCAGACTCCCAAGGAGGGGGGCATGTGGCCACCCCCCGTCGGCTTCCCTCTCTCTCCCTTAGGCCCATGTTGGCCCAACACTTCCCCGGGGGGTTCCGGTAACCCCTCGGTACTCCGGTAAAATACCCGAATCACTCGAAACCATTCTGATGTCCGAATATACCCTTCCAATATACGAATCTTTACCTCTTGACCATTTCGAGACTCCTCGTCATCTCCGTGATCTCATCCGGGACTCTGAACAAACTTAGGTCACCAAAACACATAACTCATAATACAAATCGTCATTGAACGTTAAGCGTGCGGACCCTACGGGTTCAAGAACTATGTATACATGACCGAGGCACATCTCCGGTCAATAACCAATAGCGGAACCTGGATGCTCATATTGGCTCCTACAGATTCTATGAAGATCTTTATCGGTCAAACCGCATATCAACATACGTCATTCTCTTTGTCATCGGTATGTTACTTGCCCGAGATTCGATCGTCGGTATCATCATACCTAGTTCAATCTTGTTACCGACAAGTCTCTTTACTCGTTCCGTAATGCATCATCCCGTAACTAACTCATTTGTCACATTGCTTGCAAGGCTTATAGTGACGTGCATTACCGAGAGGGCCCAGAGATACCTCTCCGATACATGGAGTGACAAATCCTAATCTTGATGTATGCCAACTCAACAAACACCTTCGGAGACACCTATAGAGCATCTTTATAATCACCCAGTTATGTTGTGACGTTTGATAGCACACAAAGTGTTCCTCCGGTATTCGGAAGTTGCATAATCTCATAGTCAGAGGAATATGTATAAGTCATGAAGAAAGCAGTAGCAATGAAACTAAACGATCATTATGCTAAGCTAACGGATGGGTCTTGTCCATCACATCATTCTCTAATGATGTGATCCCGTTGATCAAATGACAATACATGTCTATGGTTAGGAAACTTAACCATGTTTGATTAACGAGCTAGTCAAGTAGAGGCATATGAGGGACACTCTGTTTGTCTATGTATTCACACATGTACTAAGTTCCGGTTAATACAATTCTAGCATGAATAATAAACATTTATCATGATATAAGGAAATATAAATAACAACTTTATTATTGCCTCTAGAGCATATTTCCTTCAGTCTCCCACTTGCACTAGAGTCAATAATCTAGATTACATAGTAATGATTCTAACACCCATGGAGTCTTGGTGCTGATCATGTTTTACTCGTGGAAGAGGCTTAGTCGATGGGTCTGCAACATTTAGATCCGCATGTATTTTGCAAACCTCTATGTCTCCCTCCTTGACTTGACCACAGATGGAATTGAAGCGTCTCTTGATGTGTTTAGTTCTCTTGTGAAATCTGGATTCCTTCGCCAAGGCAATTGCTCTAGTATTGTCACAAAATATTTTCATTGGACGCGATGCACTAGGTATTACACCTAGATCGGATATGAATTCCTTCATCCAGACTCCTTCATTTACTACTTTCGAAGCAACTATGTACTCCGCTTCACACGTAGATCCCGCCACGACGCTCTGCTTGGAACTGCACCAACTTACAGCTCCACTGATACATCTCCGTCGTATCTAATTTTCCAAACACTTTTGCCCTTGTTTTGGACTCTAACTTGCATGAGTTGAATGGAACTAACCCGGACTGACGCTGTTTTCAGCAGAATTGCCATGGTGTTATTTTTGTGCAGAAATAAAAGTTCTCGAAACGACCTGAAAATCAGCGGAGATTATTTTTGGAATTAATAAAAAATACTGGCGAAAGAATCAAGGCCAGGGGGCCCACACCCTGTCCACGAGGGTGGGGGCGCGCCTATCCCCTGGGCGCGCCCCTGCCTCATGGGCCCCCTGGAGCTCCACCGACCTCAACTCCAACTCTATATATTCACGTTTGGGGAGAAAAAAACAGAGAGAAGGATTCATCACGTTTTACGATACGGAGCCGCCGCCAAGCCCTAATCTCTCTCAGGAGGGCTGATCTAGAGTCCGTTCGAGGCTCCGAAGAGGGGAATCCATCGCCATCGTCATCATCAACCTTCCTCTATCACCAATTTCATGATGCTCACCGCCGTGCGTGAGTAATTCCATCGTAGGCTTGCTGGACGGTGATGGGTTGGATGAGATTTATCATGTAATCGATTTAGTTTTTTTAGGGTTTGATCCCTAGTATCCGCTATGTTCTGAGATTGATGTTGCTATGACTTTGCTATGATTAATGCTTGTCACTAGGGCCCGAGTGCCATGATTTCAGATCTGAACCTATTATGTTTTCATGAATATATGTGAGTTCTTGATCCTATCTTGCAAGTCATTAGTCACCTTCTATGTGTTATGATCCGGCAACCCCGAAGTGACAATAATCGGGACCGCTCCCGGTGATGACCGTAGTTTGAGGAGTTCATGTATTCACTAAGTGTTAATGCTTTGGTCCGGTACTCTATTAAAAGGAGGCCTTAATATCCCTTTGTTTCCAATAGGACCCCGCTGCCACGGGAGGGTAGGACAAAAGATGTCATGCAAGTTCTTTTCCATAAGCACGTATGTCTATATTCGGAATACATGCCTACATTACATTGATGAATTGGAGCTAGTTCTGTGTCACCCTATGTTATAACCGTTGCATGAATAATCGCATCCGGCATAATTCTCCATCACCGATCCAATGCCTACGAGCTTTTCACATATTGTTCTTCGCTTATTTACTTTTCCGTTGCTACTGTTACAATCACTACAAAACCAAAAACTGCTACTGTTAGTTTTGCCACTTCTACCACTATTATCATATTACTTTGCTACTAAATACTTTGCTGCAGATATTAAAGTTATCCAGGTGTGGGTGAATTGACAACTCAACTACTAATACTTGAGAATATTCTTTGGCTCCCCTTGTGTCGAATCAATAAATTTGAGTTGAATAATCTACCCTCGAAAACTGTTGCGATCCCCTATACTTGTGGGTTATCAAGACCATTTTTTGGCGCCGTTGCCGGGGAGCATAGCTCTATTTATTTGAGTTACTTGGGATTTATATCTGCTGGTCACTATGAGGAACTTGAAATACGAAAGAACTAAGATTTTTCCCTCAACTACGAGGGGGGGTAAGGAACTGCCATCTAGCTCTACACTTGATTCACCTTCTGTTTTGAGTAAACTTGCGACACCTAAACCTGCTTATGCTATTAATTCTGATATGTCGCATGTCATTGATGATGCCACTTCTGCTATGCATCATACTTATGATGAAACTACTTCTATGCTTGATACTATTGTGCCACTTGGTGAATTTCTTGATGAACAACTTGCTAGGACTAGAGGGAATGAAATTATTGAAACTGATAAAATTGATGAAAGTGATGATGAAGATTCTCCCCCTAGATATGAATTGCCTGTTGTGCCTGAGGGTTATGTTATGGATGAAGAAACTGCTAGAGACTTTCTTGCTTGCAATGATAGAAGTGATCTTAAGAAATTATTAGCTAAGCTGAAAGAAAAATCTCTAAATGCTAGAATGAAATATGATCCTGCTTATGCTACTTCACCTATCTTTGTTACTGATAAAGATTATGAATTCTCTGTTGATACTGAGATAATTACTTTGGTTGAATATGATCCTTTCTATGGCTATGAATCTGAAACTGTTGTGGCACATCTTACTAAATTAAATGATATAGCCACCCTGTTCACTAATGATGAGAAAACTCGCTACTCTTATCCTTAAATTATTTCCGTTCTCATTAAAGGGTGATGCTAAGATATGGTTTAATTCTCTTGATCCTGGTTGTGTGCGTAGTCCCCAGGATATGATTTATTACTTCTCTGCTAAATATTTCCCCGCTCATAAGAAACAAGCTGCTTTAAGGGAAATATATAATTTTGTGCAAATTGAAGAAGAGAGTCTCCCACAAGCTTGGGGGGGCTTCTCCAATTACTTAATGCTTTGCCTGATCATCCTCTCAAGAAAAATGAAATACTTGATATCTTTTATAATGGAGTAACCGATGCTTCCAGAGACCACCTGGATAGTTGTGCTAGTTGTGTTTTCAGGGAAAGAACTGTTGATCAAGCTGAAATTCTATTGAATAATATGTTGACCAATGAAAATAATTGGACACTTCCTGAACCAACTCCTAAGCCAACTCCGAAGAAAAGGGGTATTCTATTTCTCAATCCCGAAGATATGCAAGAGGCGAAGAAATCTATGAAAGAAAAAGGTATAAAAGCTGAAGATGTTAAGCATTTACCTCCTCTTGAAGAAATATATGGTCTTAATTCATCACCTATTAAAGAAACACACGGTCTTGATAATCCAACACAGGTAGTAAAGGTAAATTTTCTCTATAGATATGATAAAGCTGAAATCCCTCCTGCAAATTTGCTAGCCAATGTTTGGATGAATTTGATAACTTTATGGTTAAGCAAGAAGATTTTAATGCTTATTTTGGTAGATAACTGAAACGCAATGCTTATATGATTGAACACTTGGGTGATTATATGTCTAGAGTTAAATGTGAACTTAAACTCATTAGTAAACATGCTTCTATGGTTACCACTCAAGTAGAACAAGTGCTTAAATCTCAGAATGATTTTCTCAATGAATTGAATAGTAAGAATAATGACTTTGCTGTTAGAGTTGCAACTAGAGGGGGTAAAGTGACTCAGGAACCTTTGTATCCTGAGGGCCACCCTAAGAGAATTGAGCGGGATTCTTAGAGAAATAACGTTGATACACCTAGTTCTTCTAAGAGGAAGAAAAAGAAAAATGATAGGACTTTGCATGCTTCTAGTGAACCTATTGTAGACACACCTGAGAATCCCAATGATATTTCTATTTCTGATGCTGAAACACAATCTGATGATGAGCATGAACCTAGTGGTAATGTTAATAATGATGTTCATGTTGATGCTCAACCTAGCAATAACAATGATGTAGAAATTGAACCTGCTGTTGATCTTGATAACCCACAATCAAAGAATCAATGTTATGATAAGAGAGACTTCATTGCTAGGAAGCACGGCAAAGAAAGAGAACCATGGGTTCATAAACCCATGTCTTTTCCTCCTAAACCATCCAAGAAAAAGGATGATGAGGATTTTGAGCGCTTTGCTGAAATGATTAGACCTATCTTTTTGCGTATGCGTTTGACTGATATGCTTAAAATGAATCCTTATGCTAAGTATATGAAGGATATTGTTACAAATAAGAGAAAGATACCAGAAGCTGAAATTTCCACCATGCTTGCTAAATATACTTTTAAGGGTGGAATACCTAAGAAACTTGGAGATCCAGGAGTACCAACTATACCATGCTCCATTAAAAGAAACTATGTTAGAACTGCTTTATGTGATCTTGGAGCCGGTGTTAGTGTTATGCCTCTCTCTTTATATCATAGACTTGATTTGAATAAGTTGACACTTACTGAAATATCTTTGCAAATGGCTGATAAATCAACTGCTATACCTATCAGTATTTGTGAGGATGTGCTTGTTGTGGTTGCAAACGTTACTATTTTAACGGACTTTGTTATTCTTGATATTCCCGAGGACGATAGTATGTATATTATTCTTGGAAGACCCTTTTTGAATACTGCAGGGGCTGTTATTGATTGCAATAAAGGCAATGTCACTTTTCATGTTAATGGAAATGAGCATACGGTACACTTTCCGAGGAAACAACCTCAAGTTCACAGTATCAATTCTATTGGAAAATTTTCATCGATTATTATTGGAGGTTTTGAATTTCCTCTACCTAATGTCAAGAAGAGATATGATATTCTTACTGTTGGGGATGTGCATATCCCCATTGAGGCAACATAGTGTTATTCGAAATTTCTCCGGTTCCATGTTATTCGGAATGAGTTTGTTAACAAGACTTGATCAACCTTGTTAGTAGATTCCTTTTGATGAAGATGAGATGGATGAAGTTAGAAAGCACAAGCTTCTGTACCCTCCTTTTACTTTCTGTTATTTAGATTAAATAAAGCAAAAATAGTATTTTCTGTCTGCTTTCTGAATTATCCGTGCAATAAAAAATACCCCAAAAATAAAAGTTCTCCAAATGCCCCGAAAATGAAATATGATTTTTTCTGGAATATTTGAGAATATCGGCACTGAGAACACATCAGGGGGAGCAAGCACCCGGCCACAAGGGTCCAGGGCGCGCCCCTGCCTCGTGGGCCCATGGTGGCTCCCCTCCACTTATTCCAGCCACCACACACTCCTTCTTCCTCCCAAAAAAACACCAACCAGCTCAAGCACGAGTTCTAGCTCATCTTGCTGCCATTTTCGATCTCCTTGCTCAAAGCTCCACTCACAAAACTGCTTTGGGGGATTGTTCTTCGGTATATGACTCCTCCAATGGTCCAATTAGTTTTTGTTCTAGTGCTTTATTCATTGCAAATTTTGGCTGCTTAGGTGACCCTGTTCTTGAGCTTGCATGTCAAATTTATTTGGTTCCAAGTAGTTCTATGCATGATATTGCGTCTAGGCACTTGTGGGAGTAGTTACTATCAATTTTGTTGAGTTTGGTTCACTTTTATTGAAGTAACTAATAAAATCAGAAATTTTCAGAAAATGATGAGGAGATTTTTGAGGGGTTCTTCGAGCCGAGGCTCGAAGGATAAGCAAAGTGAAGAAGACGAGAGGCCCAAATATAATCTCCCCGCACCACGGAGGTTCGGCCGTGTGAATGGCCTTGTGATGATTTCTTGAGAGCAGTCGGGATTTATGATGATTTTTATGAGTTGGCTGAGAATGCAGGACTCACCGACTTCCTCCGCGACCAACGCGAACAGTATCTCCTACTCACTAATATTTTTGTGCAAAACTTTCATTTCCATGCTGGGAGGTCACCACCTTCGGTTGATTTCTATTTATATGATGAGTGTAAGGAGATGTCCCTCTATGAATTTTGTGAGGACTGCAAGTTGCCCTTTTCTGGCAGCGTAGAGGAACCACATCGTAATGATGTGGAGGGGTTTATTGATACAATTTCTGTAGGGGAAACGAGGAAGTTTTCCGATGCAAGAATTACTAGCATACATTTTCCTGTTCTACGTTACTTTGCGATATTTGCTAGTAGATGCTTAATTGGTCGCGGAAACTGTGGCAACCTTAGTGCCCCTGATATTGTTATTTTGTGCCATGCCTTGTTCCGTGATGACACATTTAGTATGGGCGCTATTGTTGCGAAGCAGTTAAATCTTAACCGTACGAAGGGCCCCATCTTGGGAGGTATCTTCGCCTCGCGCCTCGCTGCACATTTTAACATACCTATTAGGCATTATGAGAAAGAAGAAAAGTTGTTGCCTCCTGTTTTTCTAGACTATAAGAGTATGGTAGCACATGATTTTATCGTTAAGAATAAGGAAAAGATGCTTAAGTACAAGCTGATATTTGATAAAAATCACCCTGAGACTATCACTTTGCCTGCTCCTTCCTTGTTTGACTTATCTGCAGGAGGCCATTCACGCCTACCAAAACCCCACACCAGCTACAGAGCCAGAGCCGGAACCACAATTTGTTCCTTCACGATAGTCTGTTTACCAGTGGGATCCGGAGGAGATTGCCAACCAGTGGCAACCCGAGGCTCCTTCTCAGTACGACCCCAACTACAACTTTGGATATCCGCCAGGCCAGCCGTGGCCATAGACCAACTTAGGCCAAAAGCCTAAGCTTGGGGGAGTACGTATTTCTCACCGACATTACATTCATGTTCACACACTCATTCTAGTTGTCGGTGCTCATACTTTTTCACTGTACTATCCATGCTAGTTTATTTTCCTTTTTATGCTTTCTTCTTGTGTGTTTGATAAACCTTAAGAAAAACCAAAAAAATTAGTTGTAGCTTTTAGCTAGTTTACTTTCCATGCTTGTAGTAGTAATAATTAAAAAGAAACCCAAAAAGATTTCTCGTTCTTCTTTTGCTTGTTGGGAGCTTTCCCGTGCAAATAGTTTTATTTGTTTTCTTTTCTTTGGGGGTCGAGAGGAGAAGACCATAATGAAAATGTTGGAGTGGCTCTTATATGCATTATTGTTGATTTAACAAAGAGCCCATATTATCTCGTCTTCTCCTGTGTGGCAGATGCTTGTAGATTCCAGCTTAGTCCACTGCACGTGCACTATTATTATTATTATTCACATCGTTCGGTCGTGCAAGTGAAAGGCAATAATGACGATATATGATGGACTGATTGAGGTAGGAAAAGCTGGTATGAACTCAACCTCTCTTGTTTTTGTAAATATGATTAGTTCCTCGTTCCTGATTCAGCCTATTATGAATAAACATGTTTACAATGACAATTAGAGATTATAGTTGCTTATGCCATGCTTAATCAGCTAGGAGTTTATAATGGTTTACCTTGCGTGCCAACATGCTATTAAAATGGTTGTGATGTGGTATGATGGGGTGGTATCCTACTTTGAATGATTCAAGTGACTTAACTTGGCACATGTTCACACATGTAGTTGAAACAAATCAACATAGCCTTCACGATATTTATGTTCATGGTGGATTATATCCTACTCATGCTTGCACTCAATGTTTATTAATTTTAATGCATGTTCATGACTGTTGTCGCTCTCTAGTTGGTCGCTCCCCAGTCTTTTTCTAGCCTTCACTTGTACTAAGCGGGAATACTGCTTGTGCATCCACTTCCATAAACCCCAAAGTTATTCCATATGAGTCCACCATACCTTCCTATATATGCGGTATCTACCTCTTGTTCCAAGTAAATTTGTATGTGCCAAACTCTAAACCTTCAAATGAAATTCTGTTTTGTATGCTCGAATAGCTCATGTATCAACTAGGGCTGTCTGTATCTTCCATGCTAGGCGGGCTATTCTCAAGAGGAGTGGACTCCGCTCCTCACTCACGAGAAAATGGCTGGTCACCGGGATGCCCAGTCCCATGCTTTATGCAAATCAAATCAAAATAATTGCAAACAAAACTCCCCCGGGACTCTTGTTAGTTGGAGGCACTCGTTGTTTCGAGCAAGCCAAGGATTGATGCTTGTTGGTGGAGGGCGAGTATAAACTTTACCATTCTGTTTGGGAACCGCCTATAATGTGTGTAGCATGGAAGATATCGAGATCTCTCGGTTGCTATGTTGACAATGAAAGTATGCCGCTCAAAATATTATTCATCTCCGCTTTAAAATCGAGCTCTGGCACCTCTACAAATCCCTGCTTCCCTCTGCGAAGGGCCTATCTATTTACTTTTATGCTGAGTCATCACCCTCTTATTAAAAAGCACCAGCTGGAGAGCACCGCTGTCATTTGCATCCATTACTATTAATTTATATTGGGTATGACTATGACTGGATCTCTTTTACCATGAATTACAATGTTTAGTCAGTCCTTGATCTTTAAAGGTGCTTTGCATTTATGTTTTGCGGTCTCAGAAAGGGCTAGCGAGATACCATCTTGTTATATCATATCATGATTGTTTTGAGAAAGTGTTGTCATCCGAGATTTATTATTATTGCTTGCTAGTTGATTATGCCATTGACATGAGTAAACATGAGACCTAAGTTTTATTTTCAATATGGTTAGTTCATAATCTTTGCTGAAAACTTCAATGCTGGCTTTACATATTTACAACAACAAGAGCAAACAGAGTTTGTAAAAGTTTTTCTTTATCAGTTTCAGTTTATCAACTGAATTGCTTGAGGACAAGCAAAGGTTTAAGCTTGGGGGAGTTGATATGTCTCCGTCGTATCTACTTTTCCAAACACTTTTGCCCTTGTTTTGGACTCTAACTTGCATGATTTGAATGGAACTTACCCAGACTGACGCTGTTTTTAGCAGAATTGCCATGGTGTTATTTTTGTGCAGAAATAAAAGTTTTCGGAACGACCTGAAAATCAGCAGAGATTATTTTTGGAATTAATAAAAAATACTGGCGAAAGAATCAAGGCTAGGGGGGCCACAACCTGTCCACGAGGGTGGGGGGCGCGCCTACCCCCTGGGCGCGCCCCCTGCCTCATGGGCCCCCTGGAGCTCCACCGACCTCAACTCCAACTCTATATATTCACGTTTGGGGAGAAAAAAACAGAGAGAAGGATTCATCGCGTTTTACGATACGGAGCCGCCGCCAAGCCCTAATCTCTCTCAGGAGGGCTGATCTAGAGTCCGTTCGAGGCTCCGAAGAGGGGAATCCATCGCCATCGTCATCATCAACCTTCCTCTATCACCAATTTCATGATGCTCACCGCCGTGCGTGAGTAATTCCATCGTAGGCTTGCTGGACGGTGATGGGTTGGATGAGATTTATCATGTAATCGATTTAGTTTTTTTAGGGTTTGATCCCTAGTATCCGCTATGTTCTGAGATTGATGTTGCTATGACTTTGCTATGATTAATGCTTGTCACTAGGGCCCGAGTGCCATGATTTCAGATCTGAACCTATTATGTTTTCATGAATATATGTGAGTTCTTGAACCTATCTTGCAAGTCATTAGTCACCTTCTATGTGTTATGATCCGGCAACCCCGAAGTGACAATAATCGGGACCGCTCCCGGTGATGACCGTAGTTTGAGGAGTTCATGTATTCACTAACTGTTAATGCTTTGGTCCGGTACTCTATTAAAAGGAGGCCTTAATATCCCTTTGTTTCCAATAGGACCCCGCTGCCACGGGAGGGTAGGACAAAAGATGTCATGCAAGTTCTTTTCCATAAGCACGTATGACTATATTCAGAATACATGCCTACATTACATTGATGAATTGGAGCTAGTTCTGTGTCACCCTATGTTATAACCGTTGCATGAATAATCGCATCCGGCATAATTCTCCATCACCGATCCAATGCCTACGAGCTTTTCACATATTGTTCTTCGCTTATTTACTTTTCCGTTGCTAATGTTACAATCACTACAAAACCAAAAACTGCTACTGTTACTTTTGCCACTGCTACCACTATTATCATATTACTTTGCTACTAAATACTTTGCTGCAGATATTAAAGTTACCCAGGTGTGGTTGAATTGACAACTCAACTGCTAATACTTGAGAATATTCTTTGGCTCCCCTTGTGTCGAATCAATAAATTTGGGTTGAATACTCTACCCTCGGAAACTGTTGCGATCCCCTATACTTGTGGGTTATCATCCACCATTCAATATAAATACGTATCCGGTTTGTGACTTAGAGTCATCTGGATCAGTGTCAAAGCTTGCATTGACGTAACCATTTACGACAAGCTCTTTGTCACCACCATAAATGAGAAACATATCCTTAGTCCTTTTCAGGTATTTCAGGATGTTCTTGACCGCTGTCCAGTGATCCACTCCTGGATTACTTTGGTACTTCCCTGCTAAACTTATAGCAAGGCACACATCAGGTCTGGTACATAGCATTGCATACATGATAGAACCTATGCCTGAGGCATAGGGAATGACCTTCATTTTCTCTCTATCTTCTGCAGTGGTCGGGCATTGAGTCTGACTCAACTTCACACCTTGTAACACAGGCAAGAACCCTTTCTTCGACTGGTCCATTTTGAACTTCTTCACAACTTTATCAAGGTATGTGCTTTGTGAAAGTCCAATTAAGTGTCTTGATATATCTCTATAGATCTTGATGCCCAATATAGAAGCAGCTTGACCGAGGTCTTTCATTGAAAAATTCTTATTCAAGTATCCTTTTATGCTATCCAGAAATTTTGTATTATTTCCAATCCACAATATGTCATCCACATATAATATTAGAAATGCTACAGAGCTCCCACTCACTTTCTTGTAAATACAGGCTTCTCCAAAAGTCTGTATAAAACCATATGCTTTGATCACACTATCAAAGCGTATATTCCAACTCCGAGAGGCTTGCACCAGTCCATAAATGGATCGCTGGAGCTTGCACACTTTGTTAGCACCTTTAGGATCGACAAACCTTCTGGTTGCATCATATACAACTCTTCTTTAAGATATCCATTAAGGAATGCAGTTTTGACATCCATTTGCCAAATTTTATAATCATAAAATGCGGAAATTGCTAACATGATTTGGACAGACTTAAGCATTGCAACGGGTGAGAAGGTCTCATCGTAGTCAACTCCTTGAACTTGTCGAAAACCTTTCGCAACAAGTCGAGCTTTGTAGACAGTAACATTACAGTCAGCGTCAGTCTTCTTCTTGAAGATCCATTTATTCTCTATGGCCGATCGTCGGGCAAGTCAACCAAAGTCCATACTTTGTTCTCATAGATGGATCCCATCTTAGATTTCATGGCCTCAAGCCATTTCGCGGAATCTGGGCTGATCATCGCTTCCTCATAGTTCATAGGTTCATCATGGTCAAGTAACATGACGTCCAGAACAGGATTACCATACCACTCTGGTGCGGACCGTACTCTGGTTGACCTATGAGGTTAGGTAGTAACTTGATCTGAAGTTTTATGATCATCATCATTAGCTTCCTCACTAATTGGTGAAGGAATCATTGGAACTGATTTCTGTGATGAACTACTTTCCAATTTGGGAGAAGGTACAATTACCTCATCAAGTTCTACTTTCCTCCCACTCACTTCTTTCGAGAGAAACTCCATCTTCTCTTATAAAGCACCAACTAGGGGGCACTATGATCGTACTTGAGCATTGGGTGTAGCTAATATGCGATTGTGTTTCATGAATGGATCAATGAGCATGATGGGCTAGGGATAACTTATTTTAGCATTGATATTTTGAAAGACATGGTTGCTTGTTGGTATGCTTGAGTATTTAAGTCCTCATGTCAAAACTAGACTATTGCTTTGAACCATATAAAAGTCCAAATGTCCATACTACAAAGAAAAGAATATGAGATGACATGTTAGGCAGCATTCCACATCAAAAATTCTGTTTTAATCATTTACCTACTCGAGGACGAGCATGAATTAACCTTGGGGATGTTGATACGTCTCCAACGTATCTATAATTTTTGATTGTTCCATGCTGTTATATTATCATTCTTGGATGTTTTACAATCATTTTATAATCATTTTATATCTTTTTTGGTACTAACATATTGACATAGTGCCAAGTGCCAGTTGCTGCTTTTTGCATGTTTTTTACATCGCAGGAAATCAGTACCAAACGGAGTCCAAACGCAGCGAAACTTTTTGTGGATTTTTTGGACCAGAAGACATCCAGTGGGCCAAATAAGTACAAAAGAGGGAGCCCGAGGTGACCACAAGACTACAGGCGCGCCCTGGTGGGTTGTGCCCACCTCGGTTGCCTCCCGAACCGCCTCTTTACTCTATAAATACCCCAATATTCCAAAAACCCTAGGGGAGTCGACGAAAATCAATTCCAGCCGCCGCAAGTTCCAGAACTACCAGATCCAATCTAGACACCGTCACGGAGGGGTTCATCATGTCAATTGGTGCCTCTCCGATGATGCGTGAGTAGTTCTTTGTAGACCTACGGGTCCGTAGTTAGTAGCTAGATGGCTTCCGCTTTTTTTAAATCTCAATACAATGGTCTCTTGGAGATCTATTTGATGTAATTCTTTTTGTGGTGTGTTTGTTGGTATCGGATGAACTTAGAGTTTATGATCAGATCTATCTTTTTATCCATGAAAGTTATTTGAGTCTCCTTTGATCTTTTATATGCATGATTGCTTATAGCCTCGTATTTCTTCTCCGATATTTGGGTTTTGTTTGGCCAACTTGATCTATTTATCTTGCAATGGGAAGAGTTGCTTTGTGATGGGTTCAATCTTACGGTGCTTGATCCCAGTGACAGAAGGGGAATCAACACGTATGTATTGTTGGTATTAAGGATAACAAGATGGGGTCTATTTTTACATAAGTAGATCTTGTCTACATCATGTCATCGTTCTTATTGCATACTCCATTTTTCCATGAACTTAATACACTAGATGCATGCTGGATAGCGGGCGATGTGTGGAGTAATAGTAGTAGATGCAGGCAGGAGTCGGTTTACTAATCTTGGACGTGATGCCTATATAATGATCATTGCGTGGATATCGTCATGATTATTTGAAGTTCTATCAATTGCCCAACAATAATTTGTTTACCCACCGTTCCGTTTGCTATTTTTCTCGAGAGAAGCCACTAGTGAAATCGACGGCCCCCGGGTCTCTTCTTTAATATATTTGCCTTTGCAATCTATTTTATTTGTTTTTATTTTCAGATCTATATTTCCAAAAACCCAAAAATACCTTGCAGCACTTTATTTTAATTTGCTTTTATTCGAGATCTCTTTATCCAATCTATCATATTTTTATCACGTCCGTTTGACAATTTCTGGCGTCGTTGCCCGAAATGGATTGACAACCCCTTTAACACGTCGGTTGCGAGTATTTGTTATTTGTGTGCAGGTGTTGTTTGCGTAGTGTTGCTTGGTTCTCCTACTGGTTCGATAACCTTGGTCTAATCACTGAGGGAAATTCCTACCGTCGTTATGCTGCATCATCCCTTCCTCTTTGGAGAAATACCGATGTAGTCTAGAAGACATCACATCTCAATCTCAATGTTTAGCCATGCAAACGAATATCCACTACTCCTCGTCTGCCAAGAATTTTCAGTCTCCAAACTCTATGATATGCCACCAAACATTTTCCTCTGTGGATTTCCTCAGAACCCTCCCAAAAAACATGTGACATCTTTTATCCGCTCCTTTGAGTGCGCATCTGTGAGGAATCCAGGAAGTGGGTGCTGACTACTGAGCCTGTTCTGTTCAGTTTGGTTCACCTGGTAGTACCATGGCTAGTTACATTATTCTTCAGTGAAAACATTTTTATTTACATGTAGCGTGTAAGATAATTTGTTGCGGTCAATTTTTTTCATGAGTTGAACAGTTTTATTGAATCATTCGAAGTATGATACTACTGGCTAATGATAAATTTGTCATCTCTTTTTTAAGATTAGGGATTTGGGGATTCTGGTCCGCCCAGGATTCGCTGCAGGATGCATACACTGGTTAAGGGTAAGCGAGAACAAGATAGTGACCCACCAAAGAAGATTACCATCATCACGACTATCTGAGGTAGTCCATTCTTGATAGTGGTAGTGTGTATCCTCCTACGAATGTGATACGTCTCCAATGTATCTATAATTTTTTATTGTTCCATGCTGTTTAATTATCAATCTTGGATGTTTTATAATCATTAATAGTCATTTTATATCATTTTTTGGTACTAACCTATTGACATAGTGCCAAGTGCCAGTTGCTGTTTTTCCATGTTTTTTACATCGCAGGAAATCAATATCAGACGGAGTCCAAATGCAGCGAAACTTCCCGATGAATTTTTGATGGACCAAAAGAAAGAAGTTGGGCCCTGGTTGCTCCTTGGGGCAGTCCCGAGGAGGGGATAACCCACCAGGGCGCGCCAGGAGGCCCAGGCGCGCCCTGGTGGGTTGTGCCCACCTCGGGTGCCCCCGGGCCGCCTCTTTGCTCTATAAATAACCCAAAAATCCCAGAACCCTAGGGGAGTCGACGAAATATTCATCCAGCCGCCGCAAAGTCTAGAACCACCAGATCCAATCTAGACACCATCTCGGATGGGGTTCACCACCTCCAGTGGTGCCTCTCCGATGATGCGTGAGTAGTTCTTTGTAGACCTTCGGGTCCGTAGTTAGTAGCTAGATGGCTTCCTCTCTCTTGCTAAATTCTCAATACAATCGTCTCTTGGAGATCCATATGATGTAACTCTTTTGCGGTGTGTTTGTTGGGATCTGATGAACTTTGAGTTTATGATCAGTCATATCTTTTTATATCCATGAAAGTTATTTGAGTTTCTTTGATCTCTTATATGCATGATCTCTTATAGCATCGTATTTCTTCTTCGATATTGGGTTTTGTTTGGCCAACTTGATATATTTACCTTGCAATGGGAAGAGGTGCCTGGTAGTGGGTTCGATCTTACGGTGCTTGATCCCAGTGACAGAAAGGGAACCGACACGTATGTATCGTTGGTACTAAGGATAAAAAGACGAGATCTATATCTACCGCCATATAGATAAATGGATCTTGTCTACATCATGTCATCGTTCTTATTGCATTACTCCATTTTTCCATGAACTTAATACACTAGATGCATGCTGGATAGTGGTCGATGTGTGGAGTAATAGTAGTAGATGCAGGCAGGAGTCGGTCTACTAATCTTGGACGTGATGCCTATGTAATGATCATTGCCTGGATATCGTCATGAGTATTTGAAGTTCTATCAATTGCCGAACAGTAATTTGTTTACCCACCGTTTGCTATTTCTCGAGAGAAGCCACTAGTGAAACCTACGGCCCCCGGGTCTTCTTTCTCATATATTTTATTTGTGATCTACTTTTCCTTTGCATTTTCATTCAGATCTATTAAACCAAAAATACAAAAATACCTTGCTGCACTTTATTTATTTGTGATCTATTATTTCAATCTACTACTATTTATCTCACGTCATCTTGCCAATTTGTGGCGCCATTACCCGAAAGGGATTGACAACCCCGTTTACACGTCGGGTTGCGAGGTGTTGTTATTTGTGTGCAGGTGATGGTTACGTTCTGTTGCTTGGTTCTCCTACTGGTTCGATACCTTGGTTTCATAACTGAGGGAAATACTCTACCGTCGCTGTGCTACATCATCCCTCCCTCTTCGGGGAAATACCGACGTAGTTCTAGCTACCATCAGCCTTTTTCTTGTCGGATCTCTTGTTTGCTTGTGTGACCATGTGTCTTCTATTTGCTTGCATCTTCGCTTGCTAAACATCTATTGATATGGATCCTCATCCACTAGCCAATCTTTTTAAGAGATCTAATTATGTTGAACCAGTTGCCAGTGATTTGAGTGCACTTGATTATGTCTATGAAGTTTTGCTTGAAATTCATGAATCTGAAAATTGTGATGAAGAAATTTATGAAGTGATTCATGATAGCACCTTGAATGAAAAGCATGATTGGAATGATTTTACTATAAATTCTATTAATGTCAATTGTGCTAATAATATGCAAAACCCCAAGCTTGGGGATGCTAATTTTGATATGTCCGATACTCATTGCAATGACCATGAATGGGGTGATGATGCTTCTTATGATCTTGAAAATTTATTTATGCCTCATGATGTATATGATATTGATAATTATTTTTGCAATAGTATTGAAAGTGGGGTTGGAGAGGTCATGACTTTAGTTGATGTTAATCCCACTATCTTGAAAGATTATAAAACTTTTATGCATGTGGATCATGAAGAGAAAATTTTATATGATAGCTATATTGTTGAATTTGATTATGATCCTACACATAATTATTATGAGAGAGGAAAATATGGTTGTAGAAATTTTCATTTTGCTAAATTACCTCTCTTCATGTTGAGATTGTCTATGTTTTATTTTTCTTCCTTGCATATGATAGAAATTGCTCGTCTTGATAATTTGTTCACTTATAAAATGTCTATGCATAGGAAGAGAGTTAGAATCAAATGTGTTTGTCACATGATTCATGATGCTCTCTTTGTGTTTCAATCATTATCTTTTATGTGAGCATCATCGAAATATTATGCCTAGCTAAGGGCGTAAAACTATAGCACTTGTTGGGAGGCAACCCAATGAATAAAATTTATTTTTGCTTTTTGCTTTCTGTTCTTGTGTGTTTACACAATTATGCTACTGGTATAATTGTGCTTTTTGTGTTTTAATTAGTGTTTGTGCCAAGTAGAACCAATAGGATCTTCTTGGGTGATAGTTGTTTGATCTTGCTGAAAAAGACAGAAACTTTGTGCTCATGAAAACAATTGTTAAAATTCACCAGAATGTGATAAAATTCCAATTAGTTTTGCAGAAGATCAATTTACAAATTTTCCAGGTTACCCTAGTTTTTCAGAATTTTTGGAGTTCCATAAGTATTCGAACATATCAGATTGCTACAGACTGTTCTGTTTTGACATATTCTGTTTTCTTTGTGTTGTGTGCTTATTTTGATGGCTCCATGGTTTTCTTTGATGGGTTTTTGCCATATAAAGGTTGGAATACAGTAGATATAATATAAAAACAAAATAAGAATTGGTTTGATACATCACTTATAGTAGTGATTTATTTTTCTTACACTAACGGATCTCACGAAGGTTTTGTTGAGTTTTGTGTGATTGAAGTTTTCATGTTTTGGGTTATCTTATGATGGATGAAAGAAGGATAGAAGAGACTAAGCTTGGGCATTCCCCGGCATCCCAAGCTATTATCCAAAAATAAGCAACCAACTAAGCTGGGGCATCCCCTCTTTCTTCTAACGACCATCGGTATTTTACTCGAGGCTATATTTTTATTCGTCACATGATATGTGTTTTGCTTGGAGCGTCTTGTATGATATGTGTCTTTTCTTGTTTTATTTTGTGTTTTAAGTCATCAATCCTTGCTGGACACACCTATTTGAGAGAGCCAAAATTAGATCATGACTTGTTAGAATTGCTCTCTATGCTTCACTTAAATCTTTTATGAGCTTGGACTTGATCTAGTGCTTCACTTATATCTTTTTGAGCACGGTGTGCTTTCTTATTTTTGAAGAAATACTCTCTTGCTTCACTTAGATTTATTTGATAGTGTGTAAAATTTTGAAGAAATTCTCTCTTGCTTCACTTAAATTATTTTGAGAGAAAGAAAATTTGTTATGCTCGTGATCTTCACTTATATTTGTTTGAGCTTATGAAAAGCAACACATGAAAATTAGTTCCAAAGTGATAGATATCCAAGAAGGATAAAGAAAAAGAAAATGTCATGAAGATCATTGGACAAAATAAACTTGATTCTTAGTAATAGTTTCGAGATATGATGATGTGATATGTGAGTTATGTTGATGAGTAATTATGCTTTAGTAAGAATATTGGTGTTAAGGTTTGTGATTCCCTATGAATGCTCGAAAGTCAATAGTCATGCAACGAAAATTATATCCTACTCGTGGTGCATTATTCGGTGTTAATTATGCTTAATGCTTGCTTATGAGATTATTCATTTCTTGGTTGGTCGCTTCTCAATATTTTTGCTAGCCTTCATTTTGCACCAAGTATGATCTCTACTTGTGCATCCAAAATCCTTTAAATCAGTTTTGCCGCATGAGTCCACTATATCTACCTATATGTGGTATTTTTTGTCATTCTAAGCAAATTTTCATGTGCCATCTCTAATTTTCAAAATAAACTTCTCTTTTGTGTGTTTGTTTCGCTCGCGGAACAGTAACGGGTGGCTCATATTTTCCATGCTGGATGCGTTATTCTCAAGGTGAGTGTTTATTCACTTGTCATTACACGAGAGTAAGGCAAAGGTTTTAGGGATTCCCAGTCCCGAAATGCAAAAATGAATCTACTTTATGTTGTCAACTAATAAATTCCTTGGAAAGTGTTGGTATGGAGGACACCCGTGGATACAGTTAGCCATGGAAAGTGAAAGAATGGTGGAAAAAGGAATAAACATTATTTTCTGTTTGGGAACCGCCTATGGCATATCTAGCATGGAAATTGTTGGCAACTCTAAGTCGTTTTCGTTGGTGGGATGGATACACCTCCCAAAAAAAATTTATCTCTATTTTTTTCGCTTTGAGCTGTGGCACCTCTACAAATCCCTACTTCCCTCTGCAAAGGGCTTTTCTTTTACTTTATGCAATTTTTATTTTGAGTCTCCATCTTCTCTTATAAAATTGCGAAGCAAGATTTTAAAATCTCCCTCTAAATTGCAACTACGATAATATTCGAGCATCCTAAACCAAGCATCTTTAAATTTTCCCCTTGTCTTTGCTTGAAGTGGAGAACTTCAAAGTCTGGAGACGAAGGGATGAAGACTGAGCTAGCCATAATGACAATCAAACGGAAAAGAATCGAACGGAAAAAGAGAGGGCGAATAAAACGGCAAGGGTGAAGTGGGGGAGAGGAAAACGAGAGGAAAATTGCAATAATGTAATGCGGGAGATAAGGGTTGTGATGGGTACTTGGTATGTTGACTTTTGCGTAGACCTCCCCGGAAGGGCGCCAGAAATCCTTCTTGCTACCTCCTGAGCACTGCGTTGGTTTTCCCTTGAAGAGGAAAGGGTGATGCAGCAAAGTAGCGTAAGTATTTCCCTCAGTTTTTGAGAACCAAGGTATCAATCCAGTAGGAGGCTACGCGCAAGTCCTTCGCACCTACACAAACAAATAAATCCTCGCAACCAACGGAATAAGGGGTTGTCAATCCCTACACGGTCACTTACGAGAGTGAGATCTGATAGATATGATAAGATAATATTTTTGGTATTTTTATGATAAAGATGCAAAGTAAAATAAAAGCAAAGTAAAAAGCAACGGAAATAACTAAGTGTTGGAAGATTAATATGATGAAGATAGACCCGGGGACCATAGGTTTCACTAGTGGCTTCTCTCAAGAGCATAATATTTTACGGTGGGTGAACAAATTACTGTTGAGCAATTGACAGAATTGAGCATAGTTATGAGAATATCTAGGTATGATCATGTATATAGGCATCACGTCCGAGACAAGTAGACCGACTCCAGCCTGCATCTACTACTATTACTCCACTCATCGACCGCTATCCAGCATGCATCTATAGTATTAACTTCATAAAAACGGAGTAACGCCTTAAGCAAGATGACATGATGTAGAGGAATAATTTCATGCAATACGATAAAACCCCATCTTGTTATCCTCGATGGCAACAATACAATATGTGCCTTGCTGCCCCTACTGTCACTGGGAAAGGACACCGCAAGATTGAACCCAAAGCTAAGCACTTCTCCCATTGCAAGAAAGATCAATCTAGTAGGCCAAACCAAACTGATAATTCGAAGAGACTTGCAAAGATAACCAATCATACATAAAAGAATTCAGAAGATTCAAATATTGTTCATAGATAAACTTGATCATAAACCCACAATTCATCGGTCTCAGCAAACACACCGCAAAAGAAGATTACATCGAATAGATCTCCACGAGAGAGGGGGAGAACATTGTATTGAGATCCAAAAAGAGAGAAGAAGCCATCTCGCTAATAACTATGGACCCGAAGGTCTGAGGTAAACTACTCACACTTCATCGGAGGGGCTATGGTGTTGATGTAGAAGCCCTCCGTGATCGATGCCCCCTCCGGCGGAGCTCCGGAACAGGCCCCAAGATGGGATCTCGTGGGTACAGAAGGTTGTGGCGGTGGAATTAGGTTTTTGGCTCCGTATCTGATCGTTTGGGGGTACGTAGGTATATATAGGAGGAAGGAGTACGTCGGTGGAGCAACAGGGGGCCCACGAGGGTGGAGGGCGCGCCTGGGGGGTAGGTGCGCCCTCTACCTCGTGGCCTCCTCCTTTATTGATTGACGTAGGGTCCAAGTCTCCTAGATCTTGTTCGTTCCAAAAATCACGTTCCCGAAGGTTTCATTCCATTTGGACTCCGTTTGATATTATTTTTCTGCGAAATTCTGAAATAGGCAAAAAACAGCAATTCTGGGCTGGGCCTCTGGTTAATAGGTTAGTCCCAAAAATAATATAAAAGTGAATAATAAAGCCCAATAATGTCCAAAACAGAAGATAATATAGCATGGAGCAATAAAAAATTATAGATACATTGGAGACGTATCAAGCATCCCCAAGCTTAATTCCTGCTCGTCCTCGAGTAGGTAAATGATAAAAACAGAATTTTTGATGCGGAGTGCTACTTGGCATAATTTCAATATAATTCTTCTCATTGTGGCATGAATGTTCAGATTTGATATGATTCAAGATAAAAGTTTAATGTTGACATAAAAACAATAATACTTCAAGCATACTAACTAAGCAATTATGTCTTATCAAAATAACATAGCCAAAGCAAGTTATCCCTACAAAATCATATAGACTGGCTATGCTCCATCTTCCCCACGCAAAATATTCATATCATGTACGACCCCGGTTTTGGCCAAGCAATTGGTTCATACTTTTAACGCGCTTCAGCCTTTTCAACTCTTACGCAATACATGAGCGCAAGCCATGGATATAGCACTATGGTAGAATAAGTTATAATGGTAGGGGTTATGTGGGAAGACAAAAAAAGAAAGTCTCACATCAGCGAGGCTAATCAATGGGCTATGGAGATGCCCATCAATTGATGTTAATGCGAGGAGTAGGGATTGCCATGCAACGGATGCACTAGAGCTATAAGTGTATGAAAGCTCAAAAAGAAACTAAGTGGGTGTGCATCCAACTTGCTTGCTCACGAAGACCTCGGGAATTTGAGGAAGCCCATCATTGGAATATACAAGCCAAGTTCTATAATGAAATTTCCCACTAGTATATGAAAGTGACAAAATGAGAGACTCTCTATTATGAAGATCACGGAGCTACTTTGAAGCACAAGTGTGGTAAAAGTATAGTAACATTGTCCCTTCTCTCTTTTTCTCTCATTTTTTATTTGGGCCTTTTCTCTTTTTTTATGGCCTCATTTTTTTAGTCCGGAGTCTCATCCCGACTTGTGGGGGAATCATAGTCTCCATCATCCTTTCCTCACTTGGGACAGTGCTCTAATAATGATGATCATCACACTTTTATTTACTTACAACTCATGAATTACAACTCAATACTTAGAACAAAATATGACTCGATATGAATGCCTCCGGCAGTGTACCGGGATATGCAATGAATCAAGAGCGACATGTATGAAAGAATTATGAACGGTGGCTTTGCCACAAATACAATGTCAACTACATGATCATGCAAAGCAATATGACAATGATGGAGCATGTCATGATAAATGAAATGGTGGAAAGTTGCATGGCAATATATCTCGGAATGGCTATGGAAATGCCATGATAGGTAGGTATGGTGGCTGTTTTGAGGAAGATATAAGGAGGTTTATGTGTGAAAGAGCGTATCATATCACGGGGTTTGGATGCACCAGCGAAGTTTGCACCAACTCTCAAGGTGAGAAAGGGCAATGCATGGTACCGAAGAGGCTAGAAAATTGCGGAAAGGTAAGTGTGCGTATAATCCATGGACTCACATTAGTCATAAAGAACTCATATACTTATTGCAAAAATTTATTAGCCCTCGAAGCAAAGTACTACGCCGCATGCTCCTAGGGGAAGGGTTGGTAGGAGTTAACCATCGCGCGATCCCGACCGCCACACAAAGGAAGGCAATCAACAAATACTTCATGCTCCGACTTTTTTACATAACGGTTCACCATACGTGCATGCTACGGGAATCACAAACTCCAACACATGTATTTTTCGATTCCACAATTACTCAACTAGCACAACTATGATATTACCACCTTTATATCTCAAAACAATTATCAAGCATCAATTTTCTCATGATATTAATTAAAGCAAATTGCCATGCTATTTTAAGACTCTCAAAATAATATAAGTGAAGCATGAGAGATCAATAGTTTCTATGAAAAAAATCCACCACCATGCTCTAAAAGATATAAGTGAAGCACTAGAGCAAAACTATAGACCTCAAAAGATATAAGTGAAGCACATAGAGTATTCTAATAATTTCAGAATCATGTGTGTCCCTCTCAAAAGGTGTGTAAAGCAAGGATGATTGTGGTAAACTAAAAAGCAAAGACTCAAATAATACAAGACGCTCCAAGCAAAACACATATCATGTGGTGAATAAAAATATAGCTCCAAGTAAAGTTACCGATAGGAGTAGACGAAAGAGGGGATGCCTTCCGGTGCATCCCCAAGCTTTGGCTTTATGCTGTCCTTAGATTATCTTGGGGGTGCCATGGGCATCCCCAAGCTTAGGCTCTTGCCACTCCTTGTTCCATAATCCATCAAATCTTTCACCCAAAACTTGAAAACTTCACAACACAAAACTTAGCAGAAAATCTCGTGAGCTCCGTTAGCAAACGAAAACAAAAGACCACTTCAAGTTACTGTAATGAACTCATTCTTTATTTATATTGGTGTTAAACCTACTGTATTCCAACTTCTCTATGGTTTATAAACTCTTTTACTAGCCATAGATTCATCAAAATAAGCAAACAACACACGAAAAACAGAATCTGTCAAAAACAGGACAGTCTGTAGTAATCTATAACTAACGCAAACTTCTGGAACTCCAAAAAATCAGCCAAAGTAGGAAGACCTAGACAATTTGTTTATTGATCATCAGCAATTGGAATCAGTATTTTTTCACGTTCTGGTGCTTTTTAACAATTATTGTCGTGAACATAAAGTTTCTGGAAATTTCTGCAAGATCAAATAACTATCATCCAAGAAGATCCTATAGGTTTAACTTGGCACAAACACTAATTAAAACATAAAAACACATCTACAGAGGCTAGATCAAATATTTATTCCTAAACAGAAGCAAAAAGAAAAAAACTAAAAATAAAATTGGGTTGCCTCCCAACAAGCGCTATCGTTTAACGCCCCTAGCTAGGCATAAAAGCAAGGATAGATCTAGGTGTTGCCATCTTTGGTAAGCAATTTCTTAATGGAGTTATGCTCGGTGATTCTTTGATCCAAATTATCCATCCGCTTATTGCAAAGCGTAATCAAATTATTCATGCGGTTGATATTCCCACCAATACTTTTAAGAGGTTCAACAATTTTTTTCAATTCACATAATTTCTCTAGGATTTGAGTTTCCTCTTGGGTAGGGGAGGATCCCTTTTGTAGGGGGAGTACTCCCACTATCCCCTCTATAATTTCATAAGCGAAGCTAGGATCAATATCAATAAAACTACTATTGGCAGCAAAATCGAGGAGTTGTCTATGGGGCAAAGTTAGCCCAACATAAAAATTGCGAAGGAAGATTTAAAAATCTCCCTCTAAATTGCAACTACGATAAGCTTCGAGCATCCTAAACCAAGCATCTTTTAAATTTTCCCCTTGTCTTTGCTTGAAGTGGAGAACTTCAAAGTCTGGAGATGAAGGGATGAAGACCGAGCTAGCCATAACAACAAGCAAACGGAAAAGAAGCGAACGGAAAAAGAGAGGGTGAATAAAACGGCAAGGGTGAAGTGGGGGAGAGGAAAACGAGAGGCAAATGGCAAATAATGTAATGCGGGAGATAAGGGTTGTGATGGGTACTTGGTATGCTGACTTTTGCGTAGACCTCCCCGGCAACGGCGCCAGAAATCCTTCTTGCTACCTCTTGAGCACTGCGTTGGTTTTCCCTTGAAGAGGAAAGGGTGATGCAGCAAAGTAGCGTAAGTATTTCCCTCAGTTTTTGAGAACCAAGGTATCAATCCAGTAGGAGGGTACGCGCGAGTCCCTCGCACCTACACAAACAAATAAATCCTGTCAACCAACGCGATAAGGGGTTGTCAATCCCTACACGGTCACATACGAGAGTGAGATCTGATAGATATGATAAGATAATATTTATGGTATTTTTATGATAAATATGCAAAGTAAAATAAAAGCAAAGTAAAAAGCAACAGAAATAACTAAGTGTTGGAAGATTAATATGATGAAGATAGACCCAGGGGCCATAGGTTTCACTAGTGACTTCTCTCAAGAGCATAAGTATTTTATGGTGGGTGAACAAATTACTATTGAGCAATTGACAGAATTGAGCATAGTTATGAGAATATCTAGGTATGTTCATGTATATAGGCATCACGTCTGAGACAAGTAGACCGACTCCTGCCTGCATCTACTACTATTACTCCACTCATCGACCGCTATCCAGTATGCATCTAGAGTATTAAGTTCATAAAAAGAGAGTAACGCCTTAAGCAAGATGACATGATGTAGAGGGATAATTTCATGCAATATGATAAAAAAACCATCTTTTTATCCTCGATGGCAACAATACAATACGTGCCTTGCTGCCCCTACTGTCACTGGGAAAGGACACCGCAAGATTGAACCCAAAGCTAAGCACTTCTCCCATTGCAAGAAAGATCAATCTAGTAGGCCAAACCAAACTGATAATTCGAAGAGACTTGCAAAGATAACCAATCATACATAAAAGAATTCAGAAGATTCAAATATTGTTCATAGATAAACTTGATCATAAACCCACAATTCATCGGTCTCAACAAACACACTGCAAAAAAGAAGATTACATCGAATAGATCTCCACGAGAGAGGGGGAGAACATTGTATTGAGATCCAAAAAGAGAGAAGAAGCCATCTAGATAAAAACTATGGACCCGAAGGTCTGAGGTAAACTACTCACACTTCATTGGAGGGGCTATGGTGTTGATGTAGAAGCCCTCCGTGATCAATGCCCCCTCCGGCGGAGCTCCGGAATAGGCCCCAAGATGGGATCTCGTGGGTACAGAAGGTTGCGGCGGTGGAATTAGGTTTTTGGCTCCGTATCTGATCGTTTGGGGGTACGTAGGTATATATAGGAGGAATGAGTACGTCGGTGGAGCAACAGGGGGCCCACGAGGGTGGAGGGCGCGCCCGGGGGGGGGGGGGGGGTAGGCGCGCGCCCCTACCTCGTGGCCTCCTCCTTTATTTCTTGACGTAGGGTCCAAGTCTCCTGGATCTTTTTCGTTCCAAAAATCACGTTCCCGAAGGTTTCATTCCGTTTGGACTCCGTTTGATATTCTTTTTCTGCGTAACTCTGAAATAGACAAAAAGACAGCAATTCTGGGTTGGGCCTCCGGTTAATAGGTTAGTCCCAAAAATAATATAAAAGTGAATAATAAAGCCAAATAATGTCCAAAACAGAAGATAATATAGCATGGAGCAATCAAAAATTATAGATACGTTGGAGACGTATCAACCATCTAAGAGGCAATATGATCGTACTTAAGTATTGGGTGTAGCTAATATTCGAGTGTGTTTCATGAATGGATCAATGTTTGAGCATGATGGGATAGGATAACTTATTTTAGCACTGATATTTTGAAAGACATGGTTGCTTGTTAATATGCTTGAGTATCGAAATTATTGTGACAAAACTAGACTATTGCTTTGAATCACATAAAAGTCCAAGTCCATGCTATAAAGAAAATAATATGATATGACATGATGAACAACACTCCACGTCAAAAATTCTATTTTTATCACTTACCTACTCGAGGACGAGTAGGAGTTAAGCTTGGGGATGCTGATACGTCTCCAACGTATCTATAATTTTTGATTGTTCCATGCTATTTTATTATCAATCTTGGATGTTTTATAACCATTTTATAGTCATTTTATATCGTTTTTGGTACTAACCTATGGACATAGTGCCAAGTGCCAGTTGTTGTTTTTTCCATGTTTTTTACGTCGCAGGAAATCAATATCAGACGGAGTCCAAATGCAATGAAACTTCACGATGATTTTTTAAGGCAAAAGAAAGAAGTTGGGCCCTGGTTGCACTTCGGGGGAGTCCCGAGGAGGGGATAACCCACCAGGGCGCGCCAGGAGGCCCAGGCGCGCCCTGGTGGGTTCTGCCCAACCTTGGGTGCCCCTGGACCGCCTCTTTGCTCTATAAATACCCCAAAAATCCCAGAACCCTAGGGGAGTCGACGAAATATTCATCCAGCCGCCGCAGAGAACAGAACCACCAGATCCAATCTAGACACCATCTCAGATGGGGTTCACCACCTCCATTGGTGCCTCTCCGATGATGCGTGAGTAGTTCTTTGTAGACCTTCGGTTCCGTAGTTAGTAACTAGATTGCTTCCTCTCTCTCGCTGAACTGTCAATACAATGGTCTCTTAGAGATCCATATGATGTAACTCTTTTGCGGTGTGTTTGTTGGGATCTGATGAACTTTGAGTTTATGATCACTCATATCTTTTTATATCCATGAAAGTTATTTGAGTTTCTTTGATCTCTTATTTGCATGACTGCTTATAGCCTCGTATTTCTTCTTCGATATTTGGGTTTTGTTTGGCCAACTTGATCTATTTATCTTGCAATGGGAAGAGGTGCCCGGTGGTGGGTTCGATCTTACGGTGCTCGATCCCAGTGACAGAAAGGGAAATGACACGTATGTATCGTTGCTCCTAAGGATAAAAAGACAAGATCTATATCTACGCAATAGATAAAAGGATCTTGTCTGCATCATGTCATCGTTCTTATTGCATTACTCCGTTTTCCATGAACTTAATACACTAGATGCATGCTGGATAGTGGTCGATGTGTGGAGTAATAGTAGTAGATGCAGGCAGGAGTCGGTCTACTAATCTTGGACGTGATGCCTATGTAATGATCATTGCCTGGATATCGTCATAATTATTTGTGCTTCTATCAATATCCCAACAGTAATTTGTTTACCCACCGTTTGCTATCTTTCTCGAGAGAAGCCACTAGTGGAACCTACGGCCCCCGGGTCTTCTTCCTCATATATTTGCTTGCGATCTACTTTACCTTTGCATTTTATTCAGATCTATTAAACCAAAAATACAAAAATACTTTGCTGCACTTTATTTATTTGCAATCTATTATTTCAATCTACTACAATTTTCTGGCATTGTTACCCGAAAGGGATTGACAATCCCTTTAACACGTCGGGTTGCGAGGTGTTGTTATTTGTGTGCAGGTGTTGTTTACGTTGTGTTGCTTGGTTCTTCTACTGGTTCGATAACCTTGGTTTCTTCACTGAGGGAAACACCTACCTTCGTTGTGCTACATCATCCCTTCTCTTTGGGAAAATACCGACGTAGTCCTAGCAGACAAGAGCTTTTCTGGCGCTATAGTCACAAAGCGATCAGAATGCTCTTTGTATTTCTGCGCAAAATGGATCGCATCACTCCGCCTAAAGCTTTCCCCGACGCTATACACGCCAAGAGGGATGGCTACAGAGGTAGACAGTGCCCACTCGACTTACATGATCTGCGTGGAGGATTTCGCTGGTGGGGAGGAGGTGGCGGTGCTGCCTTGCACCCATCTCTTCCACCCGAGTTGCGTCAGGACCCATGTAAAGAAATACGTCAATATGTGATGTGCCATTTGCAAAGCCCCGTTACTGAAAAATATCTCTTCACTTTAAAAGACCATTAAGGGGATAAGTAAGCACTTATCATATCATAGGGGGCATGCCCCCTGCCAGAAATATGTCGTCTCTATTTGGGGGGGGTAATGACGAGTTGTTTCATTTGAACCCTTCCCTAGGTAAGGAAATCTAACATCATCTCTAATATTGGGATCAAATCAATCGATCAGAATGTGAAGTCATTGATCATCTTTTATGTACACTAGTAGAGCAACAACTAGCTCGAGGGGGGCACTCCCCCTAGCCTTGGACTATTTTATAAAGCATTTTTTTGTAGGGCTTAGATTGGAAACTTTGTAGACTTTTTACATGAGATGAACCATTTTCTTGAATCATTTGAAGTATGATACTACTAGCTAATGATAAACTTCTCATCTTGTTGTTAAGATTAGGGATTTAGGGATTCTGTCCCGGCCAGGATTTGGTGCAGAAGGCATTCGTGGGTTAAGGGTAAGCCAGGACAAGACAATGACTTGTTGAACAAGATCGCAGGTCTGATACTGATAGTGGTAGCGTGCATCCTCCTACGAAGGCCCTTTGCATTTCAGCGCACATGGATCATGACACCCAGCCTAAAGCTTCCCATGGCACTATACCCACCGGGAGGGGTGGCAACAGAGGCAGACAACGCCTACTCAGCATGCGTTATCTGCGTCGAAAACTTCGCAGCTAAGGAGGAGGTGGCAGTGCTACCTTGGACCCACCACTTCCACCCCAGTTGTGTAGGACCCAGGTAAAGAAAAGCCCCACTGCATTAATGCATTATCTCTTCAATTTGGAAGATTGTTAAGAGGATAAGTAAGTGCTTAGTAGATCATAGAGTGGGGGGCATAGCCCCCTACCCGATATTTGTCGTATCTACTTGGGGGGAAATTATGATGAGTTGGTTGATTTGAGCCCTTCCCGAGGTATGAAAATCTAACATCATGTCTAATGTTGGGATAACATCAATTGATTGGAATGCAAAGTCATGGATCATCTTTTATGTGAAAAATAAAAAAATGAAATATTTTCCCAAATCATGAACAATTTTGTGAAATTCCTGAAGAAGATCGAAACATTAACATTTTTTTAAACTCTTGAACAAAATTGAAAACAAAAACATTTTTTGCAATTTGAAACAATATATAAAACTGCCAAAAAGGTGGAAACGTGAACATGTTTTTGTGAAATTTTTTAAAAGGAAATATTTTTAAAATTTCCACACATTTTCTGAAGAGTTGTGAAAATTTTGAATAAAAATTTCTGAAAATTTTCATTTAAAAGAGGAACAAAATTTGAAAAACACGAACAATTTTGTGAAATCCCAGAACTAAATTTGAAACATGAACATTTTTTTAACTCCCGACCAAAATTTGAAAAAAATAGAATAATTTTTGGAACTGCTAAAAAAGTGGAAACATGAACATTTTTTAAAAGGATTTTTTTTAAACCCGAACATTATCTGAAAAGTTGAGAAAATTTTGAACAAAAACATTCTGAATAAATTTGGAAAACAGAAACAAAATTGGAAAACATGACATTTTTTACAATAATTTTGTGTCCTGACGGGCTGGCGAACACGAGTAGACTTTTGGTTTCTGCCTAGACATCCAAACGAACAAAAAACTGACAAATTTTGTGTTCGTTTGGGTCTGCTCATTGGAGTTGCCCTTACACAAGCAACACCGTGCGCTACAGCCTCCAACAAGCCGGCCATCCGGAATTCACCGCCTCCACGTAACTGTTTCGTTCAACGTCCGGCAGCCGCACTCGAAGGTCGAAGCATATGCTCTCACATGGTGGGATCCGCCTCCTCCGAGGTCTAGGCTACGTACCCCGGTCGAGCCGGTGACCCGATGGGAGTCCGGTGACAAGATAACGGAGCTATCGGTGGTAGTCGCAGAGAAATTTGGCGGGGGACATCATAATGATCGGATTCGTGTCATGTGGCATGGTGAACAAGTCCCTAATCAGATAAGCTGGCTGGCAAAGAATATTAGGAATATTGTTGCCTAGTTTAATTATTGGGGGTAGATGTACCAAAAAACAGGTTAGGGATTAAAACATCCTAAACCTCATACTTTAGGGTGTAAAGCAGACTAATCTCAAAAAAATGTCCACAGGCCACAGCCACCCACCCGACCAGGCCTATAGTGTGCTTCTTTCACACAGACCTGGGCTGCCAACTAACTCCAACTCTCCAGTCGAACAGGCCAAATACATGGGCTATCGCCTGTGGTACGATTGAGAAGCTGCCTCGCCGAACAAATGGCTAGCTCCTGGTCTTTTTTCATGTTAGGTTGGCGATGCCTTCATGGGCTGCTTGTTCAGAGGTTGCGGATTTGGTCGGTGTGGGGAGTTAACGAACACACCTTCGGTGGTACTTTCTCATTGGAGTTGAATCAAGCTAGCGTGTTCTTCTTCGTGGTTGCTTGAAATGTTCCATGTTGTTGTCAAAGATCCTTTTTTTCTGCAAAACCGCCATGAATATTGTCTCTTCGACCGTAGTTTAAGAAAGTGGTGGAATTTCAAATCCTCAGCCAGTGCAATGCCTTCTCTGTAGGCCAATATCTCAAGTGTCAGAGGTCAGCGATTCCTGTTATAATCACCGTTGACAATCCCAAGTAATGACCAGATTGATTGCGACATACTGCATCACGGGAGCTAAAATTACCATCTATGTCCACCCCCACGTCAACATTAATTTTTCCACACCCGAGCGGTGAAGGGATTAACAAACTAATAATTCTTCCTTTGTGTTTTTGCAGGAAATCGCAAGAGGGAAAATATACAATTCACTTCACCACAAAAGGAAAATAAATTCATTATTACCAGGACCTTGCTCTTTGATGTACATATACAAGCAACACAAAACTCTCTTACAGAGATAGACAGGTAAGAAAACGAAGATGATCAAATCAACATAGGATACACAAAGATTTTAATGTCGAAAACCCCTCCAATGAGAAGGGGAAAAAGCTATGGGCACCAGCCAGAGAAACTTCACTATATCAGGAGATGTTACAAAAGCCGGGGATTTACTACTCCTAGTCCAAGTAGGATTCGCCCCTTTTCCTTTCTTCCACCGGAGGGAATAGGAAGGAGAGGGAGAGAGAAAGGGAGGGGGGCGAAGCCCCCTCCTCCTTGTCCAATTTGGACTCCCAAGTAGGGGGGCGCACGACCACCCCCCGTGGGCTTCCCTCTCTCTCTCCCTTAGGCCCATGTTGGCCCAACACTTCCCCGGGGGGTTCCGGTAACCCCTCGGTATTCCGGTCAAATACCCGAATCACTCAGAACCATTCTGATGTCCGAATATAACCTTCCAATATATTAATCTTTACCTCTCGACCATTTCAAGACTCCTCATCATGTCCGTGATCTCATCCGGGACTCTGAACAAACTTCGGTCACCAAAACACATAACTCATAATACAAATCGTCATCGAACGTTAAGTGTGCGGACCCTATGGGTTCGAGAACTATGTGTACATGACCGAGACACATCTCCGGTCAATAACCAATAGCAGAACCTGAATGCTCATATTGGCTCCTACATATTCTATGAAGATCTTTATCGGTCAAACCGCATAACAACATACGTCATTCTCTTTGTCATCGGTATGTTACTTGCCCGAGATTCGATCGTCGGTATCATCATACCTACTTCAATCTCGTTACCGCCAAGTCTATTTACTCGTTCCGTAATGCATCATCCCGTAACTAACTAATTAGTCACATTGCTTGCAAGGCTTATAATGATGTGCATTACCAAGAGGGCCCAGAGATACCTCTCCGATACACGGAGTGACAAATCCTAATCTTGATCTATGCCAACTCAACAAACACCTTCAGAGACTCCTATAGAGCATCTTTATAATCACCCAGTTACGTTGTGACGTTTGATAGAACACAAAGTGTTCCTCTGGTATTCGGGAGTTGCATAATCTCATAGTCAGAGGAATATGTAAAAGTCATGAAGAAAGCAATAGCAATAAAACTAAACGATCATTATGCTAAGCGAACGGATGGGTCTTGTCCACCACATCATTCTCTAATGATGTGATCCCGTTGATCAAATGAAAACACATGTCTATGGTTAGGAAACTTAACCATCTTTGATTGACGAGCTAGTCAAGTAGAGGCATACCAGGGACACTCTGTTTGTCTATGTATTCACACATGTACTAAGTTCTGGTTTATACAATTCTAGCATGAAAAATAAACATTTATCATGATATAAGGAGACATAAATAACAACTTTATTATTACCTCTAGAGCATATTTCCTTCAGTCCCCCACTTGCACTAGAGTCAATAATCTAGATTACATAGTAATGATTCTAACATCCTATCGGTTCTACTTGGCACAAACACTAATTAAAACACAAAAAACACAATCGTAACAGTAGCATAATTGTGCTAACACTCAAGAATATAAAGCAAATAGGAAAAATAAATTTTATTCATTGGGTTGCCTCCCAACAAGCGCTATAGTTTTACGCCCTTAGCTAGGCATAAAGCAAGGATCTAAGTTTTGTCATCTTTGGTTTGAGATCCATAAGATGCCCTCATGATTGATTCTTATGGTGGCCTAATTCTTGTTCTAGGGAAGTGTTCCATACCCTTCCTCAAAGGAAATTGGAACTTAATATTGCCTTCTTTCATATCAATCACGGCACCGATAGTGCGTAGAAACGGTCTACCAAGAATAATTGGACAAGACGGATTGCAATCAATAACAAGAACAATAAAATCTATGGGCACATAATTCCTATTTGCAAGAATAAGAACATCATTAATTCCTCCCATAGGCTTTTTAATAGTAGAATCCGCCAAGTGCAAATTTAAAGAACATTCTTCAAGATCGGTAAGACCAAGCACATCACATAAAGATTTCAGAATTGTAGAAACACTAGCACCCAAGTCACCTAAAGCAAAACACTCATAATTTTTAATCTTGACTTTGATAGTCGGTTCCCACTCATCATGAAATTTTCTAGGAATTGAAACTTCTAATTCCAATTTTTCTTCAAAAGCTTTCATCATAGCATCAACAATATGTTTAGTAAAAGCTTTATTTTGTTCATAAGCATGGGGTGAATTTATCATGGATTGCAACAAAGAAATACAATCAATCAAAGAGAAACTATCATAATTAAAGTCTTTGTAATCCAAAAGAGTGGGCACATCACTAGCTAAAGTTTTGACCTCTTCAAACCCACTTTCATCAATTTTCTTAATAAGATTTTCACCCTCCGAAATATTGGGACGCCTTGTACCTAAAGTTGACTCTTCTCCAGTCCCTTTTTCATCAATCTTAACTCTATTAAACAAGGAATCAATAGAAGAAACACCAATCAGTTTAAGATCTTCATCACTTTTATCCTCTAAAGAGATTGGTTTCGCGGCCATTTGATTTATTAAGTTAGCTTGTGCATTAGATGTTTTTCCTAGAATACTATCGGCAAAAGCATACTTAGATTGGAGATTGCAAACTTCTCTACTAATATCATCAAGTTGTTTTGTAATAGCATCTAGCACAACGGGGTGCTCCTTAAGTTCTTCAGTAAAATACTTATTATGCTCAAACTGTGTAGTCATATATTCCTTCGTACTTTTCTCAATTTCAAGCAAAATATTTGGGTAAGGAACATCATAATATTTTATTTGAGGCATCATGACTATGTAGACAAGATCGCACACAAAAACAGATCCGGCAAGAAAACGGCGAACGAAAAAGAGAGGCGAACAAAATGGAAAATTTTGTGAAGTGAGGGAGAGGAAAACGAGTGGAAAATGGAAAATAATGTAAATTTCAAGGAGATGAGATTTGTGATTAGGAACCTGGTATATGTTGAAGATCCTCCCCAACAACGGTGCCAGAAATTCCTTTTGATGTCGCTTGAAGCTACGTCGGTATTTCCCCAAAGAGGAAGGGATGATGCAACACAGCGGCGGTAGGTATTTCCCTCAGATATGAAACCAAGGTTAACGAACCAGTAGGAGAACTAAGCAACGTAATGTAAACAGCCCTTGCACACAGATAACAAATCCTCGCAACCCTACGTGTTAAAGGGGTTGTCAATCCCTTTCGGGTAACGACACCAGAAATTGGTGCGTGGACGGGAGAAAGTAGAAATAACAGATCACAAATAAAATAAAGTGCAGGAAAGTATTTTTGTATTTTTGGTTTAATAGATCTGAAAATAAATGCAAGAAAAGAGTAGATCGCAAAGGCAAATATATGACAAAGAGACCCGAGGGCTGTAGGATCGAAAGTATGTCTAGTGGGGGTGTGATTAGACTACTTGGCCCAATAAAAATCTAGCCTTTTCCCAATTTTAAGTCTTGACAGATTTTAGCAACTTAGGACAAGTCAAGCAAGCCATTAAACAACACGTCATCCCATTCTAATAGTATTGGCTTTCCTATGGACTCAATGTGATCTTGGATCACTAAAATGAAAATGTAGAGTCTTGAGTTTGAGCCTATATGTGTCCTTGGCATTTTGAGGGGTCCACATTCCTAGTCCATGCCATGCCAATCATTGAACTTTCTGAAATGATAATCTTGAAATGGCATTAGTTCATGAGCTATATGTTGTTAGGAATTACCAAAACCACCCAGGGAGAGTTGCACTTTCAATCTCCCCCTTTTTGGTAATTGATGACAACATATAGATCAAAGCTTCGACAAATGATAATAAGATTGAAATACATCATCGCTTTGAGAAGTATGTGATAAGCAAGAGCTCCCCCTAAATTTGTGCATTATTTAAAATTTGCTTTTGATGCAAATGCATAATCAATTAGGATCATGGGTTACTCTACCATGTCACATACATCTTGGTGGAGCGCTCAAAATGATAGAGAGTAAAATATGCACTCATCACCAAGACAAAGTGAATGATCATATATGAGAGATAAGTAATAGCATCATTCAAGCATAAGTATTAAGGTGATATGATCAAACACATGATCATACAAGTATCTCACACACATAAACATAGAGTATCATCCAAGCAAGCACACAAATAAGTATCAACAAGAAGCAAAAGAGGCAAAAAGAAGAAAAGATCTCTCTCTCTCTCTCGAAGCCTATGATCTATACACTTTCTCCCCCTTTGGCAACAAGTTAACAAAAAGCTCGAAAATGCATAGTGCTATGCGTCTCTCTAGGCTTGATCTTCGGGAGGAGGCGTTGAGAGGAGTCCAAGGATGAATGCATCTGTTGAAGTTGTTGGAGCTGGTGGAGTGGCAACTGGAGGTGCTACTGATGATGTGGCTGCAGGTGCTGATGTAGTCGCTCTTGTGTCAGTCACTAGCACAGCAGCAGATCTCTATCCTCTTGGCACTCTTTGAAAGGCATCTGTGGTAGCCTGCCCTTTCCTCTCCTCAGCTTCTGCACCCTCATCAGATGAGTGCCTCTCAAATTCTGCCATGGGATCTACTTTCTTGCACCATCTTCCTCTCTTCCTTTCCTTCTTCTTTCCTTCCAGCAGCCTCTCCACCAGTTCATTTGGAAGTCTCAAGTGTGGAAGCTCTGGCATTAGACATGGGCACCCTCTTTGAAGGAGCCTTCTTGTGCATACCAGGCTTGGTGGATGCACCTATGCCAAACTCCTTTTTGACAACCTTTTTCTTGGAGCTCACCTCCTCCTCAGTAGCTACATAGTCTTCATCTTCAGACTCAGAATTCTCTTCCTCCTCTACCTAGTAGCAGCCTTAGGCAGGTTGCTAGGAGTACTTCTGCTGCCTTCATCATAACTACCAGAGGGACTAGTGCCCTCACTCAGGTTCACCTGCTCTTCTGACTTGTTCTGGCTATCACTCTGATCAGACATTCTGGTACTGCAAGCTGACAGCTGACCCTGTGAGTAGTTATAGATGAGATAGAGTGGATGAGCATCACAAAGTACAGATGTTTTGCAAAACAGATGAGTCAAAAACTTAGTTTTAGTTTTCCACAGAAAGCATTTCGGAGCTACCGATTTGTTAAACTCTGTGACACCGAAGCAACTTTTGGAGTCTAAACTAGTGAAATCGGTCAGACCGAGACACAGTTCGGTGACTCCGAGATTGCTAGGGTTTCACTGAGAGTTGAACTCGGTCACACCGATTTGCAAGTTTCGGTCAGACCAAAAAGTGCAAGTGCAATGGCCTAAGCCAAATCGGTGAGACCGATTTCCACAACTCGGTCGGTCCGAGATGAGTTTGGCGGAAACCTAACCCTAAGTTTTCGAATCAAATCTAATCTAAAGGATCTTTCTGCTGGACAGGATGATCTCATACGTGGTAAGAAACATGGCATTTGCTTTGTGCTCAGAATCGGAGGTAAGAATAGCACAAAGATTCGAACTCATACCCTAGTTCAGTGATGAGCTCGCTACGGCGGCAACTGCGGAGTTGAATTCCGTTGACGGCGATGGAGACCAGCGGCGAGAGGTCGCTGGCGAAGAGAGGACGATCCAGAGACCTAAGACTGCAGAGCAGGACACGCGCGGGCAAAGAGGTTTTGGAGGAATTTCCAAAATTTTACCCGTCGGTATTTATGTCCTGACCCTGTCGGTGTGACCGAGTGGAACAGATCGGTGGCACCGAGATGCAGAATCGCAAGCGGTTACTACAACTCGGTGTGACCGAAAGGTTCTAGTCGGTTGCACCGAGATTGAAACCTAGATCAACTTAGTGAACCCGGTCAGACCGAAAAGGATGAATCGGTCAGACCGAAATGCATAGAGAGGTTTCGAAAGTTTAAGTCTATGATGAATCGGTGACTCCGAGTGCTCCTCACACAAAGGGTTCGAATCTGACTTGATCAAACTTTGTGATGTAGCATGAATAGAGTTTGAGACAAGAAAAGCATAGATAGCTAGAGGAAGTTCTTAGGCATTCTTGTCCATCCATTTGGCAAAAGAAAAAGAGCCAAACAATCAAAGCAACAAATGGATGTCCTCGAATGAGAAAAGTATGCAACCAACATGCTCACACAATAAAATGGCAAATGAAATATGTGACAAAGCATGCACCAACACTCTAGCATCTATCAAGCAGTTGGCGATGACTAGGTCATCTATATATGAGTATATTGACTTAGGAGACAAATGAGAACATTTGATCATAGGTCATACTCATCGTTTAAGCACAAGTGGGGTTACCACTTTTACATAAAGCATTGTTGTGTTCACACCATTAGAGTTGCTTTAGCTCAATGTTTAGAGTAAAGCTCCCCCTAGATGTGATATCCCCCCCGAAGAGGGATGAACTAACCTTGGGTTTTGTCGATGATGACTTCATGTAGATGTTGAAGATGTGGATGCTCATTGTTGATGTAGATCATTAGGAGCAATCCATTGGAGTGAGTTGCACTTTCAATACCTACACGGGTTAGTCCCACAAAGAATAAGCAAGGATATCCATAGACATAGAGTGAAGTTCACACAAGATGATGTCCATGAAAGCATTTGGTTACCTTGTCCCTTGTCTTACCAAAAGAGGGTTTGTGACTCCTTGAACTAGTGAAAGATATGGAGGTTGTTTGCACTTGTCCTTGCCAAGATGATATGAGTGAAGTATGTTGGCGGAGTCACCCACAAGAACTCTCTAGTTCTTCTTCTTCGGGATCCACATCAACTTGATGGGCATCCTTGGAGTTGTAGTCGTACTTGATGAAGTAGAACTTGATGTAGTCTTGGGAACCCACTTGACCAACGCCTAGGGAGCTTCTTCAAATGAATCAATCTCCTCTTGAAGCTTGTCCTTTCCTTTTTGCTTCTGGTCTTATGGTGGAAGATCTTCTTGAGCTTGTGTCCCCTTGAAAGAAGTAGGATCATACTTCTCTTGTTGAGGAACAAACTTTGTCCTGGGGTATTGATCTTCTTCCCACTCAATTCCATTGGCATTGAACTTTCGTTCAAACCCAACACCTTGATTCTTCCGGTGCCTTCCTTGCTTGTGTACAATTTCCTCAAATTGCTTACTTTCGGCAAGGTTCTTGTAAACACCTTTCTCTATAATTATCTTCAATAAGCTATTTTCTTGCTCAAGTGTAACTTGGCTAAGAGAATCATTAGTGGAATCAAGAGAACTACTAGAAGCAACAATATTGGATTTAACATGATTGTTGTTACTACTAGAAGAAGAATCTTTCTTGTTCTTGTTACTAGATTTTACTTGTGGCATGTAAGTAGACAAGAGTAAACACTTGGCAATGTAAGAAGAACTTTTCTTACGAAGATCATCATATGTTGCCTTTGAACCCATGCTCTTGCTCAAGGTTGAGCCTTTCAAAACGTAGCTTCTCATGAGTCTTTTAAAGCTCTCGATGATCTTCCAAGGTAGTTTCATGAGCTAACTTAAGAGTGTTTAGTTCTTTACTTAGACGCTCAATCTCTTTATTATCATGGTCATTCGTTTTATCTTGATTAGTATGATT
Source organism: Aegilops tauschii subsp. strangulata (assembly GCF_002575655.3). NCBI lineage: Eukaryota > Viridiplantae > Streptophyta > Magnoliopsida > Poales > Poaceae > Aegilops > Aegilops tauschii. Next base: position 494,770,610 of record NC_053037.3, on the reverse strand, counting down.
AATAGCAATTTCATCATAGTTTTAATCACTAGAGTTGTCAACAAGTAAATCGTCATCACCTAGCAAATCATCTTCATCACTATTGAAATCAACATACTCGGGGTGCGATACCTTTGTGCCTCTAGCCATGAAGCATCTTCCAATTCCTTCATTTGGTGAGTAAAATATGTCGTATGAGTTGGTCGACACAAGTGCTAGACCGGCAACACCTTCATCTTGAGTATATTTGGAGTCGGAGTGATAACTTCTCTCGGAGTGATGGTCGGAGTCAGAGCCGGATACCCATTCACCAACGTGAGCTTAATGTCTTCGTTTTGTGTAGCTCCTTGATGACTTGTCCTTCCTTTCCGAATCCTTGCTTCTGTGAGAGGTTCTTCATTCATAATGATCATCTCTACTCCTTCTCTCTCTTGGAGGTGATTCTTCTCTTCTACTTCTCCTTTTGGGTGAGTCTTCTCTTCTTTTGTAGGGAGTTGTACACTCATTGGAGTAGTGTCTGTGTCTTCCACAATTGTAGCAATTACACTCACGACTAGAAGATCTTTTGTCATTGTAGGACCTTGACTTGGAACTTCTTTCTTTGCTTCTACTCTTGTAGAACTTGTTGAAGTTCTGCACTATTTGGCTCATTTCCTCATTGAAGGTCCGTTTCTCACTTGATGATGTAGGAGCATCACATGAGGCTTTGTAAGCACCACTTGACTTGTTGTGAAGCTCTTCTTTATCCTTGAGTGACATCTCATGAGCAACAATTCTTCCAATGACTTCTGTTGGCTTGAGATCTTTGTAGTTGGGCATCATTTGGATCAATGTGCACACGGTATCCTATTTTCTATCCAAGGCTCTTAGGATATTCTTGATGATGAATCTGTCGGTCATCTCTTCACTTCCTAAGCCGGCAATTTCATTTCTGATGAGAGCAAGCCTAGAGTACATTTCAGTGACACCTTCACCATCCTTCATTTTGAACTTGTCAAGCTGACTTTGAAGCACATCCAATTTGGATTCCTTGACGGAGTCGGTACCTTCATGCATATCAATCAAAGTATCCCAAATTTCCTTTGCATTCTCAAGACGGCTGATTTTGTTGAATTCTTCGGGGCACAATCTGTTGAAGAGGATATCGCAAGCTTGAGCATTGTATTGCACCATCTTCAACTCTTCCGCGGTAGCTTCACAGTTCGGTTCTCTCCCATCAAAGAATTCACCTTGCAAGCCAATACACACAATAGCCCAAACGGCGGGGTTATGTCCAAGAATATGCATTTTCATCTTATGCTTCCAACTAGCAAAATTAGTACCATCAAAGTAAGGACCTCTACAGTGGAAATTTCCCTTGCTAGACGCCATACTCTCCTAGGTTCTGAAATCAAGGCTGTGATCACCAAAGCTATGGAAATCAAGGCAAATGGAGACCAAAGCTTTGATACCACTTGTATGATCGAAAGTATGTCTAAAGGGGGGTGATTAGACTACTTGACCAAATAAAAATCAAGCCTTTTCCCAATTTTATGTCTTGGCAGATTTTAGCAACTTAGCACAAGTCAAGAAAGCCATTAAGCAACACCTCATCCCCTTTTAATAGTATTGGATTTCCAAAGGACTCAATGTGATCTTGGATCACTAAAATGAAAATGTAGAGTCTTGAGTTTGAGCCAATATGTGTCCTGAGCATTTTGAGGGGTCCACATTCCTAGTCCATGCCGTGCCAATCATTGAACTTTATGAAATGATAATCTTGAAAGAGCATTAGTTCAATGAGCTATATGTTGTTAGGAATTACCAAAACCACCCAGGGATAGTTGCACTTTCAATCTCCCCCTTTTTGGTAATTGATGACAACATATAGATCAAAGCTTCGACAAATGATAATAAGATTGAAATACATCGTCGCTTTGAGAAGTATGTGATAAGAAAGAGCTCCCCCTAAATTTGTGCATTATTTAAAATTTGCTTTTGATGCAAACGCGCAATCGATTAGGATCATGGGCTACTCTTCCATGTCACATACATCTTGGTAGAGCGCTCAAAATGATAGAGAGTAAAATATGCAGTCATCACTAAGATAAAGTGAATGATGATATATGAGAGATAAGTAATAGCATCATTCAAGCATAAGTATTAAGGTAATATGATCAAACACATGATCATACAAGTATCTCACACACATGAACATAGAGTATCATCCAAGCAAGCACACAAATAAGTATCAACAAGAAGCAAAAGAGGCAAAAAGAAGCAAACACTACAAAAAAGACACTTCCGTGATGATACGTGTTTGTCAAAGTAGGTCACGTTTTCTATCATGCTTGTACATCCATGACAATTTTATGACAGAATCAAGATAGTCATACGTGTGCTGTCGTAGAAGTGTTCCATGACATTACCAAAATTATTATCACGGAAGTGTCCACTTCCATGACGATAAATCGCGCGTCATAGAAGTGCTTTCGTCAAGGGTGACTGACACATGGCATTGATGTAACGGGTCGCCGTTAAGCTATCGGGTCCAATTTTGGATCCGATAACCCGTTAACAGCCCGGACCAATGGGGATTTTCCACGTGTAAAATTCTCATTGGCCGGAGGAAACACGTGTTGGCTCAATGTTCGGATAGATGTCATCCACTCATTGGACAGGAGGCGCCTATGATACGTCGACACGTCGCACGGCCCAACAGAGGCCCATTCCGGTGAAAAGGCCGGCCCAGCTAAAGGCCCACCATGTTTTTCAAGACACTAGTGGGCTGGCCCGTTAACAGCCTGCCATGTTTTGGGCCAAATTGAGGCCCATACCAGATGAGGCCCATTCACATCCTGTAGTGTTTTCGGCCAAATTACGGCCCATATCGGATCAGGCCCGCTAACAGGCCACTTTTCTTTTGGGCCCATACTAAGACATGTTTGTATTTCAGCCTGTTAAATGCTCGTTTACCAGTTCGGCCCAATAATAGTTTCGGCCTGTTAGCGGCCCATGGTGCGTCTGGGACGTTGTCGGCCCGGTTAACTTCAGGCCATTTAACGGCCCATGCAGAAACTGGGCTATTTCTTGTCCGAAGTAACTTTAGGCCTCTTAACAACCCGTAGTCTTCGTGGATAAATTTCAGCCCAACTGGCCTATCGGCCTGTTAATGGCCCGTGTAACAGTTGGGCCTAATTACAGCCCGCGTTGAATCGGGCCTACTTACAGCCCATCTAATAATGGCACGTGACACTTTTAGGCCTATGGCCCGCGTAGATACCGGCCTGCTTAAAGCCCATAATTTTATTGGGCCAAACAGGCCCGAGATATATTTTGGCCTGTTAACTGCTCGTCCTATTTGGGCCAAACATGGGCCTTAGGCAGTTTCTGCCTGTATTGGCCCGTGAATTTTTTGGCTCAACGCTAGCCCAATCTAGGTTTTAGCCTGTTAAAAGCCCATGGTAATCTCTGGCCCAGCTAGACAAAACTTTACTCGGCCTGTTAAAGGCGGGAAACAACTATAGGTTTAGACCTGCTAATGGCCCAAGATGATTATAGGCCCAGGTTTTGGCCCATATGAGTAACGGGCCAGCCTCAAGACCGACAACACTGAGATCTACTAAACCTTTCGGCCTAAATTACAGCATACCGACCAAGAATAAACCTAGACTATACAACAAAGAAATTACAGCATATTACATCCCCTCGGCATCAAAGTTCACTGCCAATGATAATAAAGGGCAACCAGACAGCAGATTACATAAACTGGGCAGGTCGCCACCAGTGGAAGTTGACAGGCGGACAAAATAATAGACAGAACCGACAGCACATCAACACAGTTCAAGAAAGGTTAGCCCGACCCAGGAGTTGCAGCACAAGCAACTTAGCAACCTGATGAGACTGCGCTTCTTTGGCGCTCATATCCACCAACTTAAGCTGCATAGCATCAATAAACGTCATGTACTTACGGTTAATCTTGCATAGAGATTGTAGTTCCAGTCGTATTTGAGCGGAAGCATGTATTTCTGCTTGAATTTCAGACTGAAGAAGTCGAACAGATTCAGGCCGCGACTTCATCGAGCTTGCTTCACTGAGTAAGTTTGACACTACATCAAAATGTGACTTCGTGGTTGTATCCCTACCCTCAATATGTGTTGCTTTCTCCTCTGGAAAATGTGTTAGAGGGACAAACAATGGGTTCGTCTCACTATCGTTGTGGCAGTTCTTCCTAGCAGCAGTGTTGTCCTACCTCTTGAGCACTGCGTTGGTTTTCCCTTGAAGAGGAAAGGGTGATGCAGTAAAGTGGCGTAAGTATTTCCCTCAGTTTTTGAGAACCAAGGTATCAATCCAGTAGGAGACCACGCGCGAGTCCCACGCACCTACACAAACAAATAAGAACCTCGCAACCAACGCGATAAAGGGGTTGTCAATCCCTTCACGGTCACTTACGAGATTGAGATCTGATAGATATGATAAGATAATATTTTTGGTATTTTCATGATAAAGAGAAATAAAGATGCAAAGTAAAATAAACGGCGCCAGAAATAGCTTGTTGACAGGAGATTAATATGATGGAAAATAGACCCGGGGGCCATAGGTTTCACTAGTGGCTTCTCTCAAGAGCATAAGTATTACGGTGGGTGAACAAATTACTGTCGAGCAATTGATAGAATTAAGCATAGTTATGAGAATATCTAGGTATGATCATGTATATAGGCATCACGTCCGTGACAAGTAGACCGAAACGATTCTGCATCTACAAATATTACTCCACACATCGACCGCTATCAAGCATGCATCTAGAGTATTAAGTTCAAAAGAACAGAGTAATGCTTTAAGCAAGATGACATGATGTAGAGGGATAAACTCATGCAATATGCTATAAACCCCATATTTTTATCCTCGATGGCAACAATACAATACGTGCCTTGCTGGCCCTGCTGTCACTGGGAAAGGACACCACAAGATTGAACCCAAAGCTAAGCACTTCTCCCATTGCAAGAAAGATCAATCTAGTAGGCCGAACCAAACTGATAATTCGAAGAGACTTGCAAAGATAACCAATCATACATAAAAGAATTCAGAGGAGATTCAAATATTGTTCATAGATAAACTTGATCATAAACCCACAATTCACCGGTCTCGACAAACACACCGCAAAAGAAGAATTACGTCAAATAGATCTCCAAGAAGATCAAGGAGAACTTTGTATTGAGATCCAAAGAGAGAGAAGAAGCCATCTAGCTAATAACTATGGACCCGAAGGTCTGAGGTAAACTATTCACACATCATCGGAGAGGCTATGGTGTTGATGTAGAAGCCCTCCATGATCAATGCCCCATCCAGCGGAGCGCCGGAAAAGGCCCCAAGATGGGATCTCACGGGTCCAGAAGGTTGCGGCGGTGGAATTAGGTTTTTGTGGATGCCTCTGATGGTTTGGGGGTACGTAGGTATATATAGGAGGAAGAAGTACGTTGGTGGAGCAACATGGGCCCCACGAGGGTGGAGGGTGCGCCTGGGGGAGGTGGGCGCGCCCCCCTATCTCATGCTCTCCTCGTTGATTGCTTTACGTAGACTCCAAGTCCTCTGGATCACGTTTGTTCCGAAAATCACGTTCCCGAAGCTTTCATTCCCTTTGGACTCCGTTTGAAATCCTTTTCCTTCGAAACACTGAAATAGGCAAAAAAACAGCAATTTGGGCTGGGCCTCCGGTTAATAGGTTAGTCCCAAAAATAATATAAAAGTTTATAAATAAGCCCATTAAACATCCAAAACAGAATATAATATAGCATGGAACAATAAAAAATTATAGATACGTTGGAGACGTATCAAGCATCCCCAAGCTTAATTCCTGCTCGTCCTCGAGTAGGTAAATGATAAAAACAGAATTTTTGATGTGGAATGCTACTTAGCAAAATTTTTAATGTAATTCTCTTAATTGTGGTATGAATATTCAGATCTGAAAGATTAAAGATAAAAGTTTAATATTGACATAAAAAATAATACTTCAAGCATACTAACTAAGCAATTATGTCTTCTCAAAATAACATGGCCAAAGAAAGTTATCCCTACAAAATCATATAGTCTAGCTATGCTCTATCTTCCCCACACAAAATATTTAAATCATGCACAACCCTGATGACAAGCCAAGCAATTGTTTCATACTTTTGGTGTTCTCAAACTTCTCAATCTTCACGCAATACATGAGCGTGAGCCATGGATATAGCACTATATGTGGAATAGAATGGTGGTTGTGGAGAAGACAAAAAGGAGAAGATAGTCTCACATCAACTAGGCGTATCAACGGGCTATGGAGACGCCCATTAATAGATATCAATGTGAGTGAGTAGGGATTGCCATGCAACGGATGCACTAGAGCTATAAGTATACGAAAGCTCAAAAAGAAACTAAGTTGGTGTGCATCCAACTTGCTTGCTCATGAAGACCTAGGGCATTTTAAAGAAGCCCATCATTGGAATATACAAGCCAAGTTATATAATGAAAAATTCCCACTAGTATATGAAAGTGATATCATAAGAGACTCTCTATCATGAAGATCATGGTGCTACTTTGAAGCACAAGTGTGGTAAAAGGATAGTATCATTGTCCCTTCTCTCTTTTCTCTCATATATTTTTTTTGGGCCTTTTCTCTTTTTTTATGGCCTCTTTTTTTTCGTCCGGAGTCTCATCCCGACTTATGGGGGAATCATAGTCTCCATCATCCTTTCCTCACTTGGGACAATGCTCTAATAATGATGATCATCACACTTTTATTTACTTACAACTCAAGAATTACAACTCAATACTTAGAACAACAATATGACTCTATCTGAATGCCTCCGGCAGTGTACTAGGATGCAATGAATCAAGAGGTACATGTATGAAAATAATGAATGGTGGCTTTGCCACAAATACGATGTCAACTACATGACCACGCAAAGCAATATGACAATGATGAAGCTTGTCATAGTAAGCGAAACGGTGGTAAGTTGCATGGCAATATATCTCGGAATGGCTATGGAAATGCGATGATAGGTAGGTATGGTGGCTGTTTTGAGGAAGGTATAAGGTGGGTGTATGATACCGGCGAAAAGTGCGTGGTATTAGAGAGGCTAGCAATGGTGGAAGGATGAGAGTGCGTATAATCCATGGACTCAACATTAGTCATAAAGAACTCATATACTTGTTGCAAAAATCTACAAGTTATCGAAGCAAAGTATTACGCGCATGCTCCTAGGGGGATGGATTGGTAGGAAAAGACCATCGCTCGTCCCTGACCGCCACTCATAAGGAAGACAATCAATAAATAAATCATGCTCCGACTTCATCACATAACGGTTCACCATACGTGCATGCTACGGGAATCACAAACTTTAACACAAGTATTTCTCAAATTCATAGCCACTCAACTAGCATGACTCTAATATCATCATCTTCATATCTCAAAACAATTATCAAGCATCAAACTTCTCATAGTATTCAACACACTCATAAGATTTTTTTTACTAATCTTGGATGCCTATCATATTAGGACTAACTTCACAATTAAAGCAAATTACCATGCTGTTTTGTAGGACTCTCAAAACAATATAAGTGAAGCATGAGAGAACAATAGTTTCTATAAAACAAACCACCGCTGTGCTCTAAAAGATATAAGTGAAGCACTAGAGCAAAAACTATATAGCTCAAAAGATATAATTGAAGCACATAGAGTATTCTAATAAATTCCGAATCATGTGTGTCTCTCTCAAAAGTGTATTCAGCGAGGATGATTGTGGTAAACTAAAAAGTAAAGACTCAAATCATACAAGACGCTCCAAGCAAAACACATATCATGTGGTGAATAAAAATATAGCTCCAAGTAAAGTTACCGATGGACGAAGACGAAAGAGGGGATGCCTTTCGGGGCATCCCAAAGCTTTGGCTTTTTGGTGTCCTTAGATTACCTTGGTGTGCCATGGGAATCCCCAAGCTTAGGCTCTTGCCACTCCTTGTTCGATAATCCATCAAATCTTTACCCAAAACTTGAAAACTTCACTACACAAAACTTAACAGAAAATCTCGTGAGCTCCGTTAGCGAAAGAAAACAAAAGACCACTTCAAGGTACTGATGAACTCATTCTTTATTTATATTGGTGTTAAACCTACTGTATTCCAACTTCTCTATGGTTTATAAACTCTTCTACTAGCCATGGATAAGCAAACAACACACGAAAAACAGAATCTGTCAAAAACAGAACAGTCTGTAGTAATCTGTAACTAACGTAATCTTCTGGAACTCAGAAAAATCTACCAAAATAGGAAGACCTAGATAATTTGTTTATTGATCTACTGCAATTGGAATCAGTATTTTATCACGTTCTGGTGATTTTAAACAATTGTTTTCGTGAACAGAAAGTTTCTGGAATTTTCTGCAAGATCAAATAACTATCATCCAAGAAGGTCCTATAGGTTTAACTTGGCACAAACACTAATTAAAACATAAAAACAAATCTAACCAGATGCAATATCAAATATTTATTCCTAAACAGAAGCAAAAAGCAATAAAATAAAATAAAATTGGGTTGCCTCCCAACAAGCGCTATCGTTTAACGCCCTTAGCTAGGCATAAAAGCAAGGATAGATCTAGGTATTACACTACAGGAAACAGCTTCTATGCCGTCTGCCACGGCGGACGGCAAAGGCTCGAAAGGCGGACGGCAAAGACCTTTGCCGTCAGCCATGGACGGCAAAAGGCTCCGGCAAAGAAGGCTACGGTAAACAGCTGCTTTGTCATTTGCTTCCTGGCGGCGGACGGCAAAGGCTCTTTGCCGTCTGCGGCGGACGGCAAAGAGGGCGGACGGCAATAATTGCGCTGTCAGTCCGTTAAGTGGCTAACGGCAGACCTTTGCCGTCCGCCGCAGACGGCAAAATTTGTGTGGGCTTTGCCGTCCGCCTTATGATGTCATCTACACGTCACTAGATGGCAGGTTCTTTGCCGTCTGCCAAAGATGGCAAAGTGCAGGTTCTTTGCCGTCTGCCACGGACGGCAAAGTCTTTGCCGTCTGCCACTGTAGGCAAACTGACCAAATGGGTCAGCTCCCAGGAAGCACAGTTGGCTGCCACGTGGCTTCTTTGCCGTCCGCGGCAGACGGCAAAGAGCTCTTTGCCGTCGGTGGCAGACGGCAAAGAGCCTGCATATTGTTTGTTTTTTCTGTTTTTTGTTAAATCCCACAATTTGCACAGAAAATATATATGACATATAGATATATTTCACAGGCATTCATCACATAAACAAGTTCATACATCATTTCATACATAAACAAGGTCCATCCATCATTTCATACATAAACAAGTTCCATCCATCATTTCATACATAAACAAGTTCCATCCATACATAAAGTAGCACTCCATAGCTAAGGTGACTAGAATGAGAAGACAAGAATGAGAAGACAAGAAGAAGAAGAAGAGTAGAACAAGCACTCCATCCAGCACATAATGAAATCTGCAAAATGGCAAAATAAGAAAGTTAGAAATGGATCGTTTTTGAGGTAACTAAGGTGAAATGGATCGTTTTTGAGGTAACTAAGGTGAAATGGATCTTTTTTAGCTCACTTAGGTCAAATGGATCGTTTTTGAGCTAACTTAGTTGAAATGGATCGGTTTTGAGCTAACTTTGTTGAAATGGATCATTTTTGAGCTAATTTAGTTGAAATGGATCATTTTCAGCTAACTTAGGTGAAATGGATCATTTAAGAGCTAATTTAGGTGAAATGGATCTTTTTTAGCTCACTTAGGTCAAATGGATCGTTTATGAGCTAAATTAGTTGAAATGGATCGTTTATGAGATAACCTAGGTAAGATGGGTCATTTTGGAGTTAACGTAGGTGAAATGGGCCATTTTAAAGCTAACGTAGGTAAAATGGATCATTTAGGAGCTAATCTAGGTAAAATGGGTCATTTTTGAGCTAACTTGGATGAACTGCATCATTTATAAGCTAACCTAGGTAAAATGGGTCATTTTGGAGGAAAATAAGCTAACTCTAGGTCATTATGGTAAGCATATTGGAGGAAATAAAGCTAAGTCTAGGTCTTTATGCATTTGTTAAGCAAAACACTAGAGAAACTTACCGTGATCAGGGAGATGTAGGAGCGGGGTGGCTAGTGCCGCTACCTGGAGAAGGATCGTGCGATGCGTTTCTGGAGTTAAGCTGCAACAAAGATCATTTCCAATGTCTCGTTAGCATTACGACACTCAAATGTTAAGACTACCAACTAATGTCCATTCAAACTAAACTCACCGTGCTCCCAGGAGCAATCACTGGCATCGGCGGAGCGGGCTGACCGGACTTCTCGCACACAGACTGCACATTTGGTTTTCAGAACAGAGTCATACTAGTTAGTAATGAGACTCAAATGTTAAGACTAGCAAGTAATCTGCAGAAGAAACTTACCACAAGGAGCTCGTACATGGCCCTTGCCTGCATGTCATTCCGTGCCCTCTCCTCCTCCATCATCTTTCTCGTCCTCTCCTCCATCTCCCGCTGCCTCTCCGCCGCCTCCGCCAGAAGTTTCTCCGTTCTATCTCTCTCAGTCTGTATAGCAGCCTGCAACACCACTCACATGACCATTTGTAATCATTGATGGAAGCGCACACAATGTAATGGAGAAAGATAACAGAGTACGTATCACTAACCTTGATGGCGAGTTGCACTGGCCGTTCACGAGGCCTTATCTCAGGAGCGGAGCTCGACTGGCACGCCTTGATCTCCGGGAGAGTGCTAGGACAACGGATAAGTCCATCTCCAATGGCTATGGAGCCATGGGACCTCCCGCCACCAGATATCATCACCAGCTCTGGATCAATGGGACCCTGGCTCGGGTTAAAGTCCTCCCCTTTCCTCGCCTTCCCCTCATCTCTATATCTCACGAGCTTGTTGTGGGAGGAGATGTTGGTGAAGTTGTTTGCATCATCGAGGTCAGACTGAGAGAAAGCCTTGACTTTCTTGAAAGAGCCAGTGTGGGCCATGGCATACAGGTCGTACACCTCTGGCACCTTATCCGCCTTATTGTGGCGTGCCTGAAAGAGAGAAACAATGAAAAATAGTAATTAAAGGGCTCAAGCTAGCATGATGAATGAATTGCATGAATCATGAAGCAAACCACATACCCAGTTGCGCCCGAACTGATATAAGTTGGAGCTGCCTTGATGGTGTGGCACACCTTCCATTTGGGCACGTTTGTCCTTGGCCTCGTTGTGGAGGGCTAGCCATTCTTGTGAGCACCACTCATCGACCAACACCTCCCAACAATCCATCCGATCCGCACACCATCTCGGAGGCGCCTAAGTTAGCAAATAGAAACTTGAGCGCTACGGCTAAGAATTACTAAATGAAGGAACTTAAGTAGAAGGCCTTAAGAATTACCTTCATGTACTGCTCCTTACTCAGGAACTTATCGCGGCACGCCGGCTTGGTCTTCTTGATACCACGCAAGGCGTAGTAGTCTCGAACAGCCTGCACCCGAGCCTCGTGCCGTAAGTTCTGGAGTAGGCGCTTGCAGACGTTCTGGATAACATTTGCGCTGTCCTCCTCGTATCCCTCCTCACACCTGTAGAATGTCTGCAATCAAATGAGACAATATTGATTAGTACAATTAATAACTAGCTAGTTGAAGATTTTGAAATTTGTAAAGGAGAAATTACCTAGAACGTCCTGATCACCATGTCTGCCCTCGTGTCGCACATGACACCGTCGATAATGACATCCGGCGGGGCCGGGGCAGCCACGTAGTGCTCCCAGCTCAACCCAAGCTCTGGAAGCCGACCCTCACCAGGCAACGTGACAAACCCCGGGAAGTTTTGCCGGCAAAGAACTCCAAGGACGGAGTTGGGCCGGCGGACACTATGATGGTGGTCCCAACCCCTGCAGCATGACAAGGCCAACGCATTAGTTATTTGAAGAAACGTGAATGCATAAGGTACAAAAATATTAAATGCACTTACGTACCTCTCCCCATCAGGGAAGATCAACCACCTCTGCTCGCGGGTCGCCGGCACGGACGGGAGCCGTGTAGCACCACGCTGGTACACGGTGCCACCCTCCTCCTCAAGATCAGTCGGCTCCCCGCCATCATCAGCATGGCCACTCGGCTCCTCGGGCTGATCCGGCCAGGTACCCCATCCGGACGTGTGCTCCTCTGGGGTCTCGTGGGCCGAACTCTTGTGGGCCGAAGGCCAGTCGACCCGAGGCTCGTGGGCCCAAGACCCGTGGACCGGAGGCTCGTGGACCGGAGTCCGTGTAGCCTCCTCCTCGGACGAGTCCACCCTAGCAGTCACGTGCTCGGGTGAAACAGCTGGGGGTGGCGGCGAGGAAGGTGCCCTAGCAGTCACCCTACCTCCTCTCCCGCGACCACGTGCCCCACCTCCTCTCTTCCTACCTCGTCCCCTGCTGGGCACCGCGGTCGACGAAGAAGGGCCCGGCGGTGTGGACATACTATCCAGCAACGCTCGGTGGAGAGGTACGTCTGGAATCGAAGACCTCAGACCACGCGCCGACGAAGAAGGGGCCTTGGCGCGCTCCCGACCAGCGCCCACCATCTTTCAACACCTGCCATGAGAAACAGTAAACGAAATTAGTACAACATAAAAAAAAGACCGACATGAATAATAATATGTGTATCACTTAAGTGTATCATCATCAAGTACAACATTAAAAAATTTAATACCTGACACTACTAATAATCTCGATCAGTATCATCAATAAATGCATAATCATCATCATCACTATAATCAATGACGGGCTCATAGGGTTCAGTGGCATCAACATGTGCAAGGCCACCTTGACGTAATCGGTCAAGCAATGACAGGTCATCCGCAGCAGTAACCTCTTCTTGTTCCGGCTCTTCTTGTTCCTCCTCTGGGGTGATGTCGGATTCACTGTCGCTGTCTACTTCAATGTTTTGGGGTGAAGTATAGCGGTTCTTGAAACGCTTTTTGGAAAGACGTGTCTCTTGGAAGAATTCTCCTTCATATGTGTCTGGGTTAATGTGAGGTTTATAATCCTCTTCCTTTGGGGGAGATAGTCTAGCATGTGGCGGCACTTCATAAACGACATCCCAACCTTTCAGATTTGGATTAGTTTGGCAGGCCCACGGTAGATAGAATACTTGGGTCGCCTGTTGAGCCGTAATATAGACATCAGGAACATCTAAATGGGTGCTTTGGTTGATTTCAACTAGCCCTATATGTTCATGAGTCCTTCTAGTCTCCTTCGGCTGAAACCAATAACATTTGAAGACTACGACATTCGGTGGGTTTTCACCATAGAATAGAAGTTCATAAATTGCTTCAACTCTCCCATAATACTCGGTACCTCCTTCGCCGATAGCAGATACACAACAATTTGTAGACTTTCAGTCGGCCATAGATAGCTCTTTGCCATAGGTACGAAAGCGATACCCGTTGATGTCGTATTTGTCAAATGAACGGACCTTATAGTCAAAACCATTAGCGACTTGTCTCAATTCGGCGTCCATAGACTCTGAATTAGCCTACAAGTTTAATATGAAAGGATTGTTGCATTACGCACAAATTAGCGAATGAAACCGGGATAGCCGCCTACAAATTAGCCTACAAGTCTAATAGAAATTACCGTTTGTTTGAACCAAGAGATGAAACCGGGATAGCCGCCTCCTTGCTTTGCGAGAAGCTCATACTCTTCGACAGAATCCTTTTGGATCACCGCTCCATAAGAGAATAAGGCGACGTATCGACTGTATGAAATATCCAGGAATAAGAGCAGTTCAAAGGAAATAGAAGTTGCGAAACTATGTACCGAGAACTTACTCGATGTACGGCCGCACTTCTATCAGGTTGTTGAAGATATACAACGAAATGGTCCGCCATTGTTCGTTATCCAAAGATACTGGATTTGAAACACTGGCTGGTGCGAGATTCCCTTTGAATAGGCTGAGGTTGGATCCACCCTTTTTAGTGTCGTCACATTGTACCGAGGCTTCGGATTATGCAAATGACGATTTTTGGCTTCGTAGTGTGCTGTCACGAAGTTTGCCGCCTCCTCAGTGATGAATGCCTCAGCCATCGATGCTTCAATTCTACGTTTATTTTTACATTTTTGTCGAAGTGTCTTCTGCATCCTCTCAGTTGGGTAGCACCAACGATTTTGCACGGCCCCCCCCAATCTTGCCTCGGTCAGGAGATGCAAAATCAAATGTTGCATTGGATTAAAGAAGCCTGGTGGAAAGATCTTCTCTAACTTGCAGATCAACTCCGGCGCCAACTCTTCCATTTCTTCTAGCACGCTAGGCGATAGTTCTTTCACACAAAGAACACGGTAGAAATAGCTGAGTTCTGCCAGTACTAGCCATTCATCCTCAGGGATGAAGCCACGCAACATCACCGGCATTACCCGCTCAATCCATATGTGCCAATCATGACTCTTGAGACCAAATATCTTCAATTTATCAAGACTGGCTCCCCTCTGTAGATTCGCTGCATACCCATCGGGGAACATCAACTGCATTTTCACCCACAAGATAATTTCCCTCATAGCTGGCCTTCCAAGATTGAACCATGCCTTTGGCTTCGTCCAGTTCTGCTTTCCTTTCGGTTCTTTCATGTTTTGTAACGGCCTGTCACATAGCGCCTCCAGATCGACTCTAGCCTTAGTATTATCCTTTGACTTCCCATCTATGCCGAACAATGAACCAAAAAGTGCCTCGGCGATATTCTTCTCAGTGTGCATCACGTCGATGTTGTGTGGGCAAAGGAGGTCTTTGAAGTAAGGCAGATCCCATAAGCATGTTTTGTGAGTCCAGGCGTGCTTAGAATTATACCCCTTGAAGTACCCTGGACGCTCTGGATCTGGCTCGAGAGCGTTTAACTGATTCAGGGTCTGTTGGCCTGTCAATGCATGTGGTGCAGAGTTTTTGTCAACTCTACCTCTGATGAAGTTCTTCTTGTCTTTCCTGAACTTATGGCGAGGATTCAGGAACTGTCTATGCATGTCGAAGCAAGAAAACTTGCGACCGGCCTGAAGCCAACGAAACTCAAGAGCTACCTTGCATGTGGGGCACGGGAACCTTCCATGCACACACCAGCCAACGAATAGCGCATACGCCGGCAAGTCATGCGTCGAGTACATGTACCAGACACGCATTATGAAGTTCCGTTTGCTATAGGCATCGTATGTCTTGAACCCATTATCCCAGGCTTCTTGCAATTCATCCTTAAGCGGTTGCATATACACATTCATATTTTTCCCTGGATAGTTGGGCCCTGGAATTATCAACGTCAGAAAAATGTTCTTTCTTTGCATAATCTGTCCGGGGGGGAGATTGAGTGGAAATACAAATACGGGCCAACAACTGTATTGGGCTGCCGTCATACCAAACACACTGAACCCATCCGTGCTGATGCCGACTCGAGGATGCCTCAGATCTGCCGCTTTGTCACCATGTAATTCATCAAACTTTTTCCACGCAACACCATCCGATGTGTGTACAATCATCAGATTCCCATCTGCATCTAGTTCGGTTCTTTTGCCCGTTTTGTGCCATGTCATCTGTCTGGCCGTCTCTTCGACCATGAAAAGACGTTGAAGTCTTGGTACGATTGGCATATACCGAAGAACACTAACGGGGATTTTGGTCTGTGTCTTCTCACCCATACCGTTGTCTACCACAACATACCTGGAAGACTTGCAAATGGGACAACAGTTCAAGTCCGCATAGTCAAGCCTAAACAAGACACATCCTTTCTCACAGGCATGTATCTTATCATAGGGCATCTTCAGTGCACGGAGGATTTTGTCCGACTGGTACAGGTTTGCAGGCATTACATGGCCTTTGGGTAGAAAGCGTCCAAATACTGTCATCATTGCATCGTAGCATTCTCTGCCCAAGTTGAACTGAGCCTTCAGAGCCATTACTTGTGAGATGGCATCCAACTGACAAAGCTCAGTGTGCTCATGGAGCGGACGTTTTGAAGACTCCAACATTTCATTGAAGGCCTTTGCAGATTCCTCCATCTCCTCGTCCGAATCCCGAGCATCATCAAAGTCTTGCACCATGTTTTCCATACCGGTACCATGCTCGTCGGTGCGACGACGATCCACCTCAGCTCGGTCACGTTGGGCAGACTGACCATGAAATGTCCACACCGTATAATCGGGCGTAAAACCAGTCTTCTGCAGGTGTTTGCCCATTTCAGCCTCTGTCCTCTTTTCCCAATTGCCGCACCGTAAACAGGGGCACCAGGTTTTCCTCTGGCCATTTGCAAATGCGGCTCGCACAAACCCCTTGGTTTTTGTGAACCATTCAGTGCTCCATTTGTTCTGACCAGTGTGACCGGTGTACATCCACGCACGATCACTCATCTTGACTTTCAGAGCTACTAGACACACAACAAATATATATATAATTCACCATGTATGTATTCATCAGTTGATCTACTTTGTCAATTTTATTACGTCCATGCAACCTACACTCTAATAGGTAATGATAGGTCCTAATCCCACCCGAGTATGTTTAGATTGGGTTCATTTTCCCATGCTATGCCCCGGATCCTATGCAAAATTTCAGCAGCACCTCCCCGCTGTTCTCCTGATACACGTCTCTGCAATAAACAGAGAGGATGTGTACCCAGAGAACAACAGGGGAGGCACTGACGAAATTTGTGCGTCGGATCCGGAGCAAAGCATATGGGAAAACGAACCCAATCTAAACATACTCGGGCTGTCCATGGATAGCGTTGGACAATTCGAAAGAATCAAGGTTATAAATATGCAAATGCATGCAATTTATAACTATGACGCTTTCGAACGGGAGACACATATTGGTTACGCATACTGATGATTCAAGACACATATATATCTAGCTATCAAGTTTCATCGGAATAGATCAAATAATTAATGGGGGAGGAGGACATGTCATTTGTGCTCACCCACGAACGAAGGGGCAGAGCTCGTCAAACGCACGGCGAGGTCGTCGAACACCAAACCTCGCAGCGATGAAACAACTGCACATTTAAAACTACCCGATCAACACAATTATATATGATGTTTTTCATAACAAAATCGAAAGATATATGACCTAACTAATAATTCACAAATATATGACCCCGCCGGCTTCTGGAAGGCCAAAGAACACCTTTTCGGGAGGTGTCGGGGGTCGGCGTGTCGTGTCGGTCTCGGGGTGCCGTGTCGGGGTCGGGGTCGGGGTCTCGGGGTCGGGGTGTCGGGTAGGGGTGCCGGGTCGGGGTCGGGGTGCCGTGTCGGGGTCGGGGTGTCGGGTCAGGCTCGGGGTCGGGGTGTTGGGGTCGGGGTCGGGGTCGGGGTCTCGGGGTCGGGGTGTCGGGTCGGGGTCGGGGTGCCGTGTCGGTGTCGGGGTCGGGGTGTCGGGTCAGGCTCGGGGTCGGGGTCTCGGGGTCGGGGTGTTGGGTCGGGGTGCCGGGTCGGGGTGTCGGGTCGGGGTGTCGGGTCGGGGTGCTGTCTCGGGGTCGGGGTGTCGGGTCGGGGTGCCGGGTCGGGGTCGGGGTGCCGTGTCGGTGTCGGGGTAAGGATGGGTGTGGTGTCAGGGTGTCGGTGTCCGGGTGACGTGTCGGTGTCGGGGTCGGGGTCTCGGGGTCGGGGTGTCGGGTCGGGGTGCCGGGTCGGGGTCGGGGTGCCGTGTCGGTGTCGGGGTCGGGGTGTCGGGTCTGGCTCGGGGTCGGGGTGTCGGGGTCGGGGTCGGGGTCGGGGTCGGGGTGCCGTGTTGGTGTCGGGGTCGGGGTGTCGGGTCAGGGTCGGGGTCGGGGTGTCGGGGTCGGGGTCGGGGTGTCGGGGTCGGGGTCTAGGGGTCGGGGTGTCGTGTCGGGGTGCCGGGTCGGGGTCGGGGTGCCGTGTCGGGTCGGGGTTTTTTCCTCTTTTTTCCTTTTCTTCTTCTTCCTATTCTTCCTTTTTTTCCTTCTTCTTCTTCTTCTTCTTCTTCCTCCTTTCCTTTTTCCTCTTCTTCTTCTTCTCCTCCTCTCCTCTTTTTTCTTCTTCTTCTTCCTCTTCTTCTTTTTTCTTCTCCTCCTCCTCTTCTTCTTCTTCCTTTCCTTTTTCCTCTTCTTCTTCTCCTCCTCTCCTCTTTTTTCTTCTTCTTCTTCCTCTTCTTATTTTTTCTTCTCCTCCTCCTCTTCTTCTTCTTCCTTTCCTTTTTCCTCTTCTTCTTCTCCTCCTCTCCTCTTTTTTCTTCTTCTTCTTCTTTCCTCAAACTAAACTAAACCTAAAACTGAAACTAAACTAAAACTAAACCTAAAACTAAACCTAAAACTACAACTAAAACTAAATCTAAACTAAAACTAAAACTAAAAAGGAAAAAAAAACAGAAAAAAACAGAAAAAAAAGGAGGGGGGCTCACCTGGGGCAGGGCCGGTGGAGGAGGAGGCCGGTGGAGGAGGGGGGCCGGGCGGTGGAGGAGGTGGCCGGGGCGCGGGGGCGGCCTGGGGCGGCGGGGGGCCGAGCCCGGGGCGGTGGGGCGCGGGGTGGCGGGGGGCCGGGGCGCGGGGGGGCCGGGGCGCCGGGGCGGCGGGTGGCCGGGGCGGGGGGCGACGGGGCGGCGGGGCCCCGGGGCGGCGGAGAGCCGGGGCGGCGGGGGCGACGGGGTGGTGGGGCGACGGCGGGCAACGGGCGGTGGGGCGGCGGGGGCGACGGTCGGTGGGGCGGCGGGGCCCCGGGGCGGCGGCGAGTGGTGGGGGCGGCGGCGGGCGGCGGTTGCGGTGGCGGGGTGGGAAGAGGTGGCGGCGAGGAGAGAACGGCGAGGAGAGAACAGAGTAACGGGCGGGGGGGGGGGGGTACGGGCCGTTAGGTAGTGCCCTCTTTGCCGTCCGCCTCTCTTTGCCGTCCGCCCTTTTGCCTCTTTGCCGTCTGCTGGCAGACAGCAAAGAGATGGGCCATTAAGTTTTTTCCAAACGGGCGGGGGGTGGGGGCCATCTCTCTCTTTGCCGTCTGCCAGCGGACGGCAAAGATTCTTTGCCGTCTGCAAGCAGACGGCAAAGAGCTGGCAGATGGCAAAGAGCTTCTTTGCCGTCTGCCATTTCTTTGCCGTCTGCTTTTGGGTAGCTGATGGCAAAGAGCTTCTTTGCCGTCAGCTAGCAGACGGCAAAGAGCTGGCAGATGGCAAATTAGCTGATTCCAGTAGTGTTACCATCTTTGGTAGGCAATCCTTAAGTGGCTCTCATAATAAATTCATAAGGTAATTTTATTTTCTTCCTAGGAAAGTGTTCCATGCCTTTCCTTAATGGAAATTGGAATCTAATATTCCCTTCCTTCATATCAATAATTGCACCAATCGTTCTAAGGAAAGGTCTACCAAGAATAATAGGACATGAAGGATTGCAATCTATGTGAAGAACAATGAAATCTACGGGCACATAGTTCCTATTTGCAACAATAAGAACATCATTAATTCTTCCCATAGGTTTTTTAATAGTGGAATCCGCAGGGTGCAAGTTTAAAGAACAATCATCAAATTCACGGAATCCTAGCAAATCACACAAAGTTTTTGGAATCGTGGAAACACTAGCGCCCAAATCACACAAAGCATAGCATTCATGATCTTTAATTTTAATTTTAATAGTAGGTTCCCACTCATCATAGAGTTTTCTAGGGATAGAAACTTCCAACTCAAGTTTTTCTTCATAAGATTGCATCAAAGCATCAACGATATGTTTGGTAAAAGCTTTATTTTGACTATACGCATGAGGAGAATTTAGCATGGATTGCAACAAGGAAATACAATCTATCAAAGAGAAATTATCATAATTAAATTCCTTGAAATCCAAAATAGTGGGTTCATTGATATCTAAAGTTTTGACCCCTTCAATCCCACTTCTACCAATTTTTGCATCAAGATCTAAAAACTCCGAATTTTTGGGACGCCTTCTAGGTAAAGGTGACTCATCTCCAGTCCCATCATTATCAAGATTCATATTGCAAAACAAAGATTTAATAGGAGACACATCGATAACTTTTAGATCTTCATCTTTATTTTCACAGAACTTTTCCGGCTTGGCGGCCATCTTATTAACTAAGGTGGCCTGCTTATCTGAAATTTCAGCTATTAATTTTTCGAGATGAGCAATCTGAGATTTCAATCCATAAAATTCCTTAGACATGTCATCGAGCTCTTTATTCATATATCCCATAAAGCTTTTTTGTTCCTTAAGCTCGTTTCTAAAGAAATTATTATGCTCAAATTGTAAAGTCATAAAACTCCTGACATTGCTTTCCATCTGTTCTAACCTTTTAAGGTGAAGATCACCAAATCTAGGTAGAGCCATCGTAACAAGCAAGCAATCCAACACACAAGCAAACAAGAAGCAAGCGAAAAAAGAGACGAACGAAAAAGAGAGGGCGAATAAAACGGCAAGGGTGAAGTGGGGGAGAGGAAAACGAGAGGCAAATGGCAAATAATGTAATGCGAGGGATAAGAGTTTGTGATGGGTACTTGGTATGTCTTGACTTGTGCATAGACTCCCCGGCAACGGCGCCAGAAATGGCTCGTTGTCGGGCAATCAAATCTTGACTTGACTTCGCGTAAGCCGCCCCGGTAACGGCACCAGAAATCCTTCTTGCTACCTCTTGAGCACTGCGTTGGTTTTCCCTTGAAGAGGAAAGGGTGATGCAGTAAAGTAGCGTAAGTATTTCCCTCAGTTTTTGAGAACCAAGGTATCAATCCAGTAGGAGACCACGCACGAGTCCCACGCACCTACACAAACAAATAAGAACCTCGCAACCAACGCGATAAAGGGGTTGTCAATCCCTTCACGGTCACTTACAAGATTGAGATCTAATAGATATGATAAGATAATATTTTTGGTATTTTCATGATAAAGAGAAATAAAGATGCAAAGTAAAATAAACGGCGCCAGAAATAGCTTGTTGACGGGAGATTAATATGATGGAAAATAGACCCGAGGGCCATAGGTTTCACTAGTGGCTTCTCTCAAGAGCATAAGTATTACGGTGGGTGAACAAATTACTGTCGAGCAATTGATAGAATTGAGCATAGTTATGAGAATATCTAGGTATGATCATGTATATAGGCATCACGTCCGTGACAAGTAGACCGAAACGATTCTGCATCTACAAATATTACTCCACACATCGACCGCTATCAAGCATGCATCTAGAGTATTAAGTTCAAAAGAACAGAGTAATGCTTTAAGCAAGATGACATGATGTAGAGGGATAAACTCATGCAATATGATATAAACCCCATATTTTTATCCTCGATGGCAACAATACAATATGTGCCTTGCTGCCCCTGCTGTCACTGGGAAAGGACACCACAAGATTGAACCCAAAGCTAAGCACCTCTCCCATTGCAAGAAAGATCAATCTAGTAGGCCGAACCAAACTGATAATTCGAAGAGACTTGCAAAGATAACCAATCATACATAAAATAATTCAGAGGAGATTCAAATATTGTTCATAGATAAACTTGATCATAAACCCACAATTCACCGGTCTCGACAAACACACCGCAAGAGAAGAATTACATCAAATAGATCTCCAAGAAGAGCAAGGAGAACTTTGTATTGAGATCCAAAGAGAGAGAAGAAGCCATCTAGCTAATAACTATGGACCCGAAGGTCTGAGGTAAACTATTCACACATCATCGGAGAGGCTATGGTGTTGATGTAGAAGCCCTCCATGATCAATGCCCCATCCAGCGGAGCGCCGGAAAAGGCCCCAAGATGGGATCTCACGGGTACAGAAGGTTGCGGTGGTGGAATTAGGTTTTTGTGGATGCCTCTGATGGTTTCGGGGTACGTAGGTATATATAGGAGGAAGAAGTACGTTGGTGGAGCAACATGGGCCCCACGAGGATGGAGGGCGCGCCTGGGGGAGGTGGGCGCGCCCCCCTATCTCGTGCTCTCCTCGTTGATTGCTTTACGTAGACTCCAAGTCCTCTGGATCATGTTTGTTCCGAAAATCACGTTCCCGAAGGTTTCATTCCGTTTGGACTCCGTTTGATATCCTTTTCCTTCGAAACACTGAAATAGGCAAAAAAACAGCAATTTGGGCTGGTCCTCCGGTTAGTAGGTTAGTCCCGAAAATAATATTAAAGTGTATAAATAAGCCCATTAAACATCCAAAACAGAATATAATATAGCATGGAACAATCAAAAATTATAGATACGTTGGAGACGTATCATGTTGTCACCCTGAAATTGAAATAAGTAGGTAGATAACAGGTTTAGCACGTATAAGCATCAGTGCTGTCAATTCATCTCATTTCTTTGTCGGAAATAAAGAGACACGGTTTAAAATAGCATTAACATAATAGGCATTGTTCATAGCTAAGACGGCAGGAAATGGCATTGTGCAGGAGCGGCCACCTTCACCAGACCACTGGATTACAGATCAAGAACACAAGCATAGATGTAGTTCTAAACAACATATAAGCATGAATGGTGAGTGCACTGTCAATTTATACCATTTCAGATTGGTAAATAAAGAGACACAATTTAAATAATATTAATATAATACCGCATTGTTCTGTTGTTGGTAGTTGATACATAGCAGGATACCACATTGTGCTATTGTTGGTAGTCTCACCACACCACTGGATTACAGATCAAGAACACAAGCATACACATAGTGCTAAAGAAGATAACTTGCTATGTTTAGTTTAATTTACATGGTACGAATAAGGAACTAGATTGTAAAACTAAAGACAAAAATTGAGAAGGACAAACTTATGTTTTTGTACTTCTACTTTATAAACTTTGAACAAGCAATTTGATGCATACGACAAAAATAAACAGCATTTGCACTCATAGCTATCCAAATATAAACAACAAAGTTTGAAGGCTCGAGGAGGACAAACTTACATTAGTAGTGAAGACAGGCGCTATAAAGGCCTTCTCCATATTGATGGGGGGATTCAAGAAGTTTATCGCACACTCTTCTTCAAGAGTATTGCCTTTATTCTACATTTTGTTAAGAGTAAATATATATGTGAAAATATAGGAACTAATGGCGATTATTTAACTTAAGATGCAGAGTACAAATGTAAATACAGCATACAGGCAGAAGGCACTGACAAGAGCAATGCGGAGCTAAACTTCTTCATCAACATTGGTTTTATTCAATATTTTGGCGAGAGTAAATGTAGATCTGATGTGTAGAAAAATGTAGGACAAGGGAAAATAAGCTGCAAAGTGTACATGAAGAACTAGCTGACAAATATAAGTACAGTGATGAAGGACAACAGATACTTACAAGAACAATGTAGAACTAAATTTCTTCATAGGCATTGGGTTTATTCTACATTAATTTAAGCATTAATATAGATCTGATAATTTGGAGCGAACAGTGGATAAGCAAGCTATAATGCACAATGATCTCACATAATCCACCAGGTATGAATGTAAGGATAGCGATAGGACAATAGGTACTCACAAGAGCAAAGCAGCGAACAGCATAGTTGCGATATCCTAGGTTTTGTGGTGCTGGTTCGATCGCCAATATACATCGGGTGCTATGTGATTCCTCCGGTAGCACTACCTTTTTCAAGGACTTTGCTTGTACTCCTTCAGGTTCTGGAATCACCCTCTTCCTTTTGGATGTCTGAAACACAAGAACAACATTTGAATGGAAAAACATGGTATGACGACAAATGGAATAGGGGTTGATAATGGATGGGCATGGCATCTTCACATATATCATGAGTAAACTAAGCAGATGGCGGTGCAACGAAACAAAAGAAATGCAAGACACCTTATGGAAGATATGTGCAACCAATAAAACCTTGCCAAATTAGAACAGGCACCTTATTGGGTGAACAGGATAGGCCATCTGCCTTTGACTCCTTGAGCTTAGAATAGTCATTAGGATCATATTCTGAATTCAAATCTATAGGTTGGGAGCATGTGGGTTTCATTGCATCCACAATGGATCTCAATCCCTTGATGCCAAGTTTGTTACCCATTGAACTGTTCCGCAATATTTTTCTGATGTGCGCATTCTTATATTCATTGTGATTACGTACAATATCTGTAAAGCGTGAAAACACAAATAGTAGTGAGATGATCTTTGTAATGCAGAGGATATTGTAATATAATAGAGGCTCCCTGTAAACCCTTGTGTGCTATCACTGGATTCTGATGAGAGAGCCCATGTGTGTTGTAATATGGTGAGTAGATTAATATAATCTGGCACAACTACAAAAAAAATAAGCTCCCTGTTGGGGGCCCCAGATGTAAGGATAGTTGGCAGACAATAGGTTCATAATATACCGTATAGAAAGTTTATTGCCAAACCATGATAACGAGAGCGCAGAGCCAGTAGGCAGATCGTAGTGTAGATAATAGGGGTACACCATAACCACCATAAATAAATCCGGAAAGCAGAACTAGCTGGAAAACATAGGGTTTTGCCGCTACTAATATGTAGCCTATCGATGACCTACAGGCCAGCTCTATTTATCTGAAGGCGCACAGCTGTTACTATCAGGTTAACCTATCAAAGGTCGCGCGGCTCCCACCATTTCCGAGGAATTATGGCAGACCAACTCGAAGTGCGAAATCATTTAGCAGAACCAGCCCAATAGAGGTGTCGACTGCAGATGTCCCTGCTCCCCTTCCTGACAAGGAACATACTATGCTTACTAAAGAAGAACAGAAGAGGAACATGTTAAAGAACAGAAGAGGAAGCATATTCTGCATGTCTGCATGCAAGTCGTGTGACTTTTGTCATTTGGGTCAGTCGACCATTTCACGCGGTTGGATTAAGATCCTACGTCTCCTAACCCTTCTTCTTCCTCATCTCTGATTCTTCCCGTACAGAACACTGCACGGGCCGCCGGCCGAACCACCGGCCCCCACCGCCTGTGTTCCTCCGCCACCCCCACCCCCACCCACACCCCCACCCGCGTCGAGTTTTCTTCGTTCAGCGAGGCCCCACCATCGCCCCCCACAACCACCGTCCCCAGCCGAGCCCGTTCCTTCGCACCGGCGAACTCCGGCGAGCTCTCAAAAATCGACTGACCCAATTTTGAAATTTAGTCTACTGTCATTTAACTAGTGTGGAATATAAAAGGGGAAATCCATAAACATTGCGAGTATAGTGTTGAGCGTGCCATGGCGGATATGAAGGTGCAAACCGGACAATGGCAACTTCGCAACCAATGTTTGCTTTCAACTAGCAAGTAAGTGATGGACAAGAAATCAGAGTAAAGCAGTGGCGATCTATTTTCTTGATGCGATAAATAAGTTAGCAGATACGAAACAGTACCGCGTCTGGTGCGGCGCCGTGTATGCATCTGCTGAGAATTTGACGGTGCTGCGGTAGTGATGGCTGTCGGCGGCGTGGAAGCAGATCTAGGATGGTAGACGGTGGCGGCAGGGTGCGGTGGACGAGATGGTCGTAGGATCGGCGCTGACAAGGTGGACGACGGCAGGGATGAAGCGAGAGGACGGGATGCTAGGATCCCGGTCCGAAGCCGTGGATGAGAGAGGTCGATCTCTTGTAATGGCTGACGGCGTTGGGGTATCAGCTCCGTCATGGTGGAGGAGGACGGCGGTGGATGGGGTGGCGAACGGAGGAGGCTGGGGTGGAGAGGGTGTTTTGGCGCCCATGGAGTACGAATGGGGAAATGGAGGGAGAGACGAAGGGGGGAACCATGTCTTTAGGGCGCGCTTGTCTCAAATGCGAGGAAATTTACAAACTTAGCCCCCGTTTAAAATTTCCTACATCACAGCAATATTAGTCGGTTGGGGATAGGACGGTAATATCGCATACACCGAATATTTGCCGACGAGAGTTTGTTTTTGGCGCCCACCGTGTATGAATCGGGGAGGGAGTCGATTTCGGCCGAGGAGACACTCTGTTTTGGCGCCCACCGTGTATGAATCTGGGTGCGAGGCGGTTATGTCACGTTTGAGTGAAATTACAAACCTACCCCTATCGAAACCTATAGAAATCAAGCCGATAGGCTTTGGGTGTCAGGGATAGGCAGTAATTTCCATCTCGCAGATTTTGGTTTCGGGCGGTTACTGCGACTTTCCCCGCTTCGTTCAAATTTTTGCAGAGCAAGAGTGCACGTTTACCGTGCCAACTCAATTCGAATCCAATTTGTATTCTATTTTTGTTCAGGCAGGATCCATTTGCGATTGGAGTAAAATTCTATATACATCATTTTTTATATATACTTTCAAAAGCACAACACCCTTTTGTACATAAATATGGTTTACAAATGGCATGATCTCAGATTCATAAGGTTGTATCCATCTTAATTTGGATTTCCAAATATTTGAAACCACTTAATGTTGAAATCCAATGCATGCATTCCCCGCTAATTGTCTCCAATTAATGTGTGTTTCATGCGGGTTTTTTACTTCTCAAACATGTATAATGTGTTTCACACACGCAACATATAGTGTAATCCTGTTTAGACATTAATTGCATATAAATCATGCATTGTCTCTAATTAAAGAATCTATGGATCACTAATATTGATAAACTATATAACATTACACGTGTCCCCAAATTCAAATGAATATGCATGTTTCATACACCAATTTGCGTTTTGATATTATCGATGTCGTGATCTCCAGTTTAAATATTTGAATCCCCTTTGATCTAGATACTCGTCTCATATAGCTATAACTCATGCTTATATAGGAGTATCTCTCTAGACATATACGCGTTCATCGTCTCTCGGGTATCTCTCGTGCAATCTGTATGTCGACGATAATCTTTTATCTTCGCAACACACTGACGGTACTCTCTCCCTCGACCTTCATCACTCTATCTCTATCTAAGTATATCTCGCTCCCTGCTATGTGTCTCTAACTATGATTCTCCATGTGAAATCTCTTTCTCTCACACAAACACAAACTTCGTCTCCCGGGGCCTCATTTCTCTCTACTATTCCCCTATGTGCCACTCGCACACCTCCTCTCACACAGAGATGTCTTTCGCTCCTTAGATATGAGAAGCTACGACTCTTCCTCTTAAATATCTCTTTCTCACACACAAACACAAACTCTGTCTCCCAGGGTCTCATATCTCTCCACCATTCTCTTGTATGTCGCTCACACACACTCTCTCTCCCTAGAGATATCTTGCGTTCCCTCATATGTCTCTCTAGCTATCACTCTTGTTGTGAAATACCTTTCTCTCTCGCAGACACAAAACTCCGTCTCTCGGGATCTCATTTCTCTCCGATATTTGTTTGTATGTGACTCACATGCACACTCTCTCTATCTCTCTCACACCCACACATATAACTCAGCCTTCTAATCCACTCGTGTAACATCCCAAATTTTCAATTTGGAATGTTATACATTAGATCATCATTGCATTGCATATTTTATTGCATTTTGGCAAATTCCTAGAAAATCCTAAGCAACTCAAGGACCCTCGGAGAGAGTTGGGGATTTTTCGCGATTTTCATATTTGATTTTATCAAATAATGAAACGAGGATTTTTTGGTTTTAATTTATTTTTCTCTTCGAAAAATATTTCATATTAAAATATACGAGAGGAGAAAATACGACTTCTCCAAAAATAATTGGAATATTGGAGGAAAAATATTAAAATCAAATATTTGATTTTATTCGGATTTTATTTGCAATTTTACTTGCATTAGAAAAATTGCACATTTTCAAAACTGCATTTTTGGGCCAAGAAAATGTTCATCTCGTTCTAATTATTTTAATTAGACGGTGAAAATTTGTTTTGGCATTTTTGGATTTTCATTTATTTTTCTATGATTTTTTAGGTTCGGCGAAATTATTTAAAAAAATCCGCGAGCGCGCCGACTGGGCCGAAGCCCAGCCGACGGCCCATCTAGCCCCGCCGCCCCGTCTCCCTCCTGGAGACCGAGACGAGCACGGCAGCGCCGCCGCCCGTGTCCCGCTCGACCAGGCCTCCCCGGCGCCCCCTTCCCCAAGCCGGAGTAGCCCCCCACCTATATATACGCCGCCCCGCCGCCCCTCTCCCTCACCCCATTCCCCACCCCGAAGCCCGACGCCAAGCGGAAGCCCGACGCCGGAGCCGAGCCGTCGCCGCCATGGGAAGCCGCCGCCGACGCCGCAAGACGCCGCCCCTCGTCGCCCGCCGCCTCCCCGACGACGCCCGCAACCCGCCGCCCCTCGCCGCGCCCCGTCCAGACCCCGCCGGAGTGCCCCGTCAAGGTAGCCGAGCCGCCGTTCGCCGTCCGTTTTTTTTCTTTCAAAAAACCGCTTGGTTTATTTTTTTCGAAACCCTAGGTTTATTTTTTTATAGATCGGTTTATTTTTGTCGGTTTAGTTAGTTAGTGAACGTTCACTGATCCGTTCATTTTAACGAACGTGTTCGCCGGTTAGTCGCAGTTAACGAACGTCCGTTCGTTTAACTGTTCGTCAGTTTTCTTTTTCGTCCGTTTTTCCGCGATTATTCCAGATCGCGATTTCTGATCTGATTTTCGTTCTGATATATCTTTTAGCTCGTTTATCGGAATCAGGCGATTCAAGCGCCTAGAGTTTCGTCTCGAAATTCTCTTTCCGTCTAACCTACTCAAACAAGTTTTTGCTACTGTAAAATTTGACTTATATCCAGATTAGTAAACGAAGCTTGTTTCTTTCGCCGTTTGACTTGCGTTGCTTCGTTTGATTTGATTCTTTTTGCAAACCGGAGTTCTTAAGTTGAACTTTCCGGTTAGATCTTTATTTGAGTTTTACCTGTGCATTAGATGAGTGCTTATTGTATGCTTGTTTGTTTGCGATAGAGTACCCGGAGTGCGCCGCTTGCTACTGCGAATCTCTAGGTTTCACGGATCATCAGCAAGGCAAGTAACACTTTGATCATACCTCTTTAACTACCCAGTTTTATTCCATTAGATCAACCCTCAGACATTGCATGATTACGATCTAATTAAATTGTGGGTATTGGGAAGTAGTTGAGGTAGTACCTATCACCTGTTTATTATCAAACCCTTGGGAGTTACTTCTACGTTGCTCATATTACTATGCTATGCTAGTAGACGTGGATTGGGTTTGAGTGTTACCATGACAGATGTGAGATTGTTAATTAATGGTTAACCTTAAGGTGGCAACTAAAACTCACATCTGGGTGGATTGAGGTACCTGGGTATTCCAGGATTGCCTGTTTTTCTTTTGGACCGCCACCCAGGTTCAAAGGGATCATGAGATTATTCATGCTAGAAACTTCCGTGTGCAGCCACAAGCTATTATGGGCTCTAGCATAGTTGATTAAGTTGTGTGAGCTCTTGAAGAGGTAGACTAGCAGATGTAGGGGTTGTAGGTGGTACTGTCTACCCGGAGTAGAGAGTTAACACTTCTGAAATACTATGTCTCGGTCATCCGTTTCTCAAACACCCTGAAGTGCGAGAATCCCAACGGAGGAGATCGACTCTTGTGGGGAAAAGTGGGCAAACCTCTGCAGAGTGTATAAACTAATCATGGTTAGCCGTGTCCCCGGTTATGGACAACTTGAGTATCTAGTATCTGGATTTTCATGTGAATCTCATCATGTTACTTTAATTAATTTTGTTGGGTTAATGATGATACTTAATTGGGATTGAGAATGCTGTCAACCATTCTCAATGTTTAACAACAACCATGATAGTTAAATAAAATTTATTCCTTTGCGGTAGGGAAAAATTGGCTTTTCATAAAACTGTAACCATAGAGCCTTCTACCAGCCATATATGCATGTAGTATAGCATTATTATGTTCATTACTCTCTATGTGTTACATTGCCAGCATATTCCATGTGCTGACCCGTTTTTGGGCTGCAACGTTTCATGTTGCAGACTTTTCAGATGACGAGTAAGGTGCCTTAGGTCGTGGTCTTATACTCAGTGATGCCGTTGGAGTTGATGGACTCACTTATCTTCCAAGTCTTCCGCTGTTATCATTTTAGATGGCCTTAAGCCATATTTGTAATACTTATTTCTCTTTTGAGATACTCGATGTAATAAGTGTGTGATTTCTACTCTGTTATAAATCCTCCAAGTACTGTGCGTGTCAGCATTACTGATCCAAGGATGACACTGGTGCACGGTAGATCAGACTATTTGAGGTCTGGTCGCTACAAAGGTGGTATCAGAGCACACGCTGACTGTAGGACACGACCACTAAGCTTAAACCCTAGAACACTACTCTCTTCTCATTTCTAACTCCTCTCCATTTTCTACTCTCTTAGGAATGGTGGATGCAAGGAACAAGTTCATGCAACAGGATGAAGATACACCTTTTGGACGACACTTGAAGGAAGTCACTAAGTACCTGAACATCGGAATACCAAGCTTCACCGGGACTTACAAAGCCACACTACCAGAAGAGGAGCGCTGGAAGATCCAAGTTCAAGTTCCAGGAAGGACGTTTACGCCAGTCACTGAGCCTATAGAGTATTCCTTTGATGCACCAACCTGGAGTTTAGGAAAGAGCATGGCAACCCACATCACTATGGGACGCATTGGAGAAGTTTACCACAAGGAGATTAAGGATACTATTTATCAGATTTGTGGACGCCGAGATGAGCAATGGGAGATGATCAGCACCAAGAAGGATGGATCAATTGCAACTTTCATCCAGGAGCAAAACCAACACATTCGTCGCCAGGAGAACCAGATGTGCGCAGACATGATAGATCTGAATAAGGCATTGACCAAGATCACGGAGTTGGAGGAAGAACTCAAGTCTACGCGTGATGGATATGAGGAGGAGATCGCCACGTTGTTGGAGAAGAATGACGACCTGATAAAGAAGATCGGAGTATTCATGGGAGACCCCGCACCAGGAGGAGAAGATGATGATTCTACTTGCCCGGATAACTACATCATCATCGACGACACCGACTCGGACCCCAGTGAAGATGACTTTGTTGATGAAGCTGGAGCTGATATCATGGAGTCTTCGACCGATCAAAATTTCTAGTAGACCCCCATAATCAGTAGTAGTATTCCCCCATGTATATAGTATAGCCTGAGCACTTTGTAACGATAGTTAGATCGATTGTTTGCCTTGATTGATTGAGTGATATTGATTGTGTTTGTCTCATGTGCATATGGGTAGTGTTTTCCCTCTAGACCTCATTCTATTCTAAATTCTCATCTTTTCTAAACCTATCAGATGCCTCCGAGACGCGACACCGGATTTGTTTTCCCACCGGAGATCACTCAGTTGATTCAGCAGCAGAATGCCCTGATGCAAGTGTTTACAGAACCAAGGCAACAACAACAACAACAACAACCCACCACCAACCCCTGTTGATCACTTAACCCGTTTCTTGAGACTGAATCCGCCGGTGTTTTCCAGCAGCACCGAGCCGATTGTTGCAGATGTTTGGCTCCGCAAAGTTGGAAGGGAGTTGACCACTGCAGGATGCACAGATGCGGAGAGAGTGCGTTTTGCCGCACATCAGCTTGATGGACCCGCAGCATCATGGTGGGAGAATTACACAGCCACACACCCTATTGACACTGTCACATGGGACCAGTTTCAGCAAGCTTTCCGTACTGCCCATGTTTCAGCAGGAGCTATGGCCATGAAGAAGCGTGAGTTTCGCAACCTACGCCAAGGAGGACGCACCGTAGGCCAGTATGTGGAGGACTTTAGTAAGTTAGCACGTTATGCTCCAGATGACGTTGCTACAGATGCAGCCAAGCAGGAAAAGTTTCTGGAAGGACTGAATGCTGAGCTGAGCATGCAGTTGATGGTAGCAACCTTCAATAACTACCAGGAGTTGGTAGATAGAGCTCTCATGATTGAAGGGAAGCAGCAGCAGATTGAAAACCGTAAGAGGAAGTATGGACAAGGGAAGTACAATTCTGGAGCTCACCAGAAGCCACGTTTTACCCCAAAATCGGGAGGACAGTTTTAGCATACCCATGGAGGAGGTAGTTCGCACAACCATAATGGCCCCAAGAATGGTAATGGGAATGGAGGAAGCAACGGCCAGAACCGTACCAACCCTTCAACCCCAGCTAAGAGAGACCTGAGCCAAGTCACTTGCTTTAAGTGCCAGAAGACTGGACATTATGCCAATGAATGTCCTGAAGCCCAGAATGGAAATGGCAATGGAAGCTCTGGGAAGAATCCGAACCCTTTCAACAAAGGACATGTGAACCACGTTAGCGTGGAGGAGGTTGAAGCTCAGCCAGATGCAGTAATAGGTAAGTTTTTGGTTAAGTCATTTACTGCCCTCGTTCTTTTTGATACTGGAGCATCACATTCATACATATCAAGGGGATTTGTGGATACGTATAAACTGCCAACCCAAGCCCTTAGGTCGCCCATGTTAGTAACCTCGCCATGAGCAGAGTATATGGCTAGTTTATGGTGTGATCGGATACCATTAAGGATTGGTAACTACGTGTTTCCCTCGGACCTAATAGTATTGGAATCGCAAGGATTGGATGTGATATTAGGCATGGATTGGTTATCGAAGTATGGAGGGAACATTGATTGCGCCAGTAAGTCGATTTTGCTTACCACCCCAGAAGGAAGAAGGATTAAGTATGTATCCCGGCATATGCCGAAGAGGACTCAGGTGAATTCCTTATCAGGAGTTGTACAGGAGGAAGTACCAGTGGTGAAGGATTACCCGGATGTATTTCTAGAAGAGTTGCCAGGCATGCCATCAGATAGAGACATAGAGTTTTTGATTGAACTTTTGCCAGGCACAGGGCCGATATCTAAGAGATCGTACAGGATGCCCGCTAAGGATTTGGAAGAAATTAAGAAGCAGATTAAGGAGTTACTGGATAAAGGCTATATTAGCCCAAGTTCTTCACCTTGGGGATCACCCGTACTTCTAGTGGAGAAGATGGATCATTGAGGATGGTTGTTGATTACCATGGATTGAATGAAGTGACCATAAAAAATAAGTACCCACTGCCGATGATCAATGATTTGTTTGACCGATTACAAGGAGCTAAGGTATTTTCCAAGATCGATCTACGATCAGGATACCATCAGTTGAAGATTCGAGAGAAGGATATACCTAAGACGGCTTTTACCACCAGGTATGGGCTGTACGAGTATACCGTTATGTCATTTGGCCTGACTAACGCACCTGCCTATTTCATGAACCTAATGAACAAAGTGTTTATGGAGTTTTTGGATAAGTTCGTCGTAGTGTTCATTGTTGACATTTTGGTCTACTCCAAGAATGAAGAGGAGCATAAGGAGCATTTGCGTTTGGTACTTGAGAAGCTCAGAGAACATCAGTTATACGCCAAGTTCAGCAAATGTGAGTTTTGGTTGAAGGAAGTTGGATTCCTCGGACATGTTATATCCGGAGAAGGAATAGCAGTAGACCCCACCAAAGTTGACACTGTGACAAACTGGGAATCACCCACGTCAGTTGGAGAAATCCGGAGTTTTCTTGGACTTGCAGGATACTACCGGAGGTTCATCGAGAATTTCTCAAGGATTGCTAAGCCCATGACAGAGCTGTTAAAGTAGGACACCAAATTCAATTGGACTGAGGAATGTGAAGCTAGTTTCCAAGAGTTGAAGAAACGTTTGGTTACATCACCAGTGCTGATTCTGCCAGATCAACGTAAGGATTATGAAGTATATTGCGACGCTTCACGTCGAGGACTAGGAGCAGTGCTAATGCAGGAGGGAAGAGTTGTTTCATATGCTTCACAACAATTTAAACCCCATGAGAAGAATTATGCCACCCATGATTTGGAGTTAGCAGCCGTAGTACATGCGTTGAAGACATGGAGACATTTTCTCATCGGAAACCATTGTGAGGTGTACACGGATCACAAGAGTTTGAAGTACATTTTCACGCAAAAGGAGTTGAATCTCAGGCAAAGGAGATGGTTGGAGCTCATTAAGGATTATGATATGAGATTGCATTATCACCCCGGAAAGGCTAACGTAGTAGCAGATGCGTTGAGCCGCAAGAGCCATGTCAACACACTCATGACCGGAGAGTTACCGAAATTATTAGCCGAGGATCTTCGCGAGCTATGTTTGGAGATAGTTCCAAGAGGCTATTTAGCAACGTTGGAGATTCAGTCTACCTTGATGGAAAAGATCAGGGAAGCTCAGAAGATAGGCAAGGAAATTGACGAGATAAAGAAAAGGATGAGCAAAGGAAAAGCCAAGGGATTTCGCGAGGATGAGCATGATACCTTATGGTTTGAGGACCGCGTTTATGTGCCCAATGATCTGGAGATCAGGAAGTTGATCTTGCAAGAGGCCCATGATTCACCGTATTCGATTCACCCAGGAAATACCAAGATGTATTTGGATTTGAAGGATACTTTCTGGTGGACCGGAATGAAGAAGGATATTGCAGAGTATATAGTAGTTTGTGATGTATGTCAGAGAGTAAAGGCAGAGCATCAGAAGCCAGCAGGATTGCTACAGCCATTGCCGATACCCGAATGGAAGTGGTATAAACTAGGCATGGATTTTATCACGGGATTGCCCAGGACTCGTTCAGGCTATGACTCAATATGGGTTGTAGTCGATCGTTTGACGAAAGTAGCTCATTTCATCCCAGTGAAGACCACTTACACCAGTGCTAAGTTGGCAAAGATATACATGACCAGGATCGTATGTCTGCATGGAGTTCCGAGGACCATTGTATCAGATAGAAAAACCTAGTTTACTTCAAAGTTTTGGAATCAGTTACATGAAACTTTGGGTACCAGGCTAGAGTTCAGTACAGCCTTTCATCCACAGACAGACGGACAGACCGAGAGAGTCAATCAGATTTTGGAAGATATGCTGAGAGCTTGTGCGCTAGATTATGGATCTAGTTGGGACGACAATTTGCCGTATGCAGAGTTTTCTTACAACAATAGTTATCAAACCAGTTTGAAGATGGCCCCTTTCGAAGCTTTATACGGAAGGAGGTGTAGAACACCATTGTTATGGTACGAAGTTGGAGACCGCCAGTTGTTTGGACCGGATTTTATTAAAGAGTCTGAACGGAAAGTGAAGTTGATTCGCGATAGGCTCAAGGTAGCCCAGTCCAGGCAGAAGAGTTATGCGGATTCTAAACGCAAGGAGACAGTTCACGAAGTCGGAGACAGAGTTTATCTTCGTGTATCACCACTTAGAGGAGTGAAGCGCTTTGGAGTTAAAGCAAAGTTAGCTCCACGTTTTGTAGGACCATACAAAGTTTTGGAGCGTATGGGAGAAGTTGCTTACAAGCTGGAATTGCCTGAAGGATTGTCAGGAGTTCATGATGTATTTCACGTTTCCCAGTTGAAGAAGTGCCACGCAGAGATGGCCGAGATACCACTGAGAGATACAGTGCCACTGGAGGCGAATCAGTTGGATAGTGACTTGACCTATGAGGAGAAACCAGTTAAGATTCTTGAGTATGCCAGCCGAGTCACCCGCAGCAAGGTTATCAAGTTTTGCAAAGTTTAGTGGAGTCACCATACCGAGGACAAAGCCACCTGGGAGCGAGAGGAAGATCTACGAAAGGACCACTCTCACCTATTTTCTAGCCAACCCGAATCTCGAGGGCGAGATTCATCTTAAGGGGGTAGGTTTGTAACATCCCAAATTTTCAATTTGGAATGTTATACATTAGATCATCATTGCATAGCATATTTTATTGCATTTTGGCAAAATCCTCGAAAATCCTAAGCAACTCAATGACCCTCGGAGAGAGTTGGGGATTTTTCGCGATTTTCATATTTGATTTTATCAAATAATGAAACGAGGATTTTTTGGTTTTAATTTATTTTTCTCTCCGAAAAATATTTCATATTAAAATATACGAGAGGAGAAAATTTGACTTCTCCAAAAATAATTGGAATATTGGAGGAAAAATATTAAAATCAAATATTTGATTTTATTCGGATTTATTTGCAATTTTACTTGCATTAGAAAAATTGCACGTTTTCAAAACTGCATTTTTGGGCCAAGAAAATGTTCATCTCGTTCTAATTATTTTAATAAGACGGTGAAAATTTGTTTGGCATTTTTGGATTTTTAT
Organism: Aegilops tauschii subsp. strangulata; assembly: GCF_002575655.3. NCBI lineage: Eukaryota > Viridiplantae > Streptophyta > Magnoliopsida > Poales > Poaceae > Aegilops > Aegilops tauschii. The sequence continues at coordinate 494,734,692 of NC_053037.3, read as the reverse complement.
TTATTTTTCTACCATTTTTTAGGTTTGGCGAAATTATTTAAAAAAAAATCCGCGAGCGCGCCGACTGGGCCGAAGCCCAGCCGACGGCCCATCTAGCCCCGCCGCCCCGTCTCCCTCCTAGAGACCAAGACGCGCACGGCAGCGCCGCCGCCCATGTCCCGCTCGACCACGCCTCCCCGGCGCCCCCTTCCCCAAGCCGGAGTAGCCCCCCTACCTGTATATACGCCGCCCCGCCGCCCCTCTCCCTCACCCCGTTCCCCACCCCTAAGCCTGACGCCGAGCCGAAGCCCGACGCCGGAGCCGAGCCGCCGCCGCCACGGGAAGCCGCCGCCGACGCCGCAGGACGCCGCCCCTCGTCGCCCGCCGCCTCCCTGACGACGCCCGCACCCCGCCGCCCCTCGCCGCGCCCCGTCCAGACCCCTCCGGAGTGCCCCGTCGAGGTAGCTGAGCCGCCGTTCGCCGTCTGGTTTTTTTGAAAAAAACCGCTCGGTTTATTTTTTTTCCGAAACCCTAGGTTTTTTTATAGATCGGTTTATTTTTGTCGGTTTAGTTAGTTAGTGAACGTTCACTGATCCGTTCGTTTTAACGAACGTGTTCGCCGGTTAGTCGCAGTTAACGAACGTCCGTTCGTTTAACTGTTCGTCAGTTTTCTTTTTCGTCGGTTTTTCCGCGATTATTCCAGATCCGATTTCTGAGCTGATTTTCGTTCTGGTATATCTTTTAGCTCGTTTATCGGAATCAGGCGATTTAAGCGCCTAGAGTTCGGTCTCGAAATTCTCTTTCTGTCTAACCTACTAAAACAAGTTTTTGCTACTGTAAAATTTGAGTTAGATCCAGATTAGTAAATGAAGTTTGTTGCTTTCGCCGTTTGACTTTCGTTGCTTCGTTTGATTTGATTCTTTTTGCAAACCGGAGTTCTTAAGTTGAACTTTCTGGTTAGATCTTTATTTGAGTTTTACCTGTGCATTAGATGAGTGCTTATTGTATCCTTGTTTGTTTGCGATAGAGTACCCAGAGTGTGCCGCTTGCTACTTCGAATCTCTAGGTTTCACGGATCATCAGCAAGGCAAGTAACACTTTGATCATACCTCTTTTACTACCCATTTTTATTGCATTAGATCAACCCTCAGACATTGCATGATTAGGATCTAATTAAATTGTGGGTATTGGGAAGTAGTTGAGGTAATACCTATCACCTGTTTATTATCAAACCCTTGGGAGTTACTTCTACGTTGCTCATATTACTATGCTATGCTAGTAGACGTGGATTGGGTTTGAGTGTTACCATGACAGACGTGAGATTGTTAATTAATTGTTAACCTTAAGGTGGCAACTAAAACTCATATCTGGGTGGATTGAGGTACCTGGGTATTCCAGGATTGCCTGTTTTTCTTTTGGACCGCCACCCAGGTTCAAAGGGATCATGAGATTATTCATGCTAGAAACTTCCGTGTGCAGCCACAAGCTATTATGGGCTCTAGCATAGTTGATTAAGTTGTGTGAGCTCTTGAAGAGGTAGACTAGCAGATGTAGGGGTTGTAGGTGGTACTGTCTACCCGGAGTAGAGAGTTAACACTTCTGAAAGACTGTGTCTCGGTCATCCGTTTCTCAAACACCCTGAAGTGCGAGAATCCCAACGGAGGAGATCGACTCTTGTGGGGAAAAGTGGGCAAACCTCTGCAGAGTGTATAAACTAATCATGGTTAGCCGTGTCCCCTGTTATGGACAACTTGAGTATCTAGTATCTGGATTTTCATGTGAATCTCATCATGTTACTTTAATTAATTTTGTTGGGTTAATGATGATACTTAATTGGGATTGAGAATGCTGTCAACCATTCTCAATGTTTAACAACCACCATGATAGTTAAATAAAATTTATTCCTTTGCAGTAGGGAAAAATTGGCTTTTCATAAAACTGTAACCATAGAGCCTTCTACCAGCCATATATGCATGTAGTATAGCATTATTATGTTCATTACTCTCTATGTGTTACATTGCCAGCATATTCCATGTGCTGACCCGTTTTCGGGCTGCAACGTTTCATGTTGCAGACTTTTCAGACGACGAGTAAGGTGCCTTAGGTCGTGGTCTTATACTCAGTGATGCCGTTGGAGTTGATGGACTCACTTATCTTCCAAGTCTTCCGCTGTTATCGTTTTAGATGGCCTTAAGCCATATTTGTCATACTTATTTCTCTTTTGAGATAGTCGATGTAATAAGTGTGTGATTGCTACTCTGTTATAAATCCTCCAAGTACTGTGCGTGTCAGCATTACTGATCCAGGGATGACACTGGTGCACGGTAGATCAGACTATTTGAGGTCTGGTCGCTACAACTCGACTCCTATCTCCAACACACACTAGCTAGCATCTTTATCTTTCTATTTATCTGTTTCTCCATCAACGTTCTTTCTCACCCTCACTCTTGCTTCCTATCACGCACACTATATATATTTCTCTCTACATGCAGTCAAGTGCCCTCTTTTTATCTTTCTCTCACACGCACATAACTTCACCCTCTGAACCACCCGGCGGTCATCTCCAACACTCAAACTAGCCGATGTCCCTCTATCTAGCATCTCTATCTCTTTATCTATCTGTAGCTTCTCCGTCAACATTTCTTTCTCGCACGCACTCTTGGTTCCTATCACCCACACTATATATGTCTCTCCATACATGCATTTATAGGTTGATCTTTTTTGCACAATCATTGTGTCTCACTCCCTCTGCTCGCCATAGATGCATGCTCCAGTGTCACGACCGGTTTTTCAATAGAATAATTATTGAGAAACCAATCCCTGTTACGGACCAGCGAGGAAGAATTCCTTCTCGCTGATAGACAATACATTGGTCACAGAAGACAAATACCAGGAGTACTAAATATAATACAAAGTTGAGCAGAGACTGCCCAACAATTTATTACATGCACGCCGATAAAACAATACGGCGGATAGGGTGGCAAACTACTAACTCACGATAATAACGGTGGTGGAAATATCATCGCGAAGCGAGTGACATGATTCCAGAAAACTACAACTCATCGAGCGTCGGAGTGAGGCTCGAGAAGACTTATTGCGGGTGGCGGAAGCGTAAACGATACAAGTGACCAATATCCAGGATCGCGCAGGACTGACTGGGACTCCTCTAGGCGTCGGACGCGCTATCAAACTCTTCATCCAAGAGATCGCCTTCGTCAACATTTGGCCAAATCAACAAGCCAGGTGAGTACTATGAAAGTACTCGCAAGACAGTTTGGACATAAGGTATAACAAATGCAAACATGAAGCACATGAATAAGTTAACCAGTGCGATCAGACACAGAGATAATAAATACTGGGTGCCAAGCGAGGGTCTGAATGACGCCTCGAGTGGAAAATGCGGAAAAATAATACTGGTACCAAACGAGTGTCTGAAAGACTCCTCGAGCGGAAAATGCGGAAAAATAATACTGGTACCGAACGAGTGTCTGAAAGACTCCTCGAGCGGAAAATGCGGAAAAATAATACTGGTGCCAAATGAGTGTCTGAAAGACTCCTCGAGCGGAAAATGCGGAATAATAATACTGGTGCCAAACGAGTGTCTGAAAGACTCCTTGAGCGGAAAATGCGGAATAATAATACTGGTGCCAAACGAGTGTCTGAAAGACTCCTCGAGCGGAAAATGCGGAATAATAATACTGGTGCCAAACGAGTGTCTGAAAGACTCCTCGAGCGGAAAATGCGGAATAACAATGCCGCAGTCGGGCGTCGAGGCGACACCACATAAAGGGCTTATAACAGAAAATAAAGACAATACATGCCACAGTCGGACGTCTGAGCGACATCGCATAAAGGGCTTATAACAGAAAATAAAGACAATACATGCCACTGTCGGACGTCTGAGCGACATCGCATAAAGGGCTTATATTGTAACACAACAATACAATAGTTCGGGAATATAACTTATCACAAGCACGAGACAAATACAATGTTAGTCCATCCACAGGAATAACAATGAAATTGAATTTACCACTTGAGCTTGTTCACCGGGGGCATGTTTTTTCACACGGATAGATTTGGATATAAAATCTACATTTTACTAATCATGGATACGATGATTTGGAAAGAATTGACTCTGCAGAGTTTGTACTTAACCACAGCCAACGGATTTCAGTAGTCACGGGGACTAGTTCCGTCTACGGTGTTCTGGAAGGAACACGTCTAACCAGTACACACCCAATTTAACCATCCGAAGCCAGGGATCACCCTCGGCAACATTCAGGAAAAACCCTGAGTCGGGGAGGCTACAACCTCGCGTAGCATGGGATCAAATTTCCATACGCGCGCTATAAGGGGGTGCCCCCCCTCTCGGTCCCAACCGGAAACACCCATGCCCCCTGACCGAATGACTGGCTTTAATCCTGGGCCAAGGTACCATCATCCCGGCCTCTCTGTTTGGTGTGTACACGGAAAGAGGTTACCAACTTACTAAACCGTATCCTGGCAATGAGACATGTGGTAGCACGGAAAGGGGAAGGGACGATAACACGGCTCCAACCATGTTAACGTCGGAAAAGTTGGATGACACAAGGCTGGCATGCTACAACAGTACCACCTTGCTGCCCTTCATGTCACCACATGATTCGGCCACCTCTCATCAGAGGTCATCGCAACTTTGGGACATGCGGGAAAAGATCGATAACGTGGCTCCAACCACGTTAACGTCGAAGAGAGTCGGATGACGCAAGGCTGGCATGCTACAATAGTACCACCTTGCTGCCCTTCATGTCACTACATGATTAGGCCACCTCTCATCAGAGGTCATCGCAACTTCGGAACAACCGGGTCGTTGCCTTACAAGCAACGAGGTACTTATCGACACTCACATGCCACGCACAAACTTCCACATGAACATGCAAAACATCTGCCATATCAAATGTTCAAACATGCTTGCCTGGTTCGGAGAAGTCGGAGTCTAGCTCGGCGAAGTTCGCGGCTCCGTCCCCTCTCCCGGAACCTACGGCAATCACGAAATGGGGTACTAACGTGAAAACCAACACATGCACAGAAACTTTGCCAAATATTTTTCAAATAAATCCCATAAAAAACTAGACAAAATTTGAAGATTGTCAGAAAAAGAATCACTCAAAAATACCTTTTTATTAAAAAGTTATAAAGGTTTCTGTCCAGGGACCTTTCTGTAATGAAACAGAAAAGTTCCAGGGTTTTAACTGAGAAAACAGAAAACGCTTCGGCTGGGAATGCGCAAGCGCAAGGAGAAAACGTATTTTGCCCGAAGGCGTCAACAGAAAATGGTTCGGGGAAATAAAACAGAGGCCGACACGCGGGGCCCGCATGTCAGGTTTGAAAGCTCGCCGGCGCCCGAAGACGGCGGTGGACGCCGGCGTCGAACCACGGCGAGTTAGGAGAAACGGAGGGTACCAAGAGCTTCAATGTCTTCTTCCGCGTCGGTGGGTGGTGGACTCGTCCAACGGGGAGCACCACGTCGACGGCGACACTATCTCCGGCGGACGGTGGTTCGGGTGAGGTTGGGGAACTCCGGTGGAGGGCTGCAAAGTACGAATTGAGGCGCGGGTCAGAACGGGTGATGCAAGGAGAAGCTACTGGCAAGAGAATGGAGGCTGCGGAGCAGACATGGGGGCGAATCGGGCTGGATCCCGTGGCGGATCGCGGCGGCCGGAGTCGAGGAAGGAGACCTCCTCGGGGCTCTTCCAGTGGCTCGGCGTGCTCTAGGGGAAGTGTAGGGCTGGTGGGTGCTCGAGTTGAAGCTAGGGGCCCCTATTTATAGGCAGATCGACGGGGTGGCCGTGAACGGAGAATCTCCGGCGAGCGATTACGGCGGAGCAGTGGGTTGGCAGGGGGTTTGAGCGGTCGAGCAGCATCAGTGGAGATTACTGGAGTTGTTCCACTGCTAAACGGAGCTGGCCCTGGCGTAATGGCGTCTGCCCGCGGTGAGGTGACCGCACAGGCTCAACGGCGGCAGAGAGCGCGCTCCGCGCCCTGGGGTTCACGACGAGAGCGGCAGCGCAATCAGGGGAGTGGACGGCCACGCGGCGGGCTCCGGTGGTTTGGGCGGCGCTGGGTGGAGTCGGCGGCGCCGTGTCTCCCGCTGGCGTCCGCAAAGCCGCCGCCGGCGTCGGTCACGGGGCGGCGCACCTTCTGCTGCTCGTCGCCGACGCCCGCAAGATGCCAGGCACTCGTGCGGTGCAGGAACGAGAGGGCGAGGACGAGGAGCAAGGCGACGCGAGGGCACTAGCGAGATCGATGCCCGTCTCTGAAGAAAACGACAGCAGCCACTTGACTGAAACTCTGAATTTACTGAAACTTGACAGTGACCAGGCACTGCAGGTGTTCGACAGTAGGTTTTGGTAAAGAGATAAATTTTGCTGGTGCTGTAACTTGGTGAGATGATCACTCAAAGCACCCAGGGGCTGCATGAATTTACTTGGAATTTTTGGAGAAAGTTTTGAATGAATTTCACCAAATTTGGCAAATCTGGTCCAAACTTGCAGCTGATGTAGTTTGAAATTTTTGAACTGGAGACCAGTGGATCTTCATGGTTCTAGGTTGAGGGTTCAAAGGACTAGGAGGGGAAAGAAGTTTGGTGGTAAAAGTCCAAACAGAAAATGGAGTTCCTTTGTAAATCTCCAAGTGGTGGAATAAAAGGCAGAAAATATTTGAATAGAATTTGAATGGAAAATAAATACATGGGGAGGTTCAACTTGCTGGATTTGATGCAAATCATGATCCAGAGGTGAGGGAAGGGTTAGGAGAGAACATTTGCACTAGGGCCATGGCAAGGAGGAATTGTTGAAAGTGGCTAAGGACTTTCCAAAAGCCATAGTGAAAAATTCAAAAAGATTTACAAAAGTTATTTTCCCAAATGAAAACCATTTTGTCTTGAGTCCAAAAGAAAAGCAAGAACCTCCAAGGTCAAAGGCAGATCTTGGGTGAATCCAAATAACATTTTTGCCATAAAGAAAATATTTGAGAGTCAGAGTTTTCTTGAAGAAATTTTTTTAAATCACTCCCCTCAAGTCAAAATAAAAATCTTTTTGAAAAATCCAAATAAAAACTTGGGTGTCACAACACCTACCCCCTTAGGAAAAATCTCGTCCTCGAGATTTCTGCTGATCCTCAAATAGATATGGATACTCTGCTCGAAGGAAATCTTCCCTTTCCCATGTGGCTTCATCCTCAGTGTGGTTGCTCCACTGAACTCTGAAAAATCTTGTCGTTTTCTGACGGGTCCTCCGTTCAGACTCTTCTAAAATCTTTACTGGCCTTTCTCTGTAGGTGAGATCTGGTTGCATATCAATGTCTTCATGAGGTACATGTTTCTCCGGGTTACTCACACATTTCCTCAACTGCGAGACGTGGAATACGTCATGGACGTCTGACAGCTCCTTGGGTAGGTCTAGTTGGTAGGCTACTGTGCCTCTTCGTGCCTTTACACAAAATGGTCCAATAAACCTTGGGGCTAGTTTCCCCTTTATTTTGAACCGTTGCAGACCCCTCATAGGAGATACTCGGAGGTATACGGAATCACCAGGTTCAAAGCTGACCTCACGATGCTTCTGATCATAGTAGCTCTTTTGTCGGCTCTGTGTTGTCTTGAGTCTGTCCCTGATTTGTTTAACTTTTTCCTCGGCCTCCTTAAGCATATCTGGGCCAAAGATACGGCTGTCACCTGTTTCTGACCAATTCAATGGGGTACGACACCTCCGTCCGTACAATGCTTCAAAGGGAGCCATTTGCAAGCTGGCTTGGTAACTGTTGTTGTACGCAAATTCGGCATGCGGCAAACTCTCTTCCCAACTGGATCCATAGGTGAGCACACAGGCTCTTAGCATATCCTCTAGGATTTGGTTTACACGTTCTGTTTGTCCATCTGTCTGAGGGTGGTATGCTGTACTGAAAGCTAGTTGCGTGCCCAGAGCTTGTTGTAGGTGATCCCAAAATTTGGAGACGAATTGGGTGCCTCGGTCTGATATTATAGTCTTTGGGACTCCGTGCAAGCAAACTATACGGGAGAGATAGAGTCTTGCCAGTCTTTGTGTGGAGTAGGTAGTCTTCACGGGAATGAAGTGAGCAACCTTGGTTAGTCGGTCTGTGATGACCCAGATGGCGTCATTTCCACGCTGTGATCGGGGTAATCCGACAATGAAGTCCATTCCGATTTCATCCCATTTCCACTCCGGTATCCTGTTAGGCTGGAGTAGCCCTGCGGGCTTTTGGTGCTCGGCCTTGATGCGCTGACATGAATCGCAACAAGCAACGAATGTGGCTATATCTCTTTTCATACCGTGCCACCAAAATCTTTCCTGAATGTCCTTGTACATTTTGGTTCCTCTAGGATGTATCGAGTATGGAGCGGTGTGGCTCTCCGTCAAGATATGTTGCTTGAGTTCCTCAATGTTAGGTACGCAAAGTCTGTCCCGGTACCATAATGTTCCTTCACTGTCCGTGACGAATTCTGAAGTCTTACTACGGTTCATTTTCTTCTTTATGCCTTCGATACTGGGATGTCCCTGTTGAGCCTTCTTAATTAGTTCCATCAAGGTGGGTTGTATCTCCAGGTTTGATACGGTGCCCTCGGAGACTAACATCATGTTGAGCCGAGTGAACTCTCGCTGAAACTCAGGCCTCAAACTTTGCTGACCGTCACTGTCCGGGCTGGGGTTTCGACTAAGGGCATCGGCCACTACATTTGCTTTTCCTGGGTGGTAGTGGATGCCGACGTCATAGTCTTTGACCAGTTCCAACCAGCGTCGTTGGCGTAAATTCAGCTCTGGCTGTGTGAAGATATATTTGAGGCTCTTATGGTCTGTATATATTTCATAGCGATTTCCCAACAGAAAGTGCCTCCACTCCTTGAGTGCATGTATAACTGCGGCTAGCTCCAGGTCATGTGTTGGGTAATTTTCCTCATGTTTTCGCAGTTGCCTGGAGGCATATGCGACAACCTTGCCGTCTTGCATTAGTACACATCCGAGACCTTTTCGGGACGCGTCACAATACACCTCAAAGCTCTTGTGTATGTCTGGCACAGTTAAGACTCGTGCGGTTGTCAGCTTTTTCTTGAGTTCTTGGAAGCTCTGCTCGCATGCTTCTGTCCATACAAATTTCTTGTCCTTCTTGAGCAGTTGGGTCATAGGTTTTGCCACAGTGGAGAATCCTTCAACAAATCTCCTGTAATATCCGGCCATTCCTAGAAAACTCCGCACATCTGTAACATTGGCGGGCGGTTTCCAGTCCAGTATGGCCTTGACCTTTTATGGGTCTACGGCTACGCCTTCTTGGTTCAGTATATGGCCTAAGAAGCCAACTTGTCTTAGCCAAAATTCGCATTTGCTAAACTTGGCGTACAACTGATGCTTCCTCAATTCTCCCAAAACAATTCTGAGGTGCTCAGCATGTTCTTCTGGTGTCCTTGAGTAAACCAGAATGTCGTCAATGAATACCACCACAAATTTGTCCATGAATTTCATGAATACTTTGTTCATGAGGTGGACGAAAAATGCGGGGGCGTTTGTTAGACCAAAAGGCATCACTGTGAACTCGTATAACCCATATCTGGAAGTGAATGCTGTCTTGGGGATATCCTCTGTTCGTACCTTCAGTTGATGGTATCCTGATCTCAAATCAATCTTTGAAAATACTTTAGCTTGTGCGAGCTGGTCAAACAAATCATTTATTCATGGCATCGGGTATTTGTTTTTGATGGTGACCATATTGAGGGCTCGATAGTCTATGCATAGTCTCAGTGTCCCATCTTTCTTCTTGGCGAACAATACGGGCGAACCCCATGGTGAGGAGCTGGCTCGTATAAACCCCTTGTCCAGTAATTCCTTTATCTGCTTCTTCAACTCCACCAATTCTGAGGGTGCCATTCTATACGGCTTCTTATAAATGGGAGCGGTGCCAGGTGCTAATTCGATGCTGAATTCGATCTCTCGGTCTAGTGGCATACCTGGTAGTTCTTCCGGGAACACATCAGGGAACTCGCATACCACTCGCACTTTTCTCAGTTCTGCAATGTCCATTTTGTTCAGTTTTGGTTTCTGTGATCGTGGCCTTTCTTGAGCGGAAACTCTTATAGTCTTGCCGTGATGGTGAGTGAGAATCACTGTCCGATTGAAACAGTCGATGAATCCTTTGTTGGTGGTTAACCAGTCCATTCCTAAAATGACATCCAGTCCTTTACTTTCCAATACGATGAGATTCGCGTGGAATGGTAGTCCTTCGAATTCAATGACCACTCCTTGGCAGTAACCCTGGGCAATTTGCTTATTCCCGGGGGACTTGATGATCATACCAAGGGAAGTATCAGAAAACCATGTTGCGAAACAAAACTCTTCGAAACGAATGAATGGGAAGCTTCAGAATCAAACAAAACCGTGGCAGGTACTGTGTTGACAGGGAACGTACCGAGCACGATGTCTGGGGCATTCTACGCTTCTTCCCTGGTCACATGGTTCAAGTGACCCTTCCTGTGGTTGTTGTTGGGATTGAAGTTGTTGCGCTTGGGGGCGGGATTGTTTCCACCATTGTTCGGCTTGGGTGCCGAGTCTCTTGGCTTCGGGCACTGTTTAGCATAATGCCCTTGCTGACCACAAGCATAGCAGGTGACTCCCGGACGGTATGTGAACTCCTTGTCTCTGGCATGAAATTGTCCGATGGGTCTTGGCTCAGTAGTCGTGGATCTCCTTGTGTCTGTCCTTGGGACCTCAGCCTTTCCTCGGTTGCTGCGGGCAAGAGTCGTCTTGTCCCTCTTCCGCTTGCGGATATCTTCCAGACTACGGCGCTCATTTTCCAAGGTGATGGCCTTGTCCACCAGCGTCTTAAAATCCGGAAAGGTGTGTACAATCAGCTGGCATCTTAGTGCTGGCGCCAGGCCGTCCAGGAATTTTTCCATCTTCTTGTTTTCTGTCATGTGCTCGTCGTAGGCATAGCGAGACAGTTGGGTAAACCGGCCGTTGTATTCTGTGACGGACATGCCTCTTTGCTTCAGGTCATCAAACTCTCTTTTCTTGATCTTTAGGATGCTCCTGGGGATGTGTGCCCCACGGAAACCTTCCTTGAACTCTTCCCAGGTGATGTTGTGTTCCCTGGGATGCATGTGTAGGAAGTTCTCCCACCATGCTGCGGCTGCTCCAGTAAGGTAGTGTGGTGCATAAAGCACTTTCTCATGATCTGAGCATTGAGCAATAATCAGTTTCCTTTCAATCTCATGAAGCCAATCATCGGCTTCCAGCGGCCTATCGGTGTGAGCAAAAGTTGAGGGGCGAGTCTTCTGCAACTCGGATAACTTGGAATGTGGTTGATAGTGTTCACGGTGGTTTCCCATGTTGATGACATGGTTCATCATCTCTTCGTGTTGTTGCTGGCTCTGCTCGAAGAGACGGCATACTTGTGACAGTGCTGCTTCGCTGTCTTGTTGGCTGGACTGACCCTGAGTGAATTGTTGCTGGTCTGTGTCCCGTAAACCTCTTCTGGCTGATTGGGCATGGAGCGAGTCCATGGGCGAGACATTTTTCCAGTCTGGGGGTATCATTTGCAAAACCCATGAGAAAAAAATTGTGTAGCACAAAAATCTCGCAAAGGCAAAAATAAAAAAAGGCTTCAAGGTTTTCAAAGAAACACAAATAATTTTTCATGGAGGAGAAGTGCTTAACATAAAACTTTCATGCGAAAAGCAAACACACGATACTCACAGCTGCTGCCAGCCATCTACAAAAGTAGGCAAAAATTCTGAGTAGTCATGTCATAAATTTATGATGACCAACAGAAAATAGCTACAATTGCAAAATGCTGAAAAAGCACAAAAGACGCTAATAACCGATTAGCGATCGCACCTAGTGGCTTCCTACAGTCAGCCTGGCTCTGATACCAAGCTTGTCACGACCGGTTTTTCAATAGAATAATTATTGAGAAACCAATCCCTGTTACGGACCAGCGAGGAAGAATTCCTTCTCGCTGATAGACAATACATTGGTCACAGAAGACAAATACCAGGAGTACTAAATATAATACAAAGTCGAGCAGAGACTGCCCAACAATTTATTACATGCACGCCGATAAAACAATACGGCGGATAGGGTGGCAAACTACTAACTCACGATAATAACGGTGGTGGAAATATCATCGCGAAGCGAGTGACATGATTCCAGAAAACTACAACTCATCGAGCGTCGGAGTGAGGCTCGAGAAGACTTATTGCGGGTGGCGCAAGCGTAAACGATACAAGTGACCAATATCCGGGATCGCGCAGGACTGACTGGGACTCCTCTAGGCGTCGGACGCGCTATCAAACTCTTCATCCAAGAGATCGCCTTCGTCAACATCTGGCCAAATCAACAAGCCAGGTGAGTACTAAGAAAATACTCGCAAGACAGTTTGGACATAAGGTATAACAAATGCAAACATGAAGAGTTAACCAGTGCAATCAGACACAGAGATAATAAATACTGGGTGCCAAGCGAGGGTCTGAATGACGCCTCGAGCGGAAAATGCGGAAAAATAATACTGGTACCAAACGAGTGTCTGAAAGACTCTTCGAGCGGAAAATGCGGAAAAATAATACTGGTACCAAACGAGTGTCTGAAAGACTCCTCGAGCGGAAAATGCGGAAAAATAATACTGGTACCAAACGAGTGTCTGAAAGACTCCACGAGCGGAAAATGCGGAAAAATAATACTGGTGCCAAACGAGTGTCTGAAAGACTCCTCGAGCGGAAAATGCGGAATAATAATACTGGTGCCAAACGAGTGTCTGAAAGACTCCTCGAGCGGAAAATGCGGAATAATAATACTGGTGCCAAACGAGTGTCTGAAAGACTCCTCGAGCGGAAAATGCGGAATAATAATACTGGTGCCAAACGAGTGTCTGAAAGACTCCTCGAGCGGAAAATGCGGAATAACAATGCCGCAGTCGGGCGTCGAGGCGACACCACATAAAGGGCTTATAACATAAAATAAAGACAATACATGCCACAGTCGGACGTCTGAGCGACATCGCATAAAGGGCTTATAACAGAAAATAAAGACAATACATGCCACAGTCGGACGTCTGAGCGACATCGCATAAAGGGCTTATATTGTAACACAACAATACAATAGTTCGGGAATATAACTTATCACAAGCACGAGACAAATACAATGTTAGTCCATCCACAGGAATAACAATGAAATTGAATTTACCACATGAGCTTGTTCACCGGGGGCAAGTTTTTTCACACGGATAGATTTGGATATAAAATCTACATTTTACTGATCATGGATACGATGGTTTGGAAAGAATTGACTCTGCAGAGTTTGTACTTAACCACAGCCAACGGATTTCAGTAGTCACGGGGACTAGTTCCGTCTACGGTGTTCTGGAAGGAACACGTCTAACCAGTACACACCCAATTTAACCATCCGAAGCCAGGGATCACCCTCGGCAACATTCAGGAAAAACCCTGAGTCGGGGAGGCTACAACCTCACGTAGCATGGGATCAAATTTCTATACGCGCGCTATAAGGGGGTGCCCCCCCTCTCGGTCCCAACCGGAAACACCCATGCCCCCTGACCGAATGACTGGCTTTAATCCTGGGCCAAGGTACCATCATCCCGGCCTCTCTGTTTGGTGTGTACACGGAAAGAGGTTACCAACTTACTAAACCGTATCCTGGCAATGAGACATGTGGTAGCACGGAAAGGGGAAGGGACGATAACACGGCTCCAACCATGTTAACGTCGGAAAAGTTGGATGACACAAGGCTGGCATGCTACAACAGTACCACCTTGCTGCCCTTCATGTCACCACATGATTCGGCCACCTCTCATCAGAGGTCATCGCAACTTTGGGACATGCGGGAAAAGATCGATAACGTGGCTCCAACCACGTTAACGTCGAAGAGAGTCGGATGACGCAAGGCTGGCATGCTACAACAGTACCACCTTGCTGCCCTTCATGTCACTACATGATTAGGCCACCTCTCATCAGAGGTCATCGCAACTTTGGAACAACCGGGTCGTTGCCTTACAAGCAACGAGGTGCTTATCGACACTCACATGCCACGCACAAACTTCCACATGAACATGCAAAACATCTGCCATATCAAATGTTCAAACATGCTTGCCTGGTTCGGAGAAGTCGGAGTCTAGCTCGGCGAAGTTCGCGGCTCCGTCCCCTCTCCCGGAACCTACGGCAATCACGAAATGGGGTACTAACGTGAAAACCAACACATGCACAGAAACTTTGCCAAATATTTTTCAAATAAATCCCATAAAAAACTAGACAAAATTTGAAGATTGTCAGAAAAAGAATCACTCAAAAATACCTTTTTATTAAAAAGTTATAAAGGTTTCTGTCCAGGGACCTTTCTGTAATGAAACAGAAAAGTTCCAGGGTTTTAACTGAGAAAACAGAAAACGCTTCGGCTGGGAATGCGCAAGCGCAAGGAGAAAACGTATTTTGCCCGAAGGCGTCAACAGAAAACGGTTCGGGGAAATAAAACAGAGGCTGACACGCGGGGCCCGCATGTCAGGTTTGAAAGCTCGCCGGCGCCCGAAGACGGCGGTGGACGCCGGCGTCGAACCACGGCGAGTTAGGAGAAACGGAGGGTACCAAGAGCTTCAGTGTCTTCTTCTGCATTTTTGCAATAAGTATGTGAGTTCTTTATGACTAATGTTGAGTCCATGGATTATACGCACTCTCAACCTTCCATCATTACTAGCCTCTTCGGTATCGTGCATTGCCCTTTCTCACCTTGAGAGTTGGTGCAAACTTCGCCGGTGCATCCAAACCCCGTGATACGATACGCTCTATCACACATAAACCTCCTTATATCTTCCTCAAAACAGCCACCATACCTACCTATTATGGCATTTCCATAGCCATTCCGAGATATATTGCCATGCAACTTTCCACCGTTCCGTTTATCATGACACGTTCATCATTGTCATATTGCCTTGCATGATCATGTAGTTGACATCGTATTTGTGGCAAAGCCACCATGCATATTATTTCATACATGTCACTCTTGATTCATTGCCCATCCCGGTACACTGCCGGAGGCATTCATATAGAGTCATACTTTGTTTTAGTATCGAGTTGTAATCATTGAGTTGTAAATAAATAGAAATGTGATGACCATCATTCATAGAGCATTGTCCCAAAAAAAGAGAAAGGCCAAAATAAAAAAGAAAGGCCCAAAAAAAGAGAAAATAAAATAAAAAGGGGCAATGCTACTATCCTTTTTCCATACATGTGCTTCAAAGTAGCACCATGATCTTTATGATAGATAGTCTCTTGTTTTGCCACTTTCATATACTAGTGGGAATTTTTTGTTATAGAACTTGGCTTGTATATTCCAACAATGGGCTTCCTCAAATGCCCTAGGTCTTTGTGAGCAAGCAAGTTGGATGCACACCCACTTAGTTTCTTTTATTGAGCTTTCATACATTTATAGCTCTAGTGCATCCGTTGCATGGCAATCCATACTCCTCACATTAACATCAATTGATGGGCATGTCCATAGCCCGTTGATTAGCCGCGTTGATGTGAGACTTTCTCCTTTTTTGTCTTCTCCACATAACCCCCATCATTATATTCTATTGCACCCATAGTGCTATATCCATGGCTCATGCTCATGTATTGCGTGAAAGTTGGAAAAAGTTAGAGATTACTAAAGTATGAAACAATTGCTTGGCTTGTCATCGGGGTTGTGCATGATGAGAGCATTCTTGTGTGACGAAAATGGAGCATGACCAAACTATATGATTTTGTAGGGATGAACTTTCTTTGGCCATATTATTTTGAGAAGACATAATTGCTTAGTTAGTATGCTTGAAGTATTATTACTTTTATGTCAATATTAAACTTTTATCTTGAATCTTTAGGATCTGAATATTCATACCACAATTAAGAGGGTTACAAAGAAAATTATGCTAAGTAGCATTCCACATCAAAAATTCCACCGCCGCAACCTTCTGTACCTGTGAGATCCAATCTTGGGGCCTTTTTCGGCGTCCTGCCGGAGGGGGCATTGATCACGGAGGGCTTCTACATCAACACCATAGCCTCTCCGATGATGTGTGAGTAGTTTACCTCAGACCTTCGGGTCCATAGTTATTAGCTAGATGGCTTCTTCTCTCTCTTTG